>NC_056551.1:26178698-26803536 GCF_910596095.1 Thunnus maccoyii | reverse complement strand
TCCTCACATGCACGGTGCACAATGAGATTTGCACTTAACATCTGGCCAGTCTATGTCCTGGAGAACATCCAAGGCTTCATTTTTCTGCAGGTTACTTACCTGCTGAGAGCAACACGCTCTCACAACACGAGAGCTTAAAAATCTCTGGCTTCGAGACCGAAGAGCGGTGGGGAGGAGGGAGGAGGCTGTTAGGAGAGCTGATGTGAACTTTACCGAATTACAGAAATTGCAACGTGTTTTCAAACCGAAATAACATACAGTGATAGACTTCAAGATGTTGCAGAGCTGACATGGAGGGTTTGCTTCGGGGCCAAAGAGTAATGAGAGTGTGGGAGAAAATGTTTTTCCCTATGCTATATGTCTCTAAGAAAGCAGAGTGTAATAATACCTGGAATTGCACGATGCACAAAGCAAGAAAATAGTCTGAAGAGGTCAAAACTTCAGCAACACTGTGAGATATTGTGAGACCGACACATTTCAGCTCGTGGCCTTCATCAAGGTCATCATCAAACACGTTATGACAAACATTTTAATAAAATGAGCACCAAAGAAAAACAGTAAGTTTAAACATATACATGAAAGTGTTTGTTATATGGTCGGGTGGTGTCAGGCCAGTTGTATCTGTACAGCAACACAACATCCTCTATCTTTAGACCTTTGATTCAGATGAGGACAAACTCCCCCAAAAAACCTCTTTAATGGGAAAAAATGGAAGAAACTTCAGTACGAGCAACAGAAGAGGGATCTTTTCACAGGATGGACAGACATGCAACAGATGTTCAGAATAGACCAAGATAGCAAAATTACAGGAATACAGCATAGAAAAACAGGTAGAGAGAGGTGAGGGGTGTGCCTAATGATGGATTCAGGTGACATCTTACTGGTTCCATAAACAACAGAAGTGCTTTAATAGCTGCTGTAGAGGAGGTGTTTTCTAAAAAAAAATCCGCCTAAAAACACTTTACACATTAAAAAAGAGAAAAAGAGAACTAGCAACAAGAAACATTATAAAAGCACATCAAAGTAAGAAGCTAACCACATAAATATTTAAGAATTTACCAAATATGACTATAAAAACATATTAATTGAGAAGTTCTCACTGATGCCTCCTGGAAATAAACTTTTTAGATGGAAAACTGACCACAGATGACAATTAGCCTTTTAAGCTAACTAGCTTTTTCTGTTGATCATGATCATGAGCCTTGTACTGTCAACTAAGCTAATAAAATAAATAAAAATAATGAATATAATGGAAAAACTAGACCCAAACTTCTGTTAGCATGCAAAGAAAAAAAGACTGAGGTATTGTTTTCAAGTTTCAAGTACATTTTGCTGATATTTCTGTACTTTTACTCAAGTAAAAATTAAAATGTGGGACTTTTACTTGTAATTGAGCATTCCTATATTGTTGTATTGATGCTTTTACTTAAGTAAAGTATGTAAATACTTCCTCCATCATTAGGAAAAACTACACCTTTACCTTTTACATGTTGAAAAGTTTTCTCTGACCAACCGAGCCAGTAATGCGTACCTCATATTTCAGTGACTGATTATTTTTCTTATTCTTGTGACTCCAAATAGAGAATGACATATTCACACTCACCTACACACACACACACACACACACAGACTTTGCACCTTGTGAAGGACACGCAGGCCAATTAATTACTAGGAGCAGGTCGTTTTAAATCTGGTGGAAGGACAGCCTGTTGTTCCTGCAGAATGGGTTGTAATTAAAGGAAGCCGAGCTGCGGCGGTGGAAAAGGCCACACATCAGCCCATCATGGGCCTGGACGCCACTGATGGGAATTTATGGTCCCCCCCCCCCCTTCCTCGCAAAAGTGTACGTGCTCACCGCGCAGCTTCAATCTCTACGGAAGGGAAAAAGCCAGACGTGTTAACTTTAAAATCACTCGAAGCAAACTCGCATCCACGGAGTTAAACCGCGGCGGACGCAGTAAACGCAAAGAAACTCCAAAAGGTTCAATGAGAATGAAAAACTCAAAATGCTTTTATGTATACAAAATGTCACGCTAATGTAATATTTATTCACCAAGGAGAGGTTACGGAGAGATGATATGCAGCTACAGTCAATGGGATGCAGCCAACGGAGAACAGGAAGGCACAAATCAAAGCTCACACACACAACAAGAAGTACAATTTAGCATAGACAAATTTGAGCATGCTCGCTTCCCAAACAAAAAGTGAATTGATTTTATATGACTCCCCTTCAGCAGAGGGATTTATTTGAACAAGCTGAAAGTGTCTACTTCACTAGGCAATGAAAACTGGATACCCCCCCCCCCACCCCCCCCCCCCCCCCCCCCCAACCCCCCACCCCCCCCACCCCTGTTAAACTCCTTTCCTCTCACTCTCTTTCCATAAAAATGATTTCTATTCCGTCTCTGTCTTTCCTCATTTTCCACTTTTCTTTCATGTTCTTCGTCATCACGTTCTGTCTCCCATCGTCCCCCCCCCCCTCCTCCCCGTTCCCTCCCTATCTCATGGCCCGTGTATATGTCTGCCTGTTGTTTTTTTTTTTTTTTTTACCTCTCTGCATTTTTACACCTCTATCCCTCTCTTTTGCCGTTCAGTCCTCTCCCTATCGCTCCATAAAACACTCCTTCTACCCGCTGCTTTCTGACGTCTCTCCTTCCACCTCCATCCATCTCCTCCTCACTCTCTCTCCCTCCCTTTCCCTCTCTATCCCCCCCCCCCCCTCCCGACTCCCAACCTCCTCCTCCTCCTCCTTCCCCCCTCCGCCAACCACCACCACCACCACCACCACCTCACTCGCTCTCACAGCCGTTCACTCCATTTTTCTGCACATGAGATTTGCCTAACAATAAGTGGCTCTGCCCAAGGTCAGATAAGAGAAGCACAGCCCAGGAAGCCACAGCCACTGTTTCTTTCATCCCTTTTTTTTTTTTTTTTCCTCCTCTCTCTCCTCACAGCTTTCGAATTATCTCTGCAGCACATAATAATAATTACTGAGGACGGCAACATAGAGATAAGAATGCAGGAGCTGAAATGGCGAGAGAGAGAGAGAGAGAGAGAGAGAGAGAGGGAGGAATAGAGAGGGAGACGGAGAGAGAAGGGGGACAGGTTAGAAAAACTATAAGAAGCAAGAGGAGGCATAGTAAAGGTATATTAGAGAGAGAAACTGTGAGGCATGACAGAATAAGGATGGAAGGTGGAAGTTAGACGACAATGAAGAGAAGAAGAAAGAAGCGAAATAAAGGAGAAAACAAGAAAAGAGTGGCGACGCATCAAGAGGAAATTGAAATTATGAAAGGATGAGGACGGTGTTGTTCTATACGTTTTATAATTGTCAAGAAAACCAGTGAAAAGACTTCCTGTCTGTGGCTCTGCACAAACATGTTTATTCTTACTTAAACCTTTGAAAACAAGACACAAATATATAGTTTCATTTTTCAAAGAGGCTACAGCTGGGCTCTGTAGTTTTTAGCAAATATTTCTCATGTAAGAGTAAATAGTAGGTATTATTATATATTATATAATAGGTATTTCCTGGGGACTATTTTCAGCTGCTTTACTTCTCCAGTCAAATTCTAGACATTCAATTAATCAATTAATCGATTAGTCCATTGACAGAAAAGTAATCTGCAGCTATTTTGATGATTGATTGAATAGTTTCAATAATTTTTAAAGCAAAAATGTCAAACATTCCTCAGTCTCAGTCAGTCATTTGTGAGCATTTGCTGCTTTTCTTACTCTTATGTGATCGTAAGTTGAATATCTAACAAACCAGGAAATCTGAAGACGTCACCTGTGACAGATATGTTTCACTGTTTTCAGATGTTTTATAGAAAACAATCAGCTGATTAACTGATCATTAAAACAATAGTTAGCTGCAGCTCTATCACATGTTGCTAATTTGTAATATATTTTAGAGGAAACGCCCCGATTTTATTTCTTATTTTAATGTAATGCAGAATCGTTGTTAAAAACGTATCTGGCAGATCATAAAGTGTTTGACTGATCATTGTTTCAGTAAATGTTTATGATCAAATATGTGAAATTATGACTCTGAATTATGTCTGTCTGGAGCAAAGAAGGAAATAATGTGAAGTTGTTAAAGAGCCACAAATTCCACTGAGAGAGGAAGTCGGGATGGTTGCGATGTTTAGTTGATTAATCGATTAGTCGAAAATTAATCAGCTACTGTTTTGATAATAGATTCATCATTTTGAGTCATTTTTTAAAGATAAATGCTGAACTTCTCTAGTTCCTTTCTTCTTAAATGTGAATATTTAAGAAGAAGAAGAAGAAACTGAAGATCGTCGGTCGGAACAAAACAAGACGTGACGTTACGTCTTCGGCTTTGGGAAACGTTGGTCAATACTTTCTGACATTTTACAAACCAAAAAAGACTAATCAATGAATCATAAAAATAATCATCAGACCACTGTTTGCTTCCCGTAACCAACAGTAAATGTTTATTTCTTTTAACCATGACCACGATGACCCTAATCTAACCTTAACCGAGTCATTTTAGAGTCTAAACCAACTCAAAGCTCAACCGTAACAGTGTCAAACCAGAGAACGGTTTTATTTCAGAGACAGTTTTTGAAGGTTCTGACAAACGATGTCGTCCTGTTGATCAGAAAACGTTTATACTTCTTTCTGAAGGGGTAATTTCGTCAGACTTAAAAGTAAAACAGCAGAAATTATGACTCAGAAATAAGAATAAATGAGGTATTAGAAAGTAATCTTCGTCTCAGAGCCTCTTATACCCGGAGGACGAATCAGAAGACAAATATCTTCATTAATTTTTGGCAAACTTCAGCTCGGTGTCGTCAAATCCCGGTGAGAGGAGAAAGCGAGTGGACATTAAACAAAGGAAATTGCTTTCTTTCTTTTTAATGCTGGCATGTGGTTCAGTAGCATTTCTGCACCTGTGACAATACAACCACTCACTGTCACATCAGACCTGCTCTCTGCAGGGGTCAAATTGCCATTTTGCTACAAGATGAAGTGTCCCCTGAATTGATTATATTTCCACAATCACTCTGGAGGAAAGAAAGAAAAGAAAAGAAAAGAGGACAATTTCTCTTTATGAGTTGTTACACCTGCACACACACCTGTCTGCTGAGCTAACCGCTGTGCGCCGAGCTAAAGTTGTAACCACGAACGACCTGCGGAGAGTCAATCAGAACGTACGTATTACAACTCGCAGAAGTTATGATCACATAAAGCAAAGTATGTGCGTCGCTAGGTACGATTTAAACAAAGCCAGACAGGAAAATACACACACAAACACACAAACACACACACACACCAATCGTGTTCCTCTGCAGCACGCTGGTCGTCCTGCCCCGCCTAACCCCTGACCTCCATATCTAAGGGAGCAGGGTAAGCCTCCTAGTCCCTGAGCTGCTGCTGCTGCTCCCAAACCCCTCCGCACGCACACACTCACTCACCGCCGCCGCCACCTCCACCCACCCATGTCTCACCCCTCAGTACTCCACCCCCAACCCCCAGAGGACCTGCTATCAGCTGGGCTGAGCCCTTCTGCACCAGCCTGATATCCACGGCAGGATTGGAGGGAGGGGCCGCGGCCGGGGAGGAAATACAGAGAGCTGTGATTTACAGTGAGAGACAGAGAGAGAATAAGAATCAGCCTCTTTTTCTCTGTTTCTGTTTGTTGTTCCTGTCTGTTTGTCTCTGTCTTTGTGTGCAGCAGCCATACGGGCGCGCATGTGTCCTTCTTCTCTCTCTGCATGTAGCGATGATTATCACTAATGTATTATTACTTCAAACGACGGCAGATTAGCCCCCACCTCTCCGTTCAACCCCCCCCCTCCCCTTCTTTCATCCCATCTCTCCATCCAGCCGCTGCCCCGGCGTCACCCCTCAGAGTGTCGGGTGTAGTAATGCCATTCTGGCCTCCTCTTATCTCCCAACTCAGGCCCTGCCACCCGGGTGACCCGTGAACTAACCATCAAGAGGGGAAGAGGAGGAAGAGGAGGAGGGGAGGTTGAATGGGTGACTGGAGAGCGGACGAGGAAGGAGGGAGGGGATGCTAGATAAGGGTTGGAGGAGTGAGAGGCAGAGTGGGTGGTTTGGAGGGAGGAGGGTTTCTCCCGGAAAGCCTGTCTGGTCTGGGATCAGTCAAAATCCACCTGAATCACCCAAATCTGGTCCGAGAACTAGTTCAATTCATCCTCAGTCTAATCTCTCCATGATTGTGTGATTACATCTGATATAGCTTTGGAGCTATCAGTTCACAAAAATAATAATCATCCAGTCTTGCTTAATTCTACAAAAGTCCTATTTTTAAAAAATCATGCACGAGTTTGCCAATTTTTTCTAACTTTGAAATAAAGCTGTAGGTGAGCAGCCTCTTCTGGAGTTCTGTCTGTAATATTTTGCCCCTCCTCATGTATGTTAATGGGACAAAATATTGGGAACACTTTTCAATATAACCCAGTACACCACCACCACCGACTACGACCTCAATAATAAACATAAAGTAGAATTACCACCTTTCTGACAACGTCAACAAAAACTGTAAATGTAGAAGCTTCATAGAAGTAGAATTTATGGCAGAGCTGTTGTATTCGATTGCATCAGATTACACAGGCGTTCCTAATAATGTGCTCGCTGAGTGTATAAAGCCATTCTTTCTTTTTTTTTAATAAAGATATTTTTATAGAGTATTTTGGATTAATATACATATGACAATGAGTCAGTTCATCACTCAGTTTATCAATGAACAAAGTATGTGTTATATGAAGGGGATCTACATGTGTTTTACATAGTTTTAAATTGATCCTGTTTGTTTTATTTCATTATTTTGGGATCTGGACAACTATTAGGAGTCTTAATTAGGAGTCTCTGTAGGATGAAATATTTTATAAGGTTGCAACTAACGATGAAGCTGCCGATTATTTTCTCAATTAATGCTGAGTTAACGGTGACGTCTTTATATATCTTTTTTTGTTTGACCAACAGTCGATTAATCGACTAATCGTTGCAGCTCTAATATTTTACATGAATATATTGGAGATTATTTTATTCACAGTGTTTCATTCTGACATTGTGATGTAATATGAGATATATTTTGTGTTGTCTGCACTCATTGTTGTTGCTGCCTATATATGTGTATGTTTTAAGCAGCAATTAAACAGAACACAATAACTACTTCACAAGAGATTTAAGGCAAAGCAGCTAATAGAAACATCTCTGTGAATATGGTCAAAAAAATGCTGAGACAGAGACAATGCTTCTGCGGTCTGCTAAGAATTTGACAGCGACTGTACAAGCATCTGATTTGCATACTTGTCTGTACAAAATCCAACACTCTGCCTTCTGATTCGGAGGCAGACCTTATCTCTATGTTTTTAGCTCGAGACCTGCCAATGACTGACTGTTAACCCTTCAGAAATGCATCATTTGGCTGCATTGATTAAAAGATGAGTGAACTTATTATGCATTAAAGCGTCATGTCAAAGCCCTGGCACGGCGAGATAGCGGGCCTTATCTCGCCTCTACCTGATAAGAGACAACACACGGGAGAGAGACAGGGCAGCGGCGGCGGCGGCGGCGGCGGGGAGAGGGTGGAGGGGACGGTGATGGAGAGGTAGAGGGAGAAACAGAGCGGGAGGAGAGATACGAGATGGGAGAAAGGGGTAAAAGGTGGTGGGAGGTGGATAGGTGGCAGCTGTGGAGTTGTAATAAGAAGGGAGGGAGAGGAGAGGGAGCATACAGTACATTTAGAGCAGAGGGGAGGGAAAGAAGAAATTGAGAGGGATGGCAGAAGAGATGGGAGACAGTACTGGGCCATCTAATGTTCCCTCTGTCATGGCATCGGCCTCTCTTCATTCACTCTGCTTCCTTATATTGCTTTTTTCCCCTTTGATTTGCATTTTTCTCTATTTTCTTCTCCACTGTCCAATGGTCTGCCTCGCTTTTTTCCTTTTTTTCTTATTCCATCTCCTCTCTCTCTCTCTCTCCCTCCCTCTCTCTCTCCTCTCCCTCTCCTGCTCTCTCACTTCGGTAGGTCTTTGAAGGGAGGTCATGAGGGAGACAATGCAAACACAGGCCTTCTGAATAGAGAATGGGAAGAGGACAGCTGTTGGAGATGACAGCGATGGCTGTTAAAACGCAATCTGTCTCTCTTCCCACCGGCCTGTTGCAGAACACACATACACACACACACACACACACACATACACACGCACACACACACACACGGCATACATAGTCTACACCTCACGTCTTTTCACAGAGGCCACAATGTCACGGCGACACTCCCAACTGTCAAACACGAGTGTGAGAGCACACACTTACAGGCATGTGTCATCACACACACACACACACACATATGTAAATGTACACGCTCTGCATAATGTGCATTGGCTGGTACATGAACAATGAGCACATGGTGAAATGCATCGATGTGTAACACTGAGTACAGAACGACTAACAATGGAATAACGTGTTGTAAGCGTGTGAAGAGATAGCTGTCCATACCGTGCATCCTGTTCAGCACCTGAAGGAAGTGCTCGTATCCTTGACTTTAGTAAAACTAGCAATTACACACTGGAGAAATACTCCAGTAAAAGTAAAAAGGTTAAAGTGTGAAAGTATTATAGCAAACATGCTTTAAGAATCAAAATAAGATTGTTATTTATGCAGAAAAATGGCCTGTGTAAGTGTTATACTCTTGAATTATTGGATAAATCCAATTAAAATTAAACTTGTGCCTTTTTTGTCTACTACAGCAACATATCTGCTCTGTAAATCACTGAGAAAAAATCAAGAACCAAAAGAAATTTAGATTTTAAACTCTTTGATTTTATGATGGCGCCCCCTAGATTTACATTATTTCGATTAAATACAGTTTCATTATCTGCTTACGTAGCTACAGCAAACCAAATCTTCATAAAGCAATAATAACGTGTCGTTCTATCATAGGCAGAGCAGACGGTCGCACTGAGCCTGATTGCATCCTGCTACACAACAACAGCCACAGACTCTGAATAACAACCCACATTAGCTTTCCTGCTAAAGCCTCCTTCTTATTTAACTTACAAACATGAACAAACACATCTTGTCTCCTGCACCTTAGTTTGTTGAACGAGCCACCCAAACAAACATTCACCGGGGAAAAGTGCACCGCTAACGTCAGTTAGCAGGCTAGGTAGAAAATTAGCTGCTGAGCTGCAGCACTGCAAACAGCATGTAAACATACCTGCAGATGTTATTTCCGACCTGTTAGATGCAGGTTTGGACGTTGCTCTTCAAAATCCCTGTTAGCAACATGCTGTCTATCCATGACTTGTAGCTGCAGCAGTTTGTTTACTTTGTCTCCGGTCTGTATGGTGTAACAACGGTAGCCTTCCAGCTGCTGTCAATCAAATACAGATACCCCCCCCCAGCTGTCTGAGACAAAAAAGAGCATTTCTTATATTTCTCCAAAGATCTTTTTCCTTCATTCTAATAACACAAAACAATACATTTAACAAACATGTTAACATTATTTGTGACTGCAAAGAGGGAATATTGAATGTGATTTCAGTAGGAAATTAAAGCCATATTTTTCATATTGTCAGTAAATCTCATGTGCAAACCCAAGTAGCCTATTGTGTGTGTATCCAAAGCTTGAAGATAGATGATAGAAAGATGATATAACTTATTACCTCTGTGCCGTAGACCTTCGTTGTTGTACAAAATCTACTAAAAACACATCAATGAGCCACATGTTCAGTACTTGAGTAAGCGTATTTATTTATATTCCACCATCAGTATTCATCATCTGGCTACTGCATTCTTGTTCAAAATTTTATTTTAAAAGTATACAGTATCTCAACTCAAGACTGATTGTCCCACCATTTATTTTGCTTTTTATCTACTGCCAGAATTAAAAAACAACGGACTGTCTACATGCATATGTAGAGGAATAGTAACAGTTAATATGAGGCAAAACACTTATTAAAAAAGTGTAAGTTGTGTTATAGTACGGATGTTGTAACATGATATAAACCCTATGTGTTTTGAGTTGCCATGGCTGCGAGCACATTTTACAGACTTATACTTAGTAGTTATTGTTTTAATTATAGTTCATGCGCTCTGTGATTAAGTTTCACATGTTATTCGATTAACGTCGATGTCACGATGCTGCACAGAAGTAATATTGATTTTATGAAATTACACATATTTAAGACCTATATCTCTGGAACTTGTTTCTGTGGTGTTGCATGTGTAAAAAATAAAGTCAATGTTTACAACTAAATCTATGCAAGATTAATAGGATCAGTTACTTGATGATTCATCTCTGCACTTTTCCTACTATAGTACCTTTAAAATCTCATCCCCTCAGACTAGAACAGCAAATAAAATGTGCTTTAGGGCGTCCAGATGTCATGAATTTCAATATTTCAAGACAAAATTTTGGGAGGGGTGACCAAAATCCTACAAATATTATGTTGGAAACATTCTTTAGAGGCATAAATACTCAATATTTTTACAGCAGCATGTGCATGAACAGCATAACCTGAGTTTGATATAACAGAATCATAGAAATAAAAACACCTGTGATCGCCAGCAGCAGCTATTATCACCTGTCAGTCCCATTTAAAATTACAAGCTTATAAATTTTCATTAAAAAAGCGATGCAAGCTGTATTGTCTTTCAACATGAGTATACGACACGTTTCAAAACAGGACAAAAATTTGAAAAAAAATGCAAATATCCATGTGGCAAAGTTGTTCACCCATACAGAGAGATATGATAATTTTGCTTGTTTGTGCATGTAAGGAATTATATATTTGATTAGAAATCTTTTTACCTAAAGAGAGGGGAGAAGAATGAAGAGAAGAGAAGGGAGAAAGAGTTTAAAGTCTATTAGTCAAGCGGTAATCAGCGCAAACAGCTGACTGATGGGATTGGGGGTGGGGGGGGGTCGAACAAAGCAAAAAAAAGGGAAGGGGAGGTTTGCTCTATCTCTGGCCTCCACATCCCTCCTGATGGAGGAGGAAAGGGGGGAGGGGGACGGATGGAGGAGGAGGAGGAAAAGCAAGGAATCTCAGGTAACACCAGTCTTCTGTCGTTCCTTGTTGATGTGTGTGTGTGTTTGAATGTGCGAGCGGTATCTCAGGCCCCATACTCCACTGACAGCAGGAGATAAACATAGGCCTGTGCTACTGACCACATGATTTATCAACATGAATTTCAACCCCCCCCCGCCCCCCCCCCCCCCCTTTCCATCCTCGATCTCTTTCTCTCCGCCTCTCTCTCTATCTCCTTCCTTCACTTCCTCTCTCGCTCTGTAGTCTCAGACGGAGAACATACACACAAACACACACACACACACACACCAGTCCACTCATTAACTGTCAAAATGCACTAATGAGAAATAAAGAGATTGCCTGAGTATACTAGATAGAGGTGAAAGAGCAGCATACCAGCAGACACAAAAGAAGGGAGTGAAACGAAGACAAAGAAAGAAAGAGACAAAGAGGGAAAATGTCACAGGAAACTTAGTGCAGCGAGATGAGCAGAAAAAACAAAAAGTGAAACGAAGGATGCAATAAAGTAAAATGTATCTAACGCTGCAAAGAAACGCTTGCATTTAAACTGCAGTGAGAGAAATATTCACAGCTAGAGAGAAAAGCCTTGACACACAAACACCACTGTGCTCATGCATCTATTCTATGCACACACACACACACACACACCTCACAATTAGACGGTTCCCTCTGCTTGGTTTGTGCGAGGGGGCTCTGGTGTTGAAAAGGGTGTTAACACCTTGTCTCCCTGCCTCCTCACTCCTTCCTTCCTTCCTTTATTTCTTTCACGTTGCCTCCTCCTCGGCTCAGCCCCCCCCCCCCCCCCCCCCCCACCCGGAGCCAGAATTGGGCAAAAGGTGCCAGACACTCAGAACCAGGCCAGGGGCTTGCTCCGCAGGAGACGGAGATAGAGAGGAAGAAAGAAAGAAAGAAATAATGATGTAAGGAGGGCTTGAGGTGCGTGTGTGTCTGTGTGTGTGTCTGTGTGTGTGTGTGCCTCGCTCGTACAAGTGTTAGCTTGTTTACTCATTGTTTGGATTGTGTTGATTGTCCTCCTCTAACCTTGCTTTGCTTGATGAGTTTGACTTTGCAGAAGTGCTAACTAGGGCCCAGATGCTTCGATATAGATGGCGTTTACTCCACCGCTCTCTATTTTCTGTCTCTTGCAAGTGATGAACCAATCAGAGGAACCCTGAACAACAATGTCAAAACATTTGATGGTGATTAGAAAGACTTGATTTGCTCTTCATCTCTAGAATTCTGATTTGATGTTTAATATTTCTTTTCTTTATTTGCTCCCATATTTCAGTTATCTTGATTTTCCGGTGGCTTTTCTGGCTCTAGGTTTCCCTGCAACCCGGCACATCCACATTACTACAGTAAGAAAAAACATCTCTGTTTGAGCCAAGCTTGAGGTGAGCCCCCTATAATAAAACTCACCTGATAATGACTGTCTGTGAGTGCGACTGCCAGGACAGATGTTCAACCGGTGTTCACAGGAGCAACATTATCATTAATTTGGAGTTTCTGTCCACCTGGTGAATGTAAGTCCAATATTCACTCTCTTTTAGCTCTGTTTTTACTCTCTACCAACTCCTGAGGGAAATATCTGGCTCTTTAGCTGCTAAATGCTCCACTATGTTCACTAGCTAGTGCTAAGCAGGTAGAGTACAGCGGCTTTTTAGAGCTTTTTCTCTGAAAACAGCTGCCTGCTGTGGCCAAAAACGACGCTATGAGAGCGCTGAGAGTGAAGCAAAACAGTAAAGTTGCAGCCGGACAGATAAACAATGATCTGAAACTCACTATAAAGCTCCGTAAAGCCGTAAAAGGGGAGATGCCAAAACAAAGGTGCAGAATGTGATGAGGCCTGATTAGATGTTTTAAGTCCTCACCCTCTCGATGTGTCATTATTTCTACCCCAGTAGTCACTAAAATTGACAACTAATCAGTGTTTAAAAAAAAAAAAAAAAAAAGGAAAGTCCAGTCACTCCATTTTTGGATCTTATCCCTTTCTGCACACTCTGTGTATTGATCAGGATTGTTTTTAACAGACTGCTGTGAGGTCCATTAACCTGTGGTGATGACAAAGCATTAAGAGACTAATGTGTCCCCGGGGGGGAATGTAGGGCCAAAGAAGGATGAGTAAGACAGTTCAGCAGACAACACTGCTCTGCTTCTTTTATTCAAAGCAGCACAATGAGTTTGGAGTGATGATGGTCGATGGTTTAAAGGCAGTCAAGGTCATCTAAAAAGAAGATTTCTGTTCCTGATGGTATTTTTTAGTTGATAAATGTACCGACTGTATTTTGAACTGTATATGAAGGAGAAAAAAGTACATAGTGATTTTAGAAACAGTCATGAGTACATGTCCAGCTGCAGATTTCAACAGTTCTTCACAGTATCACAGCTGAGACGACGATGTTACAGTGTGTGTAAAGGACAATTTAAACAATAAATGTAATGTTCACCCATAAAATATCCTGCTCCAGTACATAACTTTGTCACAGCTCTTAACTAAATTTGAAGGATTCTTGACAAATGTGAACAATATCTTGCTAACTTGCTAACTGCTAACACAGTCGGCCCCCAACCCCGGTGCTGGTCAGGGATAGTTAGCCAAATGTTGCCTCTTTCATAGCAAAGTTAAAAAGGTTTCTTCGATGTGCTAAACAGATCATTTTGGTTTAGTACAAGTTTGGTCTAATTTTATAGTTTCACCATCATTCCTATCCCTTTTGATAACAATGCACTCACTTGAAGGGGAAATATTATGCTTTTTGTGATTTTCTATAATTTATATACTGTTGTGATGTCAGACATCTATGTTAAACATGGTCAAAGCTCCAAAACCTGAGGTCAACGTATGTAGAAATGCTCCGTGAAAGACAAAGCTCAGGTTTCAGCTGCCCTGACACTTTGTTTGCAGTTTTTTTTTTTTACTGTCCCGACAAGATGATGTCAGCTTGTCCTTAAACAGCTGTCTGGTCCATTATTTTTGTTGCCGAGGTTGTACTACTACTACTGTTTGTTTACATAGTCTCTGGAAGTTGGCCAGTCAGAACAGAGTGGGCTCATTGAGAGGCGGGCCTTAAAGAGACAGGAGCTAAAACAGCCTGTTTCAGACAGAGGCTGAACTGAGGGGCTGCATAAAGAGCCAGTATACGATAAATAAGGAGTTTTTTAAACTGTAATTCATACAAAGATATTCCAGTAGAGCCCCAGAATATAAATATGGACCTGGAAATGTGCATGATATGTCCCCTTTGAGTAAACGCTGATATCTGGAACAAAGCATGCTGGGTAAGAAAAACAAGCAGTCATGTGATCAGGAATGTTGTGAACAAGCTAACAACGTAGCAAGATTATCTAAACACTTAATTTGGAGATAAAACTCATGATAGTGAAAAAACATGAAATGTTGGTCATAATAATCCCTCATTACACAGGAAAATTGTGTGAGCACAACTACAGTAAATACGGTAGGTCAATATTAAACAATGAAGTGGGTCTTTAAAACTGTGATGGGTCTTTATATCAGACAGTTCTGGCAAATATTGTACTGCTCATCCTCGTTTTCACTTCAAAACACATTTGGCTAACCATCACTTGATGTCTTTTCAAAAATTGTTCCCAAATTTCAATAATTATCTCGGTGAGTACAATGTTACTCGGCCAAAACTATGAAAATAAGACCCAAGTTGTGATAATAAACTGTAATTTCCCTCTAAGAGTTGGTTGTTTACGGCTGGTGCAAAAATGCAGAAAAGGACAGAAAGATAGATGTTTGTGAAGAGAGTTCAATGGTGATCTATAAAGTATTCATTGAGCTGACTGTGCAGGATAAAAGAGGTGCGGAGTCATTTATTGTTCATTTGTTTGTTGTTCTTTTGGAAATTCATTCTGTGCCTGCGGCGACCATCAGACAAACGCAGCAATGTATCTGTCCACGTGTCATCCATCCACTTTTTTCTTATTTCAAGCTGAGCCGGGAAGCCATGTTGTCTCTGTGACTGCGATATCTGGCGTGCAATCAACACATCTGTGGGAGTGAAACAAACTATTTCTTCCCATGTTTTGTTGGTTATTTTGTATATTTAAAACACATGAAAAGTGGTGGCATAATTTCATTCCTTCCACGCCTTTATTCTTTTCATTTTGGTCTTTTTTTTTTTTTTTTTTTTTCTTCCTAGCAATAGACTCCTTTTTCAGCCTCACCTATTTCCTCATCAGATTCCCTCCCTCCATAATTACCACTTATTAATTTTAAATGAGAGCCCTAACACGTTGCATGGTTTTAATACAGCCTGTTAATATGAGAGGTAATTTATGGGGTGTGGGTGGGATGGAGGGATGATGGAATGAGTGTCGTCCATCACAGATATCATTAGAGACTGGGAGCTCTCGTTTACTCTCGGTCTATCAGAGAGAGAGAGAGTCACTTACTGAAGCCTTCTCAACACAAGCTGAGTGTCAGGTAACAAATATCTAGACAACAAATCCTCCAAATGAAACAAATACATAGTTTGATCATGTGTGCTCCAGAACGACACATAGGAGCGTTTTCTAATCTGGCGCCACTATCAGCTGGACATCATCAGTTGTGCTTTAAAAATAATGATGTTTTATGATGTGACAACGCTGTGATTAAGGTCTGGTTAGGTTTAACCACTAAAAACACTGAGGGGGAAACATCATGGTTTGTGTTAAAATGATCACTTAGAAAAACATGTGGTGCGGGTTAAAGTTACCACTTCTTTAAAGTTAAGTGACCTTCGTCGTCATGGCTACAATAATAAACTGTCCCGACTCACGGGTTGAAAATGTACAGAGCCGGGGAGAGGCCACGGAGAAAAGATTTGTCCTTTTGATTTAATGGAATTACCTTCTTTCCATTCTCTCATCCAGCGTACACCCTCACTGTGGATTTCATAAGCTTTTATTTTGATCTTAGAGATATGTGGATATACTTTAAGTACAACATTGTATTATCCCTGAGATCCTTTATATAACATTCATAAACGCCGTAATAAACTTTCATGCTCCTGCAGATGTCATCCAGTTCATAAAAACTCAGCTTCAGGGTTGCCGTCGTGGAGCGCTTCCTGCCTGCCTCGGATCCAGCTCGGATCAGTAACTGGCATTAGAGGGGAAAAGTCTTCTTTGTTGCTTTCTTCAGAGCACAAATTAGTTTTATTTTTCTCTGTGGTCCCTCCCAGGCACTCACAGCGGTCTCCTGTGGCAACATATACAGTACCAATCAAATGCTTGGACACTCATTCAAGGGTTTTTCTTTATTTTTACTATTCTCTACATGGTAGAACAATACTAAAGACATCAAAACTATAAGATAACACATGTGGAATTATGTGCATTTAAATATCTTTCATAGTGTAGATGCTGTTTGCCTTGATGACAGCTTTGTACACTGTTGGCAATGTCTTAACCAGCTTCATGTCACCTGGGATGGTTTTCAGTGAACAGGTGTTCCTTGTCAAAAGTTAATTGGTGGAAAGTGTTTGAGACCATCAGTTGTGTTGTGCTGAGGTAGTGTTGGTACACAGCAAATAGCCCCATTCAACCGCCGTAGTAATCCATAGGTAATGAGAAGCGACAGTCCGTCACTTCTTTAAGACGTGATGGACGGTCAATCCGGGAAATTTCAAGAATTTTGACAGTAAAAAGTCAAAAATAAAGGAAAACCTTTGAATGAGAAGGTGTGTCCGGACGTCTGACTGGTGCTGTGTATATACGTCATCTGGACTGTGCCTCTTCTCAGGGTCATAATCACTACGGCCGATAGATGGCATCTGTCACTCAAACATAACTACATGCTGACATTACGACCTTTTCTGTCGTTTTTCTCTGGAGGACAAGTCAGTTTGAGCTTTAAGATATATGAGAAGGAAAAGATGCTAAATGTAAAACTTTTATAAGTATATACAGTAACAGCATGTTCAAGTGTAAGAAGGAAACTGAAGCAACTATATTCCTCCGTCTCCACTCACACTCTTTCTCTCCTTCTCTTCCCCCGATTTCCTTTCTTCTCCTCTCCACTCCTGTCTTTGTGTTGTGTGCCCCATTTCAGAGGCTTTTCAGGGGCTGAAGTGGCGCTTGGCTATGCTGAAGTGTCTGCACTGCTGTGCCTGAGCCTGCAATTCACTGACTGTGTGTGTGTGTGTTGGTAGTGGGGGGGTTGTATGTGTGGGTGTGTGTGTGTGCCCGAGCCTGCAATTCACCAATTTCACTGCTAATTAGCCCACAAAGGCTACCGGCAGGGAGGAGCAGAGGAGGAGGAGGGAGAAGAGGGTGGAAAGGGGTGGCATACGCGGGAGGTCCAGGCCTGAGGGGGGGGCGCTGATGCTGGCACAGCTGAGACACATGGCACGGGACCAGACAGACGCCTTTATGTGTGTGTGTGTGTGTGTGTGTGTGTGTGTGTGTGTGTGTGTGTGTGTGTGTGTGTGTAGGATCTTTCTGGGTTGTGTAGCAGTGTGTCAGAGCATGTATCCCATGGACACTCTCTCTCGCTCTGGCGGCGGCTGGGTTGGTTGCAGCTGTAGTTCAGCGAGTCTTAACTCCTGAGGCTGGTCCTAGCATGCCCAGTAGTCCCACTACGCCTACTGGCATAGACTGCTGGTCCTCTGCCATCACTGCCTCTCCGTGTGTGTGTGTGTGTGTGTGTGTGTGTGTGTGTGTGTGTGCAAGAGAGAGAGAGAGACGGAGAGAAGTAGAGAGAACAAGGAGAGAGAGATTCACATCCCTCTTGCCAATTGTTTGACTGTGTATCAGACGGGGGCCTTCCAGGGAGGCAGGCTTCCTGGCATCCAGCCATCCAGAGTTGTGGAGTTTGTCCAATGTTTTGTTTTTATTTTTCTGTTTTTGTTATTTGTTTGTTTGTTTGTTTTAGAGTAGTAGTAGTAGAGTTCTGTTTATTTATATATTCAGTATATACATGTGATGGTTTATACAGTATGTGTATATGTAGGCTATATTTACAGATGTATACACAAATACACACACATATATATATATATATATATGTATGTGCACATGTATATGCACTTGCATATATGTAGAGTATATACAATATCATTGCATATACATATACTTTCATATACCGTACATACAGACAATTTCATAAGCAAAAAGATGTTATATACTGTAAATATACACATACATATATGGTATACACACACATATACATATACTGTATATATAAATATATGTATGCATGTGCAGATACACATGTACATGCATATATGTATGGAAGATGTTATTGCTTACACATATTTTCATACATCACACATATGGACGATTTCAAAAGCATTTACCAAACATAAATAAATGCTAAAAAAAAAAAAAAGGTTATATACATGCAGTATACTGTGAATATGCATATAATTTTAGTCATTTTTTTAAATAAAATGACCTGTTTTCAGCCTCTCAAATGTGATGATTTCATGCTTTTCTTTGTCATACGTGACGGTAAACTGAATATCTTTGCATTTTGTACTGTTGATCGGACAAACGTAAAGACGTCACTTTTGACTCTGGGAATCTTTAAAGGTTATTTTTCACCATTTTCTGACATTTTATAGACCAACAAACAAACAATCAATATAATTTTAAAAATCCATAATGAAAATCATCTTTAGTTGCAGCACTTACGTCAATGCATATACATATACTGTATGTTCACACATATCATACATAGACGATTTCACAAGCAAATACTGAACATAAATAAATACTAAAAAGTTATACACATATACTGGAACTTTACATGTGCATATGTGGCATATACACACATATATACATATATAAATACATGATATACACAATCATACAGTATACAGTTCATATACAGATACACATGCATGTTTAAACAATGTCAACGCCTATATATTAACTGTACATATACAAATACAGTATACTTTCATAATATATAATGCATGTATATGTGATGTAGCATAAATGCACATATACATATATATAAATACATGATATACACAATCATACAGTATACAGTGCATATACAGATACACATGCATGTCTGTATACAGTATATTCTATACATATGTTGTATATACATCAATATATATCTATATGTACTGTATACATAAATATTATGTGTAGACAATGTCAGTCAGTGCACAAAGGTATTCTGTATGTATGCTGTACATACAGGTCTACATACCATCATATAAGCACGTACTGAACACGTTGAATGAATGTGAAAAAGACAAACAAAGACAAAGAACTTTGACTCTAGAAATGTATCTCACTCTTTGATGTTTGTCTTTGAGGTTGAAAGAAAGAAGCGTACAGAACAAAAAAATACTGAGAATTAGATAGATAGATAGATAGATAGATAGATAGTCAGCACACAGACACATTTGATTGAATCAAAGGAACTTTTACTGATTGACAATATTCTCCAGATGCTCATTTAGCAGGCTGAAGTGGAGAAGGACTCGGCTCCTGGTGTGTGTGTGTGTGTGAGTGATGGCTTCCTTGCCCTGTCTCTTCTCCCGGCTCACCATTGATGGATTAAAGCTTTGGACAGGTTTCAGCCCTATTGATCTCACCTGCCATTGCTGCTCACATCAGGTCGGTGTGAGGGGGGATAAGACGGGATGGAGAGCATGTGTGTGTGTTTGTGGAGGGAGGTTGGTGAAGGGGGGGTAAAGATGTTTTCACACTTGGATAGTTGAACTTTTTAAGCAAACTCATGGTGATTAATCAGCATTTTTTTTATTGTCATCATTAACTGTCCAACTCAGAACCCTCTAAACAATGAAAATTAAACTAAAATAAGTGAAATTGACGCTAATCACTACAAGGTGTGTAGAGGGAGTGGGTGGAAGCTATTTACTAATTGAATGAGTCAACCTATTATTAGGCTAAATGTAAAACATCTTGTTTGCTAGTGTTTTAAACAAGTCTAGGAGGACTAAATATGAACGTAATGAGACTGTTTATCAGCATTATTATCTATTATGTTTTAATTTGAATGAAAAGACAAACAAAATGTTGCTATCTGTAATGCTGGTTTTACCTTGAATAAAGAAAAAAAGAAAACTATAAAAGAAATGTCAACTGAATTTTCTCTTCCTTCACTTTTTTTTGGCACACTTAAAGATAACCGAGCACATGTGAAAACACACCCGGGGCTGTGTTTTTGTCGCTGTAGATTCAGTATCGAGACTCATTTTCACGCGGTGGGCTATCACCATCCACCATGTCGCCTTATCTAACTAACTGATAAATAACACAGTCTGTCACAATGATAACAAGGTCAAAAAAAAAAAAAAAAAAAAAATTCAATAGGCTGACCAACAGCAATGTTTTCCCTAAAGCGTTGAGCAGTCACATGCGATGCCTGCGCTGACCTCCATGCTAATGAACAAAACAGAGAGAGAGAGAGAGAGAGAGAGAGAGAGAGAGAGAAAATGAATATGAATGAAAAGCAAATCTATCAGAAACACGCCTCCTTTAAATAACCCCCTCCCTCATTCCCCTCCTCCACTCCTTTCCTCATGCTGCCGCCGCCACCCCCCCCCCCCCCCCCCCCCCCCCCCCCCCCCCCCCACCCCCAACCCGTTATATTTTATTCTCCAACGCGTGGTGAATTTAATAAATATATGCAAATGTGTGCTGTGGAACATGACGAGTGTAAATCAGGCGAGGATGTTCTTTGAGCGCTGCTGAGATTGAGGCTGAGAGCTGACCCCGGGTTAATCATTTTTCACTTCCCTATCGCATTCAATTCTGCTGCCTCTGTGTGTGCGTGTGTCTGTCCGTGTGTGTGTGTGTGTGTATGTGTGTGTGTGTGTGTGTGTATGTGTGTACATACAGTATGTGTACTACAATGTGGCAAGCATATGTGCCCCGTGCTGGTGCAGGCAACACACACGATTCATTATAAACTTTGTACACATGGTTAGGATAATATTTACTTTCAAATTTATGCAAAATGTAACGTCAGCGCTTTAAAAAAAAATAATATGAAGTTTTTTGGGGTTTTTTTTTTTAGCGGTTTATTTGCACGTTTTAATTGAAGTGACAGCAGGTCTCCTTTAGCTGCACTTTGACTGTGATTTTTAAAGGGTTTCAATGCTGCGATCAAAGGTTAGAAGATCCAACAGTGTGCTCTCTCTCTCTCTCTCTCTCTCTCTCTCCCGAAGGCTGAAGTAGAGGAGCGCTTTGGCGTTGCCTTTCTCTACAGGAAATGATCTCATCTTCATCCAGGTAGAGTCAGGATTCTGTGACATGTCGCACAGACTCTAATTGTCATACAGCTCCTAATGTTTATTCAGACCCTTCCTTCTTCTTTTGTTTCCCCTGTGATTGTCGATTGTGAAGTAAACAACACAATGCTAACACGCTATCAGCGCTCTAAATGGACCAGGTGCGTAATGATGTCGGCTTCCTGCACCGATGCATAATTACTCGTCTTACGGTGCAAGCCAGCGAAATGTTCACACATCCGATTGCCAATTTGACAATGCAGCGTGTCTGTCACACGTGGAGATGGATTTGTCACTGCCATGTGTTCCAACGGGACATGCAGGTTAGTAATTTTAAGGGCAATTTTAAAGCTGCGTTGATTAGTCCGACTGAAACAGACTCTGGTTCGTTATCCTCTTTGGTTTGATTCGTTTGGGCAGGTATGAACACAGTACTCAGGTGTGGACCAAAACAATTGCACTTTAGAGGATGTAGATTCAGTAAAGTCTAGAGGTGTGCCCAAATACAAATACATTATTCAGCAAAGCACAAATAGTGGGTTTTATACAAATATTTGTTTCATACAGATATTTTAAAAATGATTTGTTTTGGGGAAGAAAAAAAAAACATGTCAAATACCAGTTTGCAGGTTGGTTACATCGTTATCTCCTCTGCTCCACTGTTACATCTATCAGGGGTAAGTCCCAATGGGACTCTCCATCACCTGATGTTCCTCTTCTCCTTTCCACAAAGTTAGGTTGTAAAAAAATAGGCAATAAATGAAGAGAGACTCCAGTTCCAGACCTGGTGTGGGGACCTCCTTCGTAAGGTATTTAATTCATGAACACTTATTGTAACACTTTAATTTCCTAAAATTAAAAGCGTAATAAATAGGATTTTTAAGCCAATTTCCACTTTTATTCGAATACAAATACAAATAACTTTGCTGCCTCAACAAATACAGATACAAATACAAATACTGGGCTCTCTGTACATCCCAGGTATAGTCACAATTAAGTTCTGGAGCAGTTGGTTTGTGGTTGGAGCTTGATCCAACCTCAATCTGACTGACTACAAAGCTTATTCTGCAAGTTTGAGCTAAACAGCCGACCTGGACTAGCAACGAAGTACGCTGCCTTCTTGACATTTGTGCAGATAAGACCTTCCTCCTGTTTTTATGTTCTCGCTAGATACATCTTCTTTTTTGAAAAGAAACAGAGCCAAGGAGAAAACACATTGAGTTTACCAACTCATCCACTGATTCAGACCAGAGAAAACTAATTATAGGTTTGAAAACACAGTAATGTTGCCAGTAGCAGCAGTACAGGAGTACAGCAGATAAGCTAGTAGGCTAATCATTTATCTTTCTAAATGTAACAATGCTGAGTGTAAGTGGAGCTACGTGACTGTGAACTTTCAGGAGACAAATTTACCCCTTGACTGTTATAATGTCATAATAATGTCATAATGTTGCTGCGGTGTGTCAGAGTGTACCAGGGTGATCAGTGTTTAGGTTCTTGCTTGTGAGGAGGGCTGACAGCGTGGTCACCTGACTGAACGAGGAAGATGACAAGAAGAAAGAAGGAACAATCTAACCTCTTCAACCCAAGCTTTCAATTAAAGCTGTATTAACTGATTTTTGGGCACTTGCTGTGAACACAACACTGACATATAATTATCTACAGGTTGATATGGCAAAAAGTTGCCTGTTTACACATCCAGCAGCAACTGCAGGGCACAGCTGCCTGCTTTGTCTGAAATAAAAGCTGGTGAGAGCAGTGAGTGAACCAAAACGGTAAAGTTGAGGGCCATAAAACCAAAACACTGATCTGAAATACCTGCAGCTCCACAGAGCTGAGGGGAACAGCAGAGGCAGGTGATAATAATCTATGGGTTCACAGTGACCCCTTTCACATACACGGACTACATTCATATAGCGCCTTCCCAGTCTTCCGACCACTCAAAGCGCTTTACACAATTCACCCATTCACACACACACACACACACACACAGTGCTGGCACAGCCTTCAAGTTCAGTATCCTGCTCAAGGACACTTGGACACGCAGGCTGGAATTGAACCACTGATCTTCAGATTAGTGGACAACCTGCTCTACCTCCTGAGCCACAGTCACCCCAATGACATGTAGTCATTTGATCTGTTGTTAATCTAAAATATATTGGTTATTTCTCCTTAAGTAGCTATACAGCGAGAGTGGACAGACCAGTAACTGAAGCGTAGATCCCGATACGAAGTCTTCAAAACCAAACTAATGTTCCTTCTCTTGTAAGATCAAGTTCTTTGCTTCTGTGCTGCTGTCGTGTTCACTCATCACCTTGTTTTGTTCAGAGAAGACATACAAAAACATTTATCTTTATTTATCATTAGAAACTGCTGAGATTTAACATACATGTGATGAAGTTAATTAACAGGGAACACTAATAATAAATCCTCATGTTTGGCAAATCATTTTGGCTGTAATGAGAATATATTCAGAACTACTCTATATGATGCATTCACCTCATAAATCACAACACTTATAATTAATTAATAATTAAAAGTATCTGTTTCTATATTTATGGTATCAAATCTACTATAAAGTGTAAGTGTGAGACAGTGCACCACATAAGGATAAAATGAAAAATCTTATAATATCAAATATTCCAGATTTTATACACGTTTCCGAGAAATTCAGCTTCACATTTTTTGGTATTTTTAAAACTTTGAGATCGTGTTTGAGATAAATATATAAAGTTCTGTTGGTTTGAATCATGCAAACACAGTCTACATGTGTTTGTAATAATAAACTGAGCTCCGGTGGCATCAGAGAAGTTTAAAAACAGGCTGAGATTAGGAGTCAGTCGTCAGTTCAGAGGTTGCTGCCATTCTGGGGTTTTTTTGCTGCTAATAAATTCCTGTTCTAACTTTTCAAGTCAGATGAATATATCATCTAATATCTAACAGATAGGAGCCTCACTGTTTTCTGATCTCTGCCTTTTACGAGTTTTTTTTTTTTTTATAGACATGAAACTCCATTCAAAGAGAAGCTTCACAGGTTTTTGATTTGCTCCTCATCTCCTGTGCTCAGTCAGAGCCCCAAAAGTCCAGTCCTCCTCCTCCTTCTCTGTGATGTTTTCAAACTGATCTGTTAACACACACAAAAAAAAAAGTGCAAATCTACACTTGGACACATTTTTTATTTGGCATCACGTTATCTTTCGGTGGGTAACCTTTGGTGCCGTCTTGTAAGTATCGTAAACTCGTGAGATGCCGGAATACATTTGCACATAATCAGAATAATATACAGTCCAGACAAATGTTCCTCTGTAAATCCTTATTTTGCATAGACAGCAACTAACATGACAGGTCGGGAATAAACAATGAGCCCTTTATGTTCGTCTTTTATAAAAAAAGACTAAATCGACTGGCTACTCGTTGTGTTTGATTTGTGTTGCATAAAGCTGAAAAACTGATGACAACAGCATCGTTTCGTGGCGCCTCAAAAGTAGTACACACTGTCTAAATTGAAAAAATGTCAAACACTCGTGCCACATATCATATGTGCGACATCGCGTGGTTGTTTAAAATGAACGTATTTGAGATTGTGTAATAGCGTTACTGCTTGCTGATGTGCAGAAACAACGTGCCTGCGGCCTCAACAGCGACTGCAGCTCACTTATTCTCTAACTGTGGTCCTTCGATATCACTCCTCAGCATTCCATCACATCACTGTAGCACGACTGGATTTGTTGGAGGACGAGAGAAGACCCAGTTTAGAGGACAGTCTGGTGATATTTGATATTTTTTTATTGTCAATAAAACTCATGAAAAGACCAACACCAACCTCCTGTATCTAAAACTCTGTGCCATAGAGGTCCATTGTTGCCAAAAATAATGGAAAAACATAATCCTTCATTATGGTGAGCATGTGCAATAGTTTGTTTTGAATCAATCCCACATATATATTATTATATACATATACTGTATACTACTATATATTTGTTACGTCTTCAGTAGGAATAAATGGCTTCGGAGCTGAGTGCCACAGACATATAGCACCAGTCAAAAGTTTAGACACACTTTCTTGCACAAGGGAATGGGAAGAGGTGTCAGACTTTTGACTGGTACTATAGTAAGAAAGTCAGGAAGTATTGAGAGATATAGAGAATATACACATTGTTGGTTTCGGTCTTTTCATGAGTTTACCTAAAGGATAAGGCTGGTGATTTTCTATATTTTTCTTATTGTCCACAAATCTCACGCGCAGAGCCGAACCAACAATGAACTGATACATTTACAAGTATCGTGTGTGTGAATACAAAGCCTTATACATCTTATTCCTCTGTGCCGTAGTCCTACGTTGTTGTACAAAAACTATTAAAAACACGTTATTGAGTCACACGTATGCACTGGGTGACATGTTCCTTCACCACAAAGAGTTTGGTCACATTAGTCTTTTTTTTAGAAACAGCTCCAAAGACTAATAACAGTGATCACATGTTCAGTCTCAGGTGGGTCCATGTGAGGTAGATGCTACTGAGCATGTGCAGGAATGTGGTTTTGTTTACAGTGTTTCACTAACTAGTAGCAGGTTGTGATTTATAGCACAACACATTAGCAAAGAACTGTAAATGGAGCTGTGTTTCCCGCACATGCTCAGTGGCGTCTGCCCTACACCGAACTAAACACACAGTTATTAGTCTATGGAGCCGTTTTTAAACAAACTACTGTAGCCATAATGAAAGAGCATGTCACCCAGTGCAGCTGTGTGGCTCAATGACGTATTTTTAATAGTTTTTGGACAACAGCGGAGGTCTATGGCACAGAGGAATAAGATATATCAGGCTTTGGATACACACACAGTACTTTTAAATAGGATCCGTTCGTTTGGCTCTGCACATTAGATCTGTTGACAATAATCCTCCCGCTTTATAGGCAGTATATAAACAGTTAATAAATGGTTTACAACACATTATAATGTAGTTATAAGCAGATAAAAATGCTTATTAATGTATTTCTCAACAACTATAACTCCTCCTGTGGACACTCATAAGTAGAAGCTGCTGTATAAACAGATAATGAATGAAAACATAGTGAAATTGTAATAATATAAAATACATCTTACTGCAAACACTCTAAAATGCCCTTATATCTGTTTATAACTACATTATAGTGTGTTATAAACCGTTTATTAAATATTTCTGCTTATAAATGTTAAAAAGGGGAGTTTAAAGTAATATTTATATAGTAATATATGTATATCATGTGACAAGCTTTATCGCTCCACTCACTACATATTTGAACAAAGTCGCCTTCATCATCTGAGCTACTATCAGTGAAGAAAGTAAACACTAATGTACTGAGCAGCACAGTAATGTTACACCGCTAACACTTAGCAGCACAATTAAACCAAAGGCTGTTTGTTTTCTGTGGCCCGGAACAAGCTCTAAAGCTTCTTAAGGTAAACATCACCAGTGAAAACACTTGAGAACACCCTTAAGAGCATCTGTCCGTTCAGAGCTGATTCATATATAGGAGCATTCCTGCCGTCTCCACATAAGGCACATTCCTGTCCTTTCGCTGATTGCCGGATGCGTCACCACGGCCGAAGGCTTTTCTCTGCTCTTTTCAAATGATTGCGCTTCTAATCAAACATAATTTACTCACTATCTCGGCCCTCTCCGCAGCCCCTCTCACCCGCGCTCGCTCACCCTCACCCATCCTCACCCCTTCCCCGGTAGCCACTAGCCCAGGGCCTGTTGCCAAGGCAACCGGCATCTCATTTCTAAAGTGTCAGTTTGCATTATTGTCTTCACGCTTTCCAGCAATAACCTCTCTCTCTCTCTATTTCTCTCTCTCTCTCTCTCTCTCTATCTTTCTCTCCTCCTCTCTCCTTCTGTCTGACTCTGCTCTGTTTGTCCCTCTTCCTTCACAAATAAACACAAATAGCCATAAATATATACATCTCTCTCTCTCTCTTTCTCTCTTTCTCTCTTTGGTTTCATTGTGTGCTGTGTCTCCCACTTCCTTCACAATTTCCCCTTCTCTCACACATGCATAATGCAAAGAAAAGCAAAAACATCATGCACAAGTATGTAACTGTGTAAAACACATTACCTTTCCTGCTGAAGAAAGAAACATACTGAATATTATTAAAAATCACTTCTTTGTGCCATAATTCGTATTTAAGATGCAGCTGATGACTGAAGTGTGTTTTGTTGGAAAAAAGGTGGAAAACCACATTTTGAATTTGAATAAAGCTATAAGATATTCTTACATTTGTCGTCTGAATGGTAATAATAGAAAACATACACACATTAAGAAGAAATTAACTGTGGTTTTAAAAGGTTTAATGCTTGTATAACTTCTGAATTTACAGATTCAACAGTTCCAGCTGTGAATGGTCAGCGTTCTTTTGATTTTATTTGATTACTTAGAGGGACAGGAGGCCTTGAAAGATCATCAAAAACACCTTTGACTTCACTGTACTGTATATTGGAGCCTTGAACTAATTCTGTAAGCCGATTCTTAAATGTGCTGCAAGCCAAAACGACAATTACTATCAAATTGGTAGTAACAGACCATCTCTTCTCAATTAGTTTTTGCATTAATTATTTCATTCATGCTTTAAATAAGATAAAAATTTAGAGATAATTGAGTTACAAATGTTATGTTTATAAGTGGGACAAAATATTAGTTATATATCACAATACGGCGCAGTCCATAATAACAGAGTTGATTCAACACAGCTGTTATTTGGTCACAACAAAAACTGAAAACCGAAATTGAACTGTAATTTGAAATAATAGCAGATACTCATTGTGAGTTAAAAATATTCATGTTCTTTCTGTTTTGGTTCACTCTCACTGCTCTCATTAGTGACATTTTTGGCTGCAGCAGGCACCTGTTTTCAGAGAAAAAGCTCTAAACAGCCACTGTGCACTACCTGCCCAACACCAAACAGCAAACACAGTTAGCTGTAGACTAGCTGGTGAACATAGTGGAGCATTTAGCAGCTAAAGAGCCAGATATTTCCCTCAGGAGTTGGTGGAGACCAAAAACAGAGCTAAAAGAGAGTGAATATTGGACTTACATTCACCAGGTGGACGGAAACACGACTCGGAATGATCACGATGCTCCGTAACTGCTGGATGTGGAAACAAGCAACTGTTAAGAAACACTTATTGTTTTTTTAAGATAGAAAAAATATGTCAATGTTGTGTTTACAGCTTGTTCTGCTGCCCCAAAGTTGCCAGAAAATCAATTAATGGAAGTTTAAGCCTCAGTATTTCCCAATATTTTTTAATGCTGCCCCAAAAGAACATATTAAATAAGTAAGTAAGTAAATAAGCTTTACAACACACAGTTACAAAGCACTGCTACAGACACATATACATGCAAAATTGAACAAATAGATTAATAAAATAGACAAATGTGGCACAGAGAGAAAAACTGGAATAAAACAGGAAATGGGAACAAGAAAGGAGGTCTATAGAAAGGCTTGCTGATATAAATGGGTTATTAGGCATTGTTTAAAACAGTCCAAGGATCTAACAGATTGTGGAATATGATTCCACAGAGTTGGGGCTAAGAATGCAAATGCGCGGTCACCTTTTGATCTGCGGTTTGCGCGGGGGATAGATAGAAGGCTGAGATCTGAGGATCGAAGAGGTCGTGAAGTGGAATGGGGAACAAGGAGCTCAGAAATGTAGCTAGGGGCGAGGTCATGGAGTGCTTTATATGTAATCAGCAGGATCTTGTAGTTTATTCTGAATTTTACCGGAAACCAAAGGAGGGACGCAAGAACAGGGTTAATGTGGGACCTACGGCTAGTTCTGGTTAGAAGCCTAGCTGCTGTATTTTAGCGTTTTGGAGAAGACTGACTGAGGCAGGTGTAGAGGGAGTTACAGTAGTCTAACTGGGAGAAAATGAACGTGTGGATTAATTGTTCAAGAACAGTAGGGGACAATATAGGTCTTATTTTTGCAATATTTCGTAACTGAATGAAACAGGACTAGACAAGCTTATTAACATGATGGTCAAATGTCATATACTGGACAAAGAAGTTAAAACTCTTTTTTTGAGGACATATTTAATGATTTTGAATTTCAGGACAAAAGTTTGGGGCGTTCCCACAATGTTTTTAGAGCCAACATCTAGTGAGGAACCCTTAAAGGAACCCTGTGGGAACTATAGATATATCTATGGTGGGAACTTCCAGCTTAAACAACTGTTGTTTCCACATCACAGACAAAACAGTTTGCTTGAGATTCCATTGTAAAGTTGTGTATATTTTCAAAACTCATCATGAGATTCTCATAAAGATCCGTTCATTCCTCCCATTAAATCTTTAGTAAATTGTGATTTTATCTCCCACATGATGGAGATCTTAATTGAAATCCTGCATAATTCACGTGGGACACTATTTGCTGTAGGCTTAGTAAGATTGTTTCAGTCACAATATGATAACTACACACACTCTGAATATCGCACACAAAAATTTGCTACATTCGAAGGGGAAAAACAGTTTATTCCAGTTAACTTAGAGAGACTCTTTGCTGGCCTACTTTAAACCTAATGTTCTATTTGTTCCTAGAAGCCTGGGACTTCTTTTACAACGCAAAACATTACATAAAACATTGTTTTATCAGCTTGATATTTCATGATTTTAACTTATTTTATGAGAATTATATATATATATATATATAATAATATTATATTATATATGAGACTTATAAATATGATTTTGAACTGATGACATGTTCCAGGAGTCACCACAGAAAATGATGTATTACTTCTGTTTGGGTTCTCAGAGAGTTCAGCTGTTAAATGGCTAAATACAATGGACATCCATATGCTTTATATGTGTGATAGGTGTGGACGGTACCTTTTATTTAGCAATATCACTCCTAAATCCCAAATAAGTATGTGCACACACACACACACACACACACACACACACACTTGCACACATATATGTGTGTGTGAGATTCCCTGTGTGTCAAGTCTAACAGTTAGAGGTATAATTCATTCTTTTTTTTTAAATTCAAACTGATATATGTGGTCATGCATAGCCCACATAACATATCAAACATGAAAAATTTCCTCATTTAGAACGCTTTGTGGTAATTTTACATATAAATAGAAGATGTAAAAGATGAGATTAACACACAAAAAAAGAAACAATGAAATGGACAGTTATATCTTCAGTGCCTCATCGTATGAACACCACAGGATAGAGACTGTAACACACAAGTGTTAGCTTTAGCGTTAGCTTTTCAACTCGCTACTTCAGGCTGCGGCCGACAGCACGCATGGCCATCATTTATTCGTGAAAAATTGATCTGGGGACAGTGACTTAGCTGGATGGCTAGCTAGTCTTGTTGTTAAACATTGTGTGAAATGATATTTACTGTTTGTCAACCGTGCACATTGTTACTGACTTTGAATCTTGCTAGCATAACGTTAGCTTTCTGGCTCATAGCTGAGCCAAAGGCTTCTATGAGCTGAGCGGACGAAAAGTATCTCCCGTCGCCAAGTTGTATCTAAGGTTCATTCTATTTACTGGAATAGTGAACAACGTTTCCATTGCTTAAGAGCTTTATGAGATGGTAATGATTGTTCCAGGTATTAGTCAAACCCTCAGGTGTTACCAAGGAAACTGAGTTATGGCTTGTAAAAACTTTAGATTTTGATTGTAAAACGCATGAAAATATGAATGAATGGTCTTATTTGTTTTTCTTTGGCAAGTGACCATGGGATAAGCAGGGTAATGCCCTTCAGGAATTAAAGGACTCCACATTCTGGCCTCCCCATTGTCCATTAATTTCTGATAATGGACACTTCATCAGGCATTATCCCTTCCCTATACTATCTACTATTCTCCCGTTGGCTCTTTTAAAGCTGGAGTGGCAGCTACTACTAAGTGTCTAGCTATAGTAGTTGAAGATTGTTGACCTCATAGTGGAAGGAAAATATGCCAAAAACAAAAAGTTGCATTACTATCTGCTGTCCTTGTGGGAAAAAATACTTAAAATTGCATTAACTGATTTTTGGAAACAAGCTGTGGAAACAACTATGAGAGGGCTTCTTCACACTGTACGATATTGGGCTGAAAACATGCAAAACGTGGTGAAATCTTTGGTCGTCAATCCAAAATGGTGCTCCTAGATGGCACTGTGTGGACACGGCTACCAACAGCTAAGATGGAGCTTTGGTGACACTTAAGACAACCTGCAGCAAAATTCCCACAATGTTAATACTGCCATGACCCGCATTAACAAACCAGGCGATCAGATACAACATGAAACAACAGAGTACACTGGCTGACGTGACATTTCATTAGTTCCATTTTTGATCAAGTTTAAGGGAAACAAAACCAAAAAATACATTTGTGGAACCGCTGCTCTCACATAATTTTTTCCATTTACATTGTAGCTCCACAGTTCACCACACAAGACCAAGATTTTATTAGACATTTTGCACAGCGTGACATGCAATAAACTTATACGATCGTAAAGTTGCCTTTAAGTTGATAAGTTGAACTTGTTAGCAGACAGTTACCTATTTACACATCCAGCTGATACGGAGTAACATTATCATTCATTTGGAGTCGTGTTTCTGAATTAAAGAATTAAAGTACAATATTCACTCACCTTTTAGCTCTGTTTTGGTCTCCAACAGCTCCTGAGGGAATTATCTGGTTCTTTAGCCGCTAAATGCTACATTAAGTTCACCAGCTATGACTTGTCTGCCTGTCTATCTGTGTTTGTCTTCTCTTTCAGGCTGGGCAGGTTGCATACAGGGGTTTTATTTTAGATCTTTCCCACTATGAGAGTGGTGAGACTGAACCAAAACAGTAAGGTTGTAGGCTATAAAACCAATAGCAGACTTTTATATTTACAAAAGTAGTACCTTTCATGCACATAAGTGCTAGAATAAAACACTACATTAAGTGGCTCATTCCTCACTACTTTTAAAATGTTGACAATTTCAAACTGATGAATCACTGATGAGTTCAAAGCAGAAAAATGCCAAACATGTTGGTATGAGCCAAAGTAATACAGGGATTATGTGTAAGTATCACCGACCGTAATGAACAAGCGCTCCCCAGGTGGGTGCTTGAACGTAGCGAGGTGCTTTCACAAAATGAGCATCGGTTCATGAAACAGTCATGTAAAGTTGAGTGTTTTTGAAGGTCTTAAGTGAACATTACCTGTGATCTCATTCTCATTAGAAACTGAGAACGCTGTGAAGTGTTGATAGTCTCCGCAGTCTGAAGATGTGTGTGAATGTGAGAACGCGTCTGATGTCGGAGAGCAGAAATCCGTTCCTACACTTGATGTCAGCTCCAAACATCAGACAGGAGATTTATATCGGATGTGTGAACCACGTAGCCACAGGTGAGAACGCGGAGGAAACGTTTGTTGAGTATTGTTTAAGTGTTCACCAGCTGACTCTTAAAGCTGGAGTCACAGGTGAGTGTCTGAATATGGTGGTTGAATATATTGTTAGTGTTCACCTCTTAGTGGAAGTAAAATATGACAAAAAGTTACTGACACAGCACAGAAAAGAAAAAAAAAAAGACACATTGTACTCGCCACTTGATATCTGTATATTGTACATAGCTGCACATACTTTAACTTTATCTCTACTCCACTACATTTCACAGGAAGATATTGTACTTTTTACTGCAATATATATTTATTTCACAGAGTGAAAGTTGCTAATTAGTTTTTAGATCAGTATTTTATATGTAAACCATATGATTGGTTTTTAAGTTTTGCGTTGCTATAGATTAGCTGTAAGTTTTTAAAATTAGCTTTACCTTGACAACATTAAAATGATGCTTACATGTACACATCAATGAATCAATATTAATATTCCAATAACATTTATAGCATTTTTCATATTATGTTATTTTACTGTTGATACTTTAAGTACATTTTGCGGCAACTACATATGTACTTTTACATAAAGGGGGACATAACATGCTTTTTTTGTGATTTTCTGTCATTTATATACTGTTATAATGTCAGATATTGATGTTAAACATAGTCAAAGTTACAAATCTAGATTTACAAACTAGAGTTTGACAGACGTGGTGGTTTAGGCAGGATGGGTCTGACACAAAGATGCTGTTGGTTGCATTATGGGAAGTGTAGGATCCATTGTTTTCAGAGCTTGACCCTTATGAAAGTCTAAAGTCAAGTCATTTTATCAAACAACAATGCCAAACATTCTCTTCTCTTCACTCCAGCTCTGCAGATGAAAGGATTTGCTGCTTTTCTCTGTTTAATGGTTGTAAATGGAAAATCTTTGAGTTTTAGACTGTTGTTAGATGTCATGTTGAGTCCAGAGAGCTTGAGGGTTATTTCTCACTATCTTTCTGAGTTTTTCTTCTTAATCTTTATTTAACCATGAAGTCTCTTGACAAACATTGTCTCTTTTACAAGAGAGACGTGGCCAAAACGGGCAGCTTACAATAGGTGTCACAAAGTTACATAAAAGCACATTCATTTACAACAATCACATCCAACAAAACAAAACAGGATCTAAGACATATGAGCAAAAGAAAACTTGACTATTTTCCTCATGAAACCTTTTTTTAATGTGATGCTTGAATGCCATTAAAATCCAGTTTTAGCGAGTTCAGCTCAGACTCCAGGGACACTGAAGATGATCTGGTCTGATAGCTGTTAGAAACAGGAGAAAGTATTTAATAAAGGTCATGAGGGATTTTACCAATGATGGCTTTAAAAATAAAAAGGTACATGTGAACCTCTCTCCATATTTTTAACGAAGTCCACCAAAATTAACATGTATAAATTAGTGATGACTCCTTATTCCAGCATTCAATATAAACACTGAGATGAATGATTGACAGTAGAGCTGCAACTAGCGATTATTTTCAATATTGATTATCTTTGTCTTATTTATTGAACAGGAACAAAACTGATTAACCAATAATGAAAATACTTGTTAGTTGCAGCTGTAATAGTATACAAATATATACAAAACACATAAAAAACACTGTATAAAATACGATCTAATGTTACTGACTTCATTACCCAACTGTATAGAAAGTAATTAAAATACTACTTACATGTGACATCTGTATTAATAATCCAATATTATACATAATTATTTACTTTTGATACTTTAAGTATACATAAAATTTTGAATGGAGGACTTTTACTTGTAATGGGAGTATTTTTTACTACTTTCTAAGGATCTGAATACAACTGACTTAGACTAATCCTCTCCTGCATACAGACAATGTGACAAATATTTAATGTTACAGTAAATAAATGGGAATTTGATAGTGGTATCTCCATGTGATCGGCTTATTCTACCTCCTCTACGAGCTCTATTGCTCCGTCCAGGCCGGCCCTCGGTGCTGGGCTGAGTCGTCCGTGGCCTCCCAGGACTCGGAAGGTTAATATTTGAAGGAAGGATGGCCCATAAATATGAGCAAAGGGACTTTTAATTAAATAAGCACTTCTTAAATATTCTCCTGGGCCTGCTGCTTTTGTTTAAAGATGATTGATTGACTACTATCTCTCCAGGCAGGACCATTAGTTTCACCACTCCCCTCCCGCATACTCCATCCCTCCCCACCTTTTCTCTATTTTTCCAGCTCTGCCAACATCTCTCCTCCCTTTCTCTCTCAATTACCCTCCTTCTCTTACCTCTCCTTTTCCCTCACTCCTTTTTTTCCTCTCATTCATCCCACCTCCTCCCTCCCTTCTTTTCGCGTTCTCTGCATGCGTCTGCTGTCAGCTCCCCTTTCTCTCCTCTTTTCATCAGTCCACGTCCCTGAGACTCTCTCAGGAGGCCCATATTTCTCCAAACTCATGACAAGGTAATGAGGCCATGCTAAATCCTACCACGCCCTGGAGCTACATCAGAAGGTGGAGGGGCAGGTCGGCCCCTGCCTGGCCTGGCTGCCTCTACGTCTGTTTCAGCCACACTGTGAGGAGGCATCTGTCATCCAAGCCCAGTATCAAGCTAAAGTGTGTAATACACTCGCCGATCCACTAGAGGATACCATTTATGTGTCACGTTTTGTCTCGCCTAGTCGTGAAAGTACTCATGCACACCAAGCCTGGAAGAGCGCCGGGCTTTGAAGCCAATTTGACATAGTGGCCAAACTGTAGAATTACAATTTACAGGTCCAACAGGGGCCCAAACAGCATTTTTCCAGCACTCAATCATGGGGAAAGGAGCAGCTGTAAAATGATGGATACATTTTTTGTGAGTATCACAACCCCCGTGAAATGACTCGTTTCACTATCAGAATTTGATCCATGTGGTCCGATAACATTTGGAAAGTCTAGAAGAGCTACAAGATCGAATTATTTTAACCCCGCTCAAGTTAGCCGGAGTGCTAACTTGCTAGCTGCTAGCTGTCTCGGCCAGCGGATGTCTTTGGCTTCATGCACCACTGAGCAACTTTCATAGGAGTGAACAGGGCCTCCGACGCCGTGTCCAGTTCTACATTCATGGCGTTTACGACTTTCAAAGAGCCTGTCGAGTGGCGCGGTTCAGATGATGGTGGCGGGTTGGGTAGATGGATAGATCCTAACCTGCAAAAAGTGGATTTAGTGGACCTTGCTGCAGGAGACCAACTGCGAATCGGGACAATTTTTTAAAAACTGTAACTATGATTGTCTTGGTGTTTACTGTTGCCACGACAGCAAAGGTTACCTAACTTTAAGGACGTAGTAACTTCCCACATCACGTTTCAAGTGATTTTAACCCAAACCGTGATCTTGGTTTTTGTGCCTAAACCTAACTGGACCTCAATCACAGCGTTGTCACACCATGAAACATAATTATTTTTTAGCAGTGATTTGTAACAGATGTTGTCCTGCTAGTTACTGATGCCATATTAGAAAAACGTACACAAATCTATAGATTAAATTTCGTGACTAGTTCATGAACTGCTGTCGCCCCCTGCTGGTAGTGCACCTTCATACACATGTATACTTTTCACGCCAAGCTGAGGTTAAACGTGACACTGACACGGTATCCTGTAGTGGGTCAGCGGGTGTGTTACATGCATTGGCGTGATACTGGCCATCCCCTGTACTCTAAATAAAACTTTCTGATCTCCAGAACGAAGCAACCAAAGACAAAAAAAAAAAAAACCCCTCTCTACCTCTTTAACCATCCCGTTCCTCCCTTTCTCTTTATCTCCTTTTTTGCTGTTTCTCTCTCTCTCTCTCTCTCTCTGCCTTCCCTCCTTCCTCTGGAGCTGTGCTGTAGCAGCAGTCTGCCATGCTCTGCTGATTTCTAGCTGGAAGATGGGGATCGGCGGGGGAGCTCAGTCTGGCTGTGGGCAGCTGAGCCATGGACAACACACACACACATATACACACACATATACACACACACTCGCACGAGCACAAAGAAACAGGTAGAAACTCTTATGTGAGGCTCAGGTATGAGAGGAATAGTGGGCACCTTGTCATGCTGCAATCATTACAACTTACAGTGTGTAGGTTCACCGCGTGTTTGCTGTGTGTGCATGAAAAAACTCTTTATCTGTGTCTATAGGTGACACTACGTGCCTGCAGGAGGCACATCACAGCACTGAATGCTGTATAATTCTTTATGCCACATGATAGTTTTTAATAACTTTATGCATTTTTTTTAATCAAAGAAAGAGTCAATCAAGATGTCACAGTGTCCTTATATTCGTCACTCGAATTCATGATAATCTGAGCGTTTTTCATTCAACAGAATTTCAAATTTATTACATATTTTCTATAAAAAGCAAATACAACCACTAGCATTACAAGCAGACATTAATCATGCCAAATTGGAAACTGTGCATTGTGCAGAAATTAATTAGGATGAAATAGCCTAAAGTGTGTTTTTTTTTAATTTCTGACTATAGCTGCATTAACAAGAAAGTGTGGAGAACAGTAAAAAAAAAACCCAAAAGAAAACAAATAATGAACTACAATTAACTATACAATAATAAATGCCACTCAATGCAAAGACAAAAATAAATGAAAATATAATAATTTTGAGTTAAAAAAAACATATCAAGCAGGAAGAGAAAATCCTGCAGCAGCTCTGAAACTACACACGCCGCCTTCATTAGAGCGTATCGATCATGTGAACTGAACAACATGTTTACCAAACACTTTAATGATACTGCTGAAAACTGAAATGCAAATAGAAAGATTGACACGGATCGGTCCGTGTGTGGGATGGAGTGACACTCCACAGAGAGAGAGAGAGGAGGAGAGCGGGGATAGAGAGAGAGAGAGAGGAGAGGTGATGGTGTGATAATGGAGGCGGTGGAGAGAAAACACTCGGAGGGTGCACGGGAGGATATAGAGACGATGGTTGCACTCCAAGTATTGGAAAGAGAAGCAGGTAAAGTAGGCTGCAGGTGAACGGTAGAGGAGGGGGGGGTTGTGTGTGTGTGTGTGTGTGTGTGTGTGAGAGAGAGAGAGAGAGAGAGTGAGGGGGGGGGGGGGGGGGGGGGGGGGGTGGGCAGGCATATTAAAAATGCAGCAGTGGGGAGCAGGCCGGGGATTCACAGTAATTAGATGACAAAACGGCATCGGGCTGGAGATGAGAGAGAGGGGTCACACACAATGCCACTGCCGCCGGGTAATTTGTAAGTGTCAATCACTAGCCTGCCAGGGGAAAAGAGAGGGAGAGAGGGGAGTGGGAGGGTGAGGAGAGGGGGGGGGGGGGTTGGGGATAGTGTATAAAGGAGGAGGAGGAGGAGGGGGGGGGAGAGATAGAGGGAGTGAGACAGAATATGAGGGTGCTAGCGGGCTGCAGGAGACAGGAGGGAAGGAGGCTTTAACAAAATGGAAAGTCAGGGGAGACAGGAAGAGAAAGTGAAAATTTAAAGATAGAGAAAACAGCGTGAGAGCGGAGGAGGAGACGAGGAGAATAGGTGACATTTTGTTTCTAATAGCTAAGGTTTGGTTAAAATTAAAAAAAGAAGAGGGAGGCTGATCATAAGATGTGATCGGTTACAGACCGTTTTCAGTATCAAATACGCAATTTTTTTTGCAACAATACCAACATGAGCTGCATTATTCTACATGCTGATTCACCTCCGTACACACATAATAAGCACAATCAAACCAATTATATACACTTTAAAGGGCCAGATCACCCAAATTACATAAAAATAATTAAAATGAAGAATTCTCATTTACTGTTACTGGCCCTGCGTGGTGTTATCTTCCTCCACCCCGATACACTGTAGAAGAATTGAATCTCATTTTTAGTGCACACAGCATTAAAAAAAAACATTTTTAAAAATTCAACAGCAGCATCTCTCTCCTATAAACAGTGTCCCAGTTACTCTGAATAATCCACAGAACACACTGTCAGCACTTTTCATTTACTGCCTTTCTCTGGCGTAAAGTAGTTCCATTGAAAACTGTTCACACTGAGGTCTGTTCATTCTCTAGAGTAACCAGGATTTCTGGAGAAAAAAAAAGTCAGTTGAATACGTGTTAATGACATTTTTTAATGCTTTAACCAGCAAACATAAGAGTCAGTTCAGCTCTCTTGATTGGAGTTGAGGCAGAAACGTAGAGAGACGTATATCCCATAAAACAAAAACTATCTGCAAGGCTACATGGAAGTAAAGGTAAGTGAGAAAATGTGGGTTTATTGGGGGGAGGGTCATTTGTGTGAACATTAAAGGAGACATATTATGCACCTTTCCAGGTCTATATTTATATTCTGGAGCTTTACTGGAATATCTTTGCATGATTTACAGTTCAAAAGTCTCCTTATTTATCTTCTACTGGCTCTTTATGCAGCCCCTCAGTTCAGCCTCTGTCTGAAACAGGCCGTTTTAGCTCCTGTCTCTTTAAGGCCCTCCTCTGCTCTGATTGGCCAGCTTCCGGAAACTGTGTCTCGGCTGACTTCCAGCGGCTCTGAGAGCTACGTCAACAAACTATGAAACAAACTATAAAAGTAGGATTTCACTACTTTTTCTTCTTCTTTACTCGAAATGTCACCTTCTCAAATATTCAAGCCCAAATCTGATCTGCAATTTGTGAGTAAACAACACAAACAACGCATGGAAAAACTTTAGCAACAAAGACCATGGAACGGACGGCCATTTATGGGCATATGAGACAAGTTGACGTCAGCTCATCAGCAATCAGAAGGCTGAATCCCTGAATTTTGACTTACAGGGAGCATTTCTACATACGTTAACTTAAAGTTTTGGAACTTTGACCACGTTTAGCATAAATATCCGACATCATAACAGTTTACAAATAACAGAAAATCAGAAAAAGCACAATATATCCCCTTTAATGATATTTTAAAGAAGTAGTAGATAGAGCCAGGAGATATTAGACGATGACTTGCATCCCAGTCCCCGGGTTTAAAACCATAACCCTGCAGTAGTCACATGGTTCATCATACAGCCCACTGAGACACCAGAACATCCCAACCTTCATTAATAAACTGTCAAGTCTCAAATTAATGGCAAACTTTTAAATTCAAGCGCAACGACAGCGACACGTTCGGATCTCTGAGGCACAAAAGGACAAAAGGAGCTGGATGAAAATGGCATTAACCTTAACAGGATCAGCAATGTATGTAAATATTCATCATGTTATAGGGTAATTGTGTGGCTTTTGCCATGTGGTTTGATAGACAGGTGAATCTGTGTGTGTGTGTGTGCGTGTATGTCTGAGAGAGAGAGCCCTTTCATTCTTTTCAGAGTGGGTACAATGGGGGGTAGTTGTTGGCATATTTCCAGCGCGGCAGTGTGTGTGTGTGTGTGTGTGTGAGGAGCCAACACAATGGGCAAGCAGCACAGCAGACTGATGGGGTGGACAGACAACACATGCACACATCATGCACTGTGCAGTATAACCCTGTTCTTGTGCATGCACACGCGCATGCATGCACGCATAAAAAAAAAAAAAAAAAACATACATACATAATCTGTCTTTACACATGCAAAATACTCATGCTGGTATTGTGTCAGCGAGTCAGGGCAGTGACATGACATGACATAACACCGCTGACATATAACGGATTCCTCAGAGGGGGGTTGGGGGGGGTTACTGTCTTGCACGACCACTGCTTTCTTTATCTGCACACACCTGGAGAAGCACGCCTGCATACGTGCATCCACACAGCGCTGCACAAGGTTAAAATACAGAGAAAGGAAACACGAAGAACAAAACTTTCAGAGATACCGTCGTTCCAAATCAACAAAACAATTAAAAACAAACAAAAAAAAAGAGAATAGTTTAAAAAGAGAAAACTTATACATAGCTTCTAATTGCTGTTCTTCTGCTCCTGTTGATCTGTATCCCACAAGTAAACAAAAAAGCGTCACAAAAATAAAAGAAAAACGATTCAAACTCAACAGGTTTGAAAACTGTAAACTGAAGGTGTGTTAATTAAATATGCATAATTAAAGGCAATTAAAATCTTCACAGTTGAAATAAACAGAATATAAAATTAATGAAATACAACTGAGACAAAGGTAGACTGGTAACCTCTGTCTCTGCCTTAATTAAAAAGGAATTTGGAGAATTGTAACACACACATGCACACAAAACACCTCTGGAAGTGTCTTAATTGGGAAATGATTAAACTCCACTTTTCTTCCCTGTTTATTCTTTAGTCGACAATTAGCAGCTCGTAATCTACCGCACGGTGATTGTTACCTTTCCTCCTCCTGACAGCGCTCACACTTGTTCTTCTCGGAGTTACAGTATACTTCAAATGGACTTTATCTAGTCTGACGCAAACTCCTCAAAATATCCATCGCCATGAATTAAGAAATACTGAGAAAACAGTCACAGGAAACCAAAAAAAGTCTCTTTTTTCATGACATTTTCCCATATTTTATGTATTCTGGTCACTGTTACACTTTCCCAATTATCCTAATTATCCTTTCTGTCAATTTTATTTGTTGTAATTTAAAAAAAAAAAAATCAACTAAAAGAAAGTTTTAACTCCTTGAAAGTTCTTACAACCTCCCAAAATCACTAAATAATAATGATAATGAAATAAAAATGTGAAGGACGTGACCTTCGTCGTCTTCAGTGGTGAGTACGACCCTGATCAGGCCTGCAGCTGAAGATTATTTTCATTATCAATTAACAACTAGAGCTGCAACAATCAGTCGATTAACAGAAACTTCTTTGCCAGCTATCTTGATTATTGATTGTTTTGGGTCATTTTTTTAAGAAAATATGCCAAAATCGTCTGGTTCCACCTTCTTAAATGTGGATTTCTTCTGTTTTCTTCAGTCCTCTATGACAGTAATATTAATATCTTTGGGTTATGGACTGTTGGTTGAGATAGAGGAAGGTATTTCAGGTTGCATCATGTGTCATTTTTCACCATTTTCTGACGTTTTATAGCCCAAACAACTGATTGATTAATGGAGAAAATAACCGGCAGGTTAATCAATCGATTGATTAAAGGATGTCGATGTGAGAAAACAGTGAAACCACAAGATCTGAGAGCTTTGGGAGCAGCTTCACATCTCTTGTTTTGTCCAACAAATTACAATCATATAGAAGAGAGAAAAATAGAAACTGCAAAGAAGAGAAATGGTCATATTTGAGGAGCTGGGACAGGCTCGTGGTTTTCTTGCTTGATGAAGGACATAAAAGATTGTTGTCGATGAACTATTTGACCCACGATTATGGGCTGCATTATTTCTCATAGATGAACTATTTTATGCTAGAAAGAAGGGGAAAAAAGGCCCTTCCAATCAGGTATGAATGAAACAAACACATAATAGCTGATATAAGTCACCCAGTTAAAGATCCATGTAGCAGCTTTCATAGTCCTACTAACAAGAGTTCACAGCTTAGAGGCACCTTAACGCTGTAACGCTGAACTACAGTGAGCTCTGTGATTCCAGAGAACAATTAATATAAGACACAACTCACAGGAAGCTGTGCAGAGTGTCTCTCCTTTTGTGTATGAGTGTTTACATGTGTGTGTGTGTGTGTGTGTAACCTGACAGCCTGCCACACAATAGGGGTCCAAGTGAGTGTGAACTCTATTCGTTCCCACAGCTGCCATTAACAGACGGAATGAACAGCCTCTCGCTAATAAAGTGAATAAATAAATAACGCTTAAGAGGCCGTGTTTACCTCTTCAGTCTCTGTCGATTAGTGCTACTTAACAAAAAAAAAAAAAAAAAAAGCAGGAGGAGCTTTTTGCTTTCTGATTCTTGATGTATGTATGTGTGTGTGTGTGTGTGTGTGTGTGTTAACTCTTTGTCAGTGTGGTTAATACATTACTTTACTGTTCGGTGGATCACTAGTCAGATTATAGTCTGATGTGAAACACAATTACTGCACTGGAGTAACTGACTGTAAGGTCAAAGCAGCAGCAAAGAAAGCGTGATAAGCCCTAATTAAAGGGTCAGTCCACCCGAATTATGGGGGAAAAAAAATCACTTACCTCTCACACACTTCTACTACAACTAAGTACTTAATTACTAAACCGCATTAGTGTGTTGTTCAAGCTGTATTTTGCAGTGTTGTTAAGCTAATATCTTGTTAGGTGTCTGTCAGTCAGTCAGAGCAGTTGATGGTTTAATTGTCAAGACTGATTAGAGAGCTGCTTTTGCTCACGTACACTAGTTTCACCGTACGTGCCGGCGTGATTTTTTCGAGGCTTTTGCACAAGCGAAACAAGTCAATCAACAGAAAATCATCTTTCAACTATTTTGATGATCAATTCATCGTTGAAGTCATTTTTCCAAGTAAAAAACGTCAGATATCCCCCACAGATCCAGACTCTTTGTCTTATGTGATAGTACATTAACAATCGTACCAGTGTGGTATAAATAGTGTTACAAGTGCGTCTTATGACTTTGTGTTGCACGGCTTTTGTGTTTAATGTGTGTTATTACCATTTTACCAACTTTCAAACTATCTCTAATAACATTTTATGAAGACTGTCGGTTGTTAACATTCAACTTTATCTTCGTCTCCTCGCTCATAATGAACAGTATTGGTCATTTGGCTTCATATACTGAAAGGTGATGATCAGTTTATTACTGCGTCAATGTTTCGCTGCTTCCTGCTGCTCTGCTCTGATTTGGCCGTGAGAAAGCTGATTTTGTTTCCTATTGTTGTCATTTCACTGTCTTATTGTTCTGTGTTTGTGTCTGCAGTTGAAAATTAGCCAGCTGGCTAACGCTGGCACGCTTACACACACACACATGTCAATAATGTGCCTCCTTGTAAACAAAGAAAATAAAACTGAACATTTTGGGGTTTGGACTGTTTGTCAGGATTGATTTTACATTATTCTATGGCGTTTTATAGACTAAGTGATTAATCAGTTAATTGAGATAATAATAGGCAGATGAAACAATAATTTTTTGATACTTTACATCATGTGCAGCACCTTTGTAACGGTGAGTTTTCATGTTGCTGTTGGATTTTTGTCCGACCACCAGAGCTGCAACTAACAATTACTGTCATTAAAAGTTTAAAGTCAATGAAATGATAAGAAATTATGACAAAAACGGCATTCATAATTTCTCAGAGCACACAGAGATGTCTTCGTCTAACAGTCCAAAACCAAAAGATAATCAAGTTCTTGACCTAAATGACAAAGAAAAACTGCAAATCATCTAATTTGAGAAGCAAATATTTGGCATTCTTGCTTGAAAAAAAAAAAGACAAAAAAGATGAACTGATTATCAAAATAGTTGCCAATTCATCTTCTGTTGATCGACTCATTGTTGCAGCTCTACCTGCCGCTATAAACCACAGTTAGAAACAGCAGCAGCTCAATAGAGCCTTTAAAAAGACGCTTCAGCCAAATAACAACACATTACTTCGCTGTTCTGCGACGTTATCTAGCCTTGCTAAACAGTTTTGTATTTATTTATCCAGGTTTTGAGAATATCCTTCACTGAGGTTAATTTGTTTGTGGTTTTCACGTTCAGGGTCGTTGCCATGAAGACGGTGAGGTCATGTTGTCCTTTGTGTTTCTTCTGTGGATTTGAGGGATTTAGCAGCCCCCCCCCCTAAAAAGTTTCTACCCTTAAAAACATACATATTTGAAGGCAGATTCCAGTACTTTTAGACTCTAAGTATTTAAATTTGACAACTTTTTGGCTAAAAACATAAGAAAATAAATAAATAAAGGTACAGAATTTCAGTATATTCAGAATTCTTCCCTTTAAAACAGCATCAGACCGGTATGTTGGGAAATTAAGTAACTTAAACTGTATCATACAGGCTGTTTTATCTTTTTATATGACACTTAATTTACAGTTAGGCCATTTCCTTATAATTTTCAAGGAAGTTTCCTGGTAAGAAGTATGAAATCTGGTACTGACTGCAGGGAAATAGAGACTATTTGCTGTTTAAGTTAGAAATAGTTGAAGTGTTTTAATTTTAAGCTCAAAGAAAATAGAACTGAACACCTTACTGAATAAATAACATGAAAAAATCAAGTAATTAAAACATTTCAGAGACTTTCTTTCTAGCATTTCAACTTATATTTTAAAAAATTAATCAGCAACATCTCTTTCCAGAAAAGACAAAGAGATGTTTTCCTTTTCATCGGGCCTTTTTCTTCAGTAGAAAGTTTCTCTCCAGATTCAAACTGTTTACAGCAGCGTCTGTTGGATTATCACCAATAACCGAGACCATTGTTTCTGGAAAAGGAAGTTTTCAAGGTGAGAAAGAGAAATTCCATTCAATTCTTATTATATTGAATCGGCAGCAGAAATCTCAGAGGCAGATATTTCAAAACCTGAGAAGATAAAAAAAATATCATACATGGCTAGATAGCACTATCGGTACGTGGGAAGATCTGTCTTTTTTGTCGGACCCCCTTTTTAAACGATGTTAGCTCCGTTTCTGCTTTCGGAAGAAACAACAAACAAGAAATAAAGACGTTTATGGCGTTGAAGATGCTGATCCAGCTCTGAAGGGAAAGAAATGATGGAAGAAGGAGGATCAGCGGGGAGGGGGAGGGGGGGGGGGGGGGGGGGGGGGCGTTGAGAAAGTGTGTAGCAGAGAGTATAGAGAGTGAACGGAGATAGAGACAGAGGATGGAGGGAGGTGGTGGAGGTGGAGGAGGTGGTGGGTGGGGGGGGGGGGGGGGGGGGGGGGGGTTGCAACAAGATGGAGAGAGACTGCCTGCACATACTGTCAAGGCAGTTAATATAAGGTGTGGAGATAAGGCCCCACAGACAAACATTGACCAAATCAGGCATTTCAGCAGCGCAGCCCGAACTGTCAGTCAGCCTGAGAGACAGACCAACAATCAGCACTCTACCTCTGATAAGGGCCTCTACTGGGCGCGTGCAGGAAATAGCCAATCTGCAGCCGGCCTGGCAAGGAGGGTGATGGGGAGGGGAAGGGGGGGAAGGAGGGCGGGTGTGATGATGGAGAGTGAAGGGGGTTATAGAGGAGGGAGTGAATGTAGAGAGACAACAAGTGAGGGGAAAGTGGCCTATAAATTCAGGGAGAAATGTGGACCAAGAGTTCACAGGAAAAGGATAATACCCGAGAGAAAGGAGGAGAGACGGCGAGAAGAGAAAGAAAACAGGATGATATTCCTACCCCACCCCTGCGCTCTCACAGAGAAAGAGATTCAGGAGGGAATATGAAGTGATGGGAGTAAAAAAAATAAAAAAAAAAAAATAGAAAAAATAGAGAGAGAGAGGTGTGATATCAGCTCTTAAAATAGTGTCTCTCCCCAGTTTTTTGTCACCTGGGAACAGCTTGCACGGAGCGAGTGTGAGAACTTGGTTTAGACCAACACCTTACATTAATGATTTGCCAAAAGCTTTGACTAGCTCGTTCTTCAACGCGCCGTTCGCCTTGCCTCGCACACAATAGCATCATTTCATCGTCTCTGTTGATTAATGGTGCATATAGTGTGTGTACACGCGCGCGCATGCATGCACCACAAAGTGTGTGTGTGTGTGTGTGTGTGTGGTACGCCTGAGTGAAGGATAACACTCCCTATTTAATAGAGGAGTCTGTGCCGGCTATGAAATTCCCTCATAACAATATAAACACATCCAAAAAAAAAAAAATGCTGGGAGCGGATGCCTTTGGAAATCTAAAGGTAAGGTAAAGAGAAGGCCGACAGCCGTGAGGAGCTCGGATCCACACTGACCCCTGTAGGTCACATGAGGAAGCTGCAGTCCGGGGCGGCAAGTTGGGAGAGGAAATAAATTCCCAGCCGTTTACCTTTGTCAAACACATTTAGGTTCCTCCAAGCAAAACAGTGGAGAGCGACCAACAGCTGGCGAGTATTTATTTTTGGAAGTGGAGTCAGAGGGGTGTCTGGGCTTCCTTGATCATGAACCAAACTGCCATTACCCATGACCACTGATAACAGTAGGAATCGTAAACAAGCTAATCACCGAGGGCCTATTTGTATTCTCATTTGTGTTTGCATGTGCTGATGTGCAAAGAGGAGGGGGGGGGGGGAGGAGGGAGCAAAGAGCAGAAAAACAGGCGAGGGTGGCGGCGGGCGGGTGGGTGAGGGAGGGTGCAGTGGGGGGGTTTTTTGGGGGCGACGGGGAGGGACAGGGAACGGGAAGGTGGGGTGTGTGTGCGAAAGGGTTAAGTTCCCTCCCTGGTTGCATGCTGCTTTCCCTTGCTCTGTCAAGCCCCATTAAACCTGCTACACCACAGCAATATGGTGCCATCAATTACAGGCATGCTGCCATCAATGCAGAGCGCAGAGGAGAGGAGAGGAGAGGCAGGAACACATAAACAGGACAAACGGCCACATAAAAGACCCGCAGCTACATAAAGCCCCTGCAGCCCGCCTCATGGACACACACATACACACACACACACACACTCTTCTCTCTGCTGTATCACCTATGAGGTATACCATCATTCTGTCTGTGAATGAGTGGGTGCTTTGTTTCAAATACACAGAGGAGAGGAGGGGGAAAAAAAATACAAAATGCATGCACATTCACTTTCATTCATGATACCGAGCCGATTTGCTGAAAAACATTCGGGGCGCACGTGGCGACGACCTTAATTGCTGTGTGCTTCTACTGCCCCCATGTGATGGAAGTAAAACTATTCACAACAATAGAAAGGTATAATAATAAGCATCCACTTCCAAACTTTTCCACACCGAATACCTGACCTACATTCCTTCTCACAGTCACATGACAGATTTAAAAAAAAAAAAAAAAAAAATCAATAAGACCGTGACAGAGTAAGATCAATATCTGCAAGCATTCTTGAAAGTGACACTTGCAAAATCTATGATGCATCTCCGTCACAGAGTAACATGCATTCATCAAGGTTCTGTACTGTACTGTATTGTATTATCAGCCATTCACCGCGCTCATTCAGCACCGCACAAAGAAGAAGGGCAAAACCGACACTATACAAACACAGAAGGAAGATAAACTGACTTTTGCTGTTGTACGTCTGTAAAGATTCATGTGTGTGTGTGTGTGTGTGCAATATCGAGTGAAACGGCTCGACTGAGATTCTTTGTGCAAGTCAGAAAATGACAGAAAATATTTTAAAAAACAAAAAATACAAATATTAGGATGTTGACCTTGTTGCCGGTATCCGCCATGATGCGACTGATCCACGTTAAATACTGTTTACTGTGTCACAGCAGGACAGCGGCTGAGTTACAGCTGGAACGATTAGTCGATTAATCAGTAAGTCAATTGAAAAACAAATAATTGGCAATGATTTTAATAATCTATTAATTGTGAACACAAAAATTCTCTGGTTCCAGCTTTTCAGATGGGAGGATTTCCTGATTTTCTCTGTTTTATATCATTATAAACTGAATATTTTGAGAGTTTTGAACCGTTGGTCGGATAAAACAAGGTATTTGAAGACTTATAATCTACGGCTCTGGGAAAGTTGGGAAAGTTTGTCATTACTTTTTGACATTTTTTTAGACTTAATTAATTGGTTAATTGAAAAAAAAAAAATCAGTAGAATAATCGATAATGAAAATAATCTTTAGTTGCAGACTTACACTCAGTTTTTAGAGAGTTAAGGGTTTATTTTAACATAAAAATGATTCCAGTCAGTTCTATGGAGTGAGGTGAACAAAGTTTAAACTGGGAAAACACACTGGAAACCAGTTTCAGAAAACTCTGAGTTCAGAGCCGAGTTACTGGAATCAGAATCTGGAGAGAAAAAGTTGGATTAAAAAAAAAATGCAGCAAAAAAACCCCAAAAAACAGACAAATTTGTAAGTATGTCGATTTATTAAAGATGAATCGTTATATAAAAAGTTGCAGGTTGGACACACACATTTAAATTCTTCAGTAGAAAATAAAAAAAAAAATCTTTTCTGTCATTCTCAATGTCTGAATATCACACGACAACTTACTAACAGTAACAACCGTCACGACGAGAAGGAGGAGACACTTACTTACATTATGTTGGATATTTTAAAAGGACTTGTTTACCCACATTACAAAAGAAATATTTCCTCACTTACACTTGCAGGTATTTTATTTTATAAGGGTTTAAGATATCTGTTTCCTCTCACAGGCTTCAGTGTGAATAGTTCTGTAGATCATTTTTCACACTAAAACATTTGTAATTTAGGTGAACCGACCCTTTAAAACAGCTAAGACATTAAAGCGTACACATAAATTAAATGTAACAAAAACTACATATTTACAGACAGTCTCACGCTGATTTGAATCTTATGTGGAGTTGATCTGTGAGGAGGAACTGCTGCTGCCGGAGCTCTTGGTCTTCTGCCCTCTGGTGGCGCTGGACTGCCGCTGCACTCGCTGGCTGGAAGCTTCTCTGCTCTTGTCGGCGTGGCTCGCTCCGGCTTTACTGCGCACTGCCAACACACGCACACACACACACACACATAAGAAAACACACGTTAATGACGGAGACAAGAGTTATTCTAAGTAGTTGCTTCATATGTTCCAAGCAGCATGACAAAGATGGAAAAGGGCGATGCATGACGAGGAAAAGATAAAAAATGAAAAGTTGCATTTCACACAGAATAGAGAGAAAGCTCCTATTTACTTACCTTCTTTTAATTACAGTTAATAACAATGAACATCAACACTGCACACTTGATCATCACAAGAACCAGAGAGGGATCAGAAAATACTTTTAGCAGCTTTGAACGGCGATGATTCTTTGTCTTTCCGAAGATTTAAAGCGTGACTGTTACTTCTAGAAGAAGAAATAAATTCTTCCTCTTACAAAATAAAACGTTTGATTCATAACTAATAACAGTAACTGATGTTATTCTGCTTATAGCAATAATTAGTTTAATAGTCGATCGATCCAAATTAATAAGCAACTATGTTGATAATTAAATAATCGTTTCAGTAATTTTTTCAAGCGAAACACCAAAGATTCTCTGGTTCCTGCTTCTTCATTGTGATGATTTGCTGTTTTTCTTTTGACATATTTAATATCTTCAGATTCTGGACTGTTGTTTGGACAAAACAAGCAAACTGAAGGCATCAACCAACGTGAGCTCTATGCAGTGGTAGCAGCTAAACTTACACATCTACACGTAATATATAAAGTCAAGCAGGTTTGGTATCGTATTACCATTGAGAATAATGTTTTTCTATGTGAATAAAAGCTCCAATGCATGAAAATATTATAGCGTCATGTAATGAAAACTCAAACATTATTATTAAGAGCTGATGGGACACGTGTTAGGGTTCAAACCTGTCTCATTTTTTTTAATGTTAGCAAGTTATTAACATGAGCTACTGCAGCAAACTCTGGACTGAAACAACCAATCATTAACGGGTACCAGTGAGAATCTTCAATGAAGATGCTGCCAGTTTTACCAGTATTCATGTTTTTAGTTCTGTACGACAAAATGTTATGATCTGACATCATTGCAGAGTGACTGCGAGTATCAAATCATTTCAGTTGTTGCTTAACTTTTTGTAAAAACTGCTCCCACACTTTTCTCTGCTTTTAGCGCTAAAAGCAAAGACTTTGACCGGTTAGCTTACCTTCCAGTTATGTTTTATACCACAGCAGAATGAAAACACAACTATTAATCCTTAATACTGTATCTTAACGTGCAGCAATAAGATCCTGAAAATAGCACCTAAACAGTGCATATTATATTAGCTATGTCAACTACTCCCCCAGCAGGTTATTACATCTACCGTGTCAAAACTCCTGCTTTCAGTGAAAATTAAACAGTAGAAATTACATTTTGCACGTCGTTCACAGCTCAGAATTGTCTGTTTTCTGTTCTGTCTGCGAGGAGGAACCACGATAAACTATTTTTAGGAATTTGTGAATCGATTCAGAATCTTAGAAAATAATAAAAAAAAATCAATTGTGCAGTGAACATGTCCACTTGATTATGACAACATTCAAGGGCAGGCTCCGTCTTTCTATGGTTCTACACGCATGCATGTACACACACACACATGCATACACACACACACACAGTTACCACTCGATATATAATCGTGAAATGAGGAAAGCATGTCGTTTTAGCACAATCCCGCTCCGTCTTACGAGTAAACACACACACCATTATTATAAGAAAAGCAAGCTAGAGGACAGATGGAGGTGTAGGACAAAGTGCACCACAGGGAACCTTGAGAGTGAGGAGAGCTAGCGTCTTGGGGGCCGTAGACAACAATCTTAGTGTTGACCCTTGTAGCTCTGGGGCCAGACGCTGCGGGGGGAGCTGCGGGAAGCTTAGGGCTCTTTCCAGAAACCAAAGAGTCCTCTTCTTCAGGAAACAAGAGGCACAGAAAAGTAGATTTCAAGGAGGGGAGGGTGGAGGGGAGGGGGAGGTAGAAAAGAAATTAGAAAAGCACCAGGACATGCACAGAGTGAAGTTTTTTTTTACTGTATATCCTTGCTCTTCAGTTCACCTCCATTTAAGCGGTAAAACCTGGCTACGGGGTGGAGTGAAGAAGGGATTTGGTTAGTGAGGTATCTCGGCTACAGTACGGACGATGCTTAAATGGAGGAATGTAAAATATTTCGCATGCTCGAAAAAGAGGAAGTTAGAAGCCGAGGGCACGGGAAGAATAACCGGAGCGAAGTGAAAGGCGAAGTCAGTCAAAGAAAACGTTTCTAAAAGTTGTGGCCTTTTTCCACACTTTTGTTAAGTAAAAGCTGGGAGTTTGTGCTGCGCAGACCTTGAGCTCTTTACACTTTACTTTAGGAGAAAACACACACACACACACACACACACACACACACACACACACACACTCTCAAATCTAGTGGTGGCTTCATCAGATACGCACCTTCATTAAACAGTATTTCTGTTTCACATGGTTTGTGTTATTTCAGCAGCACTTTAACTCCCAACAGTTAATGGTTTATAAGACTGTAACGTGGTTTTAATCAGATATAAGTCCAGTATGATGGAAGTGATGATGGTCCAGCTATCCAACTGAGGTAAATAACTGGATGCTGGTAAATAAACAGATACTGAATATAGAGCTGAAACAATCAGTCGATTGATCGATTAGTCGATCGACAGAAAAAATAATGTAATTATTTTGATAATCGATTATTTGTCTTATGAGATAATAAACTGAGTATCTTTAGACTGTTGGTCAAACAAACCAGACAAACTGAAGATGTTGTTGTCAATTTTAGGAAACTGTGACGGACATTTTCACTATTTTCAGGTGTTTTATACGACAAATGATTCACATATTAATTGAGAATATAATCGTCAGGTTAATCTCTATGTGAATGACAATGTAGTAAATAAATATTGTTGTAATAATATGAAATATGTCTTCATAGTGTCCTTATATCTGCTTATAACTACATTATAACGTGCTAAAATCCCTTTATTAAATCTTAAGGAAATGCGTCTGCTTATAAAAGCTAAATAGGGGAACTTAAAGTTAAGTGTTACAGTTATTTCTACTGTTTCCCATGGCATTTGACCTTTGACCTTTGAAATAACAGCAGGAATAAGTTCTTTTACCATATTAATGCAAACATTACATGTCAAATAAAATAAAATACAATATAAAAGACACAAAAAAACAGTGTATAGCTCCTTTAAAGTTAACTACATCAACTATATTGGTGTTAATGCTGGATTTTATTCTCATGTTTTTTTTAAACTAATATAGTTTATTGGAGCCGCAACAATTAGTCGATTAATCAATTGGATTTTTTTTTAAAGCAAAAATGACAAAAAACAGCTGGTTTCAGCTGCTCAAATGTGAAAATGTAAAACTTTCCTTTGTTGTACATGATGCTTAACTGATTATCTTTGACATCATGTGGGGAACCATGACGGAACAATATGACGTGAACACGACATCTGACACGTCACAGCAGAGGAAGCACAGGTGTAATCAATAACATTAATGATGATGACATTCCACTTGGTTTTCCTTGCTCCGTGCTCCGGTACCGAGCGGAATGTCTCATTGGGAACTGAGTTATTGTTAATGTTATTGATTCCACCTTTGCTTTTCCTGCTATGAAAAGTCAAAATGTCTTTCATGAAATCTGTTGTACACAGATACAAAAAGTCTAAAGACACTTAACCCCCCCCCCCCCCCCCCCGAGCTTTCAAATGATCCAGAGATGATAAATCCTGCTTCTTTGTATCTCTCTTCAGATGATATTAGCAGGTTATGTGAAACAATCCAAAACCCCAAAGTATTCAATATACATATATATAAAAACACAGAAAAGCAGCAAATCTTTGCATTCGAGAAGCTGAAACCAGCAAATTTGGGGCATTTTTTGCTTAAAAAATGATTAAAATGATTAATCAAAGCATCACAATTGCTGCAGATTTCTGTCAATTGACAAACTGATGAATCGTTGCAGTCATAGACTCCATAGCGCCTGTGACATCATAACCTTGAGATCCGTGATTTTTTTTCACGGGTTTCCACTTATAGATCTACAAAAAGGCTCCACCGACGCGTCCTCGTCTTTATAATGTTATAGAAGCCATAAGATTGTGTTGTGACAGAGATCCTGAACCAGTGTGCATTGTGACAAGTGACAAAGACATTGTGAGATCAAGGTTTTTGCCAGTGAATAACAGAACCTTCCCGTTTTCCGGGTGTCAGTGTGCCGAAAAGTCAGTAGGGAGGACTGCTGACTGACCGGGTTGCAGCGACTTTTCCGCATATTAATTTTTGCTCATATAAGTTTGACGACTGTTGTTTGTTCTTATAACGTTGCTGTGTGGGTTGAAGTGTGGCGCATCTTCTCTTGCATTTTAAAAGCTGAGTATTATCAAGTGAAGGTTCTGTTTTGTTGTCAGACTCTGAATGTTGACTCAAGAAGTAGACGGAGAGAAATGTTTTCAATCACATTCTTTATCAAACTGACCTTAACTTACTTCCTCTTCTTTCAGGTAGACTGAGATGTATTTCTCAATGAATGTTTTGATTGTGTGGCATAATTACATATTAATTTCATGTACACTTAAGTAAAAATGTGATTATACGTTAGTGATCTGTTGACGCTTGGTACTTCCTCTTCTTTTAGAGTGTATTCTACATCTTATTGAACATTTGGCATCATTACAGTTATTCATTTCATATTATGTACAAATAAGTAAAAAAAAAACAGAGAGAGAGAGAGAGCAGCAGTGGTCGAGTGAGCTAGAGAGTGAATGAAGAGAGGGAGCGCTGGTAGTGAGAAAGCCAGTGAATCAGATCAATAAAACGTTATTTTCTGATTGTTTCACAGCGGTTACGTTCTAGAGCACAAATAAACACGCCCACACCCCGCCCCCCCCCCCACACCTCCGCTCAACACCGCATCGCCCGATTCGGTCTGAAAACGGCCTTACTTGATTTTCCTGCAACACATGCCACACATTTGGTACCAAATTGAAGAGGAAGTTCTGTTTTTTAAAATGAAAACAACTCGTGATGGTCAGTTTCCTTCTGTTTTTGAGATAGAGCAGTTTCTTTGGATCGAGTAGGAAAATTTCAGTGAGGGTTTCTCAGTGAACTGCAGCAACTTTCTAGAAATCTACCAGGGTCTAGAGAGTTCACCGTCATTGTTCATGTCGCCATCTTCAGACACTAACCTCTGGCTTCTGTCGGCGCTGTGTTGATGCTAGTTGTGTGGGAGACGGTTGAAGACTCCCCGCCGCCGCCGCCGCTTTCAACAACCCTCTGGCCTGCACACATCGCCTTCAGAGTCTGGAAGACCGCTTGAGGAGCCACGTTCATCTTCAACAGGTCCACTATGATCCTGGGAGGACGATAAGAGGAGTGAGAGACCTTTAAAAATCAGGGTTTCCTTCACTACAGTCACGTGTCTGCTGGTTATCATTACACTGAGTTTATCGGTGCAATATAACATAACAATACAGGACAGTAAAACAGTTTAGGACATGCAGCTGCCTGAATCTTAACTAGACTGCAGTTCTTAAACAGCTTCACTGGCTCTCTTCTCATTATAGAACAGATTTCAAAATTTCACTTCTGGTCTACAAAGCACTAAATGACCTGGCTCCTGAATATATATATATATATATATATATATATATATATATATATATCTGACATGCTTCCACTTTATCAACCATGCAGAGCTCTCAGGTCCCAGGACGGCCTTCTTCTCCAAGTTCCCAGAGTTAATTCCGAAACAGGCGACAGAGCATTTAGTGCTTAATCTGTTCCCAAAGTATGAAACAAGCTGCCAGCTGATCTGTGATTTGCATGAACGCTGTCCTGATTTAAGAAGAAACTTATTTTTATTTTGTTTAGCTTTTAACAGGTCTGTGTGTGTATGTGTGTGTGTGTATCTATGTCCTAACTAGATTTTGACTGTTTTATTGTTTGTATCATTCTATAAAGGACTTTGAATTGCTTCTGTGTGATATTGTGCTCTACAAATAAACTAATAGTCAAAACGATTGCAATTATACTCATCATCACCATTTATTTATTAATTTGGATCCCCATTAGCCACTACAAACTACTCTTCCTGGGATCCACACATTACTAGGTACACATTAGTAAAAGGGAACAAATTTGATTATTGAATTAAAGCAAACTACAAATACGGTCTGACTGATACTGGATTTTTGGCGCCGATGCCGAAATTAGGGACTAAAAAAAACTCTGATATCGATATATCGGCCGATAATCTTATATATACAGGATATTTACATAAACGCATTTTTTGCAGCGATTCCTCAAACGTGGTTATCAAACACTTGTGACAAAGATATGTAATGGAGGCATGATATTTTACAGTTTAACAATAAACTTTATTGTATAAAATGACATCAGTGCACTAAAACAGTAAACCTCACTGGGAATTTAATAATTATAAATAACTATAATTTTTTTTTAAAAAACGTGTGCATATATTAAACTTGCATCATATATTCATAAAATGCTGCCTATATAACGTTAAAAAACATATTGTTGCATATCGGACACACTGATACCGATATACCTGTGATAGGCCAATATCGGCCAATAATATCAGCTGATCAATATATCAGTCGGGTTCTAACTACAAATATAAAAAAAACAATAAATCAACAACAATAGAATTACTAATAATGATAATAGCCACAATGACAAGTATCCATATTATATCTTAAATAGTCAGTAAAACATTTGATACAGCCTAAAAATGATAGTAGCAGAAAATTAAATCACATCATTGATAGCTGTCTTTATGTTGATCATAAATAACTATGATCAGCGTAATAATAATGATGATTACACTTACTTGAAGACCTCCTGGTCCACAGTGATGCCTGCAGCCTGAGTGAGCTCAAACAGCTCACTTTCTTCGGCACTGAGGACCTTTTTCTTCTTTATAGCATATTTCTGCACGTTACCGGAGACCACCAGGGCTGGTGAGTCAGGGGCGGAGGGCAGCGTCTGTTGTGCTTGTTGAGACATCACTGATGGGAAGGATGAATAAAGACCAATAAGGAGAAAAATAAAACAAACAAACCAGTGAATCTGCAGAAATTAGGTTGTATAAGGTTCCAACAGAGAGCTGCCTCCCGCCGCTCAGAATGAAAATATGAGGTCATTTATTTCGCTTCGTCAACAAATATTAGCGACAAACATGTGACCAGCACACCCAAAACTGAAGGACACACCAAACAACTGCTTAATTAAAGTAGAAAAATACGTACCGACCGTTAAATTAGCGGTAATGAGCGCGTAGAGTAGCTACAGTTTACCACCACAACATCCGCTCTCGGTTTAGGCAGGCGAGGCGCGCTAAAAATACGTCATCACCTTCAGACAAACCGTGCCGCCTTATGGGACTTGTAGTCATCACGTATTTGTACACATGAAACAGAATCAGAAACAGGTTTATTGCCAAGACGATTTGCACCAGTGGTGGGAAGAAAAACTCAGATCCTTTGTAATGAAATGTAAATCATGAGTATATATCTGCATGCCTAAATGTATTGAAGTATTTATTGAAACTTCATATTTTAAAGAATTTTTAAAGCATACAAATGTAAATGTACTTTTAAGGTTTTCTTTTTGTTGCATTTTGTTTCCTATCGTGACATTGCTTTCTGCTTTCTATACTGCAGTTACATATAAAATAAAATTAAACACCAAAATGTTGTTGAAATTCTAATACCTGTTTTGAAATCAGTCTTGTCTTATCATTTACAGTCAAACTCTAAATATTTAACTGGAGTTATGCTGATTTAGATTCACTCAGGCCAAGCTTGTTGTATAGAAAATACTGGGGAACTCTGTGCTCTTTTGCAACAGTGTCACAACCCAAAATGGGTGGTAGACATGTTAGGGTAAGGGGAAATATTTGTTTGAAATACTGCGTGTTATCACACTGTTCATTTTTCCTTCAAAAGCTCCCTTGCTACAATATTATGACTTTATTGTTGTTTGAAAAACACTAACTCAAGTCAGGTACAAGTACCTTAAAATTGTACTTAAGTACAATACCTGAGTAACATACGTAGTTACTTTCCACCACTGGTTATAATGTATTTATAAGATAAGGTAAATTGTTGTGCCTGTTGTTTTTGTACAAAGTTGGCTAAGTAGAAAAAATATAAATAAATATATATCGACTTTGTGGCACTACGCATGCGCCTCAGGGAAGGAAGTAGTTGAAATCGTAATGTTTCTCGCTAACGGTGAAAAGCGGCGCCTTAAAATTGTGTCATATTGTGAGTGTCGTATCAAGAAACTAAAATTTTTACCACGATAATGAAATTCAGTCTATTGACGCGACAATGAGATGAAAGAGCGGCGTTGCTATTGTTTGCTAACGGGTCTGACAGAGCGAAACCGGAAGTGCGTGCGGGATTTCTCTCTCGCGCCTGCGCAGTCTTCTCCGGCTCCGCTGTCGTCTGGAGAATGGCCGCAGGAATAAACAAGCAGGGCGCCGTAGCGACGATGGAGCCCTGTATCCGACACGGGAGAGGGGCCAGCGGAAACACGGTTAAGGTTGTAATATTGTCTCTAAAATGAACAGCTAGACTTTGCTCCCGGTGATTGTGCTGTTTGGTTAGTTTGCACGAAACATCGACAGCAGGCTTTGCCTTCGTGGCTTCTGATTTTGGTTGAAAGCTGCTGCGTTGGCGTCAGTGACGGTGGATGCCAGTCATCTAGATCCGATAAGAGCTATGTTTAAAAGTTGATTATCGTGTGCTTATTTCTGTAATACCTTCGCTAGATTTATGCATAAATCGCACGGCTGGTGTTTACCTGCAGCGTGCTAACAGCGCCGGATGGTTCACCCTCGGTATTTGGCGTCTGCACAGGCTGTCGATGCCATTTAGGTTCAGTCTGCAGCTCCCTTCGCTTATAACATGATCATTTTTAAAAGTGGCTGCGCACTTTGCATGCACGTTTGAACCCACTTCTCTTCACTAATGTTAAATAAACATATTTCTTAAAAGAGCACAGTCAGGATCATAAACTAAGCAGTGTTAACCATCTGAAATATTATGAGTCAAGGTCAGAATAACAATCTATTTTGTTAGGATGCAGCATAGAAAGAATGTGTCTTGCTCCCACAACATAGAAGAATAAAACAGAACAAAAGTAAGGCAGCAATAAATAATGAGATAAACAAACTAATGTTATAATTAAAGTAAACATTTAAAATCTATATACAGAATAGTATCATAATAGTTGTGAAACGGGATATAAAACTTGCAGTGAAATGAAAGCAAATATGAACAAAGAAATGAAGTGTATGCAATATATGAAGGTGACAAGTGCAAAATTTAAATATGGCGTGTGCAATAACTAATTAGAATTATGTAACAGTGGAGGTCGAATGCAGTACACAATGTTAGGTCCAGTGTGATGAAATATATGAAAGAGACCAGTGCAGGGATGTGAGATGTAATGTCCAGTTTGATAACAGCTGTTTAGTAGGTCCCTGTGTCTGCTGCTGGTGGAGGTTTTTATGGATCTCGGTCTCTTTCCTGAGGGAAGAAGTTAAAAGAGTCTGTGTCCAGGATGGGATGGGTTGGCGCTGATACGCTTGCACGCCTCGGGGCCCTGGAGGAGTGCAGCTGGGTTTGCAGCCGATGGTCTCGTCAGCTGAGGGAATGATGTGCCGCAGCCTCTCAATGTACCAAACACTGAAGGATGATGTGAGGATGGACTGGACGATGGTAGAGTAGAACTGGGTCAAACATCTTCAGCTGCCTCAGGAGGAACATCCTCTGTTGGGTCTTCTCGGTTATGCGGTTTATGTTGATGTCCCGTTTAAGATCCTTGTAGATGATGGTGCAGAGGAACTTAAATGACTCCACTCTCCTGACGTCTGTTGTCAACTCTACTGTCTTAATGATGTTTAGCTCCAGGCTGTTATGGTTGCATCAGGATGTTAGCCGCGCCACTTCCTGTCTGTACGCAGACTCGCCCCCATCCTGAATCACACCAGTGACGGTTGTGTCATCTGTGAACTTGAGGAGCTTTATGGACAGAGCTTGTGGAGGTCATTCGTGTACAGACAGTAGAGGAGAGGGGAGAGCTCGCAGCCCTGTGGTGCTCCGGTGTTGATGGTCAGAGGGGCGGCGTGGTTCTTTCCCAGCGTCACACGCTGCTCCCTGTCTGTCAGGAAGTTAGCGATCCACAGACAGAGAGGCTCGAGAGCTCGATGTGGAGGAGCTCTGGCACAATCGTGTTAAATGCCAAGTTGAAGTCAACAAACAGGATCTTGGCGCAGGATCCCCGGCTGTGCAGATGCTGGAGGATGAAGTGCAGGCCTACGTTGTCTGTGTCATCCACAGACCTGTTAGCCCAGCATGCTAACTGCATGGGGTCCATCAGGAGGTCATTGGTTGATTTTACGTGGGACAGGATGAGTCTTTCAAAAACCTTCACCGCCACAGGGGTCAGAGCGGCGGGCCTGTAGTCACTGAGCTCTGTAATCCTCTGCTTTTTGGGGTCAGGGACTGTGCTGGAGGATTTGAAGCAGGCAGAGTTGCATTGACTGGCTGAAGATGTGACAGCTCAGGTCTCTGACTCGTCTTAACAGCCAAGATATTAATGAATTCCCTCACAGTAAACCGTATGAATAAAGCTGATTATCTCACACTGAGACACACAGTGACTCTTAATCTAATTGACCCTTCGTTATTCTCTCTGGGCTCCTCCAGACCAGAAACCACACAGAGATGTGGTCTAGCAGTTAATCGTGTCGCACATTCATTCACAGGTACTGGAGTGTGGTGTGTGCGAGGACGTCTTCTCTCTCCAAGGGGACAAGGTCCCTCGTCTTTTGCTCTGTGGTCACACGGTGTGCCATGACTGTCTTACCCGGTTGCCCCTACATGGCCGAGCGGTCCGCTGCCCCTTCGACAGACAGGTCACTGAGCTGGGTGAGTAAAGGGGCGACTGTTACCACGGTAGCATCAAAAATATTAATTTCTGTCTTATTTGTATGGGGTTTTTTTCTGTATGAATTGGGTTGTCTACAAGCTTTAAGTATAAATCAGTCAGCTGTGATAGTGACAGTGATACAGCAGATATACAGGCGTTACCATGATGACATGTTGTTTTTTTTTAGGACTACAGACTGACACATGTCTGTCTATGATGAAAAAGTATTTATAGCGCATCCTCCGATGACTCATCATCACACCAAATATCTCAGGTCAAACTGACGAGGCAGAAAAAAATCCTAGAACCAACAAAGAACTTTACAACAACATCCAGAGAACATCGAGTGTCTCTTTCTTTGGATTCATGGCAAAGTAGAAAGAGAAAGTAGAAATTGCAGCTCCCCTGTGAAAACATGAACACAAAGTTAATTAAAAGGCAGCTACAGTAGATGATCCTGGCTCGTTTTAACAGTCGAGGCAGTTGGTATTTTTCTGCATCAGGAGCTGAATGATTTGTCATCACTAACTGAAGCATGAAGCTGTTTAAATTCCTCTCTGAATGAAGGAATTTCACAGAGAAATGTCAGGTAATCCTCACGAGGCAGAAACTTACTGTATTATTAGTGTATCGCAGGTTTGATGAGACTGTGTTGGAAAGGTATTGATTGTTCTTTTTTAGACTGTAGTGTATGGTGTCATTGGATTGCATTGTAATGTGTTTCTTTTGTTCACAGTGAACAAATTAACAGCTCTGAGGAAGTGATTTATCTTTTTATCTGGTAGATTTCTGTTTTTTTTTCTCCGTCATTGTGTCTTAAAGTGTTGTCTTTTCTATTTCAAATGTCTTTAGGAGACTCTGGAGTTTGGGGTCTAAAGAAAAACTTTGCTCTGCTTGAACTGTTGGAGCGACTCCAGAATGGAGCCACCAACCAGTCGGGAATGGCGGAGGATGCCCTGAAAGGCATGGGAGAAGTAAGGCGACTGTTTTTTTAGGCTTTAAAGGATGTATAACCCTCCTGCTTCCTGCACTTTTTTTTTAATTCATATTTCTTCTTTTCAACTAGTGTATAATCCGGTGCGATGAGGACGAGAGCCACACGGCCTCCATGTACTGCACCGTGTGTGCCACCCACCTGTGCGGCGAGTGCTCCCAGCTCACCCACTCCACCCGCACGCTGGCCAAACACCGTCGTGTGCCGCTGGCTGACAAGCCTCATGAGAAGACCCTGTGCCCGCAACACCAGGTCCACGCCATTGAGTTCGTCTGCCTGGAGGAGGCCTGTCAGTCCGGGCCTCTCATGTGTTGCGTGTGTAAGGAGTACGGCAAGCACCAGGGACATAAGGTAGCTGGAAACAAAGTTATTGATATCAACTTCTAAAAAAAAAAACAGAGACATGCTCATGTAATTCCCCAACTTCCTTTTCAGCATGCAGTTCTTGAGACCGAAGCTAATCAGATCCGTGCGTCTATTCTGGACATGGCCCACTGCATCCGCACCTTCACAGACGAAGTATCCGAGTACTCGAGGAAGCTGGTGGGCATCGTGCAGCAGATCGAAGGCGGAGAGCAGATAGTAGAGGACGGCGTTGGCATGGCGCACACTGAACATGTGAGATTTCTCCTACTGTCAGACTTCTTCTCATCTAAAACATGAATCATGTGCTTTTCGTCAACAACTTCTCTTCTCCGTGTCTCTTCTCTCTCCGTCAGGTCCCCGGCACGGCGGAGAGCGCTCGCTCCTGCGTCCGAGCTTACTTCGCAGACCTCCACGAGACTCTGTGTCGGCAGGAGGAGATGGCGTTGAGCGTGGTGGACGCTCACGTGAGGGAGAGGCTGATCTGGCTGAGGCAGCAGCAGGAGGACATGACCATCCTGCTGTCTCAAGTCTCCACCGCCTGCCTGCACTGTGAGAAGACACTTCAACAGGTAGGAGATAAAAACACGCTAGCCATGTCCCGAATCCACACTACAGACTTAATTATAAGCAGGTTTTGAGTATTTATTGTGTCCCTCTCTCCACTCAAAAATGTGTTTATTGTTACTGCACTGTGCAGAATGATGTATGTGAAACAAGGAGGCTGTTTACACATTTTGAGTTTATGGCAGGATTTGTGACATCACAACTAGTACGGAGCCAATCGTGGTCCAATATTCAACTTATATGAGTGTAATGTAGAGACTCGAAGCCTTATTATTCAAAGTAAAGTGTTTTATATATGTTTTAAACATGTCCGGTGGGGATCTCTAACTGTTTTTCCTGCTGCAGGATGACTGCAGAGTCGTGTTGGCAAAGCAGGAGATCAACTGTTTGCTGGAGACGCTTCAGAAGCAGCAGCACCAGTTCACCGAGCTGGCAGATCACATTCAGCTGGACGCCGGCATCCCCGTCACCTTCACTAAAGTACACGATGTCCCTCGTAGTCGTACCCAGAGATTTTGCATTTATCAGCCAATAAACCCACGTTGAGTTTGAGTTTCCATTATGTAACAATCCTGTGAAAATGTGTTTCCAGGATAACCGGGTCCACATTGGCCCAAAGATGGAGATCCGAGTTGTGACTCTTGGGCTGGACGGAGCTGGAAAAACCACCATCCTCTTCAAGCTGAAGCAAGATGAGTTCATGCAGCCCATCCCAACTATTGGTGTGTTAACTTATCATGTGATGACAAGTGTCAATCATGTGATAGACAAATCTTTAGTATAAATCTTTTCAAACTTTTTTTTTCAAGGTTTCAATGTGGAGACGGTTGAATATAAGAATCTGAAATTCACTATCTGGGACGTGGGAGGAAAACATAAGCTCAGACCTCTTTGGAAACACTATTATCTCAACACTCAAGGTAAAGTTTGAATATATTGTTTGAGATTGTTGAGATTTTGCATTGATATTTTAAACACACTGTGCAGCGTTTTAGCATTTAAAAAGATCCTTGTTGACTTTTGATATTTTGTAGGGCCGGAAACGTCTGCTTTGTAAAGCGCAGTTATTTTAAATGTGCTGCAGAACAGACAGTTTCACCTTGAACTTGCTGGTGAGATCATTTGTAGTCTAGTACGAGACTTCTGTTGCCATGAGAAAGAGTTACTGAGCTTACAAAGCACAAAAATACAACAGCAACTGTATTCAGTGAGATAAATATGCTGTTAATAACGGCAACAGTGGAAAGATACAATATGAAGATGCAATATCACATAATAACCTTGAAAAGTTTACTGACTGACACATTAACACCTCTCAGTGAATGATACTTTCAGGTTCCTTTTCATTATAGAGCTGCTATACTTGGTGAGAACAACTCGTTTTGCTTTCTGAGGCAAACATGTTGTGTATGATGTAACTCAGCTGCTGCAGCTTCAATCATAATAGAAATCATCAGAGTCACTGTGTAAACACACAAACATTTCCTGTTGGCAGACAAACCTTCTCTAATGGTAACAAGGCAGTTCTGTTTTTTGTTTGTTTTTTTTTGTTGTTTTTCTTACACAAAAATATATTTCTCAGTAATTTCGCTGTGAGGAAACATCCATTTTTACCAATAAGTTATGGACAGTTTAGTAAGACAGACATAAAAGCTTTAGTACTGTCCAAAAATAAAGTTATTAAATACACCATTTTAGGCAAATCCCTCACATTTAATTCAAGTTAATTAATAATTACAGCTTACAGCTTGTTTTTTTATTTTAAAATTCTCATTTGACACAGTTTAACACAATTATTTGAAGATTTTGCAGCACTACAGTACACATCTATCACTGACTGGTGGCTTTACTGTAAATGTACAGTTTATGTTTTAGAGTATTTCAGAATCTACACGTGTTAATTAATTTAGTGTTAATCACAGACTGTATATAAAGAGTCTATGGTGTTAATGTATTGTTTATAAATGTATTACTTGTTAATTTATTGATAGAAATTAGAGTGGATTTACTTAATTTTATGGTTTTAGACAACTCTTAATGATTCATATTAGCAATTCTATTTGTGTTATTATGTATATTTATATACATATACATATTTTGTGGTATCTTTTTTATATTGTTAGTCTGCAAGTCAAACCCTAAAGCACCAAAGAGATTTTTAATCTCAGTGAAGCTTTCTCCATTAAATACAGATTAAATATGATAGAATATATTAAAATAAAAAGAGTCTACAGCCATGCTAGCAGTGGTGAGGCTGTACTGAGGTAAATGCTAACTTCAGCATGCTAACACGCTCTAAAGGACAATGCTAACATGCTGATGATTAGCAGGTGTTATGTTTACCATGTTACTTTAGCATGTTAGCATGCTAATTTGCAAAGTAGCACTAAGCATACTAAGAACAGCTGAAGCTGATGGGAATGTCAGTAGCTCTGCTTGTGTTTGGTCATAAAAGAAACTATCGAACAAATGAAAAAGGGACCTTCAATATTTGTAGCAAATGTCACAGAAGACTATCGAATACTTGTCCAGATATTTCATTTTTGAAGCACAAACGTCACCACATGGTGGCGCTAGAGGTAAAGTCACAGGATCACCAAACTCTGCAGGATTCATCCTCTGAGGATCATGAATAACCAAATTCTGTTACCATCCATAAAGCTACATGGCTAGCATGGCTAAAGCTAAAGCTCTGTTCTCTAACTCTTCCTGCAGCGGTGGTGTTTGTGATTGACAGCTGCCACAGGGACAGACTCATGGAGGCGCACAGCGAGCTGGCAAAACTACTGACGGAGAAGGAGCTGAGAGATGCCTTGTTGCTCATCTTTGCAAACAAACAGGTACTAGAATAATGTCCCATAACTGCAACGAGTAGGCGATTATTTGATTGACAGAAAATTAATCAACTATTTTCATAATGAAATAAAAGTTTTTTGTAATTTTTTTAAGCAAATATGGCAAAAAATTGTTGGATTTAGCTTCTCAAATGCCAGGATTTAAAGGTCAGGTTCACAATTTTCCAAATCTGTCTTAAAACAACAGTGAGGAGCCCAAAATTAAACATTTAAACAGCCTTTTCTTGCTATAATCACTCCTCCTGTTCATACCGACCCTTAGAAAATCCCTAAAATCCCCTATAATGCATTTACAAAAATGTATTTAAAAGCTTCAGCGTCCAAATTCTCAACACAAAGAGGGAATTTGATGCTAAAAAGACTGTAAATGTGTCAGATATTCACTTGATATGACTAACTCAGACTGCTGAAGCCCTAAACTGCAGACTCACACACACACAATATCACATCATCTGAATTCCTGTAAAATATAAACTCGTCTTAGCTCAGACACAGACGAGCATCAGTTTGCATGTTTGTTTGTTTTTTGCTGTGCAGGACGTCCCCGGTGTCGTGTCTGTGGAGGAGATGACGGAGCTGCTGAGTCTACACAAGCTGTGCTGCGGGAGGAGCTGGCACATTCAGGGCTGTGACGCCCGCAGCGGTATGGGCCTCCACGAGGGGCTGGACTGGCTCTCCAGACAGCTGGTGGCTGCCGGCGTCCTGGACGTAGCCTAAATATCTCCCTCCCCACCCCCCCACCCACCCGGCTACACCATCGCTATTTTGGTTCACAGTGACTCTCTGTCCCCCCCTAGCGGCTGACCCGAACCCCCGGCCTCTGAGCCTCGTTCATCTGCTGTGACTTCCAAACTTTCCAGACTGCGGCTTTAAGCCAGCTCTCCTCATTTTTCCTTCTTTGTGCACCATTGTGGGCAAAAAGCAAAGAAACAAAAGGTATAAATACTTTCTCTAGCTTCACTAAGTGAGAACATGGAAACTTAAAAAAACAACCTTTTTGAGTCTGTCCTAACGGTCACATTAACTCTTCACCTTAAACCTCAGTTAAGACTACATGCTCCCATGCTGCTTCACTGCTAAGGCAGCTTACACCGTCTAACACGTCGCTAACTTTAGTTTTTCTTTGTTTTAACCCTTTCAGGAGACGAGCTGTTTGTCTGGCACCTGTAGCTAGTTGATTTAGGTGCAGTCACATGTTAAAACTGCTCCCTGATAAGAGTGAACTCTTTATCTCGTACCTTCTATCTCACCTGCTACTCAATCATAACCACCACCATATGTGACTAATCTTAACCGAATGCAAGGTAGTCCTTATGTAATAACAGCATCATTTATTTACCCTTTTGTTGATTCAGTAGACTCAGACGACACATCTGATAATCCAGAGAAATAACTACAGTTTCCTTTTTTTTTTTAGCTAAATCCAGTATATTTACAGCTAAGTGAGACGGGAACAGAAACTATATAGTTACAAGGAACCCAGACGGAGTCTCTCACTTTGCCTTGACATGTAATGTAAGCAATAGCAGTTGATGTTTCATGGGGTCTTTTAAAAGTTACGTGTGCAAGTTTTTTTTTCCTTTTTATTTTTATGTGTTTAAAAAAAAAAACAACCTATTTAATGCCACAGCTGGTCTTGAAATGGCGCACCGGTTTAAAGTTTGTTTTTTTTTTTGGTTTGAATGTGTTTTCTGTTACAGAACAAAGTGTTTACTGAATTTATTTATGAGCGGGAACGTGGACGTTACCTTTTTTTTGATACGAGGCTGAGAAATTCAGAGAGTTTTGATGCACCGCCTCTGTTTTTGTTTTTTCCGTGTGTGGAGTGTCTTGCACGCAGAATTCGTCAAACGCCCTCGTCTGCTGCCTCACTACCAGTTTTCATTTGGAAGCAAATGAACTGAATCTGCTGTTTCTTAGTATTAACCTCACTGCAAAAAAAATATAAATAAATATTTAAAAAAAAAAAAAAATCTTGTGACAATATTCCTATTTAAAAAACATCTCACAAGTCCTGTTGATCTTGTCTGGAGCGCTTATGAGATGGTACACCTTTAATCCACAGCCTTCAGTAATGATGTAATGTGAAACTTTAGTGAAACATTAAACCTAACACTGACACTCTTGTTATGGAGGAACCATCGTTTTGATTTCTTTATTCATTGCTATGTAATGTTTACTACTTGTATCTATGTATAAAAAATACAAATTTAAAAAAAAAACAAAAAAACGCACGTGTGAAAAGCCTTTCCGTATAGTTTGTGAGAACATTTCCATCCGTTTTTTGAAAACGTAGAAGCACAAAGCTCCTCAAAACCTTTGTTACCAGTGGACTTGATAATGGCTTTTGTAAATTATTCATAATGTGATGCTGTAAAATAAACTAATTGACCTTATTTGTCCTGTTTGTAGTGTTTTGTTTTTTTTAAATTATTGACAACATAACATTGGATTTCTCTGTCGCTCAAATCTTTCTTTAATATCTTCAGGTAGAAAAAAAAATTCATCACTGTACAGGACATGATAAAAGACAAACAGATCATTTAATGGTGATGTTGATGATGCTGATGTCTTCGTACGGTTTGTCAGTCTTGGGGTTAACTTTGACGTTGGAGATCCTCTGGACGACCTCCATGCCTTTCGCGCACCTTCCGAATACGGTGTGTTTGTTGTCGAGCCAAGGCTGGAGGAGAGAAAAATAAATAAATAAATAAATAAATAAAACAGCACAGAAATTAAAATCATAAAAAGATGTTTGAAGCATGAGTCATGCTGTGTTGGCGTTGAAATATGACAGGACTATTAAAGAGAGATCTGCTGAGTTATGTAATGTGGAACTTAGTGTTTTTCCTGTTTTACCAGATTTGCAACATGCGACTTCATTTCCCTTCGATTGTGTCATATTTAACTTGTCAAAACAGACGCTATGAGTCAGCATGCGAGAGGACTGTTAGACTTGCAAATTTATCTACAAATTTACGAATGACAAATCATTTGAGAACTGCATGTCAGCAGCTGTTTTTTATGAAATAGGCCACTGCTGCACGAGAGAGAGGCTTGAGTTAAAAAATAAGAAGGAAGTGCTCTCTGATCTCTTACAGGCTCCACCAGTGATGGACTTAAAACTTATTCTGCAGTTGAAGGATTTAATCGATATCCATAGTGTGTATAATCCTATAAATCAATTTAGTACAGAATTCAATTATACAACCCAACAAAACCCAAGTGTACTGCTTTTAGTTTGGGACTCTTTAAATTGAGCACGACAGAAAAAACAGTTAAAGACTTAATGTGTCATCAACAACTTAAATTTGAGCTCTTCACTGTGTTTCATGGTTTACTTAAAAGATTTAGGGGGCATAAGAGATGATAATTATGTGACAAATGTATTATAAAAGGTATTAATAAATCAGAACAGAGAGTGTATTTAATTTCTCTGTATGCATACAGTATGTAAACCTGCATGCACTGCTGTTTTTTGGCCACTTGGGGGCAGAAGCGAGCTGTAAACACAACACTGACGTCACCTTTTCCGTTTCATATGGTGAACTTGACAACAAACAGCAGCTTATTTACACATCCAGATTTAGAGCGACATTATCATTCATTTGGAGTTGTTTTTCTGCACCTTCCTTTTAGCTCTATTTTTGCTCTCTATCGACTCCTGAGGGAAATATCTGGCTCTTTAGCTGCTAAATGCTCCACTATGTTCACCAGCTAGATGATATATTTGTCTGCATGCTGTTTGGCTTTGGGCAGGTAGCGTCACGTGAGTTTATCAGACCTTTAATGTGAAAACAGCAGCCTGTTGTGGATGTAAATGACGCTATGAGAGCGGTGAGAGAAATGTTACCAGGTCAGATTGGCGTCGTGACTATTTTAACTTATTCAAACTCGAGAGCGACACGTAAAATTCCCAGCACATTAATGAAGCTCATGCCTGAAAGGAAAATTGGGAAAATCTAATTAAAAACAACTTACAGTGGGCACAACGGTCATAAAAAACTGCGAGCCGTTGGTTCCGGCGCCGGCGTTCGCCATACTGAGCGTGTACGGACGGTCGTGTCTCAGCGTGGCGTGGAACTCGTCCTCAAACTCTCCTCCCCAGATGCTCTCTCCTCCCATGCCTGTGCCTGTGGGATCTCCTGTCTGAATCATAAAACCCTGAACACATCGGACACAAAGATTAGCTTAGTAACGAGTCAGATATCGGTTTGTTTATTGATATATTTCAATATGCAGATGAGAAGATTTACCTTAATGACTCTGTGGAATATGTGGCCGTTGTAGTAGCCGTTCCTGCTGTGAACGCAGAAGTTCTCCACCGTTTTTGGGCATCTGAAAAACAAAAAGAGCAAAGAGCTGTTTATTCTTTGTAAAGTGTAAAAGGTTCTTCTGATCAAAGCTGTGGTGTTCATGCTGGAAACCTACTCTACTGGGAAGAGCTTGATGTGGATATCTCCCATGGTGGTGTGGATGATGGCGCTGTCCGACACTCTCTTGGGTCCCTCGGCCTGCGTGGCGGCCATCACCTCCTCCTTCGACGGCTTCTCGTTAAAGATATCTCTGTCCGAGTCTGCGCTCTTCGTATCCTCCGGTTCCCTCTTCGAGAACTACGGAAAGAAAAAAAAAGCCTTAAAAGACAGAAAAAGAGCAAATGTAGCGACGTCGTCTTGAGCAGAACGTCGGGTTCTTGTCTCACCATGTAGAAGCGGTTCTTCTTAAACGCCGTGCAGAATATGGTGGGGTCCGACTCTACGTTCTGTAAGGCGGGGTTGTCGGATGCCTTCATCTCCACGGTGGGTGCCACCTGCATGGCCTTGGCGACTCCCTGGAACAGACCCAGCTGGACCACACGGATGTTCTCCAGCTTCCCGAGGATCCGCACACATCTGGGAATGGGAAAGAAGAGCCGGAAAAGTTTAATTTACATTTCACGTCCCAATGAGAGTGCATGACGGGTTTGAGCTTCTCTCTCAAGTTCTCTATTTTTGTAAGTTATACAAATATTTCTGTCATCTTTTGTGTGAAATACCGAGTGCAAGACTATGAATTCCAGGAGAGACTGTCTGAAAATGTGAATTATTATCTCCATATTTAAACAACGATCGCATCTACGACAGCCAGCTTTTCACCCGCATTCGAGTGTGTCGTGGAACAATTTTGCTTTCAAACATGGCCGGATGACTCATCATACAAACTAATTCTTTTTTTAACATAACCTGGCCCTGAGTTGCATACTGGACCACAACAAAAAAAAGGCCTTAAAGTCTCCGTCCACTCAAAAACATGTTTTTCTTCTTGTTCCGTCAGTTGGATGTTGTTGTCTTCTCTGTGCAGAATGATGCATTTGCAGAGTTTGCTTTCGCATTCATCTACTGAAGGAGGAAAGTTTCTCTGTGCTCACCTTGAATCTCAGTTTAAGACGTGGACGTATGAGCATGATTTTTGGTATAAAACTGTATTAGACACACAGTCGAACACCCTCATCTGCACATACATCATTCTAAGGAGTGTGACTGTTTAAACCGTCATCTACTAACTAAACTGATCATGAGACGAGATGTATCACAATCTGGATCGGCTCAGTTAGACTAAATCTGGGAAACACCTTCGTATAACATACCTGTTGGTCTCCACATTGATGACCTTGATGCCCAGCATGGTCCCATACAGGACAAAATGTCCGGTCTCATCGAAGATGATGTTAGTCAAACGGATACCGTCCACCTTCTCCAGTTCTCTCTCCACAGCCATCCGCCTCCCAAACTCCATGTCGGGCAGCTGCTGCCTCATCTGCTGCAACTCTGTGAACATCTAACACACGGAGCAGGTGTGATGAGCGTGTGAATCAGCGATATCAGTAAAGATCCAGGCTACAAGACGTGTGAGAACTTACTGTTAACGATTCATCGAACACCCTCATCAGTTTTCCCGTTAAGAAGCGGAAGATCCTGACTTTCCTGTCGGAAGCGATGGTAGCCATTTTCTTCCCATCGGGTGAAAAGGCCAGGCTGGTGGGATAGGTTTTGTGTTTTGCAAATTCATACAAGTCTGTGTCTGTTTTGTATTCCCATTGCACTTGTTTTGGGAATCTGAATTCACTTGGGAGGCCAGTCCAGTATTCCAGCATTCCCACTTTGTCAGCGGAGACGATGACTCTGAATTTGGGATTCAGGCGGATCTGGGACAGCGGTGAGGAGTGCATCTTGTCGAAGACGTGGAGGGGCTCGTTGCTCCCTCGTCCATCGTAGACGAAGATCTTCCCTGTGGATTTTTCTGAGCAGGCCACTGTGGAAATAGCATCGCCGGGGTTGTAGATCCACTCGCTCTGACCCGGGTGGAAGCTACACAGAGAAATCATGTTACAGTATGAAAGAGAATGAAACTGTAAAAACGTTTCTGTCCTTCAGTTTTACTTATTTAGACTCACCCCAACTTCAGCATGTTGATCATGTCAAAGTTGACTACATCAAATACTTTCATGGCTTGATCATCACCAACAGAACACAAAAGGGCCCCTTCAGCGCTGACGGCAATGCTTTCTATCACACCTGCAGAAAATGCAAGAACAACGTCAGTGCTCATTGTACCATAAAAACATATTATAATGAGCAAGAATCCAATGTACAAACACAAAATGAAATGCAAGGATATCATTCCTTCTTGTTCCTTTCCATGTATTATATAAATAATTTAATATATTAACTTTTAAGAGATAAATTCAACGCGTACCGAGATGACTTCGAAAGTGTTTGACAAACTCTATTCCCTCATCCTCCTTCTTCTTCCAAAACTTGACATGTCCGTCCTGGCTGGCCGTAAGAATGAAGTCTGTCCTGAAAAGGGCAATAATTACTTTCATTAGAAACAAAGCCAGAGGTAAAAGAAGAAATAAAGTAATTCTATTTGCTTCATTGTGTTAAGATTCATTTATCAACTCTGCCTTAAAGCAATGTTCAAGTGCCCAAATGCAATGTGCAAAATGTATTTACAATGTATCTGAAGTTTATATGAGGCTTCAGCAGTCTGAGTTAGTCTTATAAAGTGGATATCTGCCACATTTACAGTCTTTCTAGCATCAAATTCCCTCTTTGTGTTTCCTCGGACAGTGTTTCCCTGTTGAGCTGTGGTGGAAATATAGTAACAAAAAGAGGGACTTTGGCACTAAAAGGACTATACGGTTGAAAGATATCTACTTGGTTTGACTCATTTGGACGCTGAAGCTTCCTATTAGCTTCAGATAAACTTTTAAATACATTTTTTTGCACAGAAGGAGGACTGTGGATTTTGTCCTCCATCACTTACATTGTAAGTGCATTATGAAGGGATCTTTTAATGGTCAGTATGAACAGGAGGAATGATTATGGCAAGAAAACCCTATTTATATGTTCATTTGGGCACCTGACTGTTGTTTAAGACAGATTTGAAAACTTATGAGCCCATTAAATTTAATAAGGAACACTCAGCTGTCCTACAGAGAGTCACATTACACTTTATTATCACTTACTTTGAACAAACTAAATGTGTGATAACATCTCTGTGCATGTAGCTCCGTTCATACATGGCAGCTGAAGGGAGGTTGTCCAGATAAACACGTTCAAACTCCAAAACTGAGAAACAAAACAAAAACATACAGTTAGCGGGAACTTTGGTTAGCATTAGTTAGCATTGTTTAGCAAGAAGAGTCGTACATAAACGGAAATGTGTCGCAGTTAATAACTACCAGACACCAACCTTTCCTTTTCTTGGTCTTTGTAGCCTCGCTTGGCATGGGTCCGACCCATTCATCCTCTTCTCCGTTTCCATCTTCAGCCTGGTCATCTTCTGCTTTTCGCTTTAGCTCCACATTGTTTTCAGCCGCCGCCATTTTTTCACCGAACTTCCGTGTTGTCCCTTATCGTTTACGGTACTTCCGATCGGCGCCCGGACGATTGAAATGTTTTTTTTTCGGGTTAACGGAGTCAATTTAAACGCAACTCCTCAACTATTATTATTTTGAGACGTTAGTTGTTCTAATACTAACATATTATATATTTTAAGGCATTAAACGAGCTGTCGAATAGCTATAAACACAGCCGCAACAACTTTCACCACTTAAAAATTTATTTTTTCCGCCTGCAGGATAAATAAAAGTCTCTACATTGTGACAGCAGATTAGTTTACGTTTTTGATAACGTCCGTATGATGTTTAAACCATTGAAGTTGAATTATTCACCCCAAGTTATCTGTAATGGATGAAACATAGATTTTTGTTTTTGACGGTTGGTTATCTTGGGACACTCGGGTCAAACCAAACGTCAATTTTAGGGGAGTCTACGATTTTGATTGATATTGCTGTTTTCACCAGCACACTTTCACGTTGAAAAAATTATTAAATAAATTTAATTCCGCAACTAAGTAATTGTTTTAGATGATAATCTGCCAATAAATGAGAAAAATAGTCTTTTAAATAAAATAGTTTTTAGTGAGAACCCCCCAGCGTACTCGGAAGTAAACAATAAGCCCATGCAGCATCAATATGGCTGTGGACAGAAAAGTATGAAATTTGTCACAAGATAACAAACATTATCTACCGTTATATATTTTTTTAAGGACTGTAAGTGGCAGAAAGTGTGAAAACCACAATTGTCTCGCATTGACGACAAACACACAACTTTGGCGGCAGGATGAGTAATATTTACATTCAAGAACCACCATCAAATGGAAAGGTGAGCGCGACTTTTTGCAATTTTTAACTGACACATTATCATTTTATGCGCTTTTCCAACAATAGCTTTCAATAAAATACGTTATTTGTAGAGTTTTTAACATCAAATGTTGTTTAGCTACCTCGCTACGTTTCGCTGAACACTATCGTAGTGCAGCAAATGTGGTATTTCACAGTTATAAAAGTTTAAATTACACCAAGTTTACTGAAACCTTTAAAGGATAAGCTCACAAATTTTCAAGTCTGTCTTAGTCAGCTGTCCAAATGAACATTGAAACATGTTTTTTCTTGCTGTAATCATTCCTCCTGTTCATATTGACCATTAGAAAATCCCTTCATAATGCACTTACAATCTAAGTGATGGGGGACAAAATCCACAGTCCTCCTTCTGTGCAAAAAATGTATTTAAAAGTTTAACTGAAGCTAATATGAAGCTTCAGCGTCCAAATGAGTCAAATCAAGTAGATATCTTTCAACGTTACAGTCTTTTTAGTGCCAAAGTTCCTCTTTTTGTTACTATACTTCCACCTGCAGCTCAACAGGGAAACACTGTCCGAGGAAACACAAAGAGGGAATTTGATGCTAAAAAGACTGTAAATGTGTCAGATATCCACTTGATATGACTAACTCAGACTGCTGAAGCTGAATATAAGCTTCAGATAAACTTTTAAATGCATTTTGCACATATTATGGATTTTGGATCTTTTAATATCCAGTATGAACAGGAGGAATGATTACAGCGAGGAAAACCTCTTTCACTGTTCATATGGACACTTGACTGTTGTTTTAAGACACACTTGAAAGAAAAAAAATGTAAATCTCTCCTTTAAGTTGCAGTTGTTTGTGTCTAATGAATTGTTTGACAACGTTAAAGAGGCAATTACGGAAAAACGGGCTGTATAATTTCTTATTTTCATGACTCACTCTATAATCCTTTCTTAGGTCCTGTTGAAGACCTCAGCAGGAGACATCGATATTGAGTTGTGGTCCAAGGAGGCTCCGAAAGCATGTAGGAACTTTGTGCAACTGTGCATGGAAGGTAAAAATAAAATCACTTCTTGTTGAAATACTTTTTCTAACACACTGCAGATCATCTAAAAACAAACCTACTGAAGAAAAGTCACTACAGCAGAATCAGTCACCCAAACCAAGCTTATTAATCCAGAGAGGACGGCTACTCTGCTTTCAAAATACATGCAAAAAAGAACATTTCTGCCTTTTATATTTAGATTTATAGCTCTTAAGATTCATTGTCAAAGAGCTACATCAGGAATTTTATTTCACGAAAAACTCAACTTAAACCTAAATAAATTATATTGGAAAGTTTGCTCTCCATATATGTTGACTTTTATGCTTTCCTGCAGTCAAATTGCACATTCTGTGTACTTTAAGACTCTAGGTTACCCCGGTATAACAGTTGAATATTGTTTCTATTTTCCTTATAATTACCACCAAGTTACAGTTTTTTTCCAGGAAATATCTTGGAAATTATACAGAAATTACAAGCCTGTAGAATAAAGCATCACCTGTCTTATTGTCTTTTATTTTTCTGTCCTTTAGGCTACTATGACGGCACAATATTCCACAGAGTTGTGCGTGACTTCATTGTCCAGGGTGGAGATCCCACTGGAACAGGGGCGGGTGGAGAGTCCATCTACGGCCGGACGTTCAAGGTCAGACTGCTTCTCCTTTTATAATTCTGCATAATAAATGTTCAAACTGACAGAAAGAGTCATAGCTGATACTTGTGTCTTTTTTTTTTCACTTCCATAGGATGAATTTCACTCCAGATTGCGCTTCAATCGGAGAGGTTTGGTTGCCATGGCAAATGCTGGACCACATGATAACGGCAGTCAGTTTTTCTTCACTTTGGGACGTGCGGATGAGCTCAACAACAAACACACCATATTCGGAAAGGTACCTCAATATTTCCTGTGTTGGATCAGATATCTGACGTATGTGTGAAACACCTCCTACGTGGATGGATCCAGATCAGAGTGGTTTGCTGAATTGCGTGTGTAGAAGAGTACTGAAGGTGATCATTTGTGCTTTTTTTTTTTTCAATTCCCGACGCAGGTCACAGGAGACACAGTTTATAATATGCTCAGATTAGCAGAAGTTGAATGTGACGATGATGAAAGACCTCTGAACCCCCACAAGATAAAAACTGCTGAGGTATTCTCTTGTTTTTCTTCTTTTTTTTTACTTACTCGTCAACTTTTAAGTATTTAGTGTTTGCGATATAAATACTGACGTTAAGACGTTTTGTCTCTTTTAGGTGCTGCATTCTCCTTTTGACGACATCATACCTCGTGAAATAAAGAAAGCCAAAAAGGACAAAGATAAAGAAGAGGGAAAGAAATCACAGTCAAAAGCCACAAAGTGAGTTTTCAGATTTTTATCTGTCTTTGTGATGATTCTTTGTCTCTCTTGTTTTCTTCTGCCTCATCTTTTTACCGCTTCATTTCCCCCACAAGTATGTGGATCTCAGAAACCTTATAACCATCAACAACCTCTCTTAGCGGCCACATGCGGTATAACAACAATCAACAGTGTCTTTTGGACAAAATGTTGTTATACCCCTGGCACTTGGCACATGGCTGAATTTTATTTTTAGTGTTGCTGTTATTGTTGCTTTAGTGCCAATGTTTTTCTTTGTAGGAACTTCAGTCTGTTATCATTTGGAGAGGAAGCCGAAGAGGAAGAAGAGATGGTGAATCAAGTCAGCCAGGTACTGAATTACAAAACTAGTCTTGTCTGACAAACTATTAAAACTGACCTCCTCACAACAGTCAGTCACACCTCACAGCTATGAAGAGAATCTGAGTATCATCATTACTGAGTGACTGTAAAGGAAGGTTTGGAAATGCGATGCTGCAGTCTAGACCTTCTTTATGACATGAAATATCTAAAAATCTCTGTCTGTCTTGTTTAACTTATTTAAACATATTTGGGGTTTTTTTTTTTCTTGGATTTGGTGCAGACCATGAGGCATTAAAAGTCAGTGCAGTCAAAGCAAACAGGCTTTTTATTTAGTTATAATAAAAGTTAGATGAAATTCTGGCATCGCTTCACCGTTTTCCACCAAGTCATAAGATGCTATATAAAGTTAAATCTGAGATATTGGCAAGTGATGGTGATGGGTTACAACCAGAGTCCAAAATTAACACCTGCCAAGTGCCAAATACGGGCAGATTTTCTGTTTGGTGAGTAAATCTTGGAAGGCCGTCCGCCACACTGGTGGGTAAATGTTTGTACCAAAATAGTCATGTCATAAAATATCTGGCATGACGGTTCGGAAGAAATTACTCATGTTGGTCTCCGTACAGTGTAGACAAGCGCGCACCATATGTGTTTTTTACACACGTCTTAACGGTGTTGTGAAACTGTAGGAGCCCTCGAGACGGTCTGACACCGTGTCTGCACAGAAAGCGTAAAGCGAGCAGCACGTTTAGCCGATCAACAGCAGCAGCGGGGAGCGCTCCATCTGTGTGTGTGTGTGTGTGTCTACACCGGAGGCGTTCAGGTACGGCGGTGAGCGTAGGTCACCGGTGTTTTGGAAGCACTCAGAGCCAAGTCACAATGACTGTAGTAACACAGGTAAAACTCTGTACAACACTTTGGTGAACGACCAAAGTGTTTTTAAATGTGCTCAACAAATAAACCTGATTTGATTAACCACTGATCAATATATGAAAGTAATTTCTGGCCTCTTTTTTAAGTTTGTATTCAACATAATACCTTATTATCTTAGTGAAATGTACTGAAATGAATGTATATGTGACACAAAAAGGCAATTTATTATTTTGGTCATTAAAAAAATATGCTTGTCTGGTGGATTTTTTCATCTACTGGTCCTCCTGGTAGGTGAATTTTGGACACTGGTTAAACCTGCAAGTCTGAAAATCTTGTATACAAGAAGAAACATGAAACATGCTCCATTTGATGGTTCTAGTTGTGCATTTACACTTTATATGCTGTACTATAAGTGCAGCATATACAGTGTCAGTGTTTGTTGGTTAATTAAAGATATGTGCAAAATTGCTGATTTTTTTTTATATATATGGTTTTCTATTAAAAAGAAATGGATTCATTAGAAATGTAAAACCAAAATCAGCTGCTCATGGTTGTTTGTTTCTTCAGACACTAAAAGGAAAAAGCAAAAGCAGTCACGACCTTCTGAAAGATGATCCCAGACTGAGCTCCGTTCCAGCAGTTGATAAGTACGAACACTGACTGAATTAATTCATAATTATACAATAAGTGCTTCTTCATACATCCTTGATTTGTCCTTTTCCAACATTAACCTGTATTCCTTCTACCTTTTATAAGGAAAAAAAAGAAACAGACATCTGGAGATGCAGATGAGGTAAGTCAGACATAACGTGCAGATGAAGAACTGCTCCTCTTGTCTCTGATTGTAAACGTCAACGTGTTCCTCCAGACGGACGACGAGGCCGACGACGACGTCGAAGATGACATGGACGCAGATGAAGAGTACGACTCGGATAAGAAAGAGAAGATGAGGGAGCTCATCAGTAAAAAGCTAAAGAAGGAAAAAGGCACGGAGAGAGCGACGGAGGCCGGTGAGGAGGAACGAGGGAAAAAGAAAAGCCGCAGGTACGACCGCATGACAGAGTCTCTCTATATCCAACAGATGGCAGGTTTGTTTAATAAATAGTCGACCTGCTCGTTGATTTAGTCACTAACAGCTTTTAGCAGTGTCATAAAATGTTGATGTTCCACTTGTAATACAGCGTGACATCCTTGTGGGGGCGCTGTTGATCTGCATAGTGCAGAGAAGAAGCACTTTAAATAAACCTCTCCTGTTTTATTAATACAATGAGATGAACAGACAATCCAAACTTTTTCTGACAAGCACAAAGTACATTTACAAAGCCCAAAGAAAGAAGACTTTTTATTTACAACACTCAGTCAGAGCTGCAACTGATGAGTATTATCATCGTCAATTAATCAGCTGTTTATTTTCTTGCTGAATTGATTAATCGTTTAGTCTATAAAATGTCAAGAAATAGTGGAAAAAAAGCACAAGGTGACATCTGTAAATGTCTTTTGTGTGACCAACTAACTGCCTAAAAGCCCAAAATATTCCATTTACTATCATATATAACGAAGAAAAGCAGCAGATCATCACATTTGAGCGCCTGGAACCAGTAAATATTTAGCATTTTTGCTTGAAAAATTACTTTTTTTTTAATAAATTAATTATCAAAATCATTGCCGCCAGTTAATTTTCTGTTGAATGACTGATTATTTCAGCTCCATACCGAGTTGATCTTGTAATTTCAAGACCCACATGAACAGACCCAGAAGAGATGAGAACTGCTAATATGATGTACAGTCACCCCTAGGGCCCAGACGCACTAAAAACAGTCATTAACGTATATTAATTACTGCTTTTCTGCAGCAGAAAATCCTCTCAAAACAGTTTTGTTTGCTGGTTTCTCTGATGAGGTTGTAGTGGTTGAACTTCCAAAGAAGTTTGACGCATAAATTGTTTTATTTTATTTTACCCTCAAAATTACCGGAAAGTGTTATTTAAAACATATGAGTCACACAAATCTAGCATATTTTACGGTTTACTAACAACAAAAATGGTCGGATTTAGAACTCTTTGTGACAGATTAAAGGACTTTGATGACACATGTTGGTTGACTAAATAGGAGCATATTGGAGGAACTGAGCTCAGTAGGTGCACGATGATCTGTAGTGAAAATATGTCTTTATCAGCCATAAGTACATTTCTATGAATAAGATGAATACAAAAATATAAATGTTAAGTCATGTATGAAGATGTTTTTAATCCTTCTGTCAAACATAAGTTCCCATAGATGAATCTCATATTTACTCCCCAGAAGTGATCAGCAGCAGACGTGTGTGTGATTTCACGTTAATGTGCTGCTCAACAGTTTAGCGTTTCACTTCCATAAAGCTTCAGGACTCACAAGAGACAGATTTTTAAAAAGAAAGGTAAAAATCAAAGCAGCCGAGGCAGAGATCTCCTGACTTCTCTGGATCCCACAATTCCCATCATGCAACTCAGTTTGCATCTTTAGGGTTAATTTCTCAGACTTTTCAAAGCTCCTGCAGAGCCAACAGAAGATATTATACAACTGTTTTCACATGCTGAGTCGTACTTCGCTCGGTGAGTAAACTAAACTTCATGTGTAAAATCGGTGGGGTGACCCTTTAACCCTTACATACTGTTCATGTCAAATTTGACCCATTTTTACATTCGAGAACAGACTAAACACGATTGTTTTCACCTTAAAGTCCTAAAGTGACTCAAAAATGGAAATATTTAAACTTCTTTACATTTTTGTGCAGCTGATACTTGTTTTTGTACGTACAGTAGAAGGTGGTCCACACTAAATTTGATCAGTATTTATGAAAAAGTTCAAAAATCACCGTTCAAAAATGTTGTTGCATTCTTCGCATTCAATAACATTCATTGAAATCATTATGTTCTCCTGTTTTAGGTAACACAGGACGGTAATATGATGTGATTGTGAAGTTTTTTCATAAACAAATGGTGCAAAACCTAAAGAATACACCCTATCTGCTCTCTGAAAGGCTAATTAAGGTTTAATAATGAGATATTTATGAATGAAAAATAGATTTGTAGTTCAGAAGTTTGATGTAGAGACTAATTATGAGAGGAGTCAGAATATTAACAGTATTTAAGGGTTAAGAATGACCCCAAGAAAAGTCCTCATATCCAATTTTCCTACAACTACCCAAAAGTTATAAGCATTTAATGATATTTCAAGCTATTTCATAACTGTAATGTGAATATTTTATTGATATTGAAAGAGAATAATTTCACTAAGATGATGCCCGTGTATGCATCTCCATCGTCTCCTCGGTTCCCGTCTGTCGAAGCCCAGCGTCATTGTCATCCACATATCTTCCAGCTCTGTTTCTACAGTCATCCACTCGCTTTCACATGTGCACACACACACACACACAAACCCTAACTAAACACACACACACACACACACACACATACTGTATCTCAGTTGTAGCTCACTGGACCAACATCAGTGGACCTTCTCTGTGAAACAGGAATGTTGGCACGCAACGCAAATTACTTGCTGCGCTGCTGAAGTAGAAGCAAACAGCACATGTGTCTGAGCCAACAGTGTGAGTGAAATGAAGGCGAGAGTCGAAGGCAAGAGTGGCGAAGCGTCCTGCACGGGCCTAAAACCGAGACCCGAACCTGGCCTGTACCTGCGTCTGTCAGTCCCGGACCTGACACCAGACCCGAAGCCATAGTTTTGGTATCATTGATGTTGTTTCTCCTTCAAAGACAAAGTTATATGATTAGTTTGACGTGGCTCAGCAGAACAAAACATACAGTGTTATAACTTCTACCAGCTGATTAGCTGTAGGTTTAGTAGCAACACAACTAACAGCATGTAACACTGCAGCATCTCAGAATGATAAATTATCTTCCATACGGTTCGAAGATCAACTCAGCCTTTTCTGAATCCACCAGATGAACACTGATTAACATCTTTCCTGAACAGCTGAACAGTTACAGGCGATTGCGATGCTATTTAAGAGTTGTGGAGGAAGATTGGAGGTTTTTATCCGTTAATCACATCAAGGTCAGAATGTTTCCAAAACACAGTAGCTTTCCCTGAATCATTTGGGATTTTAAGAAGCTCCTCTTTTGCAAGTTTTTTTTTTGCTTTATTTCATCCATTATCGACTGCTAGCTCACCAGGCTAATGCTAATGCATTGGCTACGCTCTGTTTATCTTCCCGCTTCCCGTGACACATCGACGCAGACGACTGCCAGAGAGTCTGTGAGAGAAACAGAGGAGAGGAGAGAGATTTTTTCTTGTTAACTAACATTTGAAAATACTTAAGCCCGACTCGAGCCCGAGGCTTTACGCAAAAAAAAAAAAAAACGTGACCTGTTGTTGGAACCAGTGGGTCGGGTCAGGATACCGAAGTCTACTGTATGTGTGAGACAACATAAGACTGAAAATGACCTGAGGAGAAAGGAGAGAGCGATTTATCTCTCATCTCTCTTTGATGCTGCTGGTTGCATAACCGGCCAGTTATCTCTCCTCTACATCCTCCTAACAGGTAGCCCTCAACACACATAATCAACATACCCTTCTCTCATTAGCACTAATGGGATAAGGAGCAGGGATAAGGAGCCGGCCCCCAGTTAGTTGTGTGTGTGTGTGTGTGCCCTGACTGACAGCCAGCCCAATGCAGGCAGACTGTAGTATATTAAACACAAGCGCAGATTGTTTTGCTACAAGAACTGTAACCCAACACAGTGGTTTGTCTTGGCAGGGAATCAAAGAGCAGGCTGGTAGGTACAGTGTTAGTCTGGGACAAAGGGGGCATTGTTGCAGGGTGAGCTCTGCTCTCCCACCGTTGCTTTGCTTTGGGCTTTCAGCTACTCTGTGCGCAAGGAGGAACACCAACCGCTATCTAGTCACCTGGGAAAAAAAAAAAAAAAAGAGAGAGAGAGGATGTTAAAGCAGCCTCTTTTCTCAGTTCTGTCTGATGGACTTTACTTATGCAAGACTTTTAGATTTTTCATTTCGTTCCTTTTACACTCATGTACTGTATGTGATGTGTGTGAAGGACAGTGCTCCGCTGTCTGCAGTGCACTCAGGCCTCAGTTGGGGGAAAATTTATAATGTTGACTGTGTCTTTTCTTCTCAAAGTCAAGGCTGCTGAGACAACCTTGAAATTAGGAGTCTCCCTGAAACCAAAATAGTTTTTACATCAGGTCAAAACTATCTTACACTGCTATCCAGCAGCCAGATGATATTCCACTGCAGTATTCCATGATTGCAAAATGCTTGGACTTGTTCATATTCACGAGGAAGTTGCCAAATAATGGTGTACTGTACCTGCACCAAGAAAATGTTTGACTTTAAAGCTTTAAAGTCACAATCGATCAAGAGAATCTGTCAAAACAGATCCTCTTTTCACTAAGTTTGTCTCAACTTACTGTGATGTTTGATGTTGTTGGTAATTCTTGTTAAGCTTGTATGCTCACAGTTTGACACTTCTTTTATGTTACTATTGATCAAGTCTGGTTTGCTGTGTTTGAAGTAGGCCTCTTTAGGGGGGTTGCTTTATAAAAGACACTACTGAATGAAGTCCCAAAAGCAGTGTATGTGGTAGTCGCCACTTTTGTTAAACCCGACGGGGCATGACTGGGGAAGCAAAACGCTTCCATATGGCTGTGGGACACAGTCTGAGCTGCTTCTGCCAGCAGGGCCTGGCTCCCTCTGCTGTCTCTGGTAATCGCTTTTCAGTTACTGCAGGCTGAAGATAATGACAGAACTGCACTTCCTGTTGTTTATATCACTTGTTAAATGTTGTGTGTACACAGCATATGGCAGCAGACATGAATTATACAGGTGGAATTACTTTTATAGAGTCTTTAAAAAACCAAGGTGTTTGATAGCACCTTGATTATCACATCATCCACATGAACTCCCTTTACAGTATGTCATGAAATGAATAAGAAAATAACCGTGGCGAAGGGTTTTGGGTCTGTGTGTGTAAGGCTGATTAATGGGGATATTTTCCAATACCAATATAAATCACTATATGGCAAATGTATGCAAAGACCCTAAAGATATAATGAAAACAATCAAAGCAATGATGGCCCATAGCTTTGAATCACATGAGACAAAAACTTTTAATAACTGATGATTATTTCCATTATGGATTAATCTGCCAATTGTTTTCTCAAAGAATCTTTTTGTGTGTTAAAGGTCAATAAGTCTCATTTCTCAGAGCCCACATTGACCTTTTCATCGTCATGTATTAAATTGCTTATTATGTCCAAACAAACAGTCACCAACTTAAAGATTAGATATCATATTAGACAAAGAAAACCCCAGAAAGAAGTCTTGTTTGCTCTGACCAAGAGTCCAAAAAACCAAAGAGATTCAGTTTACATTGATATGAAACAGATAAAAGATATTAATCCTCATATTGGAGAGGCTGCAACCAGAGAATGTTTTGTGTTTTCGCTTTAAACAAATGGTTGCAGCTCTAGTCTTAATCTTATTTTTCTGGAGTTGGTCCTCTGCAGCCTTGGTCACATATGTCTTTCCGACTATCATACGTCTTTTCAGTTTTCATAGCACTTTAAGAAAGCATTCTTTTAGCCTTGTGGATAGTGTAACTCGTACTTAAATGGGACATCAGACATTAATTATCCTGACCAAGTGGCCATACCCCATACCCCCGTGTCACTGTGTATTAATTGGCTGCACCTGTCTCTTGTCATCGGTCATAACCCAACGCGTTCTCAGGGAAAGGTTGCAGAGATCAAGAAAGCATTCGGCACTGTTTTTGTGCAGAAAACTGCTTGAGATAATCCAGTTCTTGGCAGCGGGATTGTGTATGTTTTGGAACTGCCAGGTTTACACATCTCTGGCCCACTGTAGCATGTCTGCCCCATATGGGGCACTTGCTCGCTGGAAACTGTTCCAGACAGCAATGCATGTCTAGGACGGGGGAGGGTTAGACTCTTTGAAAATGAATTTTAAAAAAGCAGAACGCCGCTTGGACTGTGATCAATGTCAACATTTCAGTGTCCTCGTTTACTGTGTCTTTTACTCTCAAGCAAGAAAAATATTTACAAAGAATAGAAAATTCACAACTAAATATAACTGCTACAAACAAGAAGAGATGCACTTGTTATTCTAAAAGATTAATTACGATCTTGCGTCATAACTAAGAGAATTCCGAACGATCTAGTAAATAATTGCGAGGCAGATGAGCCGTTCTAAAAGAGGAACCTTGGTCCACTGCGTGGGTAATGTATTGGTCTAGATCACTCTGCAAAGTCATGCAAATTCCTGTGTTGAGGTTGGATTCCTCCACTCCAGCTCACAGTTCTCCTTGGCTTTTGACCAAGCCATGGAGTGCCCCCTGAGGGGAGTTCACCCAGCCATCTTGTTATTCTAGCACATTCATCCACATCACTTGCTCAGTCATTAGAGTGGTTTGAGTCCACCGTGGCAGGGAGAAGCTGCTGTTGCCATCCTTGTGGTGAACTAACTCAGAGTAAGACTATAGTGTTAAATTTTACTTTTATAATATACATTTGACTCATTGCAATCATACTCCGGCTATATTTGAACTCGCAACAGTTTGATTTTATCAATAATTACATTTCTTACGGTCACTTGAAAGCTGGAAAATAAGTATACAGAGAAATCCAAAAAAGGCAAGTACGCCTGCTTGTACATTTTGGAAAACGATTGAATTTTTGATGAACCATACAGTCATCGCTGTACTATTTTAAGGTTGTCGAATTCCTGTGTCAGCCTCAGTCTCCTGCCAGACACCGGAGTATTAAATGCAAGGTTCTGAATCATGAGAGTTCCTGGTCTACTGCCAATCACTTCATATGCTTTCTTTATGAAAAGTTAATCATCCACAGCTCTTTGGGTTTTTTGAATTTTCTAAAAGAGTGACAGTAGCTGGCAGGCCCCAAGTAGAAGCGAGCCACAGGGACTGGTGGGGAGTCACTAAAAAGGATTCATAATGTATCTATCTTTGCCCATTATAGTTTATTTTTATGACTTCTAATGACAACATGAGTGTTTTTTCTATTGCTGCTTGGCCTTCGATATTTTAAACGACCATCGCAGCCTCGTCTTCTGTTGGCAGGTGGAGAGACCTATTGAAGGTAGGGATGGATGGTTTCTTCTGTAGTTGTTGCAGAAAAGAGGCAGATGGTAGGACACACTCCATGAACTCCTCCAAATCCACCTCTTTTCATCCTTCAGCTGTTCACCTGCACTGAATAAAATCTCAGTGTTTATTGAACCTTAGTCATGAATGCTTACTGCACCTGGACTACGTTACACTGGCTATTAGTAGCTCCATTACCATTATAAAGTTTGTGTGTAAAGTCCTCCCCAGGATCTTCGTAACCACTCGCTAGTTTGAAACTAGTAATTTTCTAAATCAGGTTACACCATTAAAACTTGAGGAATGTCTTAGCTAGTAAACTATGTAAACAGGAAGTCACTGTTGTGTCACATGCTGTAACTTTCAAAAATAACAGTTTTTAGGGCCAATCTGTCTCTAATTCTCTCTTTCTTTTTCTCTCTCTCTATATTTATCTATATCTATTTATCTATATACTGTTTATATATATTTTTATATGTAGTACATTGCCTTACTTATATATGCACATGAGGAGAAAAATGCTTCTCAGACTAGGTAATATTTAGGCAATTTAGAGAGAGTGGAAAATGTCCAGTTATGCTAATCTAACCGGTGCTATTTAGCTAGTCATTAAGTCTGTCTTTATTAGCATCACAACTTCTAATTTGAAGTATTAATATTGTTTTGTGAAATGTAATTTAAAATCTTCAGATCCGATGTGTTGACCATATCTCATATTACTTTTACTCTTCAGTCTGAACAGATCATATATTACACAGCTAACATTAGTTTTGTCAGTTAGCTCAATTAGCTAAGCAACATTTATACCTGACAGTTAGTAGGTGTTAGTAGTATAGCGTAATACTTAGTTACATTATAATTTGGCTAAGTTTCCAGAATGGGGAACTCATTGGTGCAGTCTGTTGATTTTTAAATATAACTCACTTCTTGGTAGCATAAATCAAGCTTTGTGATTTGAAAATGAGCATCAGCATCAGACTTATATCTGACAACATTTAGAGCAGCAACTACTGTAACGATTTTTTTCATTATCAATTAATCTAATGACCATTTTCTGAATTCATCAACTACTCATTTGGTCTATAAATGTCAGGAAATAGTGAAAAATGTTGCAGTCAAGGTGCTTTTTTTCAAACACTTCAGAACACATATATCCAGTTTACAATAATAAAAACAGAACAAAGCGACAAAAACTTACATCTGAGGAACAAGAGAATAAATTCAGTTTTTACTTGAAAAATGACTTAAATGATTGATTGATTATCTGAGTATCTGCCAGATAATTTTCTGTTCATCAGCTCATCAATTGATCAACACTAACAACAAAAGGCCAAAGCGGACATATAAGCACATTCTGAACAGTCAAATTCTGGTCTTTGAACTAGACCCAATGTTAGGTTAGTACACATATATTAGTATTGGCGTATATGTAGGTCTGATAAGTAACAAGAATTTGCAACACAGAAGTGCCAAAGATATGTTTGAGGAAATTTAGAAACAGTGTCACCATTACAGTTTTTCCACCAGAAGGTACTGACAACCATTACATAACTTCATCACAATTCTTTAATAACCACATTTAAGGGATCCTTATCAAAAATGTTTATTTTTAGAAAATGATTATTGGCCAGCATATTGTAAAATCTCAAATATTGATATTGATATCGGCCTCAAAAATCCAGTATTGCTCAGGCTGCTCTTTGAATAATTGTTACTGTCGGAAAAAATGTAAATATATTCTCTGGATTTAGATCAACAGAATGTGATCCATCCAGCCAAGTGAAAAATCGGTTCTTCTTCTGGTTGTAGAAACAAAATAATTTGTAGTGTTGTGATGTGAGGGTCTTGAGAGGAATTTGCTGAGCCCCAAGGTGTGTCACAACAGGTGTTGTTGGGGCTTTTCCTGTCCTTTCTGGCCTCTTTCTCTTTATTGGCACCGGGGCTGTGGAGCCGATTGTTTGGCTGTTGCCTTGGATACGTCTCTTGTTTTCCGAATGGCAGCATGTCAAGGCAGGCAGAAATGATCACTCAGTCCAAAGTGTTCCTCACTGTAGAATATATATGTATAAAACCTCAGCTCTCAGTCCTAGAGAAGAGGCTGGACTGTGTTTATTTAACAGCAGAGCCACGACTCATACTTTACTTTACTAAAATAAACTTGAGTCATGTCAGGAAGGCCCCTCTGAAGTGGACAAGTAGAGGACAAAATGATCAAACAGTGATCGTTATTTTTGTTGAGACTGTCAAGGTGTTGTTTTTGAGGTCATAGTTTGTGGTGTTCTTAAGCAACTGTCCAACTTGGTGTCTACTTGTGACCTCTGTTTATCTTACTTAGCAGTTTTGGGCCCCGTCTTTGGCACGTTTTCCCCTTGTCACAATATATAATTTCACAGCATCTATTAGAGATACAACAGTAATTCTAGCAGCAGGTATCTGGTCTAATTGTACATCTGTTAGTTTCTTTCCCTGAAAGTTCACTTGAAAGGGAACTCCACTGATGGGTTTTAGTTGTCATCAGGAGTGCTAAACATCCTGTGAAAACAGTTGAGTTGAGAAATGGAGATATCATCAGAGTTATCCCTGTTTGGGCTTGGAGATTTTTACCAATCAGTCTGCTGTCTAAACTAGAGATGTGGAGTTTTAAAGACGTGGCCTTTACAAAAAGATGCTATCAGTGTTGATCCATAGTGTATGAAGGACTAAAAGTGAGGATGTCTCGGCCTGTGGGTTAGGGTTACTTTGACCATTCTTTATAGCCATGATAGCAGCTGTCAGTCAGTTCTAGCTGAAATATCTCAACAACTATTGGATGGATTGCCATGAGATTGTGTGCAGATATTCATCTACTGTTTGGTGACGCCTTTACTTTTCCTCTAAACTCACCATCAAGTGGTTATTTTTGTTTTTTAGCGATATGTCTTGAAAACTATTGGATGCATTGATATGAAAAGTTTTTCACTTCTCCTGAGAAATAAGTCAACATCTACTTTGCAGACATTCATGGTTCCCAGATGATGAATCCTAATGACTTTGGTGATCCCCTGATATTTTCCTTAGCATCACCATTGGTTGACATTAGTTGCTTTGAGTGAAACGTCTCGACAACTTTTGGTTGGATTGAAGACTTTTGGCACAGACATTCATGCCCCCAACAGAATGAATTGTAATAACTCTGTGATGCCTTTACCTTTCCTCTAGCACCTTCATTACGACAAAATTTCAATGTTAGCAGCAGTGTTAGCATGCAAAACTACAGCAAACTAAGATAGTAACATCAGCATGTTAGCATGCGGACATTAGCATTTAGCTCAGAACACAGCCTCACAGACCTCCTAACATGGCTGTAGACTCTTAGTGGTAGCCAGTCATATTTAACTATGTCTCATATGAGTCCCCTAAACCTTATAGCAGTGCAATACTAAATTGCTGGAAGACCCCTTTAAAATTTGTAAGACCTTTTCAATCTTACAACTACAGCTAATTGGTTTTCACCTTAATGACAAATCTGTGTAGGTACTGTTACCATTGTCATTCATAGAGGTAGACAAAATAACACACAATATAATCTTTTTAAAGGACCTGAAAGCACAGTTACAAAGGTGGCTACAGGAAAAAGCCATATTGAGTTTGCAAAAAAGTCTCAAAAATCATGATGACATTCCTAAGAGAGTAAAATTACCGTAGTATCAAGTAAGTAATTAAATGCAGAGCATCACTGACTGGCAAACTTCATGTTCACATTATTTTGCCCATACATTTAAAAACAGGATATTTTTACAAAATGTACCTCTTTAATCACCATGCAAGATGTGAAAAATTGTAATTGACAGCTGTAGTCTTTGAACAGTTGTTATTTTGCTCACCTTTGGTTTGTCACATCTGAGTCACATTACCCTACTGTATGTTAAATGCGTGTCTCAGAAAAGAGGTTTGTTGTCCTTGCTCCTAGAGAGCTGAGCAGGCGACGTTCTCACACAGGCCAAGTCTGACTCTGCCAACCAGTACTGCTCTTGGCAACTTAGTCTGGATTCAACATTTTTTTTCTTGAGGAAAATAGAGGACTAACAACTGTATGTCTGACTGATTCCTCATGTGTATCATCAGCAGCAGCAGGGAGGCTAACAAGGAAGAGACATGACATCAAGTCAGCCACAGCTGTTAATATTTGCCAGGGCACTTACGGTTAAAATATCACTCAGTTTGATGCCTCGGTGCTTTGCCACAGACAATGTTAGTGAATTAAACAAAGGTAACATGAGTGTTGGAAAGCTACAAACAGAAGAATGAAAGTTCCAGATAAAGGGAAAGATAATGATATAAATGAATGTCAGTCCAGAGAAGCAGATGTAAGAAACAAAGGCAGCCATTGTTTGGTCTGGAGATGCCTCACATGTTTCTAGGCCAGGGGCCCAGACTGTGCAGCTTACCTGTGCTTTGTGGCTCCGCAAGAGAATGGGACAAAAACAGAGCTGTCAGGCAGTACAAAAATATTATCATTTCCTAACATAACATATCTGCTCTGCAACTGGCAGTAGTCTCAATCGTGTGAAAGGGAACAATAATCAGCATTACTGGCCTCGGTTCAGACTTATAGCATTTAGCCTTGCATGAGCTGGGCTTTGGGCCACTTGCCAAAAGGGACCATACCATGAGTCAAAAAAGCAAGGATGTGCCTTGGCCTGCCTCTGTCATCCAGTTAAAGGTTTTATAAGGGTAGCTGGACATGAACACCGCCTGTAATACTTAATGTAATGCCACTTAAGGGAAGGAAGTATAAAGTTTTTAATTACTTCTGCCACTAATAGCATTTGTCAGTTATGTATTTCATGTATCACAGGACATTTATGTAGTTTATTGCACATAATAATATCACATGGCCTCCGTCCAAAGTGTTGTGCATGTGTTTTTCCTTATCCGAATCAAGGGTAACCTAAGGATAAGGGTTGTTGTGTGCTGTTCAGATTGTAAATCTCCTTTAGGCAAATTTGTGGTTTGTGATATTGGGCTATATAGATAAAACTAACTTGACTTATGCAAAGGTGTCGACCAAAGTCACATGAATTGGACTCATCAGATTTTAGGCATGAATCTTGCCTGTATTGACTTGGGATTAGACTTTGGACAGGTTGGTCTTGACTTGGAACTTGTCTTGAGACTTGCCTGTATTGACCTGGGACTTGAGTTTTGGCTTGTTCGTCTTGACTTTGGACTTGGTTTGGGACTTGTTGGTTTTGACTTGAGACTTCAATTTGGACTTGTTGGTCTTGACTTTGGACTTGATTTGGGACTTGTTGATCTTGACTTCAGACTTTACTTGACTTGGCGCTTGTTGGTCTTGACTTTGGACTTGATTTGGGACTTGCCTCTCCTTTGGTCTCGTCTTGGGAGTTGTTGGTCTTTACTTGGGACTTGTCTGTATTGATTTTGGTCTTGACTTCAGACTTGTTGGTCTTAATGTGGGAGTTGACTTGGAACTTATCTCTGGACTTCATAGCCAAGACTTTAGACTGACTTGTGACTTGCAAAACAATGACTTTGTTCCACCTCAGTGTTAATGTACAACCAATCAAAATCATTCATATACAGGAAATGTTTAACCAGTTTAAAAGCCTCACACAAAAGAATACAGTGGATTGTGCAATACAGATTATTATCATTATTATTAATATTAATAATATTAATATTATCATTATATGCATTCTGTCACATAAATGTATTTTAAAAATATTTTGCACCATGTCTTTAAGCGATAGTAACATCTGGAGTAATTGTATTCATTACCACTGCTGAGTGACAGTATTTTAATGGTTTAGAAATTACATCTTTCAGTCATTTTGGTCTCTCTAACACTTTAATGAGTACTTCTACAATGACAATTACTCATCTCAAAACAAGAAACACATTGACATTTTTCCCATGCGTCTGCTAAACTTTAATACCCCATGTAGTGCTTCACAGCGCTTTCCAGGAGCCTGGAGCGGGGAACAATTATTTTATTAAGGCTCCATCAAATTTATTGGAGTAACACAAGCTTTTAACGTACATTCTTCATTCTGACACTTGCAGAGAGTGTTTTATGTTGGTTTTATGTGCCCACATTATTGGCCATGAATAAAACATATTGAGAAGCTTAATGTTTCAGAACAATTCATGTTTTTCAGTAACAATCAGAGTGCTGATGTTACAAAAGTTAGTTTAAACTGTTAAAGGGTCCTAGCTTTTGTCTTTGAACCTGTTGCTCTGTTATTGTTCCTGTCTGCTGTCTGCAGGTGCAGATATGTTGAGTTTAATTTCTTAAAAATCATTTCTCCCGTTACAGCGATGAATTACGGAAAGAGGCGCGGCAGTTGAAGAAGGAACTACAAGCCATAAAGCAAAGGAAAGAAGAAAGTTCGAAACCTGCAGTAGAAGAAGTCAAAGAGGGTATGTGGGCAGCTTTTATTCCCCTACAGCTACAGTTATTTATAATATACTATATTTATAGCATACTGTGCATGTGTCTTACCACAACTAGGTACCGTTTTGTTGACGTTTGAAAATGTATTCTTTCACCACACAGCTCTAAGTGTGAACAAAGTCTCTAAGAGGGTGGTCCGTGCTACATTCTCTACTAATGGACACTAAGACAGGCAACCCTCTGATTTTGTCAATTAGTTGCAGACGTCTATTTTTTCCCCCCCAAAGGGTCTGCATTTTTGTGTTAAAGCTTGCAGAAAATTGCGTGGGTGAAAATTGTTGAGTGGCCGCCATAGTTGCACATCAAACCCTTTTTTGTGTTTGTTAGTTGTAGCTTTGTGATTCTGTGAAAAAAAAAAAAAAAAAAATCTGCCCCCAGATCTCCTCGGGTCTTCACCACACAGCAGTCTGTCATAATGTGCTGTCAATCTTTGGGATTGTTGCTGATGCTGAAACACATTTTTGAAAATTACAAAAACCGCCTCGGCCCAGAGGTTAGCTTGAGGTTGTGCATATATCGTTGTGCAACAGAAGAAAATAGTTCACGGGGGGTTCTGCAGGGACCAGTCTTATTGTGGGATCGCCACCAGCCAAAATTTACTGAAGACCATGATGGGATTTTGTTGCTCAAACACTGATGGTTTTATGTTTTTTAACACAGACACTGAGTTCATTCTTGACTTGTTGCTGATTTATTCAAGATTTTAGGTGAAAGAGCACAAAATACAATCATTACATTGTACTTTAAAGGAAAGGTTCACAATTTTTAAACACTGAGGCATGTTTTTCTTGCCATAATAATTCCTCTTGTTCATTGTTTCTTCTTGACGGAAACTTCGGGATTTTTCAACCTAGACCCTACTTTCCCATCATTTTGTGTCTTATAGGCCTTTTCCATACACATGTGCTGACTTGGTTTGACTCAGTTTGACTCGGTTTGACTCCAGCATGGCAGGGATTTGCATCCCCATTACAACAGGGCTACCCGCTTCAAGGTGTGTCCTTAACTGATGACGTGCTTGTCTCGAGTCAAAAAGCAGCGGGCTGTATACATCACAGCTGTCACTAGTGGTCAAACTCGCGTCTGTCAAACGGTGGATAAACACATTTAATTACCTATATATTCTTCACAATAAAAGTCATCCGTTAGTTTGTCATTGGTAAGCTTTTAATATGAAGAAGCAGCAGCAGGAAATGTTTTCATCAGCGGTAACTTAACACAGCTCTGAGACGGCTGAAAGCGATCAGGAATGAAATAGTAAAATAAAGCAGATATCTGAAAGTACAAACAGAAACACAGGAGAGACACTAAACTTCAAACCACAGAGATTCAGTTAGAAGCTACAAAAGTCCGGAGAGCTGAACACAGAGACCTTTTCTTTCTGGTCTCCAGCACAGACATGAGTTGAGTCACCGTGACCCGCTTGGAGGCGGGTCAGGCACGTTTTGGCCCAACTCCGGAGACGGTCCATCTCGGGCGTGACTTGGCACATCTCGGCGCGTTTAAACTGGTAATGGAAATGCAAATCAGCGTGGCAAAATGCCAATGGAAAAATCCTGTCTAAAAGTGACTAATGGGGACAATTTTTCAAACCTGTCCAGTATTGAGCGAGAGCGCTTTAGCTGGCAGCCGCAAAACGGGCTGCAATGTAATCAGACAGATAACAAACAGTCCAGATCAAGTGAAAGGTAAAGAAAAACATTTTATTTCTCTGTATGGTTCTTTCCATAATGTTGTCAATCACTTATATTAACAATCTGAGCCTGTCAGTGGCAAAAACAAGCACTTTTAATGGACATACATTGACGCAATTGCCTCGCTGGATTACATTGCAGCCCGTTTCTGCTGGCTTCAGCGCTTTTGTTCAATACTGGACCAGTTTCAAAAATTGTTGTCCCCATTAGTCACTTAGACACAAATGATGGGAAAACAGAGTACAGGTTGAAAAATTCTGAGCTTTCCCATTAAGAGATCCCATCATAATGTGCTTTCAATGTAAGTGATGGGGGCTAAAATCCACAAGCCTTGTAAAAATATATTTAAAAGTTTATTTAAAGATAATATGAAGCTTCAGCTGTCTAAATTAGTCAAATCAATGCAATATCTTTCAAAGTTACTGCCTTGTTAGTGCCAAATTCCCACTTTTTGTTACAATCCTCCCACTGCAGCTGAACAGGAAAACGCTGTCCATCGAGACACAAAGAGGGAATTTTTTTACTGGATTTTGTCCCCCATCGCTTACATTTTAAGCATATTTGGAAAGGATCTCCTAATGATCAGTATGAACAAGAGGAATGATTACACTAAGCAAAAACTTGTTTCCATGTTCATTTGGGCACCGGATTGTTGTTTTAAGACAGACTTGAGAAATTGTGAACCCATCCTTTAATGCTAAGCTTGACTAAGATTCTGTTCTTTCTCTGACTTAATGTGTTGCTCTTAGTGATATCTACACAGAGTTAAGCTGTTTCTATAAACATCCTTTTCAGAAAGAGGCCTTCTCTATATACTCAAGTGTTGAGGCAGTAACAGACCCGCATTGTTATACTGAGTGGCAACTAGCTTAAGCTCCTCCATTATCTTACAAGGTATTTAAACTCTGCCAGGGACCTTTGTTTTGTGCTCTCTGGCAGCTTAGCCGGAGGCAGGAGTTTCTTTTAAGAGTTCCTCATTACATTTCTGTGTTGGAAGCAAAAGTTAATTCCATTAGATGGAATTCTTAGATGTCATGGGCCAATGGCCACTGCAGGGGAGACGGATGTCTGCTCAAATGCTGTAAATCTTGAAACTCAGCTCGGCCACAGAAGAACACTGTGGTGAGGGCTTGTTTTATCTCATCCCACTGGAGAAGCTGTGCAGCAGTTAGAGCTGCACACACACGCACACACACACACACACAGACACACACACACACATTAAGGCTCACATTGACACTGCCATCGTTTTAAAGCTTAAATCATTCTCCTTATTCTCCTCTGACCTCTTTGTGAAGGTCAAACTCTGGTCTCATTTCACTCACATGCCTCTAAAACTGGTCAGTCTAGGTTCAGTGGGGATACGTTTGATGTAGGTTTGAACTAAAATGCTGCAACTAATAATTGTTTTTTATCGTGAATTCATCTGCTGATTATTTTCTTGGCTAATTGATTGATCCTTTGGTCTATTAAACATTAAAAAATAGTAAAAGAAAATCACGTTTTAACACGATCATAATCTCCCAGAGCCCGAAGGTGATGTCTCCAAAGTGCTTATTTTGTGTGACCAACAGTCCCAAAATACATTCAGTTTACTAAGACAAAGAAAATCTGCAAATCTTAACAACGAAGAAGCAATTGGGCTTGAAAATATATCATAAAATAATTCATTGATTATCTTCTTCTCTGAAAGATTCTTAAAGCTTCACCAAATGCTGTTTTTAACTAACCAGTTGGTGGACAACACCAGTAGCACCTGTATTGTGCAGTGGCTCTTATTAATGACCCAACTTGTACCAAACTAAACTGAAGTTCAAATACAGTGCGCAAAGTTACCAGAAGTCATGATATTTGGTTTCTAAATTGAGGTTAAACTCAAAGACGATGTTTGAAATTTTATTATTGTGTATCATGCATACAACATGCAGGGTATCCAAGGAATCTTAACAAGTCTTAAAAAGCCTTAAGTTTGATTTTTTTAGGCCATAAAATGTCTTAATAAGTGCTATTTTTAATAATGAAAGGTCTCACATCAACCCACATTCCCATTTGAACTTATTCTTGACTTGTGTTCTTACACTGGGGCGGTTTTGACAGTCCTGTCAGTACTTAGGTTCATTAGGGCTGCGCGATAATACTGTATTGCATATTTGTTCATCGTTTTACTATTTTTTGTCGTCCAAATTAGGCACATTGTTAGCAAATAGTAATTAAAAGCGTCCGAAATTAGTTATTTAATGTCTTGTTTGAAACATGTGAAGGGTTTTTGCTCTTGAGAAAAAGTCTGCAAACTTTAACACATCAATTTTAAACAAACATCCCAGTGGTTCTCAAAGTAGGGTCCGGGGACCCCCAGGCGTCCTTGGAAGGGTTCCAGGGGGTCCCCAGTGAAAAAGAGAATGATTTATTTTCACTATAATTCCATCAGTAAGTAACTGTTTTGGTCATGGGTTTCATACACTTTCTGTTATAAAACATCTAAAAGCAGATGTTGGACCCTGGGACAAAATCTTATCAAATGGAGGGGGGGGGGTCCCTGGTCTAATTTGTGTCAGTTTAGGGGTCATTGATGTGAAATAGTTTGAGAACCACTGCACCAGAATATTTCAGAGTTTTTTTTCGAGCCATTTCATAAAAATAAAAAAAAATTGACACTCTTAAATCATCATAAGGAAGTGAGTCTCACTTTCCACTTCTCCCAAATCACACAGCTCACACATTCTTTTTCTCCCGAATATTTTTGATTCTGCCAACCTCAATAGCCCAAGAAAGGACGCCAGCTTTGAACTGCATAAGCTGCCGTTTAGATAAGCCAGGTGTAACGTGATTCAGGGCCATACTTTTGTTTAATATGCATACACCGGTATGTCCTTAAGAAGATATTTTTTCAAACCATTTTTTTTTCCCCTCAGACTTGAATAATATCCAGATCAAAAGTAAACGGTTATGTACAGTAGCCCCTAAGGACAAAACGCATATAAAAGAAAAAAGCACAAGCATTAAAGGAATGTGCTCTGAATCCAACAATTCTACAAATTAAAATGTAAAACGCATATAAATTTAAAAATGCATCAAACAGTAAAACACATACAAGTATATAGCATAGTAGTATCATTCCCTTAATGTTTTAGTAGATATTTCTGTTTTCGGATGCAAGTATTTTACAATTTGTAGCATTTTTTAAGGATTCAGAGCACATTCTCTTAATGTTTATGCTTTTCCTTTTGCATGTCGTTTTGTCCTTACGGGCCACCGTAGTTATAAGTTTCTTGACCATCCCGTCCAAAGTTGTGCATAAAGTCGCTAAATGTCCGTTTCCTATCCTCCTCCACCACCATATAGCTGACATGTGCATGACATTACACTTTTTTTTTTTTTTGAATTATTTTTTCAACCGTCATCACCTCAGTTTTCATCACATAAATTACAGCATGTTCCTCTAGTCTGGTTTTCTCTTTCTTGGCATAACCGCCGGGTACCGGGAGCCAAAAATAAGAGAGCCATTCTGAAACCACTGTCCATTCAATACCCACCCTAAATGATGTGGCAACAGTCTTTTTTATCCCACTTAGATATTATACAGGTTATGCCTGCGTACTCTGGGTGTTTTATTACACTGGTGCCTTGTCAGTCATGTTGTTGACTTAAAAGGAAATGTTGTAACAGAGTGATATATGAAACACCAATTACCTGTGATGGAGATGAGCGTGTTATTTTGTCTTCTCAATACATCACTTGTTAACCAGGTCAGTCATTTTCTCAGGACACTTCGGTACTACTTATGAAATATTTTCATATGTAAACAGTTTTTCTCTCTCGTTGCATAACGGTTGACGGATAGTCGGCGTTGACCTCGACGTACTAACTGACAAAATCATTTTTGATGCGTTTTTGATTGATGATCAGCGGCGATGTTACCTCACAGTTCGGCGCCGTGCTACTTTGACTTTTCTTTTAAAAGCTGTTGATTGTTTAACAGAGAGAAAAAGAGGGGGGGGGGGCCTTTTATCCTATAGAGGAGGCGTCGTGTCGTCCACAACAGCCCTCGGTTGCTACAACATCAGCGACTTTGATTTGTTGCTCTCTTGAGCCCAGGTGACAGGAGAGGGGAGGAATGTAGTTAGAAAGGCCATCAAACTCAAAGATAGTAGTTAGCGACAACAGCTGGAGAAGGTGATGTGTGTTCCTCGTGTAGGACCTCGGGGCATCATCAGTCAGCATCCAGCGTGTCACAGGCTGCAGCGGGGAGAGGTGACTGGGGGGGGGGGGGGGGGGGGAGAGATGGAGGGAGATCTCTTGTTGGTCTCGTAAATCAAGAGAAAAGGGTTTTGCCGCCTCCAGCAGCAGAGCAGACTTCCATATTGACACCAGGGAGAGGAGGGGGGAGGAGGGAGGGAGGGAGGAGGGAGGGGGAGAGAGAGGGGAAATTGCGGCACTTAGATTTCCAGGGCAGTGATAGTTCAGTATGTAGAGGACTCATGGTGTGAGAAAAGTAAGTAATTGTCGGTTTCCTGTCAGGCTGAAGCCTTTCGGTTATCTTCATATCTTTGTCGCCCTGGAAATACTCTGTGATGTCACACAACTCTGTGTGTGTGACATCACATTTTGTTGTGGAAATAGCTCTCCACCAGCAGCCAGCAGACTGTGCTCACTGTCTGCCACTCTCTCACTGTCTGCCACCGGCCCGTCCGTCTGAGCTGGGAGATTTACAGAAGCACATTAACTGCATGAGACACCAATGTCAGCATGCTGATTGTCCCTCCTTTGATTCATGATGGGAGACTATTTCACACATACTGCAGAGGAGAACAGTTTAGTGGGAAATTATTCCCAGAATTCACTCTCTCTGCCTGTATGTAATAATTATTTGTAGCAGCAATCCGCTGTAGTGTACTTCACTTCACTTTTCCATTTTAGGCCCTCATGTTCCTATCAGAGCTGCAACTATAGATTCATTGTTTAGCTTATAAATGCCAGAAAATAATGAAAATTGCACACCGCAGTTTCCCGGTAGAGCTGCAACGATGAGTCGATCAATCGATTAGTGGATCGACATACGATTAATCAGCAACTTTTTTGATAATTGAAGTAAAAATATTAAAATATTGAGTCATTGCAGCTTCTCATATATGAAATTTGAAGCTTTTCTGTGTCGTACATGATAGTAAACAGAGTATCTTTGGATTTCTAACTGTTTATCTGACAAAACAAGACATTTGAAGACGTCGCCTTGTGCTTTAAGATATCACAGCAGGTATTTTTGTTCACTTTCTGACATTTTATAGACAAAACCATTAATCAGCTTGTTGAGAAAATATTCCTTAGTTGCAGCCTGAGCCCAGAGTGACCGTCCAGTTGTCCAAAAGTCAAAGAAATTCAGTTTACAGCGATATGTAACAGAGAAAAGCAGAAAGATTTTTGCTTAAAAATGGCTTAAATGATAAATGATTTATTATCAAAATAGTTGCCATTTAATTCTCAGTCGATCAACAAATCAATTGATCAACTAATTGTCGCAGCTCCACTTCCTTTAACAGACATAACTGTCAAAAAGAAAAGCTTTTTTTCTCTTATTTATAAATGTATAAACTAAAATGTATGAAAACAATTCATAAAAACCACTAATCAACTAAAATGTATAAGATGACCTCTTAATATTAATAATATTTCAGCAGTTTAGTGACTTTCACTGCTGGATGTTTCTCTGTCTCTGTCTTCCCCCGCCTGGGAGCGGTCAGTTACGTAAGGTCAGGGTTTGAGGCAGCGGCCGTAATGTAGGTCATCTCTGAGAAAGATAAAGCGAGAGGTTACTAGGTTGCGGCCTCACTCCACTACATCTTCGCCCCAAGGTTTGGCAGTAATACGGATCCACACAGAGCGTGTCAATCTGAGATGAGAGGACGGTGCCCTGCGTCGCCTCATCTCCTCACCTCTCTTATTATCATGTTCTCAGATCATGTACGGCAGCAACAGCTTCCTTTTATCTTTTCTCTCTGATAATGTTCTGCTCATTTTTTTTTTTTTTTTGGCTCATCCGTCAAGCCCCGGAGAACGTGTCAATCTGTGGTATTTCTTCTCTCCAAATGTTGTCCACTTTCAGAGGACGTGTAATTGTTCTAGTTCAGTGTGTCCTCAGAGAGTGAGCTGCTGGTGTTGCTTAGTCATCGCAGTTGTGGAAGTTTGCATTTTTTTAATTTAGTAGGTGACAAAAAAAAATCTGAAAACATGAGAAAATAATAATGAAAATTGAATCTCTGAAACTTATACAGTCACTGAAATACGACTTAATCACTAAAATATGTGAGGAATTGTGAAAAAAACACATTTTTAATAAGTAATCTTTTCTATATCTTTCCATAGGAAGTGTGTGTTTTTGTCAAAATGTTGTCTGAGGAACTTAACAAAGCTAAATTATAATATATCTGTCTTTAATATTATAGTGAAATAATGTATTATGGCTGTTTTAATCTTTCAGAGAATCTCATTATGTTTGGACGTTATGTCTCCTGTCCTGTCAGCACTACTGGATTATGAGAATGAGGAGCAGCAGACTCCTCTGACTCTGACAGATTTGTCACTTCTCCCTCATTTCAATTTCCAGTCTTGTACTTGTGGGTTTTTTCGAAGTTTCCTGTTTCCTGTTCTTCTGTGCGTGTGGTTAGTTGTGGATAGATTTTTCCTCAGGGCGTGAGCTAATTTGTGTGCATTTGATGGCTCCCAGAAATAATGAAGCCTCACAGCTATCTTTGATTATTGTGTAGCAGAAAATTTGCCCATTTAAAACAACTTTTACATGTGTAAAGATAAATGTTATATATAATTATATGTCCTCGTCTCTCCAGAGGATAAAAAGCCGACCAACGAGGCCGTGGCGGAGTATCTGGAGGGACGAAAGAAATACGAAGAGATGAGGAAACAAAAAAAAAAGAAAGGTTCGACCAGAGAAGAGCAGGTAAAAGATTTTATTTAGTGAACATGAAATGCAAATTGTTTCAGCAGACAGACGGGGGATTCTTTTCAAAGTGACAACGCTGCATGTACTTTATTTTAACGTCTGGTAGACGCTGGCCCTCCTCAACAGCTTCAGGTCCAAGCTGTCGTCGGCCATCACTGAAGGTCCGGAGGAGGACGTAGAGGAGCTGGCGGAGGACGACGACAAGGGATGGTCAGTCATTCTAAAGGTTTCTTGAAAAGTAGACTCATCTGGGGGGGAAAACCCTGTGAGAGAAGAGAAGTAAGGATTTATTTTATTTACTCCAGTCAAGAGAACATTTCACGAATGCACAACAAAAAAATAAAATAAAATAAATACAGGCAAACACAAAGAATCAAATTTACTGTTCAGATATTAATGTGATGATAATATGCCTCCTTTTATGCCAACTGTGTGTGTGCCACGTCCCTGCTGGGCTGTCTCATATTTAAACAGGGTTACAAGCTGTACATGATACAGTAGGTACAGTGACACCCTTTATGTGTGAAATGAATCAGAATCTAATCTAATCTCATTTTAATTGTAGTTTTTCCCACTTTGTTTTAGGCTAAACAGTTTTAATTTGACAAAATGCTTTTTATTATTGGCTTTATTGTACTTTGTTCATGCTCATAATTAAGAAACTGCTGTTGCAGTTGTTTCAAATTAAGGCACCACAGTTTCTTTTGACTATTAAAAGTGCAAATACATTTTAAAAATACAAAAATTTTGGGTCCAAGATAGTGGGTTGTGGTGAGTTCTGACATACCTGCTTCATAAACTTTTCCATCACAGCAACAATCACCGTAGAGCCGCACGACCATCCTGCCTGTTGAGCAGCACATTCAACAATCCGTCGATGGAAATCACAACAAGTCGCTCTCTGCCGTAAAAAATGATGACAACCAGTCCTTGAGTCTCCTCGTAGAGCAGCTGTGCATCAAACTGAGAAACCAAATCACGGAGAGACAAAAATGTTTGCCAAAGTGAGTCAAGAATGATGCCACTGACTCGATCCATAGTTTGCTGGGTTTAAAGTTTCTGGATCCGACCTTACAGTGAGGAATCAGTAAAGTCACTGAATCTCAGCCTTGTTAGAATGCAAGCCTTGCCCTACACCCGGGTTAAATAAGCTCTGATGAACCCACGTCAGCAGGAAATGCTTACGAGAAAACTCATAGGCATGATGAGGATATCTCACGTATGTTAAGTTTAATAAAGCATTATGGTCTTCTGTATGGGGTTCTGTTGGCAGAGGGGGTCTGTACAGGAGTGAGAACAAGGAAAGTTTCCACCGAATTCGGGTCCTTTCCTGGAAAGGAATTGTGATAAGCATGTTTTCCCTTCCTTGGTGGAGGTTGTGTTTGGTTGTGCATTGCGGGAAAGTAGGTTTTTTTCCCATAGATACAGGAAGCTGTAGAAACACATCCAAACTCACAAGCTTTCCTAGACAGGAACTCAAATTTGGTTGGGTTGCAACATGAACGTTTTTGAGGGGAATTAGAAATGCACTCGGCACTAGCCCCTTACTATGTGACGGCTTTTTGTCCCAGCACATCAGTGTCCCAGCTAGCTGCTGGGAAGTCAGGGTTGTACTAAATAGGACTGTACTTACACAGTGTTGGAGTAGAATTAAAAAATCTTGATGACCTTTCCACCAGGAAGTAATGGCTTTAATAAAATTCATAAATTGAATCATTTATATGTTGTCACTGTTTGGATGCTTTCAATTGTTTGTTCATCTGAATTCTGTATTCACAAACAAAATGAATGTCACAGAAGAGAGGAGAAGGAAAGAGTTCACCGAATTGTGTTATAGTCGTGTTCTCCCTTCCTTGATGAAGGTTGTGTTTGGTCACAGGGCTGTAAAGATGAACACCAGATGTGTGTGTGTGTGTGTGTGTGTGTGTGGCCAAAGGAAGCTGTTTGGCCATACACATTGTGGAGAGATGGTTACATCAGTGTCCCAGCTAGCTGCTGGGAAGTCAAGGTTGTGCCAATTGGTAATACTCTATAATAAGTGAACACATCAGTAGTTGCCCATGGAAAGTGAACATGCCAATGTTCAAACTCACAAGCTTGCCTAGACAGGAGATATACTGCCTGTCCGAAGACGTTTCCAGAGGTTTGTTTTTTGTGTACATTACCAAATTTGGTTGGGTTGCGATATGAAAGTTTTTGAGGGGAATTACAAATGCACTCCGCACTAGCCCCTTACTATGTGAGGGCTTTTTGTCCCAGCACATCAGTGTTAATAAAATTCATAAATTGAATCATTTATATGTTGTCACTGTTTGGATGCTTTCAATTGTTTATTCATCTGAATTCTGTATTCACAAACATAATGACAAATTAAATGTCATCATTTTCATCTGGACAAGTGACTTTTGTACCTGGACAGGGTCAGTACATTTACTTTGTCCAAAGGACAAGTGCCTCAAAAAGTTAATGTCGAGCCCTGATTAAAGATAAATAATTCATCACAGTTGAATCAAAACATACTTAAGTTTGTTTGAATTTATTTGCCAGTTGATGAAGAAAGTCAGACATGGGTGACCATGACCCAGTCCTCAGTCTTGTCAGACCATCCTCACTGCAGAGTATCTTTACTTCAAAAATCACGTATGACCTAAGATGAGTAACATCCTAAGTATTGACAGAGAAGCAAGTAAAGTCTTCTCTTTGTGTTGTTTTACAGAGAGTTATGTGGGCAGAGGGGGTCAAATTGTCACAGAAGAGAGGAGAAGGAAAGGTTTCACCGAATTTGGGTCCTTTCCTGGAAATGAGGTGTGATAGTCGTGTTCTCCCTTCCTTGGTGGAGGTTGTGTTTGGTCGCAGGCCTGTAAAGATGAACATAAGACGGTGGAAAGTGGAAAGGAAACTGTTTTGTCATAGATACTGGCACAAGATGAATAACTTATTTTGTGGGGATTTCAGACGTCACCAGCCCAGCCCAAACAAGATCCATAAAAACTGTGATGTTGTGATTGCAGGTAGTGTTTTTTTCCCATAGATATGTATCCTAAAAGGAAGTTGGTCCAATGGATAATATTTATTGAAGTTTTTAATTTCCAGTTTAAGAGAATTGTTTTCTAGGTGACACGTAGAGAAACAAGCAAGCTATTCTTGTGTATGTTTGTTTTGTTTATTTCAGATGTGTCTCCTAGCAACAGAGTGAACTGGTTGGCAGGCCCAGAGTGCATGAAAACCTCTGTTGTGTCTATTGTGCATTGAGTGATATGCATCCTTTGGATGATTTTGTATTGGATTAGCTGTAGGTTTGTATTGGGCGTCAGAGCAAAAATGTTTTTATTTTTTTCTATCCAGAAGTCAGTTGAGGGAGAGATGTCAGGGTTGTACCAAATGGTAATAAAATGATGTGAACATTTCAGTAGTTGCCCATGGACACAGGAGATATACTTCCTGTTCAATTTCCGGTCTTGTACTTGTGAGTTTCCTGTTTTATTTTTCGAAGTTTTCTGTTCCTGTTTGTGTGCGTTGTGGTTAGTTGTGGATAGATTTTTCCTCAGTGAGTGGGCAGTTAGTGTGCGTTTGATGGCTCCCAGAAATAATGAAGCCTCACAGCTATCTTTGATTATTGTGTAGCAGGAATTTGCCCATTTAAAACAACAGGAGATATACTGCCTGTCCGAAGACGTTTCCAGAGGTTTGTTTTTTGTGTACATTACCAAATTTGGTTGGGTTGCAATATGAAAGTTTTTGAGGGGAATTAGAAATGCACTCTGCACTAGCCCCTTACTATGTGAGGGCTTTTTGTCCCAGCACATCAGTGTCAGCACAAGAGTATCTTTACTTCAAAAATCACACACGGCCTAAGATGAGTAACATCCTAAGTAGTGACAGAGAAGCAAGTATGGTCTTCTCTTTGTGTTGTTTTACAGAGAGTTATGTGGGGGGAGGGGGGTCAAATTGTCACAGAAGAGAGGAGAAGGAAAGATTTCACCGAATTGGGGTCCTTTCCTGGAAATGAGGTGTGATAGTCGTGTTCTCCCTTCCTTGATGGAGGTTGTGTTTGGTCGCAGGCCTGTAAAGATGAACATAAGACGGTGGAAAGTGGAAAGGAAACTGTTTTGTCATAGATACTGGCACAAGATGAATAATTTATTTTTGTGGGGATTTCAGACGTCACCAGCCCAGCCCAAACAAGATCCATAAAAACTGTGATGTTGTGATTGCAGGTAGTGTTTTTTTTTCATAGATATGTATCCTAAAAGGAAGTTGGTCCAATGGATAATATTTATTGAAGTTTTTAATTTCCAGTTTAAGAGAATTGTTTTCTAGGTGACACGTAGAGAAACAAGCAAGCTATTCTTGTGTATGTTTGTTTTGTTTATTTCAGATGTGTCTCCTAGCAACAGAGCTTTGGGGTTGGGGGGGTCCTGCAATACAAGGTCCTGGACATTTTTTATTCAAACAGAGTGAACTGGTTGGCAGGCCCAGAGTGCATGAAAACCTCTGTTGTGTCTATTGTGCATTGTAAGCAGGTGTCTGTGTTTGCTAGTCCCATTTTGTACATTTTATATTGAGTGATATGCATCCTTTGGATGATTTTGTATTGGATTAGCTGTAGGTTTGTATTGGGCGTCAGAGCAAAAATGTTTTTATTTTTTTCTATCCAGAAGTCAGTTGAGGGAGAGATGTCAGGGTTGTACCAAATGGTAATAAAATGATGTGAACATTTCAGTAGTTGCCCATGGACACAGGAGATATACTTCCTGTTCAATTTCCGGTCTTGTACTTGTGAGTTTCCTGTTTTATTTTTCGAAGTTTTCTGTTCCTGTTTGTGTGCGTTGTGGTTAGTTGTGGATAGATTTTTCCTCAGTGAGTGGGCAGTTAGTGTGCGTTTGATGGCTCCCAGAAATAATGAAGCCTCACAGCTATCTTTGATTATTGTGTAGCAGGAATTTGCCCATTTAAAACAACAGGAGATATACTGCCTGTCCGAAGACGTTTCCAGAGGTTTGTTTTTTGTGTACATTACCAAATTTGGTTGGGTTGCAATATGAAAGTTTTTGAGGGGAATTAGAAATGCACTCTGCACTAGCCCCTTACTATGTGAGGGCTTTTTGTCCCAGCACATCAGTGTCAGCACAAGAGTATCTTTACTTCAAAAATCACACACGGCCTAAGATGAGTAACATCCTAAGTAGTGACAGAGAAGCAAGTATGGTCTTCTCTTTGTGTTGTTTTACAGAGAGTTATGTGGGGGGAGGGGGGTCAAATTGTCACAGAAGAGAGGAGAAGGAAAGATTTCACCGAATTGGGGTCCTTTCCTGGAAATGAGGTGTGATAGTCGTGTTCTCCCTTCCTTGATGGAGGTTGTGTTTGGTCGCAGGCCTGTAAAGATGAACATAAGACGGTGGAAAGTGGAAAGGAAACTGTTTTGTCATAGATACTGGCACAAGATGAATAATTTATTTTTGTGGGGATTTCAGACGTCACCAGCCCAGCCCAAACAAGATCCATAAAAACTGTGATGTTGTGATTGCAGGTAGTGTTTTTTTTTCATAGATATGTATCCTAAAAGGAAGTTGGTCCAATGGATAATATTTATTGAAGTTTTTAATTTCCAGTTTAAGAGAATTGTTTTCTAGGTGACACGTAGAGAAACAAGCAAGCTATTCTTGTGTATGTTTGTTTTGTTTATTTCAGATGTGTCTCCTAGCAACAGAGCTTTGGGGTTGGGGGGGTCCTGCAATACAAGGTGCTGGACATTTTTTATTCAAACAGAGTGAACTGGTTGGCAGGCCCAGAGTGCATGAAAACCATGTCTATTGTGCATTGTAAGCAGGTGTCTGTGTTTGCTAGTCCCATTTTGTACATTTTATATTGAGTGATATGCATCCTTTGGATGATTTTGTATTGGATTAGCTGTAGGTTTGTATTGGGCGTCAGAGCAAAAATGTTTTTATTTTTTTCTATCCAGAAGTCAGTTGAGGGAGAGATGTCAGGGTTGTACCAAATGGTAATAATATGATGTGAACACATCAGTAGTTGGCCATGGAAAGTGAACATGCCAATATTCAAACTCACAAGCTTTCCTAAACAGGAGATATACTGCCTGTCCGAAGACGTTATGTCTCGTGTCCTGTCAGCACTACTGGATTATGAGAATGAGGAGCAGCAGACTCCTCTGACTCTGACAGATTGTCACTGGACTTCTCCCTCATTTCAATTTCAATTTCCGGTCTTGTACTTGTGAGTTTCCTGTTTTATTTTTCGAAGTTTTCTGTTCCTGTTCGTGTGCGTTGTGGTTAGTTGTGGATAGATTTTTCTTCTGTGGGTGGGCAGTTAGTGTGCATTTGATGGCTCCCAGAAATAATGAAGCCTCACAGCTATCTTTGATTATTGTGTAGCAGGAATTTGCCCATTTAAAACAACAGGAGATATACTGCCTGTCCGAAGACGTTTCCAGAGGTTTGTTTTTTGTGTACATTACCAAATTTGCTTGGGTTGCAATATGAAAGTTTTTGAGGGGAATTAGAAATGCACTCTGCACTAGCCCCTTACTGTGTGAGGGCTTTTTGTCCCAGCACATCAGTGTCAGCACAAGAGTATCTTTACTTCAAAAATCACACACGGCCTAAGATGAGTAACATCCTAAGTAGTGACAGAGAAGCAAGTATGGTCTTCTCTTTGTGTTGTTTTACAGAGAGTTATGTGGGCAGAGGGGGTCAAATTGTCACAGAAGAGAGGAGAAGGAAAGATTTCACCGAATTGGGGTCCTTTCCTGGAAATGAAGTGTGATAGTCGTGTTCTCCCTTCCTTGGGAGAGGTTGTGGTCGCAGGCCTGTAAAGATGAACATAAGACGGTGGAAAGATGGTGGAAAGTCGAAAGGAAAGTGTTTGTCATAGAGAACATGCTAATGTTCAAACTCAAGCTTACAGCCTAGACAGGAAATATACTGCCTGTCCAAAGATTCAGAGGTTTCCAGAGGTTTGTTTTTTGTGTACATTACCAAATTTGGTTGGGTTGCGACATGAAAGTTTTTGAGGGGAATTAGAAATGCACTTGGCACTAGCAAGTGACAAATTAAATTTCATCATTTTCATCTGGACAAGTGACTTTTGTACCTGGACAGGGTGAAAGGTACATTTACTTTGTCCAGAGGACAAGTGCCTTAATGTCAAGCCCTGATTAAAGATTGTTCTTTGAATTTATTTGCCAGTTGATGACCAAAGTCAGACGTGGCTGACCATCCTTACTACAGAGTATCTTTACTTCAGTTTAGGCCTGAGAAAGGTACACGTAGGTTTAACTGGAGCCAACATCATCCTCATCACCAGTAGTATTTGAGGTTCTGTGTGTCATTTGGCGTGGAAGCACACTCACCATCCTTTCTGCTTTGGATCCTGTCACTTGAGTTATTGAGTTGTTTGCTAAACCAGGTCTTGTCAGGCTTGGAAGGTGTTAAAGATAATAGTGTACCACCAGCAACATGTACCTGAATTTTATAACTGGAAAAACAAACTGGGTTCTGTAAATGTTCATTTTTACAGAACTATTAACCAAAAACTGTTATCAGGTTTGTAATACAGTTGCAGAATCATGCTTCATTTTATATCTGTAACATATTGTTGTTATGATGTTGTGGAGTTTGGTTGGATGCGGGTCACATCCATCATCTGAATTTTCCCCGAAGTTTTACCGATTGGCTCGGCAGGTGTCGTCTATCGAGACCTGAAATATTCTCAAAGGCTGCACTTCTCCTTCACTCTACAGAACATTTTAGCGTCTTTTAGCTAATTGTTTTGGTTTTACTGTTCGGTTCCATCTCTCATCAACTTTTTCAGTGTAAAATCTCTGGTAAAGCCACTGCGCACCACCTACTCAGCATCTAACAGACAGTTAGAGCTTAGCCAGTGAACCCAGTGGAGCATTTAGCCGGTCCAGTATAGAGCTAAAAGGAGAGTAAATATCATCAGGTGTCCAGAGGCACGACTCGCTAAAGTTGCTTCATGTCTACCAGATGTGTAAATAGACAGTTGTTTTCTAACGTTTGCCGTGATAACTTCATTAGATGATGCCTCCATGTCACCACAACGAATCAATGAATGAAGCTTTAAACCTCATCTTGTTTTTTTCACTTCTCATTGCAACTGATACAGTGGCAAAAAAAATGTTGCTTCATGTAGAAATATCGAGCTAGAAAGCAAGTGCTTTAGCCCACGCCTGGCTAAGAAACAGGAAGTGATCATAACTCCAAATTAAAATTATTTATTGTAGAAAAACAGGTGTTTTCGGTGCTTACTAACAGTCCTGGCTTCACAGTAATACTGCAGCTGTTAGTAGGAAATCATGACAGAAACCATACAATCTACACTTTAATGAACTTGACACCAAGTTGAACCTCACACAGATAAATAAACCACTGAGTTTGTGCATTTAGCCGCTTTCAGTTGCGTCCATATAACTCGTGATAGATAGGTAAACGAACTGAATGTTTAAATGTTCTTTGTCAGGTTAGATATATGCACACAAGTGTCTGTTAATACTTTAGTATAGTTTAGTATTTGTTACTGTGTCTGTAATTATTGTAATTGTATACCAACCTACATTGATGGGACATTTTTGCCAGTATTTTTAAGATAAACTTACAGCATATAAACGACCGTGTCCCCTGGAGAAAGACTACACTAGATTACCAAAGACAGAATGAAATAGCTGCGGTGTGTGTGTGTGTGTGTGTGTGTGTGAGCAGCCTCGCTCAGCTCTAAATCACTGCCACTATTCACGGTGGCAGCAAATGTTAGCAGCAGCACTGAGAAACACACCAGAGTCCTCAGTCCTCCCGGAGAGTTTAAGAAGTAGTTTGGCAAACACACTGTTTTGTGGACAGTGAAGTTCAAGCATGACAAGTTGGCACGAGAAGGCCTTTTTCATTAGCTTCTGCCGGATTTGCATTGTGATTTTCCTATTGATACCCTCACTGGAGTGTAAGAGATTGTAAAAGGAAACATATACGCAGTGTAAATAAGAAAGTAACATGGTTAAATACTGCAGAAATTTTCTCCTCGTGCCGGGAATGATAAACCTGACCTTTTGTCGGATCCGAAGCTCGCTTCAGATCCTGATAAATGTGTGTGAAAGTTCAAGTTTTGTGCGTGTGCGTGTGTCACGTCGGGATCTCAACCCGCAGCCACCAGATTGGCCATCAGGAAATCAGCCCTGACGCTGTGTTTTCCTCTCATATTCTGTTTTTCACCAAAGATCTCAAAGTCTAACTACACAGAGTAGGGGTTTGAAATGAATACCATGTGTTTGAATTTGAGCAAAGTGTCTGTGTGTGTGAGAGATTTAGAATAACAAAATCTGTAGTTGCTATTAGTCTCGAGAAGCCCCCTTGAAGTGCAGTCTGTCTGCGTGTGTGTGTGGGGGCCCTAATGAATTTGAGAGAAGCCTTGGCTGGCGTTTGGAGCCTCTCCCAGCTGTAGACACCTCACTGCGCCGCCCCCGCCAGGTATGGCGAGGAGGGAGGGACAGGGGCAGTAGCATAGCAGTCCTAGAAAAACACCAGTGGGAAGTCTGTGCCACTCTAGGAGCACTGCGAACAGAATGTGGGTTACAACAGGTCAGACATTGGAAGTCAAGTCTGGGCCAGAGGAGGTAAACTATTCCATCTGTGTCTGTGTCTACAAATTCTGACTCTCCCACTTCTCCCTTCTCCCTCCCTCCCTCCTCCTCCTCCTCTCGGTCTCCGCTAACACACACACACGAGCTCCACATTCTCAATGCAAAGAGTCCGTCGTCACTCTCACCGTCACTCCTGTACTCCTTAATTCCCACCCCCTACTTGAGTAAAAAAAAAAAAAAGAAAAAGAAATCGAGGAAAGTCTTCCGTAGCCTCTCGCGTCACGGCAGCACAGAGTGGTTTTGATAACGCTGGGTTTCCACATCACGTCTCGGAGCTGTAGCGACTCTGAGGCTGTACGGCCGGCGGGGCTGTCATCACTGAGACTGCTAGACAAATTATCAGAGGCGGCCCGCTCACACAGCAGGAGTCCTCAGGGTCTGCCAGAGTCTAGCCATGACATTCTAGATGAGCTGTCACAACTCCTGCCGATTTCAAACGAACACACAGGAGAGACTGCAGAGCGCACACACACACACACAGACGCAGAGTGATGCAGTAACACACCCAAACTGTGCACTCAGCCAGCCAGATGAAGGTGCAGACACATACCGCATGCTAAACACAGTAGACAAGGCATCAAACACAAAATATTTTAAAATATACATTATTGTTACAACCCAGAAAAAGGTCTTGGGATAAGAGAAGCAACATGACGCTGGTGTAATCAGCGCTCACAACCTTAAATACCAAACTGAAATACCAAGTATGCAACAAAACTCACAACGTGACTAAATAACTGAGGCGAGCAACAAAGGAAAAGAGCCGGGAGGGGAGCCAACACAAAGAAACAAATAAAGGTTTATTTCCTATACACAGTGATACAGCAGTTTTGATTCTCTGCTTATGCCGACGCAGTGTCGATTCTTTTATCCCTCGACTTTTTCTGGGTTGTAACATAAATGGGGGCTCGATCTATTTATTCCTGTGATCTAAAAGTCATGAGTCTATTTTTTCATGGGCCGATTGGTCTAAATCTCCCTGATTGATAATTGAAAGATGAATGAAATGATAATCATAATAATAATGATTTTATATGTATAGCCCTTTTCCAGCTACAAGAGCTACAGAGAGAGACGGCATAAAAGACAATCACAGATGTAAAACAACAGTTTTTATATCTTTATTATGTAGAAATAAACGTAGACATTTAGAAATAAAATCATCCATAAGGTTAAAACAATTAAAATAAGCTTTAAAATCTGGCAGTAACACAACAGAGCAAAGGAGCAGACACTTACCACATGCTAAACACAGTAGACAACAGTAGACAAACACAAAATACTTTAAAATCTACATCATATATAGAGTTTATTCATTTAATACAACCTGTTTGAAACGCACTGGGGCACATGAACACAGTCTGCTCACTCAGACAAATACAGCCGATAAGAAAGACCTGTTGATCATCAACTTTAAACGGAAAGTTCAAACATTGTGACACAAGACTGGTATGAATGAGCTCATTTTTACTGATGTAGATGTGAGAATTGTTAGCTTAGTCTTACCTCGACAGAGATATAGTTATCCAAGTTAGTCACTTCTCAAACAGAAGTGAATTACAGTAAATACAGCTGCTATCTGCTATAAAACACCAAAGCACTGACAATGTTCTCACTGTGCAAAGGTTGTCTGGTGGCCAAAGGGGTCTAAGATGCTGACTATGTAATCACAACGTACCTGGTTTGAGTCTGGGTGGAGACATTTGTTGGATGTCTCTCCCCTCGTTTCCTGCTTCACCTTTACTGTCTTCTACCAAATAAAGTTTTGGTTCGGTCTCACTATTCTCATCAACCTTGTTTCCAGCCTCTGCAGGCAGCTGTTTTCAGTGAAAAAGCTCTGATGAAGTTCTCTGTACATTACCTGTCAAGCACCAAATGTCAGACAGACAAAGTTAGCATCTAGCTAGTGAACATAGTGGAGCATTTAGCAGCTAAAGAGGCAGATATTTTCGTCAGGAGGCGGTAGAGACCAAAAACAGAGCTTACAGGAGAGTGAATATTGGACCATTTGTTGAGTGGCCAGTAACAGGAAATGAATAAATGTTAATGTTGCTCCGAGTTTTCTGTTTGTGTAAACAGACTGTTTGCTAACTCAACAACTGCAACAACTTCATAAGGTCATAATATGTCATTACTGTGTTTACTGCTTGCTCTGCTGCCCCCAAGTGGTCAGAAAAACCAAACTACAAAACATTAATGCAGCTTTAATGCTGACAGGAGCAATAAAGTACTACTCAAAATCACGTTACCAATAATTTGATACTAATTAGTAGTGCGAGTTGCTTTTTAGTCACCATTTTCATAAGTTGGTGAACAGTGGTCATCAGTCACAAACTTAAAAATCCCCTCCAGGCATGTTTTGAGATGTTTTTTCCACATTCTTCATTAAAAAATTCCAAATAGATGCAAATAGATATAATTTCAGAAGTTTAACAGCTGGACACAAGATGTCTCCTCTTTCACTGTGAAGTCCGTTCTCAGTGTTTGTGAGCTGGATCCTTCAAGTTTCCACATCACACTTGTATAAGTTGAATATTGGACCAGGATCGGCTTCCAAACTAGTTGTGATGTCACAAATCCTGCTCGTGGGCCCGTTTACGAGATGTGATTTTCAGTGAGCTCAGAGAAACTTTCCCCCCGTTTTCAGCAGATGAATGTGAAAACAAACTCTGCACATACGTCATTCTGCACAGAGAAGCTCAAACATGTAACTGTAGGAACAAGAAGAAAAACACATTTTTCGACTGGACGGGGACTTTAAGTTTAATATTGTTACAAGGGAAAAGGTCTCACGCACAGGAAACACAAGAAAACTGCATTTTAGTGTCTGAGATCTCTAGTAATTTGTAATAAGGTTGATGCCTCTCTGCAAAAGGTGATTCATTTGTAAAGGTCTAGTGTGGAGTTCAAGAGGTTTACATAGAAACTATAGTAGGCATTAAATAATGAACTTTAATTACAAGTATGGTAAACAGAGCTAAGCAAACTGGCTTTATGTTAGCTTTTAGCATTAGCTTGGCAACACATATTCTGCTTGTGATGGTTTGTTTTCACCTCTTTGTGTTTGTGATTCATTTACATAATTTTAGTGCTGTAGTGTTTCAATGTTTCTGTTTCATGAAAGCACTTTTTTGTGTCTTGAAAATATAAGTAATAGAAATAGTTTGTCAAATTCTGTATTTTTCACCTTTATTTTGATAATCGTATTATAATCTAACTGCTCAAAGCAAGAAGAGTTCCTCCGGTTTAAAGTCCTACAGAGCAGTGATTTAGTGGATCGTCTGCCGCTCCTCTTTGAACTCTCTCCACCTCTCTCCTGTCTGATTTAGGATGGGCCATGTTCTGCAGTTTGATGAGCAAACCAGAAAAGTCAAGGATGCCAACATGCAGGACGAGGACACTTTCGAGATCTACGACCCACGCAACCCCGTCAACAAACGGAGGAGAGAGGAGAGCAAGAAGATCATGAAGGAGAAGAAGGCCAAGAGGTGAGGTCGCCAATGTCGAAGGTCGGGTCCTGCCCGAGCCATGTGACCCGAGGAGCTGGTCATACAGCAATCCCGCCTGTCCGCTTTACCGCCTACTTCAAACCCGCTTTGTTGAACAATCTCCTGGCTCGAACATCTGGATTGAGGATGCTGACCTGAGCGCATATCATCCCTTTAATCTGTGACGGAAAGGCTTCTTCAGTTGGAACAGCTGTAACCAGACGACGCTCAGCTGCTCATCAACATTAAGACTGTGGTAAAATAACGATTTAAGGTCGTGATCTGATTAGTTGTAATGTTGTTAAGTGGTTTTTTTTTTATGCCAGCGGTTTCTGTTGTCTAGAGCGTAAATGTGAACGTTAGACTTTGCCAAGAAAATAAATTACATTTGTTAACAAGCTGTAATGACTATTTGATTCTGTTCTATTTCATCTTAAATAAATGTCGAGTGACAACTAACGATTATTTTCATTGTTGATTTAATCTGTTGATTATTTTCTCAAGTAATCAATTAGTAATTTGGTTTATAAAATGTCAGAAAATGGTGAAAAAATGTCAATCACTGTTTCCCAAAGCCCAAAATGCAACCTCAAATGTCTTGTTTTGTCACAACCAACAGTCCACAACCCAAAAATATTCAGTTTACTGTCATAGAAGACTAAAGAAACTAGAAAATATTCACTTTTAAGAAGCTGGAACCAGAACAAAACAAAACAATCAATCAATTATCAAAATAATTGGAGATTCAGCCAACTAATCATTGCAGCTCTAAATAAATGCATATATGTGTGCATAATAAACATTTTTTACTCTATAGTGAACAGTAAATTGACATTTCAGACATCATTTTGCAGCATAAATGACGGGCGTTATGCCCACAGTTGTCTTTAATACTTTTGCAGTGTGGAAACATTTGTCAGATAACAACATAACTTCTTAAATATAACTTTACAGTGCAAACAAAGAACTTTCCTCTCTCAGGCTCTGCACATAAAATCTGCCACAAAAATGTTCCCTTCATAACTCAAGTTTTTGATAAACATCTAATCAGAATAAGTCATCAGAAATGAACAAATGTTGCCCTCAAATAATCCTATAATGAGCAATAAAACATGAAATTCAATCTCACGTAAATCAGATAACAAACAAAGCCTTTTTTTTTCAGGTAGACCATTAAAAGACACATTCACAATTATTCAAGTCTGTTTTAAAACAGTCAGTTCCTCATATGAACACTGAAAGAGGTTTTTCTTGCTTTAATCACTTCTGATGTTCATACTGATCCATTAAAAGATCCATTCCTAAAGTGCTTCCAGTGTGAGTGATGAGGGACAAAACTGCAGTCCTCGTTTCATGCAAAAAGGTTCTCAAAAGTGTTTCAGAAGCTAGTTAGTCAAATCATGTGAATATATTCGAAAGTTACTGAATGCTACTGTCCCAAAATTCCCTCCATTGCAACTCAGCAGAGAAACACAAAGAGGGAATTTCCACTCAGGAAGATATCCACTCTGACTGTTGAAGAGTGTTTTTTTACACAGATTGAGGACTGTGTGGACTTTGTCCCCCATCACTTACACTGAAATCTCATTAGTAAGGATCTTTTAAAGGCCGGTATGAACAGGAGGAATGATTACAACGAACAAAACCTCTATCAGTGTTCGTATGAGCACCTGAATATTGTTGTAAGACAGACATGGAAAACCGTGAAGCCGTCCTTTAAAACTATCACTACAGCTAATGGAAATGTACTCGGATGTAACTAAACTGTGCAAACGGAAATCTTTGACTTTTGGTTAAAAATTTTACTACTCATACTGTAGTTGTTTTTCATGAGACAATTTGTTGGTAATTTGGGTTTTGGCATCAGCAAACCATATTTCCTTTCACATAAGGACCACTCTGACTGTCATGAATATTATACTGTTGTAAAAGAATAAATAAACAAATGAATCATACAAAATAAATATTTGACCTCACTAATCCAGGGATGTAAAATCAGATGTCCCAGTTATTAGATATAGTGCAATTTAAAGGTGAAGCTTTGCAATGTTAGAATTTTAAGGGGGGGAGGGAGGGGCGGGGAGTAGTGAACATGCTTTAGACACTTGTGGGAATAGATTTGTGGGAATTTTTGAGGGCACTATGTAGTGCATAAATTTTACACTCAGATGTCAGACACCGGGGTGTCTGGTGGTTAAGACAAATACCTCGTAGCCGCTGATTAAATTACAGCCTTTATTGCTTGTCATACCCGTCTCTCTCTCTCTCCTTACACTTCCTGTCTGTGTCTCTTCTGTCACTGTCAAAAAAAAAGAAAACAGTAGTTGGACAATGAAATAAAAAGTCAGAAAGTAAATAAAGCATGCACATTCATGAGAAGCAGTGTGTTGCAGAGGTAGCAGTGATACTGTATAACTACAAACAACTGCAACCATTAAAACAGCAAAGTGGTAAAACACTAATTATAGATAATAGGAGGTTAATGAATAGCCTGGTGCATCCTCTCATCTCTGATCCAACTAAGCCGATATGAGGAAGCCTCACTTCACAATAGTTAGTCTCTTAAGAATAAAGGATTAGTCTGTTATTTTGGGAAATTCGCTTATTTGCTTTCTTGCTTAGTCAGATGTATACCACTCTTTTATCTGTATGCTAAATATGAAGCTACAGCCAGGAGACGGTTATCTTAGCTAGCTGTCAGTTAGCTTAGCTAGCTGACGGTTAGCTTAGCTAGCTGTCTCCCCCTGCTTCCAGTCTTTGTGTTAAGCTAAGTAAATTGTGCCCTTGCTAAGCAAATAAGTGCATTTCTCTTCATGTTAAAATATTTCTTCTACTCTCACATTGAACTGAAGCCATGACAGTCTGTGCTTGCTGCTGAAATACAAAAATCTGACAGCTAACTGATGTTTGATTAAAGGGGATGTATCACACACATTTCCAGGTTTATATTTATACTCTACAGGGATCTGCTGGAATATCTTTGCATGATTTAAAGTCTTAAAAACTCCTTATTTATCTTATACTGGCCCCTTTATGCAGCCCCTCAGTTCAGCGTCTGTCTCAAACAGGCCGTTTTAGCTCCTGTCTCTTTAAGGCCTGCCTCCCGATGAGCCCACTCTGTAAACAAACAATAGTAGTAGAGTTTCACTTCTTTTTCCCCATTCTTTTCTTGAAATATAAACTTCTCAAATACATCTGCACATGTTCAAGCCCGAATATGTGAGTGGACAACGCAAACAATCTTTGCAAAAACCTTAGCAACAAAGGCTAACAGACGGACGGCCGTTTGTGGGCATGTGCGAACAATCTGATGTCATCACAAGGAGGAAGTAGAGCTAACTTTGCAAATGAAGTGTTCAGAGCAGGTTGTAGCCCTGGCTTATGACTTGCAGGCAGCATTTTTTACATATATTCACCCCAAGTTTTGGAAGTGTGACCATGTTTAACACTGACATTATAAGAAAAAAGCTTGTTACGCCCCCTTTAAGTAATCCAGCTTGAAATAAGTAGGAAATAGTGACTGTATTGTGATTCCAATGAATAAGGTGCTTTATAAGAGAATGAATCAGAATGAATCCTTCAATAGTGAACTTAAAGCTCCTCAATGGGATTTTTAGTTAAGGCCAGTTTGGTAACAATATCTTCATACTTGGCAAGAAAGCGAATGAGCAAATATCCCAAAATGTTGAACTGTTCCTTTAATGCTGAGGTGAAAACCAGAGATGGTTTAACCACCCATCTGCATTTTTTAAGCAGTATCTGCCACACTGTCCTGCTCAGGTCCCCACTGGAGCAGTCAGAGCTTGTAAAAAGGAACTGTTTAAACCAAAGACTTTACCTCACTTTGGTCGTTTTGGAGTAACTGATCTGCCACTGCCATGTGTGTGACCAGGAGCTGCATTTGGCCAGCACACTATTTTTTACTGCACTTCTGGGATTATGCTTACATTTTCATATGGAACAGGAAGGAGAGTTAATGTTACATTATGAGCCCCGGCTCGGCCCGAGCTGCCGCAAATCTAAAACAGGTGATCCGGTGATCTAACTGCACTATGTGTGCTCCTGCATGGGTCCGGGGTCAGGTTGAAATGTGCCACTGAGAGAAATTCTGAAATTAATCTTGTCAAATATTTATTTTCATGAAGATGCAAAGAGATGATTTAACTAAGTTATGAGGACATTTAATTCATATTTAAAGGGGAGACCAGAGAGAAGGACAGGACAGTGTACTTCCTCTTCAGCACCACCAGGAGAATACTTAACGCTCCCCGGTGTCACTGTGCCCAGCTCGAAGCAGGAAATACCACTCTTTGCTGCTGGTCATGTGACTGCCAGGGATGAGATGGAATGGTAATAGTATTATCATGCTATTCTACAACCACTATCTCCCTCTGCCCTTGTGGCTAAGAGCTAAATATAGCCAGCTAATCCTTTCCATCTCTTAGAAATTCAACTAACACTTCTTTTGTGACAAGGATTGTTTGGGGTTTTTTGACTCTCCTCTTTCTTTCCATATGTCATCTTCTTGGTAGATGACCAAACAGGAGTTTACACAAAAGCACATATATTAACATTTAACATTTAACCCTTCATTCCAGTAGTGGAATGTAACTAAGTACATTTACTCAAATATTGTATAATTTTAAGAGTACTTTACTTGAGTATTTCCATGTGATGCTACTTTCTACATTTCAGAGGGAAATATTGTACTTTCTACTCCACTACATTTATTTGACAGCTTTAGTTACCTTTCAGATGAAGATTTGACACAATGGATAATATAACAAGCTTTTAAAATACAACACATTGTTAAAGATGAAACCAGTGGTTTCCAACCTTTTTGGCTTTTGACGTCTTACAAAAAGCAGTGTGTAGTCGGGGTCACATTTCACATGTCTATGAGTTGTTAACAGCTCCACCAAATAGTGATTTTTCCCTCTAAACTTCTCACATGCTTTCATTTCAATAAATGTTCAAATGATCCAATATTTCAGCATAAATCAAAGATTAGAGAAAAAGTCCAAAAACTGAAAACAGATTTGTGTATCAGAACTTTGTTTTTTCTTCTCTCCTCTCCCATTAATCATCTCACGACCCCTCAGATTTATCTGATGACCCTTTGGAGGGGCCCTGACCCCTAGGTTGGGAACCACTGGACTAAACTAGCTAACTGTATACAAAGTAGTGTAAACTAGCTCCACCTCCAGCAGCTACAACAGTAACATGCTGCTCTAACACTGATGCTTCACTATTAATAATCTAATGATGTCATATATAATAATATATCAGTCAGAGGGACCAAACCACTACTTTTACTGCAATACTTTAACTACATCAAGCTCATAATACTTATGTACTTTTACTGCAATACTTTAACTACATCAAGCTCATAATACTTATGTACTTTTACTGCAATACTTTAACTACATCAAGCTCATAATACTTATGTACTTTTACTGCAATACTTTAACTACATCAAGCTCATAATACTTATGTACTTTTACTTCAGTAGGATTTTTCATTAAGGACTTTTACTTGTATTGGACTATTTTTACATTGCTGTATTGGTAGTTTTACTCTGGTAAAGGATCTAAAACCACTGTCATTTGCACATTTAAAGGTCTCAACGTTCTTTGGTTGCTGTGAGTTATATGTTGGATAGGTATGTATGTGAGCAGCAGAGATGACACGTTGTGGAATGGCTGTCCACGTGCCTGACCCCTGAACTGTGGCCATGAGTCCTGCTTCCGCGGCTAATTCCCCAGGGTGTGATGGACAGAGTATGCGGAAGAAGAGAGAGAGAGCTCAGTGAGTTAGCGTTTGCTCATAGGAATGATATTGATTAGTTCGCGAGATCAAAGAGAAGATGGTTTGGACAGGCACGGCAGATTTTCATGCTTAATGGTCGGTCATTCACGGACATCCAAGGACGGAGCAGAGAGTTCATTTGTCTCTCTGTTGCAGGTGTCCTCCCTCGATGCCTACCAGCTTTTTTTTTTTTTTTGTCTCCACTAGTGGAGAGACTGTTAACATTGACTGTTAAACTGAATCAGGGCCCCCATCTCCTCGATAAATATCCTCATGTCACTGATCATATTTCACAGCTACTTTATAAGATTTATTTTTCGTTTAGTCCAAGTCTTTCTCTTCCACATTACACCCCTACCTCTCTTTTTCCCCCCTCTATGAGCAATATTCTGCTTCTTGTATTACTCAGGGGGCTAAATTAGCATGTTCTGGTGTTGCTAAGATGATACAGTAATACAAAGCAGTCTTTTGTTGCTCTTCCCTTTGTGGATCATAGTTAAGACTACTGAGGCACACCTTGAAAATTACATGTCAGTGCAGAGGTGCATGTCAGGAGACAAAGAGATGCCAGCCAGTGCTGTGTAATTCAGAGACTGCCCGGTTGTTGGGATATTAACAATAACATTCATTCCTCCACATCTTGCCAAACATGAGGTCCAAGCAAGGCCTGCCCATGAAATTTCCAATACCACAGCAATTGGACGAGTCTGATCAGGAATGAATACTATTTCTCAGAGATGGAGCACACTGGAGGAAACTAGTGTAAACAATAAATTAAGCCCAGGACTACAACTAAGACCAAGGTTAAACTCAAAAAAGCAAACCTCAGGAATACTTTACTTGAAACTGTAAGAATATTTAGCATTGAGTTACATGGAAAGCGGTTGTTATCTAACCTCCTAGTTGGACTTTATAAAATATTTCCATTTATATTTTAAGGTCTGGGTGAATTTATTCCATATTGTGAGAGGTTACTAGAGAAAGAGGGGTATTATAGGTATTGTATTGAATTTTGGTGAAAGCCCACAAATGTATGGCTAGTTGGGGCCATAATGTGGTTTGGCTCTTTGCTTTAGTGTAGAAGATAATGCAAACCAGTCGTAAGTCAGCTTTCCATCCAAATGTTGCACACATTTTAACAGAATTTCTGGAAAATCTGCAAGAGAAAATCCTATTTGATGCATGTTTCTTTCCTCTACTGTTATGCAAAAGAGTTGGATCATCAAGATCAACAGTTGGTGGCGCTAATTCTCCAGCCAGGTGCCATTAAACCATTGCAGAAGAAGAGGACACAAGGAGATGATGTCATTAGGAGAGCAGCAGTCAAAGCTCAAACAAAGGAAAACTGTGGAAAACATGATGAAATCTTGACATTTCAGTTGCAAATGTGGCTTCAACAAACTGTAGACTCCTGTGAAGGCAAAGGGCATGTGTTTAGTCATTATTTCTCCCCCTCTCTGCCTTCCGCTGCTGTCCTGCCTGCATCTGAGGTATGTAACCTCAGAGCCCCAGGTAAAGAAGATAAAAGGGATTCATAAGAGGGAAACAAGTGGCTAGCTATCCACCATTGGATAGCTAAAAACAAACAAACTGAAGGCACACATTTATTTTGTTTGTAGGCAGGTTTTGCTCCACGGCCATGTTCACTGAAGTGTGTTTGTACTTCTCTTCATGTTGTTGATACAGCTGTCCGTTTTGTTACCTTCTTTAAATACTTTTTTGACATTTTGCTGTTGGAGTATCATTTGTAATCACAAGTAGAATTACCCCAAATACCCTCAAAAATGTACAATAATCAGTATTTTTGACATTAACATTGAATCAAATGTGAAAGGGCCACTTTTAATGCTTAAATTGTGAAGAATAATCACTGAAGTCTGCAGCTCAATGGACATTTTTTAGCCCCTTTTAGTTCATTTTCTTGGGGTTAGTTTACCCCACATTTACTGTATCATAGACTCATAGACTATATGTAGAGGTGGTCGTAGTGAGGTGTGACATCACCCATTGGTTTGCATTGGAGCTAGTTTGAAGCCCAGAGTTGCTGCTTATAGTTGGCACTGTCTTTTCTGTTTGGAACCTTCCAAATAAGTAGTGGGGGGGTGTTGCCTTTCACGCTCAGGAAACACGTCCCACTACCTCAAACCGAAGCAAATATTAGCTTACTTGGGCTAACATTAGCTACGTTAGCTAAGTTGTGCTAACAGGGCAGGTATCAGGATCAAGAAACATTAAACTTACCGAAATATTGCGACAATAATCAACTGTCAATCACAGCTGCCACACAACGCTGACATGGCAGACGTCAAAGCTACTATAAGCCTTCGAATCTTATTAAAGGAGCAACAATTTCCTAAATGACCACGAGCACACTTATTAAAGGGCCTGAAAAAAATGATTGACTCAGTATTTCTAGAGAGAAGCCTCACCAAACCTTAACCACTGCGGAGTCAGATCGTAAAAATACTCATGTGTTGTTCTGGAGGGCAAATACAAACTAACTACAAACTATTTTTATTGTTTTATTTGGAGGACTTGCATAGCTTGTTGTAAAAGCACCAAAAAAAACCTCTGATAAACCCACCGTATGCTACCTGCCTCACACTAAACGGCAGACAAACAAATTTAATGTATATCTGGTGAAGAAAGTTGAACATCTATGTGAATTCTAATGTTTCTACATGTCTGTTGTATGTGTAAGGAAGGTATTATTTGTTAACACGTCAGCCACAACTTAAAAAATCTATGACGTGTTGGTTGTGTATCTGTCAGATTATTTGATGTTTTTCTGCCCCCTAGTGGTCAAAAGTCAAATACAGTTTTAAGGAAACTATGGATGGATGGTGAGCCAGTTTGATGGCCTTTGCTTTCCGTTCTTATCTTGTTTTTTGATGTAAAAATAAACAGATTTGTATTGAATTCCCATGATATTGAGAGTTGGCACACAAGAGGAAAAAGTTTTTTTTAGTTTTTTTTTTACTTCAATTTGACTTTAAAGCAGAGTAGTATCACTTTTGCATAGCAGAAATAAAGGAGTTCTCTTTAGAGAACAACTGATTGATTAATCTCTAGGCAATTGATAAAATTGCTTACAAGCAGATCATTTTGTCTCTACAGCCACATTTTTTATTGTAATGAGAGAGTGGAGAGATTGCATTAAGGACAACCAACACACACCATGAAATAGATGACTTATTCCTCCATATAACACTGTTTTAACTCAGAACATAATTACAATTACAAGCTACTACAAGAATAGATCTTAGCTTCATATTACAGTGGACCATCAAGGTTGTTGTCAAACCCTAAACGTGACTCTCTTGGATGTCCTCAGTATGTCCACGTATTATGCAAAGATTCACCTTTTCCTTGTCGAGAGTGAAGGACATGTAGACTATGAAACGGAGACAGAAACAGCATTACAATGTAACTGAACGGAGTAATAACCATGAGCCTTGTAGCTTTCTGTACTGTGAGTAGTCACAGCCCCATTATCATTTGTCCTCATTAACTTGCTGTCATTTATTAGTTGTGGGCAGTTGGAGCAGAAGAGGCTAAATCACTACATAATTCATTCTTGATGGATTTAATAATGTTCCTTAGAGAAGATGTCCATAAGTATGCTGTACATAGAGTATGCTGTGCAAGAGCACCATCTGCCCAAATGATGACACACACATACACACAATATTATTCAGCCTCACCCAACCAAGCAAAAGCTCTTGGCTTTCCTCCATTGGCCTAAGTGATTGGCTATTGATCCTTTATACACTTAATCCACTTACCTGCTGTCTTTCTTGCTGACAGAGGACAGTATACGAACAGAGAGGCATCCCTTAAAGGTGACCCAGCTACCTGCTGAACCACAACATGAAGAGTTAAGGTCTCAGTATGCTTCAAGCAAAGTGCTTGTCGAATCAGTGCTTGAAACCCCGTCACCCCACAGTTTTCTGACATGGGAACTGGGGGCGCTGCGTCCAACAATTTCGGTAACTTTCTGAAACCAACAATCTAACAGTCAACCCCACTTCACGCAGAGATTGGCTTGTTGGCAGCACAACTACTTCCATAACTTTTTATGTGCACAAATAAGTGTATCAACATGAATGCCTTCGAGGGGACACTTTCTGAAAGTGTGCACTATTATCCTAATTTGGATGATTATCGCATCTTGCGATGACAGCAGGCTTTTCTCCCTGCCTTCAAATATGGCCATTCCAAACATCCTTTAGATGTGGTCAGACAACTCTGTTCAAACTACGGAGCAAACTCTGGCCTTTACAGATTGAAGACTGATCAGTGACCCTGACATTTGTTTTGGAGAGCAAGATCCCCAGACATGAACCACGGACGTTGCGCCCCCTGGCAATATTGCTTAATTAATTTTAAAATACAATGTTGTGGAAAGTACTAAGAAAGATGGAATGTAATGCGATTACGCCATGCGCTTGCATAGAGTGCACTTTTGGTAAATTTTAAACACAATTTTGCCAAAACCAAACTGTTGGCAGTGCTTACTGAGAGCTTAGGAAACAAAGAGAACTGAAGAATCAGCAGAAAGCTGTCATTATCTATCATATGGGAGACTTTTAATGGGCTACCTGCAAGGGATAGGATCACATGACCAATGGGGGTAGCCAGGCTAGCACTTCTGCTTGTGAGCTAGCATCCACTGGCATTTTTACTACTAACTGATCACTGTGTGAGCCCTTAGCAGCAATGTTATATTCAAAATCTGATAAACTAAACTTAATGTTTGCATGCAAATTCATCATGAATATTTCAAATTTCAGAGTTCAGTTTGTTTCTCTCATGGCTAACTTCTTTACTTTTAAAATTATTTTTGCACTTATCCAATCACAATTTTTCAAAACTAAACAGAGATGAAAGAATAAAGAGAAGCAACAGGTTGGTGAACAGCTTTAATGTATTTTCCTCTTTGCTGTAGAGAGTTTTATTAATTTTTCAATGATTGATGTAATTTGTTCTTCTCTACTGTTAACCTTCTTTTACAGCAGGCTTCAACTAGTCAACCTAACAAGGCTACCAAAGACTAGCCTACTGACGGCTTTGGTTGTCTCTATCAGTCACGTGACCCCTGCTTTGCAGGTCATAGCTGTCATTTGTTAGTCTCCTCTGTTACATAATCCAATTTCATACATCCCTGTTTTTCCAAATGAGAAGCAATGCCACTCTTCTGTTTACATTTTTCCTTTAATAAAACTAGCTAGACTGCTCCAAATCCACTGCACAACCGGCAAGAAGTCACTATATCACCAAGCTTCCAGCACCACCTGTTTCGCATGGAAGTGCAAATGAATTTGGCTGTACCGCTTTCTAATCAGGCACCTGTTAAAATGCACAGTTCAGTATATATCTGTTGGTATGGTTCACAGCTGATTAGGTAAGTGCAGAACTCTAGATGAGGAGGAAAACAGCTTTGAAAGTGGCAGTGGTGCACAGCTGAAGTATTTCTCTTCACATCTTTGAAGGTGTGAAGGAAAAAACACATCCTCCTGGTATATGTGATGGCGTGGCTGTTGCCCTCTCCTCTGCAGCCAGTGCCCTTCAGAGCTTTGATCTCGTCCACGGCAGTTCAATCTGGGCCTCAGCTGTGGGAAAAAGCAGCAGGGCTTAACAGGACAGAGCCCAAACAGACCCCAGTAGATAGCAGGTGCTGGAGCCGTGACCTTCCCATCCCAGGCCAGCATTCCGGCCTGTCAGACCCCCTGGGACCATGCGTGCACTGTCTCCAGCCACACCATCTGGAGCCGTTTGCCCTGCTGCACTGTGTTCAAGCAGGAGAGTGTCCGAAACGCTTCAAGCACTCATCGATGACACCGCAGTACCACAGCATCTTTGATTAAAAGAGATAAACTCTTACAGAGCTATGTTGTTTGTCGCTATGCTAATCCTCACACCTTCCAGTTGGAGAATGAATACCCAAACAGCTACTGTCTTAAAGTTTAAAGCCACGGTATGTCCTCCAGCACCCCAGCCAAGAATAAAACCACAGATCTTTGGAGTTTCAAACTCCAAATACGAGGCAGATAATTGCCACTCAAGAGACTTAATTGTATACATCCTAGCATGCTTTTTGAGTAATTTTAATATGTGTTTAGCATGCTGGCTTTCGTGCATCCTAATGATTGTTAATAGCTTATCCTGGGCCTATCTTGCACAGGTTCTGTCATGCAGCTTGTGATAGATATCAACTTGCTGATAAGCAACAGCGATGGCTTCTCTCAGTGTCAGTAGTTTCCTTTTGAAGAGTAGATGGAGAAATCTGGTCCCCATCCTCTCTACACCTCTTATCATGAGCAGGCTGGGATGTACTGGGAAATCACCTTGTCACTTATTCAGTGAAATACACATGGTACATGTCAGGGAGACTCATATCGTCCCATGACTAATAAAGTCAACATACTGGAATAAGATAGTTAAAGGGGACATGCTTTTTGTGATTTTCTGTTATTTTTATACTGTCATGATGTCAGATGTTAAACATGATCCAGTTCCAAAACTTGAGGTGAACGTATGTAAAAATGCTGCCTGCAAGTCAAAACCCAGGGCTTCAGCAAAGTCATCTATACCTCCCATCAAAATGTTCAGATTGTTCATGCATGCCCACAAATGGCCATCCATTCAGTGGCCTTTGTTGCTTAGGTTCTTCTGTGGGTTGTTCATATTGTCTACCCCCATATTTCAGATCAGATTTCAGCTCCAACATGGATGCATTTGTATGTATTAAAGAAGAAGTGAAGAAGTGAAATCCTGCTACTATTCTTTGTTTATGTAGCCTCCAGAAGCTAACCAATCAGAACAGAGTGGGCTCATTGGGAGGAGGGCCTTAAAGAGTAAAGAGCTAAAACAGCCTGTTTCAGACAGAGGCTGACCTGAAGGGCTGCATAAAGGTCAAGTATAAGATAAAAAGGAGTTGAACTGTGAAACATGCAAAGATATTCCAGTAGAGCCCAAGAATATAAATATAGACCTGGAAATGTATGTGATACGTCCCCTTTAAACAGTACTTTTCTGTAGTGTTCATTTTCTTGTGTGCTGACAGTGCCTCAGAGATAAAACCATGGAAATACTTGGCAATACAGAGATAAATACTGATCCAATACCAGAACTGAATCCTTGTTTTATTGCCTCATCATCTGGAGACCACTTGGCCATGTGTACACACACAGTATCCAGTGGATAGCTTACATTTCTCAAGAAAAACTTTGTGTTTGTATGTTCAATTTACAATGAGGTATCGTCGACATATGTGCGTACAAAATCGTGTGCAAATGTTTCATGTGAAGCACGTTTACAGCCACCTCAGAGTTGTCAGGTCATGCTGCAGATACGAAATCCCTCAGCCTGAACTCCATCACCTTCCTTTTTTTCTCCTTCTCCTTGTCACCCTTAGCTCTGCAGGTTAGGACTAATGTAATCACAGACCCCTGCAGACGGGCCAGTGCGGGAGACAGAAGCTGGGCCAGACGTACAGGTATTCTAAACTGGTTACATTAGACCAAACAGGCCATCTGTCTCCCTCTGTAATTGGACACTGTGGATTAGAAGGAGACGGCGGCGTTTCCCAGCCAAGTGGGCTAGTTACTGTTTATTTGGAATTAATTACCAAGGAGAGTGGAAACCTCGCAGCTCCCTCGGAGTGAATCCAGACACTTGAGGCCGGGATGAGAGGAAGGAGAGTTCCACACCAATGCTGTGGCAACAGAGCTGGGACAGTTCAGAAAGGTGTTTGACAGCTGACGTGCATTATGTTTGTATCTCAAAGGATGATGGAGCTGGCGTATCGGGAGTTAGGTAGGTAAGAACAAAAGCTTTTACAAACCTTACCCTCCTTCTCCGATTCGGTCACCCTAAACTGAGGCAGCGAATGAATGGATTTCTTCAGTGGTGGTAATGGGTATCCTGGTGTGATGCCATTAGCTGTTCTCATGCTGTGGGAGCTTTCCAAGAGTTGAGTGAAAGGACAAGAGTATATATCTCTTAAAGCCTGTGAGAACAGAGCATCCACCCTGGCACCAACACTTATTATTTGATACTCGGTGTATGTTGAGCTTTTTTCCTCTTTGACTAAAAGCGTGGGAGGGGAGGAATGAAAGCACTAACACTGCGTCTCTTTAAAAGCTGCTCTTTTTATTGTATCTACTTTAAAAAAAATGTTGGTGAAGGGCTGTATCACTGCATTTTTTTCACTATGCTAAATTTCAATTTGCATGCAGTGAAATAAATGTACAAGTGAGACAACGCAATAAATTAGCATATAATTTACATTTGAAAAAAAAATTAGTAACAGTGTACCAACATTAATACTGAATATAAAATATATGCAACTAATCACATGATGCTTTACATTTCTCTTGCACTTTAGGTACAGGTATAAGCAATGTGACATTCAAACATCCAAGTTCACAGCAATGAGTACCAGTTTGATTGATTTCACTTCTTCTCAGTTTCTTTTTTTCTGGAGGCTCCGTATCCGACAGCCAGTAGCGTTAGTCCGAGCTGTTTGGATTCAAATGCTTCTCAGCATCCACTGTCCTTTCCCAACTGCCTCATTCAAGGTTTTGTAACCAATAAAATCTGCCCGACATTGTCATACTGAAGGTGGCTACAAAAAAGTAGCAGCAGCAAAATAGAAATTAGTTGTTAACAGCTCCGATGAGATCCTTGCACACTCCTGCATTGTCTCTCAGATTTCAAGGACTCCTAATGGACCTCCATAACAAATGTGTGTGATGGAGACGTTTCATAGGTGTTTCCCTTTCACAACCCCCTACACCAGCAGAAATGTCACCTGGGTAAAGGGATCAGTTATAACTGGGTGAGTGTCCTTTTGTTGGTAGCACAAACAAAAAATACACGGTTAAAAAAAATTCCCAGTGTGAGGTATAAACAGATACAAACAAAACAATAACATGACCAGCATTTACCAACAGAGATATTGACAAGGATATTATTTCATATTGTTTGGATCCAGCCTCACTTTTAAGCACTCTGGAGAGGGTTGAATGGAAGCACCCACTTGATAGCACCAGAAGCCTGGGAAGGCCGTAACCCTCGGAGCAGAGCGGGAGGAAAAGAAGAGGTAAACACAGTACTCCATGGAAATTTAAAAAAATAAAAATAAAAGAGGGGAAAAGCACCATTGAGTTGGCTGTTTTTGTCTTTTCACTGTTGTTCTCCGTCAGCGATGGGAGTAGAGGAGGGACAGAGGACATGAGAGGAAAGGGAAAGAGGACAAGGGGGAAACTTTATCTGGGGAGGTGTGTCTACATCCTCCCCTCCCCAGGGGAGGGACCACATTAGCGTGGTCTGCCAACATATCCACAATGGATGTGAAGGGTGTGTATATTTACTTAAAGGAGTACTTCAACGTGTTGGAAAATACGCCAATTGGCTTATTTGCCGAGCGTTAGAATAGAAAATCGATACCACTTTCAAGTCTGTACGCTACATGTGAGGCTTCAGCCAGGAGATGGTTAGCTTAGCTTAGCATAAAGACTGGAAACAGAGGGAAACAGCTAGCTTGGCCCAGTCCAAAGTTTAAATTAAGTCTGCCTACCAGCACCTCAAAAGCTCACAAATGAACATTTTATCTTGTTTGTTTAATCCATACAAGAAAAGAAGTATAGAGATGATAAGATGGGTTTTTTGGGAGAGTTATGTGTCTGACCATTTCTTGGCCAGGTGCGGTGACTTTAAACAAATGTAGGATTGAAACTAATCATTATTTTTAATTCGACAATTAGTTTGGTCTATGAAATGTCAGAAAATAATGTTTCTAACACTAAAGGTGACATCCTCAAATGTCTTCTTTTGTCCTGACCAACAGTCAACATCCCCAAGATATTCAAATAGTCTCATTTGAGATGCTGGAATTAGAGAATTACGACACTTTTTCTTTTAAAAAATTACTCAAGATTCATTGACTAATCAATAAATCAACTAATCAAATGAGATATAATGTGTTAATTAGTAAGCTTTAGAGGTGCTAATAGGTGGATTTTTTTAAACTTTGGACAGAGCCATGCTAGCTGTTTCCAGTCTTTATGCTAAGCTAACAATCTCCAGGAAGTAGAATTATATTCAGCGTACAAACATGAGACTCTCATTTAACTCTCAACAAGAAAGCGAACAAGCGTATTTCCCAAAATGTTAAGCGGTTCTTTTAAGTCTTAGCTTGCTGCTGACATACAAAAAATATGACAGCTAAGTGACATTTGATTAAATAATCCAGCTTGAAGAGAGTAAGAAATAATGACTGTGTGTTGTGATTCCAATGAACAAGCTGCTTTATAGAATATGCTCCTTCAAAATGAAACCTTCAATCGTGAACGGAAAGCTCCTCGATAGGATGTTTAGTAAAGGCCAGTTTGGTAACAGTGTTTCATGTGGCCCAGGCACCGTCTGACAACATCTTCATACTACTTTGGACTAATGGTCAGAGCTGACTGACGCTGGGTGAGCTTTTATTTGAGTGTTATTAACTAAGGCACCCGTCTGGGGAAAAAAGAAAAAAAAAATTAAAGTGTTTTAAAAATCCTCCTATAACCACGTGTTATTTTCTGGTCCTGGATTAACATCATATATAATATACAAATCCTTACAGTATATAAGGGTTTAGCGTATGTTACAGTATGTAATATTTTCAATCACATTACATTCCCTTCCAAGACAGTAGGTTACTATCTGACACAAACATGATCAGAGGACAATGTCTTGACTCTGTTTGGAATTGTACAATAAATATACAGTACATTGATGGGGTTGTATATGAGCGGTAATTGGCAAAGTATTTACACAAAAAAGTGCACCGAAGCCAAACGTCTGCCTGCTAAAATAGCACCATCACAGTCGTCCCAAAAAGACAGGAGCCCGACACCTCCAACTCCCATCCCCCCTCTCGTAGTGAGGAGTCCTCCCCCTCCGTCTGTCCATCTCCGGGGTACATCCTCTGTGAGCGATGTGTCCAGCACTTTGGATTCATAAAACAACAAAAACAACGGAGGAAGACTAACAATGATATCAATAATTATTATTATAATAAAAATAACATCACCAACAAATAATCTTCCAAGTTCCACTTCACAGAAGTGAAAATTAAAAAAAAAAACAAAAAAAAAAACAAAAAAAAATGAAAAGTTTGTGTCAGCGTTATGGGCTGAGCAGTGGTTTGGATTCCACCATGATGGAGGGCAGGAGGATCAGGTGTGATAAACAGGGAAATCCTTTCTTCTCTCCCGCTCTTTTCGCCAGCGCAGATCCCCTTTCTTCCACTGGTCCAGAGTTAAGTTTTTTCAGTCTTTTTTTTTTTTCTTCTTCTTCTTCTTCTTCTCCTCTCCCTTTTCAGTGCCGTATCAGCCTCCCTCCATCTTTCTTGCCTTTTGTTCTCTCTCTCTCTCTCTCTCTCTCTCTCTCTCTCTCTCTCTCTCTCTCTTTCTCTCTCTCGCTTCGTTTCGCTCTTGTGCTCCAAGGGTCAGTGCCCCTGGCAAGTCTTGCAGCACATCTGTCTGAAGTACGCACGGCTGCAGAACTTGAACTTCAGTACCAGCGGGCAGTAAGCCACTTTGTTTACATCTTTGCATTCTGGAAAGAGAAAGAAAGGAGCCGGGTTAGAGACAGATGTTCTGAAATAAAGAATTTTAATACATTTTAAATAAGATTCCTGAATAACTTCTTAATGTTTTATGGGTTTTTTTTTTCATGAGTATGACTCTCCTTTTGAGTCACAACACTAAGCAACTGATTTTCCAAAAAAAAACAAAAAAAAACAATAATTACCTGGCAATCTCTGAAAAAAGCCAGAAGGTCGTTTAACAACACTTCACGCTGTTCTGAAGGTATTTCCAGACTCCTCTAATCATCTAGATGTAAAAATATTCAGTCTAATGCACGATAAAAAAAAAAAAAATTTAAACCGTTTCCAAAGTTACGCCTCTATTTCCCAATCCAAACAAAGATGGTAGCCAGAAATGATATACAGTATGTCTCTAACGTGAACCAAAATGAAAAGATCTCTAAATATTAAATATATTATCATCATACTAAACCTTTGTATTATACAAAAGCATCATACTAAAGCTGACAGCTGTTGGCCTTTAATCAACAGCTCAGTCTTTAGGGTATGGCGGCGACCCAAAACCTCATCACTATAAACAAATGTCTCTACATAAATACATAAAAAAGATGATGAAGGTTGGCTCGTTGCAGCTCCATTAGATGCAGTTTATTGATAAACTGCATCTAATGGAGCTGCAGATGATGAGCCAACCTTCATCTTTCTTTGTTATATTCTTTAATTGAATCACCTGTTTGAAGTTTATGGGATGTCTACTGTACGTTCGGATGTACATAAATACAATCAACCCAACTGAGATGCTGCATATTCTTCATCTTTTAATGTTAATGTTGTTGCTTTGTAGGGTTTGACACATTACTGGTTTACAGTTTTTTTATCCTGTTTTGTTGTTTTGCATTTAAAAAAAACCCTGATGTTTCCTTTTAGGGCTGCGACTCACAATTATTTTCATTATTGATCAATCTGCAGATTGTTTTCTTGATTAATCGATTAAAAAATGGTTTAAAAACTGCAATTTACTATTATAAATTTCAATTTGCTTGTTTTGAAGTCCAGAATCTTTAGATTTTGTATTTTTGGTATTTTCACTTCAAAAATTAATGAATCGAATATCAAAATAGTTGTAGAAGATTAGCCAACTAATTGATTAATCGACTAATTATTGCAGCTCTGGTTTCTTTCCAATATTTTATATTTGCATACAAAGTAAAATATTCATATTTTGCTGTGTTTTACCAGAAGAGCAAAGGCATTTGTCACTTCCTGCTACCTGGGTTATGAAATACTGTTGCAATTTGGGAAATGGGTCAAACATCTTATTTTTATGGTGCAGCAGACGAATATTTTTTTTTCATTCACTCGGTTTGGAGAGTCTTTTAGGATTCTGGAAATACCTTCAGAAAAGTGTCGAGTGTTCTGGGATTTTCAGAGACGGCTTAGCGTTGTGACTGTGAATGTAACGGTAATACATGAATGGCACAAACCGAGGCTGACATGCCACATGAAAGCTGGTGCATCTCCCTCAGGCCTCCACAGAATAAAACTGCAACTATACTTGGACGCAGAGGCTACGACTGAGACAGATCCTGGCCTCATTCACTAACTGGGCTGTCTGCCATCCCTACAATGCACACGCACACACTCACACACACACACACACACACACACAGCTTGCTGGATGCCGGACAGCCAGTGCTCTAAATGCCTTATCACGATCAGAGTGTCTTCCCTTATTAGGCTTCGGCCCCTGCCTCTGCAGAGCCAAATGAAACGAGACATTGCCTCACTGCTGTCCGTAAAGGAACAATTAGCCTACAGCTAATCCCATTAGCCAGCCTGTAAACTCTGCTCACGTTTTCCATTCAGGCTAATCGAAAGGCCCTTCTCTGTGCATCTGAATAGCCATCCATCATGTGTAAGTGTATATGGAGGGTTGAGCTGCTTCGCTTTGACCAGGAGCCAACCTCACTGGAAAGATTAATGTAGCTGGCAAAGTGTAGAGGAGTGTGTCATCCAAGCGTGTTAAGGTCATAGTAGAACAGTGAAGATGATGATAGAGACAGTTTATAACCTTTTTGTGTGAAAGCTATGCACGTACAGCACAATAGGTATTCACATAAACCATCCTGAAGGCTTTTGCAGTTTTTTAAAATAGAAACCTGCATCTGCCCGGTCGACCACACATTCTCTTCATGATGAAAACTGCGAGCAGACAACTCGTCACACACGCTGGTCGAGCCAACGCTATTAAAAAACGTGATGGCAGACTCAGATGTGGGCACGTTCGGTCGTCTTACCGTCGCCGTTGGATATGGGGGTGGCGTCGCACTTGCTCTCGCACTGCTGCATGGTGGTGGGTCGGAGGGACTCTGCGCACTCGTTAGACGGCTGCCCGGTGTAGGACAGACACTGCACCGTCCTCATCTGCTGGCCCAGGCCGCACTGCGCCGAACACTGTAAGAGAAAACATCAGAGCAGGACTTATTGCCTCTACAGGGAGCCAAAGAAGAGAGGTTTCTTTAACTTAATGAGGTGAATGAGGACCATCTTTCTTCTTTGACCCTGAGTGCTGGGCAACCAGACACGCACTCAGCCGGTTCTGAGTAATCCCCGCACATACACGGCACAACTTGATCCAATCAACCAATCATCAGGGGCACAGAGAGGCAGGCGAGCAGACAGAGCCAGCCGCGGTCACCTTCCCTTTTTTTTTTTTTTTTCTGATTCAACTGGCTGCCTGTCAGTGACTGTGTTTCCCAACGCAGAGTATCCAGGTCAACTGTAGCTCACGAGGTATTTGTGCACATTTTTGTGCATGTGTAAGGAGAGAAAGAGAAACAGACAGACAGAAAATTGCCTCCTCTTGTTTGTGCGGAGGAATTCCACTTTAATTCTTCTCAGACTCAGAGCTGAGCTGCGACCAGTACGCACGCGGGAAAGGAGACTGGGCTGAATCAGGTCTTGCTTCTGCCAAAATGTGTCTCTTGGATGGATGCTCTTACAGCCTGGCTCATACTGTTATATACAAACATTAAATAAACTGATACAGCTGCAACTCCAGAAGCAAAGCAGCAAAAGCATCCAGCAGAATATGCTGACCACAGGTGCAATGAGGACTTGTCTGTCGACCTAAGACGTTTTGATCATTATCTAATAAATAAATAACTCATTAATTCTTGCGTTATGACTCGTGATCCGAGTCCTGTGCTTGACTTATCAAACTGCAAGTGATTAGTTGGTTAGATGTGGTAAATTGGACTTGTGCAATATTAAATTACATCCACTGTTTCCTTAATTTGAAACCAATTTTCTTTCTTCACGCATTCAACAAATGTTTTCACACCAACAGGCCAAAGTTAGACTCAGTGTCATCCAACTCCAGTCAAGCCCATATGCTCTGGATGTGGAATCAATTGTAGAAGAAGCTCAAGATCCAACATGAAAGTCCATCTCTTTGACTGACGCTGACCAGACTGCAGTTCTTGGACTCGTCTTGACATTCAGAAGATATGTGAGAGGGTTCAGAAGGTCACGTCAGGCTAAAAAAGTGACCCCTACTTAGTCCTTTTAAAAAAGCATCTTAAAACTTATTTGTTTTCTTTGGCTTTCTGTTGATTTCATAGCTTTCCTCTTGAGTGTTGTACACTTAAATATTTGTTTTTACATCCTTCTTCTGTGTACTTTATTGCCTTCTTTCTTCTTCTTCCCGTAAAACCCTTTCTAACTTTTGAAATGTGCTTTCTGTAAGGGTTTTCTGGACTTTGCATTCAGGTATATTGAGCACTTGTGTATCTACTTTTGATCATTATCACCAAAATCAACATTCAAGTGTGGCTCTTTTCCTGTTTCTGCATCTTAGCTGCAAAATGAATTGGCTTTACAGTTTGCAATATCAAATGTCTGATGTATCTGTTAGCATATGGTCCATATTGGCTTAATTTTTTAAGAGAATAAGCAAAAAAAGTCAATGAAAAATTAATATATTCAACGGACCATGGCCTAACGCTAAGGGAGAAAACATTTGTTGACACATGAAAAAGCTAAAATGTGCACCTGCATGTCTTTGACTATCAATGTGCCAGTTGTAATAAAAACTGAGATTAGTTGTATCTTTGGCTATTAAACTCTTCTGTAGAAGACAAAAAAAAAAAGGAAAGCCTTCGAAAACAATTGCAGTAGATGCCAACAGATATTTCTATAATTACTCAACGCGTTCAAGCCGACGTTGGAAGTGCTGAGAAACAACACACCTGTCAGCCATCGCTATGTGTGAGCGGTTTATGATATGAATCCAGACATCAGCGACTAGCTGCCCCCGCTGACGAGAGACCTACCAGGCTTTCTGTCACCTTCAACGATCCTCTCTGGCTGCCTCAGATCAGTCAGCCCGCATGTCATCCCTTCCTAATTACAGAGTCTTTATTAGGGCTCGCTGCCGGCCATGACAGATGGTGTACGTCAATGGTGCGACTTAAGTGGGATTTGAACCGGTGACCTTTTGGCCCTGAGAGACCAGGCGCTCGGTAGCTGGCAACAATCTCTCCTTTCTGGCGCTTCGAGAGGCGGCCAGCGAGGGATCGGAGCAGCGAGGGCGAAGCTTGTAATTACAGCCAAAGAAAGAAGAGGTGGAGACAGAGGGGAGAGGGTTGTACACACACCTCTGCAGCGCCTGAGAAAGTGCTGTGTAAGAGCAGACTCCAGCTGTTGCTCTGCGAGGTATTAACCTCGACTCGGCTCTTTGATGCACCACGCTGAGGTTATCAGTCAGGTCTGCTTTGTTTACGACCGTTATTGGCACTGATTGAATTGTAAAGGTACGTTATTGATGTTTTTTGTGTGAACGCACATGTTGGCCGTTACGTGGAGAAGCCTGCGACCTAGACTCCCTGACTCTTGACCTCTGACCTCTGACCTGAACGACACAGAGCTGAAACCAATGACATCACCTCCACTGGAACATCAGTGACCACCACAACCGTGCTCTAAACATAAGAGCACACTGTTTAAAATTCCACTTTTACACTAAATTATTAACAAACCCTGCAAAATAACAAGCCATACTTTTTGTAGATACAACTCTCTCTGACGCACGTTTTTTGGCGTGCGCTCACCAACATGAGTCAGCTGTGTTGTAAAGTGTTCAACAGCTTCGCTGAGCGCACTAAGTCATGTCAGGGTGAGCCCAAGAATGCTACTCCTCGGTCTTCCTCTAAATCGTGTTCCTGGAAGTGATAGAGAGGCCTGGTCTGAGGCAAGAGATAAACTTCAAACAGCCAGGGGGGATATTACTGCCACTGATCACACACTCCAGGCCTGTTGGAGCACTTGGACTCGCGCACACACACACGTCACAGGCCTGCTTAGAACCCAGTGCGTGTCATCCAGGTGTAAATTACATTAACCATTCACCAACACATGGAATATATCCGTGCATCTTTTGTCTTTTAAACATTCACACTATCCTTTTAAAAGATTAACCAGGACACTGAAATAGTGCCCAAGCTAAAAAAAAAAAAACATAGCCTTTTAGGTCTTAGATCAGGCAGTGATGTGATGCAGAGGCGGTCATACCTGTCCCCATTCGCCAGGGATCCAGCGTGGAGGAGGACAGCGTCCTAGACTGCAGCGGATTCGGACCGGTGGCTTGTTGTGGCTCGGGCAGTGGGCGGGCGGGAAGGTCTTGGTCAGGTCGCTGCTCTTACACAAGGCAATGCGGTGCTTGAAGCCGGGGCCACATTTAGGTGTGCACTAAAGAGGAAAGAGAAGGTGTAAGAAGAAGATCTTGACAGCACAAAGAGCCAGAAAGAACAGAATATCGTCTTACCTCCGACCAGTCCAGAGTGACCCACTTTGGCGGACAGGACTGGTTGTTGCACGACTCTCGTTCGATAGGTCGGTGAGTCAGACAGTGGGTGTCCTCCAGTGTCTCCTCCTCAGCAGGGCCGATCTTCCTGATACACAGGACCGTCCTCGTCCTGATCCCGCCATCGCACGTCTTACCGCACTCCGACCAGTCGCCAATAAACCACCTGGAGGAGAGAAACAAAACAGTTTTGCACATAAGAAGCAAAGCTATGAGCAAGCTCTGTGATTTTTGGCAGTGATGTTACTCCCTGTGGTTACTTAATTACTATGAGACTACTGGTAATCTCTGTTAGTGTGTAAAATCACATTATGGTTCTGTACATTCAAGGCAGGATTACCAAAATGCCAAAGCAGCAACTCTCCACCCAAGTTCACTTTGTGTCAATTGGTTTGTGGTTATTTCATTAATTGCACATTTGTTTGGGAATATGCACCACTAAAGCACAATATAAACTGAAATGAAAAGAGTCTTGAGAAGGTGAAAAAGTGAGTCCTGTATTAATCTTGAGGCCTATTTCATAGCAGGGCACTGTGTCAAAATCTAGTTTTAAAACCTTTATCATTCCAGTTTTTGCCTCGGCAGCCTCCTAGCATGTTAACTTGGCCACAACTTTCTTTTTTCTTCTTTCTTTTTTCAAAATTTTAAATACACCCATCACCCCTTAAAAAGAACAGCAGACACACGCACACATATAAAAAAAACTAAACAAAACAATGCTCATAAAAACTAAATATTGCTTTCCTCAGCAATAATTCATATCAAGCAAGTTTCCTAAGGTATCCAATAGAACATAAAAAGATAAATATACATTAGAAAGCAAACTCTCAAAACATCTATTTGTTTTCTTTGCAAAAGTTACATGAGAAGAACAATACCACTGTCATGTCTGTGCAGTAAGTACAGAGCTGGAGTCAAGAGACGGTTAGCTTAACTTAACTGGAAGCAGGAGGAAACAGCTAGCCTGGTTCAAAGTTTAGAAATCCGCCAAACAGTTCCCCTAAATCTCACTAATCAACACATTTTATCTCTATTAGTTTGATATGTACACAAACTGTAATGTAAAAACGGCAGTTTGTGGTTTTATAGTGAGTTATATGGGGTAACTTGTGTGTTTGTTGGCTAGGCTAGGCTATCTAGTGTAAACTAGGCTAATCGCCTCCTGGCTTCAGACTTCATACTTGGCGTACAGATATAAGATTGATATCAATCTTTTTACCAAATTTTCTGGAAGGAAGCAAATATGCTTATTTCCCAAAGTGTCAAACTATTTCCTTAATAGCATTAAAACGTTGTCTACAACTATTTTAGCGTTGCTAAAGTAACATCCAAACTTATCTATGTAAACAAAAATGTGGAAATAATACCGACACTCAAACCATTTTAAGATTCATTAAAATATGAATGATGCAGATAAACTCTTTTGACATAGCAGACGTTAACCGCCGTGTTGTTAAATGTGTGTTAGTGTCCAGTGCTGTGCCGTGCCATGCCGGGCCATTTGAGTTTATGACCTCCAGAAAATTAGACCGTCGACTGTTCAACCCTTCTGTCTACGGATTGAAGAATTAATATCATAAAACTGCCCAGACAACAGCCCTCCAAACACATCCAGCCTGTGAGATATTACATCATCTGAAGGAATGTATACAGAATTAACGACGTGTTCAAACATCTGTGTTAGCTTTCATTACTCGAGCCCATAAAACCCTGGCTATTCTAAAACAATTGTGTTTACATGGTCTCCTTAAGTCGGCCTCTCCTGAGGCTGCAGAAGGCGCGTTTGCCCTCCTAACAGACACAAACGTCATGTGCAGCGCTGTAACTCAAAACACACGCATGCACTGCAACAAGCCTCAAGTACTAATAATGAGATGACTAATAAATGAGATACCACAAGTCTGCAATCCACTGAATACAGATGTGAAAATAAATAACCTAAGGCTGTAGTGTGAATGTATGAAAACAAATGGCCACTTATACAGTAGATTTATGATATTATCAGTTTTTTTGGCTGAAACACACCAACACACTCTCTCACATGCAAATAATTGTCAAATAGTCTGAAACTAATTAACCCGATTCATTTAATCCCTCTTTTTCCAGACATGATTGGAGAGTCTGGGGATGCTTCCAGCTACAGCATAGAGTTTACGGACATTTGGCCACCAAACACAAGTTCGTATTCCACCTGTATACGTGTATATTACCCCTCGAGGATCGGCAAAGAAGCCAAAACAATCAAACACAGGTGGTCATTTTCAAGGCTCTTATTTTTGGCACGAGGCAACCCCTGAAAATAGTTAACATATGAAGTTATAAATCACTGCCATTTTATTTTATTATTTTCTTCCAAACACATTTTACAACTAGGGCTCACTGAAACCGAATTAATATGAGTCGGTTTCATTTTTATGGAAGGTTTTTATTTTAAAAGCATTAAATTAAAGCTGCTATACTCAAGATTTTTATATTAACAGTGGATCAGATGACTTTGTGTTATGTGAAAGGTGTTGCTCGTAGTGACGAACCCACAGAGAATTATCAACTGACTCTGCAGTTCACCTCTGCTCTCAGGAGCGTTTTAGTGGCTTTCGGCTAATTGTTTTGGTTTTATGACCCCGACTTTACTGTTTTGGTTCACCAGCGTAGCGCACACACAGCCGGCCGCTGTTTTCAGGGAAAAAAAAACACTAAAAACTTTCTAGTCCACCTGCTCAGCACCAAACAGCAAGTTAGCAACTAGCAGGTGAGCACAGTTGAGTATTTAGCAACTAAAGAGCCAAGCAATTCCCTCAGGAGTTGGAGACCAAAACAGAGCTAAAAGAAGAGCAAATATCAGATTTTAATTCATCAGGTGGCCAAAAATATGGCTCCAAATGATTGATAATGTTGCTCTGCTTTCTAACAAGTTTGCTTATCAATTTAAACAGTAATAATATCACTGTGTGTTGTGTTTACAGCTTGTTTCTGCTGCAAACACGTGTCCAAAAATATCAGTTAATGCAGGTTTAAGATGAAGGTAAACACTCTCAACATTTTTTTAAACTTTCTTTGACAAAAACAAGCTAAACAAAGCAAACTAAATTAAGCTAAAGAGCAGGACTTAGTGTCAGGAACAACTTTAACCGATTAATCATTTAGTGCATTTATCAAGCTAATAGCCAAACTTCAAAGTTTGTAGTAAAAGTTATTTTCTGCACCTCTCTGTTTTGTATCATTGTAAAATATATATATTTGAGTTTTGGACTGTTGGTCGGACAAAACAAGCGATCTGAAAACATCACCTTGGGCTCTGGGAACCTGTGATTGGCATTTCCTCTATCAACTGATCAAATGAATAATGGAGCCTGAGTGTTACGTACTCTGGAGGACATGGCTCAGTGTTGCAGTCTCTCTGGTTCTCTGGAGGTTTTCCGTCTGGGTCGCAGTAGCTGTTCTGGACCACCGAGTTGTCATCTAGCCTCTTACACACCACCTCCTGCTTCTGGGAACCTGTAGTGGAAAAAAGGGGGTGATCAATAAGGCATCGCAGGGCGCAGCTGATCTCGCACATGAATCCCCTTCAGAAACATGGAGTCCGGCCGCCGTGTCGAGTGCTGTGTTTAAGCGGAGATGGTATCGCTTTCAGTCTGTAGTAAATCCAGACATGTAAATTCCTGATTCTTTGCAGGATATCTTGGCAAATCACTTTTACAGAGCAGAGCGCTCTTTACTTTGGCTTCTAATGGAGAGAGTGAGGGCTACCGTATCGGTGTCACACCTCCTACTGTGTGTGTGTGCGCGTGTGCGTGTGTACCATACCAACTCAGAAAGGGTCTGTTTGGACCCTCGTGGGACGTATCCCGCAGCAGACTTGTCTGGCAGATGTAATGAGATATGGATGTGTGTGTGTATATGCGTGAAGTATAGAAAATCTACCCATCTGTGCTGAGAGTGAAATACAGTTTGGAGGAATAGTGCGAACCATGGGGTTAAAGAGTTTCAGTTGTAAGGTTGTCAAAAGGTGTTTTTCATGGGATTTTATTGCTGTAGTGATATATTAAACAACACTTCATGATTAGCTGAGCTAGCTATATCGAATGGGTGAATGATTAAGTAACATTTTTCGGATTTAAAGCTCCGTGTGGTCCGAGGCACACAGTAGACACAAATTAGATCATTTGGATCAACAATGCGACGGCATGTTTACGACACTGGAAGGCCATGTGTGTTTCCCCGTCTGAAGGCATAGCAGCAAACTCCTGCTCTGGACTTGGAAATCCTTCCTCAGAAAAACCCACATGCTTATTCAGTCATGCTTTTACAAAATATTACAAACCCGTCCAGGCCGCGCTTGACAACTGGGAAGAAACACTATTTATTGTTACATGAAACCCATTGCTTTTGGGCTAAAAGGTTTGGTTTAGTCATTCTTGAGGCCATGGTCAACATTTCACTGCGGTTTCAGATTTTGAATGTTTGACTTTGTAGGACAAGCGCTCTGGAAGAGTGGTCGTATCTGTGTGCAACGCTGGTAAACCAGAAGCTATGCAGAGCAGCTCATTCACAGAAATTACACCATATTCATTACTCCGGCTAAAATATGGAAAATATACATATTGAATTTATTAGAGGCTGAATCTCCAGCTATAAAGTAATGATTTTGGAAACCCATTGCAAATTATGATACTGGGTTTCTGCACACTGCTCTTCAGCATTTGTGGAATTATTGGTTGGGGAAGATTTACTGAATGACACACACACACAAGATACGAGACATTAAATATTTGAGAAGGTTAGAAATATTCAAAAAGAATTTAAACACCCACAGCGTGTTATGGTATTCAATACCAAAATGCTTGGAGTGCTCTTTTTCAAAAGGCAACTGGCCACCGTAACACAGGAGAAGGTCGACAGCAGAGAAGACAATATTCTTCTCTCATAGAAAAATAAACTTTAATAATAAGAATGTGAAATTCAGATTTTTTTTTTTTTTTTTTTGGAAACTCAGTGTTTACAGAGAAAATAAAAGACATACTGTATGTCATGTGACAGGCAGCTAACCCAACGCTTAAAATAAAGTTGATTTAAAACTATGTAACCAGAGCAAAAATGCTGATATAGGAGTGTTTCTATATTTGGCCCTCGACACCTGACAGAGGTTTAGTTTTTGACATATTTTCCCAAGTAGAAAAAACACACCTGCATAAACATTTTAACCTTTGTGTCAGAAGTTAAACTGAAGTCAAAGAACACCCTGACGCTCTTCCACACTGGTTTCACATTGGGAAAGCTGCAGCCGTATATCTGTGACCAACCCCCAACCCCGACTGACAGCGGTGCTAAAATTGTAGTTTAAAGATTCCTCCAGAGGACTTACCTCCAGCGCAGGTAGCCGAGCATTCAGACCAGGGCAGGTGGTGCCAGGAGAAGCCCACCTCGTTGTCGCCGCTTCCTGTGCGCTGGATAGGCACGTTGAACTTGTAGCGTATTCCCAAGTTCTGTTCCTGAAGGAGGACCTGCAGAGGCAGCAGCAAACAACAGGCGGGGACAGGAAAAAGGGAAATATTACAGTTAGCCAGCAGCTGAAGCTAATTTAAGTAGCATTTCTGAGTTCAGTATAAAAACAAACCTAAGAGTTGATTCTTGCTCTTAAACCGGTATTATGCTTAAAATATGCTTACAAAGTTGTTATGACAAACAAATAGCAGCTTATTTACACATAAATCGGACATGGAGCAAAATTAGATTCATGTGGAATCATGTTAATGTTCATTTAACGCATCCAAGTCCAACATTCTCTCTGCTTTTAGCTCCATTTTTGGTATCCACCAACTCCCAAGGAAAATATTTGGCTTTTTAGCTACAAAATACTTCACAACGTTCAGCAGCTAGATGCTAACTGTGTCTGTCTGCAGTTTGTTGATGAGCAGATGGCGTACTGTAGCTTTTAAGAGAGTGAGAGCGAGTGAACTAAAACAGTAAAGTTGCGGGCCATGAAACCAAACCAAAAAGATGCTAAAACGCTCCATAGCGCCGCAGAGTTGGGTGATAATTCTTACATGACACATACTGTATTCATTTGATCCTTTGTTTATATAAAAATATTGATTATGGCAGCTTTAAATGCAGTTTGAACCGTCTGGATCAGTGAGGCCCTGGAGGGTTTATATTAGTCTGCTGGATGCAGAGACCGAGGGAGTCAGCCACAGCTTTGCAAGCCACAAAGAAATGGCTAGTGGTCGAGTGGCCAGTTGCTTGTCTATTCCAGTGGTGCTGTGTGGTCTGGTATTTTAAGCATTCATGTCGAGGCAGAAACCACAGAGTATTACTACAAGAAAATGCTCAGTTGCCTCACATCAGCACACAACCATGGACAGCCACACACACACACACACACACACACACGCACAAAGAAAATTGTCATGAAACCCATTAAAAAGAAATCTAAGTGCATTCACACTAACGCACAAAACATGCAAGCACAGACTCTCAGTGACACTGTGTTTGCACTCTGCCAAAAAAGTTTTTTTTTTTTTTTATCATCCGCATATAAATAGCTCAAACCACTGGCTGAGGGTCACCTAAGGTTTGCAGCCAGATGTTGAGTTTAAGAGGACAGGACCAGCCAGTTATTTCAAGTGTCCGGAAGTGTCCTGTTTATATCTTGTATCGACAACATTAGGTGGACGGACATGAAACTCCCCTGGTTGAATCATCAGTACAAAAGAAGAACATCTGCTTTAGAAAATATCTGGTTCTTTCATTTAAAAAAAAAAAAAAAAAAAAAAAAAAAAAGTCAAAAGTACAAGACAAAAGTACAAGAAGTACAACTCCCAAGGAGCATTTCGGTAAGAAACATTCAGTTATTGATGTTTTTCTGTTACTGCATGTGCCTTGAAAATGGTGAGTTGAGGATACAGATTACACTTTGTAGAGACGTTTAACTGTTTAAGTCATTTACTTTTAAAATTCTAGGTCCATTTTTGATCAGTTCTGCAATTATAATCAAGTGGTTTGTTACCAACTACAGTCGTTTTCAGTTAGTGCTCTCTAATACGTTACCCTTCGTAAAGTGTGTATAAATTGGAAATAATGGGTTTGTTAATGGTGAAAAACATTTATTAACGCTTTATAGATTAGTTATAAATCAATAATAACTACTGAGACACTGAGAAATGTGTGTTTCCAGTAAGACATTTGCTTTTGCTTTTTTAGCTCTTAAACTGGTCATGATGACCCTCCAATGGCCCGTTTGACCTCTGATCTTCTGCAAAGCTGCAGAACGTCTGAACCAAAATCCATTTTATTAACAACTAATTCACATTCTACAACATTCTTCTGACTACAAACTTTATGGCTTCCTCAAGTATTTATTAATACATTATAAACATTTATAGCTGCATTATTACCAAATGGAAATACCATCAAATGGGTTTTTCACAACCTGGCAACTCAACCATTGCTCTTAATAATATAATATCTGATCTATGAAGCATTAACAAATGATTTATTAACCACTGATAATGCAATAAGTTGCAGGTCTTAAAGTGGTAGAGAAATTGCTAAAGCTCTGATTCATGCTTCTAAATAGTTTCTTCTCCATAGCAACAGCAGAAAAGTCTCATGTGTATCACCTCTGTACCAAAACGACAGAGAAAGAGATGATTTCTTAGACCCCGATCAGGCAGAGCGCTTTTCACCGGTTGCAAAACGTGAGGCGCCCTTTTTTGTTGAAGCCTGCAATTTATAAAAAGAGCAGCTTGCTGCTTCATTTTTTTTTCTTGTTGTTCTTGCTAGGCAACAACTGAATCACCTGTCCTTAGCCTAACTGTTACTTTGCTGTGAAGTAAACTCATTCCAGGCCTGTTGTTTTCTGTTCCGATCACAGTAACTACGGCTAGTGAAGTCATATAGCTCCAGGTATCCTGCAACAGCCACCACTAGTTTGTCCTCCGTGACTGTTATCTCCGCTTGTTGTCATCACCACCGCACAAGGCTAATGACGTCGGAGCGCTTTTCCACTCTGAGTTGAAGTTTTTTCAACTCGAGGCAAAAACGCAACACGCATAGAGCAGAAAAACACGAAGCACTCAACAACGCAAAAGCAAAAAGCTTCACTCTCATTGAAAACAATTACAAAAAGCCGCCTCAGGCTGCTAAAAAGTGCTCTGTCTGATCGGGGCCTTAGAAACAAAGTGCATCGATAGAAGATTAACAGCTATTTTGATCATTGATTCATGGTTTAAGTAATTTTTAAAGCAAAAATGGCAAAAATTCACTGGTTCCAGCCTCGTAATGTTGATATTTTCTGGTTTTCTTAGTGTGCTGTGATGGTGAACTGAACATCTTTGAGTTTTGGACTGTTGGTCTGACAAAACAAGACATTTTAAGATGACACTATGTTGCTCTGGGAAGTTACTTAAACTATTAATTAAAAGAAAATAATTGGTAGATTAATCGATAATGACAATAATAATTAGTCGCGGCCCTTAACAACATGAACCTATATTATCATTAAATGATGCAGGAGACTCTTGGATAAATTACAGTAAAAGCAGAAGTGTTGTGTTACCATGACAACCAGGTTTTCAGTGGTAGCTCCTAGGGCCTCTAAAGACTCCGGTTCATCGGAGGGTCTCTTGTAGTGGAAGGCCGTGCCTGCGATGTCAAACTTCCTGGGCCAGTCGATGGTCCACGCTCCGTTGATGTAATAATCATCCCCTTCAGATTTCAAAGCTGAGTAACAACAGAAAAAGACGAAACACTTTGAGAAAGCTGAAATCAAAAGCAGACAGGAACGGTAGCCGAGGCAACAGGTGGAGACAATCATTTGCTGTGATGTCACTGCCGTTGTTCATCTTCATCATCGCTGACAACTCTCTATCCCTCGACAGACACACACACGTGCCTGTGCACACACACACACTCTGCGGATGAGGACATTCACGTGCAGCGACACGTACATACGTCTAATTTAGGAAGAGAAAGAAAACACACTTCAGGTGAAAGCCTGGACGAATCTCATGAATACCATTCTGTCTGGTTGTCAAAACAAAAGTTGGTCTCCAAGCACAACAGATCTGAAAATATCCACTTTCTCTGCGCTGAAATGAGGCCAAATTGAGGAGAAACGATCCAACCGCTCGCTATTCTGTCTCTCTGGCCCGCGCCTGCAGATTCCCCTCTGCAGCATTTACGCAGATTAGATGAACAATAGTTTACTCCTCTTTAACATAAGACAATCCCCCTTCTCCATAAATTCATTCTCAGCACATCTGGCACTGATTGTGAGCATTGTGATCTTGTTATTTTGAACTGTGTGTTTATACGTCTTACGAATACAAGTATTCCAGTCTCACTTGGTTTTTTTGCTTTAATAAAACATTAAAAAAATGCAAACTTTGCTGACCTAAATAGCAAAGACTCAGACAATGCTACAAAAGAAAAATATTGTCTTTATCGCCGGGGTCACACATGAAATTCATAACAAAGTTACAAATTGCTTGGAAGGGAAATCAGGTCCACACAATAGCCGAAATTGCACTCTTTAAACTTTGATATATAGACATCATATCCCCCATAATCCTGGTGGACCAGGCAGCTGTCACCACGGCCCTATAAATCTGACGCAGCTCTCTGGTTCAAAGTGTAACTTAAGCCCTCCATCAACACCATCCGCTATAAATTCAACACGCTGTCACATGTCTTTCTCTTGTTAATGAAAAGACACAGAATGGGCTTAATTGAATCCCGTTGTTTGATTGTTTTGGTTCTGATGCTGCCAGTGCAACTTGCAAATAGTTTTTGTTTAGTCTGGAACGGAGCGGATGAGTCTGGTGCCAAGATGGCCAAAACACGTGCAAAGATTCAAGTACGTCTTTTTGTTCTGTTTGTTTTTTTTTTTTTCACAGACGCTGTTTTATAGCTTCACATTAAGCAACAGGAGATAAAACAAAAGGCATATTCTAATTTGCTCTTGACAAAGACACAAGGAAATCCCTGGAAATGTGGTTGACACAGAACAGAACAGATAATATGAAACAGCTTAATGTTTCAAATTGCCAATTCATCACACTGTGGTGAATTTTGATGGACTGATAAGAAAACAAGTCTCCACAAGAGACTCCAGCCATGCCAGCAGCTCTGTGAGGCACAGAGGGGCTTCTGAGCTCAATGCAAATGTCAGCAATGACAATGCTAACATGCTGATGTGTAGCAGGTTTGATGTTTACAATGTTCACCATCTTAGTTTAGCATGTTAGCAGACTAATATTTGCTCATTAGCCTGATGGGAGTGTCATTAGTTTTGTAAGTATTTGGTCATAAACCAAAGTATTGGACAAATTGGACAAAGTGAAATTCTGGCCTGATGTTGTTGACACTAAATGAAAACTTAAGGGATTAAGTTAAGTTATATTACACTTCAATCTGAGGGGAAACTGAATTCCATGGCAGCATTTCAGACATTTCACTTAAAACCACAAATGTCAACCTCATGGTGGTGCTAGATGAAAGTCATTAGGATTCATCTTCTGAGAACCACGAGTGTGTTGTGTGCCAATACATTTGGTAGATGTTGAGATATTTCTCTGGATAAGTCACACATTCTCCTGCTTTTGGTGCTAGATGGAAAGTCAAGTGATGACCAAAGTCATTAGGATTTATCCTCTGGGGACAACAAATGTCTGTAAAAAGCGTCACTGCAATCCATCCAACAGTTGGTGAGATATTGCAGTAAAAACCTTTAGTTGCAAGTCCGTCTTGTGAGGCTTCAAGTTATACGCTGGTGTCCGAACCTCCGGTGGTTCAGACCAATCGGTGTCCTATGAGGATTCTCTCGTGATCTCGTGAATCCAGCTGCCTTGCGAGGTAAGACGGTGGTGGACAGATGGTTCATCCAATCACCTGCCAAGTATTTTTTGAAAGTGCCCGCCTTTTTCCAAACAGTTTCCACGGACGACTTCTCAGATGGTAAAAACCAAGATAACGCTTTATTTTACAGTTCCTTTAATGTTACTCTAATTTCCTGGAAAGTGAGTCATTTGCAGGTATTTAACAATTAATTTTTAGGACATTTTATAGAAAGGGGGTTGTAATTATAAGAAAAACAGAAATAAGTATTAAATCGGTTTAGCTGGTAAGTAACCGCTCATATTTGGATTCATATGTGGTTTTTAATTTGCAAAAATCCTTCATAAATTACTTTCTTATCAACTCTTTAACACAGAAAATACATAGTTTTCAGTGTGTAGTTTTGTGTGTAAAATTATATATTATCACGTCGAGTTGTTTCTTTAACACACTGTAACACTTTATTTTACAGATCCCTTACTTTCTTTCTATAATGTAATGTGTAATGTAAATGTCCTATAAGTAGCTGCTGTGTAACTGTTAATTCTTCAAACATTTCTTTGAAAGGGTTATGTAATTTGGGAGTATATGGGAATTTGGGGAATCAGCTCATCATAGAGTTTTTAAGAAACAACTGATATGCTAATATATTGTTTTACACAAAACTACACGATGAAAACTAAATATTTTCTGTCATCTTTTTGTTAAGACTCTAATTATTCAGATTTTTTGCAAATTAACAACTATGTATTTACCAACTTAACTATTTTTTCTTATAATTTGTACCAAATTGAACCACCCTTTCTGTAAAATGTCCCAAAAATGAACTGTTAAATGTTTGCAAATTACACAGAAAATTTCCAAGAAATTACTTTAAAATTAAAAGGACCTGTTAAAATAAACAAAACCTCATGGTGGCGCTGGACAAAAAGTCAAACAATCACTAAAAATTAGTAGGTTTCACTTCTAGGGAACTTCTTGCTAGTGTAGCTAAAAAAAAATAAAGCTCACAAAAGTGTATATTAGTCTAATTATGAGTGTGACTCGATCATCTCAAGGCCACGGCTTACCGATGTAATTCTTCGACATGGCAATTTCTTTGATCTCGATGTGAACCGAGCCTTTTGGGATCTGAACCACCTCCATGTAGCCTGGAAGAGAAGGACATGCATCATCACGGTGGTGTTTCTCCCACTCAATGTGACGACGTTTTTTTTTTTACAACATGGAAAAGACAGAAAGCTACATACAGTATCATATTACGTAGGGAAGGAACATATATATAATAAATTCCAAATCACCCAAAAAGGACAAAGCAATCCTACAGGAGGACAATACAATCCCCTCCTTTTTTTTTTTTTTTTACAGTCACACACACACATGCACACACAGTATTTTTAGATGGTTTACTAGCCATACCATAGAAGGAGAAATATGTTTTCTGTCTCTCTCCAGCTCTCTATAGACGACCTCAGGCTACAGCCAACACCGAGCCCCTATCTCTACTCCTGATTTCCTCACTCCATGATGTAATTAACGGGAAAAAAACATTAGGTTTTTGTTCTATATACATGATTCTAGTCGGCTAAAAAACATATGCTCCGTCGGTGGGTGACAAAGGCGAAAAAAAAAAAAAGGCACAAGATTATCTTCCTGGCTTCAGGGATGTGTTGGCCTTTGGACAAACGATGACTTACTCTGTTTTCAGCTTTCTTCGCAGTCATCTCCGGTGAGTTAAAATTTGTCACATGTGGTCATCAAACCAAAACACACGATCTTTGCTCCCCCCTTTTTTTTTTTTCATACTGAATGAATAAAAGAAGCCTGGAAGCTGCTCTATATGAATGGAGATGTAATGGAAATCTGAGGTGTTTTTTACCTCCTCTGGGTAGAGACTCGTTGAAGAGTCCCTCTGTGGCCTCGCAGGTGCTGCCGTCCCCTCCGCACACACGGCATCGATCTTCTTTGGCGTCGGACCCCAGGATGTTGTCACAGCCCACGTGCTTTAAGTCCGACAAACAAAGTCAGGAGAGCGAGTGAGTGTGAGGATTTAACATTAGAGTTATTTAGCACCGTTTCACTAAGAAAATAAGAGATTATAACAAATCTCCTGAGGTCAAAGGTCAGAGCGCAGGCTTTAAAGGTCTGTAAAGGGGACGTATCCTGCACATTTCCAGGTCTATATTTATATTCTGGGGCTCTACTGGAATATCTTTGCATGATTTACAGTTTGAAAAACAAAAACTCCATTTTTATCTTTATGCAGCCCCCTCAGTTCAGCCTCCGTCTGAAACAGGCTCCTGTCTCTTTAAGGCCCCCCCCCCCTCCTGATGAGCCCACTCTGTTCTGATTGGTCAGCTTCAGGAAGCTTCCTCCAGCTCCAGATGCTACGTATAAAAACAGCAGTAGTAGGATTTTACTTCTTTTTTCCCCCTTCTCTAGTACATGTTCGAGCCTGAATCTGATCCAAAATATGTGCGTGGAAAACGTGAACAACTCGTGGAACAACCTTAGCAACAAAGACTACGAAACGCACAACCGTTTGTGGGCACGCACGAACAATCTGACATCATCACGAGGAGGAAGTAGAGGTAACTTTACAAACGTTCAGAGCAGGCCGAAGCCCTGACTTTTGACTTGAAGGCAGCGTTTTGTTTTTTTTTACAGAAATTAACCTCAAGTTTTGGAACTTTTGACCATGTTAAACATCTGACATCATCCCAGCATAAAAATAACAGAAAATCACATAAAGCATGATACGTCCCCTTTAAAAAGAAACAGGACTGACTGGCACTGTTGGGGGGGGGGGGGGGATTTGGGGAGGATTTGTCTTGTTTGTTTATAGAGACCAGAATACAATGCCCTCCTTTATTATTTATACAGCCGTCAGACAATCCCATACAAGCACAGGCCTCTCTACTGTTGGCCTTCAGCGGAGCTACTACTGTATTCACTAAAGGCTAATTTGTGTGGATTCAAACCAGCAGGATTGGAAAAAAATAACTTTAAAGTAAATTTACTCAAGTACTTAACTTACTAATTAGCATTTTAAAGTACTTGGAGGGTGGAATAATATTCTTGACCTTGGAAACAGTTGTTTTTTAACATTAATCTCCAACAACAGATGGAGTTTTATTAACTAAACTACTTGATAAATTCCATTTTGTGAGACTTTATACTTCCAGTCCACTATTTCAAAGGAAAATATTTGATACATATGGAACATATATGGATTAGTGACAAGATTGTGTTTTGTTTTACACAAGTATAACAACAATAAAGTTACATTATTCGCCTTATTCGCTCCCTACATTATAGACACTCAATTGCAGCTGCATTGTGGGATTGTTATCAGAAAGTAATGTACATCCCCTTCAGTCGTGTGAATTATTAGGCCTCTATTTCGTGCATAAATGTCACAATCTGCATTTGTACGCTTCAATAAAATGTCGGAGCAGTAAATGTGTTGCACTGTCTCCGAACTGTCTCGTAACAGCTCCATCGACCGTGTGCGTTAATACTGTGTGACAATACAACCGGGAGGATTATCGTCGTCACCGACACTTCCACTCCTCCTTTGGATCTCCCGAGGTTCTTTTCTACTCTCTCTATCACTATCTCTCCGCTCTCTGTTTTTCGTTATCTCTCTCTCTCCGGCACATGTGCACAGCATAGCAGTTTTGAGTGTTTCTGAGAGCTTTCCAAGCAGACAGTGTTCCAGAGATTTATCACAGTGTGGCAGTGAACCCAGAGAGAGCCAGCCTCTGAAATAAAAAGACATGCTGGATTCAGACTGGAAATAAACCTGTAATGCTCCTTTGGTAGGGAATATTCCACCTCTTAGAAATCTCCTTCCCATTAAAAACACACATCATGTTGTTTTTTTATATTAGAATCAGAGTAATGTCGTGGGCACGGACGCTGCTTTTTCATGCCAAACAGGAATCAAATTGTACGGTCAGGTGGAAGTCAAAGCAAATACTTAAAGCGAGGAACCAAGTTATTTCAGCTGCATTTCAGAAACACACACACACACACACACACACACACACACACACACACACACACACTGTACAAAATGATTTATGCTCATGAAAACAAAGACAGCACCAGATGCCAACTCCTTTCAATAAAATGTTATTTTGCCTTGTTATTAAATCAGCCTTCTCAAATATATACAGTATAAAAATCATTATTGAGTCAAAACAATGATTTTTTTTTGTGTGTTTTATTTATCTCAAAACAATCGCGGTCGAGGCTGCGGAGGCCCGATAAGAGTCAAAAAAAAAAAAGAGCAATGCCAGTCATTCGATCACAATCAGCCACAATCAGACCCTCAAAGGGCTTGATTGTTCTTCGCTGGAGAATGGTGTGGTTTTGTGCTTTGGCAGTCGGTGTTTACGCAATCAGTATGTTGCAAACTGTGCTGTCAAAGATAAAAAAACACTGGCACCGAGGCTGAAGGAAACTCTTGCACAGTCAGCGAATAAATGAGGAGCTTAACGTGTAACTTAGCTGCAGTTTGAAGGCTGAGACGATATCAGAGGTTACCAGTCACAAACGATCACAAGAGCCCCGGCTGAGGATCACTGTGATGAGTCATTTTATTATTACAAAGAATTATAACGAGAGAATTTCATTGATTGCAATCTGACGTGTATTTCACATGTAAATCAGTCGTAATATTGGAGTCAGTTTGGCACAGTGCCAACTATTGCATCGATATGTCATTGCAAATTCTGCAAATTTGCCTTCATTGATCAGGATTGATCTCGTATTTATGCCTTTTATTTATTCTTATATGTTATGTATTTATTTATATCTTTATATATAATTAATTCCTTTAACAGGGCTGATATCAGGGCTACAAATATCAAATTCAGGTTTTTCTAGTAGTTTAAGGGGAAAAAAAAACATCTAACTCACTCTGTTTTTTTGCCAGAGCTTTCATCCACATCTCACAGTCATCACATGACCCGGCTATGAACTTTTGGTCACATGATAACAGGTGTTAACTCCATCATAACTCCGCCCACTGAGGATGACTGTGAGATGCAGTTGAAAGTTCTAGACAAAAAGATAGTAAGTGGATTAAAGATTTTCATTCATTTTTCAAAGTCATATTTAGACAGGCTGGTGATTAAACTACAGCTGATTACAACTTTCAGCCGCCGCTTGTAACGTTTATGGTAACATTTCACTCATCAAAGTTATTGTTGAAATCATGAAATGTGGCAAATACGCAAAAAAAAAGTCCAAACAGGCAAAAAACACAAGCTGTCAGACAATCCGACAGTCAGTTTAGATCATTTTTTGCCATTTTTTTTTAGCTTTAATAGTTTGAAAGTGTAGAAAGTCAAGAAAAAGCGGGTAGAGAGGTAGGGATATGACATGCACTAAAGATCCGTGGCCGGAATTAAACTGTGGATGTTGCAGTTATGTGATGTTTTAACCAGGAGGCTACCGGGACGCCCCACAAGTCAAATAGTTTAACCAGATGATCTAAAACCACTTTATTTGGAAGGAAAACCAAAAGTGGGCGCACCCACAATGTTGCTAATAATTCCTCATTGCACAGAAAAAATGTGCACAATTTTGGCAAGTGCGGTTAGTTCAAGTCGAACCAGAGAGTCGGATTTATAAACTTTACAGTCTTATTGTCTGACTGCTGCTGCTCGTTGCCCACGTTGAACCTATTTTTAGCGATTTCACCATTACCATATCAATAATTAAATAAAAGTTGTAATATATTGTAGTAGTTTTCCTTTAAGAGCTCAATAAAAGAGAAATCTGTAAAGCTTTTAAATCTGAATTATGCAGATTTATGCTTTTAACTGTATGAGCGAGCGGGACTCCCTTACCTTACACTCTCCATTGATGCAGATGTCCAGAGAGTCAGCCTGACATCGGGTGCCATCTATGACGGCAGGAGAGCGCTCCGTGTAGAAGTTATAGCCCTCCGCCAAACAGTTGAGCGCACAGGGTTTAACACCACCTGGGTTTCAACAGAAAACACACACACAGACACGGAGCAGACGCCGTTACACAAAGTTCAGCTCTGACAGGACAACAGAGATAAATTATAAACAACACATAGAGACCAGCAAACACCCGGCGTTGTTGTTGCAGGATTCGCAGCCAGCTCTGGGATCTCCTTTTGAGTTGTTGACAATAATATCACGCGGAGGAAAGTCAGTGGTGCTCTGATCTAAAACCTCCAGCCTGACGTCACCGTAACACTGACACCAGCGGAGACGGCGCCTGCCTGCCAACAACAATTTACACTGACATCCACACGCAGGTTATCTGCTGTTTTTACATGACGGCTCCCAGCCCGCCGAGCGCTGTAAATCAGGAGGTGATGGATTTGACAAAACAGACCCTTGTGATAAAAGAGATCAAACTTAAGCTCTTCCATCTCCAAAAAGAAAATAAAAGCTGTGTTTACATGCCTCGAACTTTTATCTTTGAGCTATTTGTGTTTTCAGTTAAGTGGATATTTTCCATGATCTGCGGACATCAAGGAGAGAGCTCGGAGGGGGGGGGGTAGGGGGTGGGGGGGGGGAGAATGACACAAGGCCTGCACTCCTAAACTCCTGCCAATAACTGTGATAGTACAATAGCACTTCCAGCTCGGTCAGATAGTGGTGATCCAGAATAGACCAAAGTATGAGCCCCCCAGTCCTCCTTCTGGGAGACTCTCTCGACATGAGATGTGTCAGGATGTCTGTCAAAAAACGTAAAACAATCGAACACAGCGCAGTGTGCAGGAATCTGAAGAATTCTCGACCCATGGAGGAGTCCTTTCCCCGCTGTTGGTGTTAACTGGGTACACAAAACAGGCCGGCCTGCAGTCATTTGTGACGCTAAAAGGATCACAGGAAGGTTTTTACAGCTCAGTGCTTGAATAAAGTAGAGATTGGATGTTTGAAATAGTCTGGGACTGGATGTAACTGCTTTTTTTGTAATTTCCGAATTTAGCCTGTTTATAAAGAAAGTGTTTACTAAGACTGGGCAGACGTGGTACAGATTAAGCCAGATTTTAACCTCAAACTAGTCGCCTCCTTCTGTTAATTTGGGTTAGTTTGAGGGGGTTCACAACGCCCAATTAATTGCTTGAACAATGAACAATCTGGCTGTCAGAATAATATTGTCAGATAAATAAAAACGCACACTCGTATCACTACTAAATCTGCCTAAATCTAGATGGCTTGAAACACACTAACTAGTTCTTACATACAGTAGATATTACTAATGACCTGATATTTACACTAACTAGCTGCCACGTAGAACTGTTGAGTAGGTAACTGAACCACGGATGTATTAAGGGGAACTGGATACCATCGATCAAAGATGCCGCCCGTTCACTCCTATGAACGTTGCTTCACAGTCTGAACTGACAAAACTAACGTTAGCTTGCTAATATCTGACGTGTAAAAGACTGAAGAGTAAATCCCACCTGACGCTCAATCACAATCTTATTTAATAATGATGTAAACTGCAAAGATTTTAAATTATATTTTACAAAGATAAAACAATATATCACAAACCACAAATGTTATCTTAAACCTCAAATGTTATGCTAAAAACATCAGACTGCTAATGTCAGTTAGCTTCAGTCAGATTAGCATATAAGGATATTTCTTACTCATTCTAAACTGCAGGAATATCAACTCTGAAACACATATTTCTCCACGTATTCACATTAAACTAATACCTACATTTACAAAGAATAAGTAGATCATTTTAATATATAGATTTATCCTTTTAAACTGTTGTTTTTAGAAGTGTTGATACAGCTCAGGATGCTACAGTGACATCCCATTTACACAGTTAATTCCCTTTTTTGTTTGCTAGTTTTCACATTACTAGCAAAGACATTCCTCAAGTGTTAATGGTGCAGCCTGATTTAGAAAATCACTAGTTGCAGACTAGCAGTAGTTACTGAGAACATAAATGGATTTACAAATAGCTGGTGCAACCGAGTCCTGAACTCACCACCAGTGTAAGGCTTCCAGTTGTAGTACTTCCCACGGAAAGGCATGTTGTCAAAGTCGGCGCACTGCTTCTCTCGGAAATCACGAGATCCCGCAGGACAGGGCTGCAACAAAAGAAAACAAAATACTTGACAATTTGAGACGCTTAAAGGACCACACTAGTGTTTTTGCATGTCTTACTCGCTTACAAAAGATCACAAATCAATGATAACAATTGTGAAAATGCTTTGCTGCTGCTCCAAGCATCAACTGGCTTTCATTTGTATCCATTCAATATGAACATCAATTAACAGACTATTGAGACTTGTTTGTCTTAAACTCCATGAGTTATGCAGACATGCAAGAGGGATTCAGTTAGCTTAGCTGTTGGTTTGTCTCTCTTTACTCCTTTATATTTCAGTCACCCTTTTCCTTTGGTTGCATGCTTTACTAATCATTGATAATCAAACACAAACTTTGAAGAGTCCATTATGTTCAATGTTTGTGATACAGATGTCACGGTGCCTGGCAACGGCACTGTTATCTTTTGTTGTTATTGACAAAAAAAGATTTTCTCATAAAATTTAAGTACTAAAACACAGAAACTCGCTTGGGATGTATAATCCATCACAGTGGATAGTAAGCCTGCATTATTGTTGCAGAGTAAAGACATGCAGACTTTTCAAATCAATTTCCATTGTAAAGCAACAATGTTGTAACTTTGAGGAAAAAAATGCAGACTATAATGGATTAAACAACTTAAACAAGGTTTAATTGATTTTATATCACATGGAAATGAATGGAAACCAATGGATGCCCAAAACAACAGGAAAAAATCAATCCCAAAATCTAAAAATAAAAAAATATATATACATGATTTGTAGTTATGGAGCTTAAAGGATGGGTTCACCAATTTTCAAGTGTGTCTTAAAACAACAGTCAGTTGTCCATGTGAACAGTGAAAGAGATTTTCCTCGCTGTAATCATTCCTCCTGTTCATACCAGCTATTAAAAGATCCCCTTCAAATGAGCTTTCAATGATAATGGGATGATGGAGGCCAAAATCCACAGTGTGTCCACACAGTCATTTTGTGCAAAAATGCATTTAAAAGTTGATGTGAGGTTAATATTCAGCTTCAGCAGTCTGAGTTAGTCATATCAAGTGGATATCTGCCACATTTACAGTCTTTTTAGCATCAAATTCCCTCTTTGTGTTTCCTCAGACAGTGTTTCCCTGTTGAGCTGCGGTGGAAGTAACAAAAAGAGGAACTTTGGCACTAAAAAGACTGTAACGTTGAAAGATATCTACTTGATTTGACTCATTTGGACGACTGTTGCTTCATATTAGTTTCAGATAAACCTTGAAATACATTTTTCCACTGACTGTGGATTTTGTCCCCCATCACTTGGTCAGTATGAACAGGAGGAATGATTACAGCAAGAAAAACATGTTTCAATGCTGATTTGGACTCCTGACTGTTGTTTTAAAACAGACTTGAAAAATTTGCAGACCTGTCCTTTAAACCTGCGAGCACATTGGTATTCTACGGTCCTTTTATATCTTGAGATCACTGATGCAGGGTAGCATGTTGTTACTATTTGAGTAAGTGAATTATCTGCTAAGATCATTTCTTTTTTTCTGAGAAGTTTTTATTTGCATAGACAACATCGTTATTAAAAACTGGACAAACTCTGTACGAGATGTCACATTTTATTTCCACACACTAAAACAGACTTATTTCTTGGAATTCCTAATTGAGAACAGTGTGTTTTGCGTTTGGAGCGATCGCTGTTTTCTTGTGTGGATTTATGATGGATAATGAAGCACTTCTTTGGCTGGGTAATTAGAAACATAAACACAGCCAGAGGAGGTATAAAGCCCAGCTCCGCGCAGGCTGGTGCTGACCTGGTTCTGATTCTGGATAGACTTATCTGGGATGGCACTTCGCTGCGTGGATGTTGCTCCAGTAAGAGGAGAAAAAAGGTGGAAAGAAATACTTTATTGGTGTGAAAAGGTCCTTAGAAACTCCCAAAACACTCTCCCCCGGGACAAATAAAAGCTCTTGAGTCAAAGCTGTATTTCACATGCTGAAAGTGTTCCATGTCGGAGCTGGCCATGGGGAGGCTGAGCCACTTTCATGACCACTCAAGTGTTTTTTCCAATATGGCAGCTTTAAACCTGCACATCAAACATGCAGATTGAGTCCGAAGAGACAGAATAATATTATTACAAGTGTGTGTCGAAATGACAGCGCAGGGCCAAATGAGATTTACATGTGCTAACACGTGTTTCAAAGTGAAAAAACGGGGCTGCAAGTAAGGATTATTTTCCTTATTGATTAATCAGCTGAATTTTTTAACTAATGGATTAATCATTCAGTCTATAAATTGTCCCAAAAAAAAAAAGAGGAAAAATTCACAAAAAAGTACATTTTCCAGACGTCAAAGCGATCTTAAAATGCTGATTTATTTTTCCAAACAACAGTCCAAGCTGGAACAAGCGAATATTTGTTGTTTTCTTCATAAATAAATCAATCCAGTTATCAGAACTAAACACTATATTCATGTCAAAACACCAGTCTGACGTCCTCAGACTCCAAATTATGTTAAAGGGAAATGTTCAAGACATCACTTGAGTAATGTCGGTTTGAGGTTGGAGACAACAACTCATACAAACTGGGGACTGAAGTGTGAAAGACAAAGGTATTTAATGTACCATGCAAAGAGGGTTTAATGAAAGATGCCAACGAGTTGCATTATGGGAATTGTAGGATCCTGGATCTTTGAAACTTAAACCAAACTAATGACTCAAAGTCTGAATACCTCAGCTTCTACTCCTTCTTTTGAACTTTCATTTTTCATCCACGCCAGCAGTCGTGTGGCTTTAGGGATGCCAATGTCATTTGGTCGGTCTGCCACTTTGGTACAGACTAAAATCTCAACACCTCCTAACTTAATTGGCACAAAATCTTGCACAGATTTTAATAATGTCAAAATGATGACGCCTACAGACTTTGGTGACCCACTGACTTTTCCTCTAGCGTCACAGTTGACATTTGTGGTTCTGAGTGAAATGTCATGATGAGTGAATGATGAATTGCCATAAACTTTTGTACAAACATTCTTGTTCCCCTCAGGATGAACTGTAATAACTTTAATGATCCCTTAACTTTTCATCTAGTGTGATCATCAGGTCTAAATTTCAATGTGACTAATACTTTGCTCTCTGATCTGGTTTGTGGTCATCCACACCAGACGTATTGATTTCTCCTTGGGGGAATGGATGTAACAAAGCTGTTTGATTAACTGATTAACTACTGTAGGTATCTAGAGCTTGCTAACCTGTGTGTAAGCCATTGCAATGGTTTCCAACAGCTAATGCTAGCTTGGAGCCTCGGTACAAGAGAACTAGTATACTAGAAGTGTGTTCACATATTGATTGACAGCTGTGAGATCCCACCCCTGACTTTAGCCTTCTCTGATTGGTTAGAAGGGTGAGGCTCACTTCAAAACTACTGCTGCCAGGCTGCTAAATGAGCCCGAGCCATAGAACCTCTTCACATAAAGCTGCATGCTAACATTTGCCAAACTAAACTAATGCTAAACTAAGATTGCAACCATGGTAAACATTACACCTGCTAAACATCAGCATGTTAGCGTTGTCACTGTGAGCGTGTTAGCATGCTGATGTTAGCTCAGTAAGTACAAGTACAGCCTCACAGAGCCGCTAATGTGGCTACAGACTTGTAAATCTGTCTCTCACGAGTCCCCAAGCATAACGTTAAATTGCCGGAGTGCCCCTTTAATGTCGACCATAATCTGCATATCTGACAGTTTCTGAGCCTGATGGTCTTGCATCCAATCAGAAGATGATTCCTTCTTCAATAGCTCTTGCATGACACATTTTACTGGAAACAGTCTTATAATATAAAGTAACCTCCCACAGGACAAATGTAGTAGCAACAGGAAGGGAGGGAGGCACTGTTAATAACTATCTGACCGCTAATCAATGTAAAAATAGCCGGGATATAAACATCAATTTATGCATGTAAGTGTGTCAGGATTTGACATCTGGTGCATACACACACATTTTCCCTGGACAAGGTGTGGTCACAGTGTGATGAAATAGCGGTTAGGGATGTTGTTTGTTTTCCAAAGAAAACACTCAGTGCTTGCTCTCAGCTGTTATTTTTAAGACTTGCGGTTGAATGTCCACCAGGGCCCTAACTATTTCAATTTTCACCTTATGAAAAAAAGGCCACCTACACATAGTTGAACTGAGATCTCAACGTGCAGCCATGTTAAATATTTATTTAAAGCATTGCTCCAGACCTAAAAAAAAAAAAATTATGTGAATTGCTTTCCATGCAATACACTGTGAAACTGTCATCAACACTGACTCAAGTGAAATGTCACAAACAATAAATGAACTATAAAGTGACAAAGAGTCGAATAAACCCAAAGTTACCAAAGGGAATATTGAATCACTGCCTGTGCGTTTTTTATCATCGTCTGTCCTGCGTTCCAGGAAGAAAACGTGTCAGAAAGCTTAAAGGCGATGTGATGCTGCTGCTAGCTGACGTGCTCCTTGTAAAGAGCCTTTCCTGGGATAACAGGAGAAATGCGGAGCAGCAAAGAGGAGGATTAGCATTCCCACGTCAGAATGCTATCTCACTACTATCTCAGTCCCTTTACAAACCAGAGCAGAGCATCCATCAAGAGGATAGTTTAGTTTCAAGTCCAACTGAAATCACATTGAATCATGCCTCTTTGCACTCAAAATGTCAACATGTATTTAAATGCATTGTTAATAATGTTGTATTTTTAGAATGAAGAAAAATGTTCCTTTTTGTCTCAGCCGGCTCAGGGGAGCGTGTCGGTGTCTGTGTTTGATTGACAGCAGCTGGCAGGCTATAAGTGTTAAACTGAACAGAACAGAGTCAAAGTAAACAAACTGCTGTAGCCACAAGTCATGGACAGACAGCGTGTCGCTAACAGGGATGTTGAGGAGCAACAACCAAACCAGCATCATGTCCAAAGTGACATTTTAAGGTATTCAGGTTTATGTAGCAGTAAAATCTTATATGGATCAAAGCGTAGACTTTGATTTTAAAGGATGCAGGTTAGCATTTCCACTGTCATGACTCCTATATTCCTTAAGTGTTAAGTAAATAAATAAATCTGGTTTCATGTAAAGATTAGACACCTTTCTATAAAGGGTATAGTAATTCTTTTTGTAATGGATGTTTCCCGCAAAGGTGCAGAGAGCATTTGTGCAAGAGAAACCCTGTGAATGCTTTGTTTGCATTCTCACAGCTAAGTTTGCTGTTGCTGCTGGTTGGGAAATGAATTGCTCAAAGACAGTCCCAGGAAGTGTGGTCCTAGCTAAGACCTAGCTAAGCTAATTAGCTAACCTGCTAACTGACATTAGTACTGTGCTTTACCGTGGTGAATGTTTGTTTAGCGGTTCAACAAGCTAAGGTGCAGGACAAGACGTGTGTTCATGTTTGTTAGTTAGAGAAGAAGGAGAATTTAGCAGGAAAGCTAACGTGGGTTGTTGTTCAGAGTCTATGGTCCTTATGCTGTGTAGCAGGATGCTATCAGGCTCAGTGTGACCGTCTGCTCTGCCTATGATTGAATGCCGGCGTTACTGCTTTATGAAAGATTTTAGTTGCTGTATCGAAATATGGACTCCAGCTACGGAAACAGATGATGGATCAGTATTTAAAAGAAATAATGCAAAACTAGAGTTTCTCCATTTCGGTTTCTGATTTTTTTCTCAAAGGAGAACACAGCACAAGTGATTTATAGCACAAATATGTATGCTGGAGACAAAAAAAGCAGTGTAATTTAAGTTGGACTTGTTCTAAATACCAAGCAAAAGCAAAAAAAATGAAGAAACTCACGTCGGTGTTACAGGATCTGTAGCGTTTCCTCTCTCCGAGACAGTACTTGCCTCCTCCAGAAGGGCTAAGAGACACCGGAGAAAAGAATAAGAATGAGTGGAGACTTCCCACACATCACATCAAGCACCATCAATTACAATAACAAATCCTTCAGATAATCTTTGCAATGTAGTGAGTACATTAAGAAGGGTTTGGTGAAACAGGTCTCAAAAAGTCTCTGCCAGAAGACGAAGTGTGTTTGTGTGGCTGTGTGCGTGTGCCAATGAGTCATTCATGCTCTTAGAGCTTTTTAAGTGTGACATGACATTTAGATTTGGGACAAAGACAAACGTCTGTAACCTCAGAACAATCTTTTTTTTTTTCTTGTCTACTCTTCACTGCACATCTACTACATCTCTAAAGGATTTGTTTTTCTACTCTTATCACCTTTTCCATTCTTCTCACCTTCATTAGCCTCCCTTTCTACCATGACTGTTACCGTAACTGTTTCCACTTCATCGCAAAAAAAAAAAAACCTGCGAGACAGGCTCTGTAATAAATGTGAAGAGGCTGTGCTGCCTGTGTTTTCTCTGCCTCCCTCCTCTCCGCACTGATGCCTGAGACTGAGAGGCAGCATCACCTTACACAGGTGTTCCACATTATGCTGTTGCCTTCTCCTCTTCCCCCCCTCTTCCCTCCTTTCCCCCTCCCCCTTTTTTCCCCTTCCCTCTGGTTCACCCTGGCTCTTTCTCGTGTCTTCCCATGACGTGTTTGACGTAATATCTAGCTTCCAAAATAAAGGAATGCAAAGATGGCAGACAGATAAAGATCCCAGAAGTTTACTTGCCAGCCAAAGATGCACGGGACGATGATTTGTCCAACGAGGACACATGAGAAGGCTTTAAAAAAGGTTAAGCAGCGTTATTTTCTACAGTAGAAAGTGAGATGAAACAGCTGGGAGACGAGCGCTAGTGGTTTTAACTGGCTGCACATGCAACATCGGTGCATTTAAAACTGCATGAGTACATGTTGCTGTGCTCACTTTCATTAGAAGAAAGTGCAGCAGCCCAGGAGAACCAGGCAGAACTTTCTCCACAAGAGTTCAAGCGCTGACCAAACAGCAAACACCATGAAAAGTGAAGCCAATACACAAGTGATTTAAAGGAATAGTTAAACATTTTGAGATACACGCTTATTGACTTTCTTGCCAAGAGTAAAACTAGCAGATTGGTGCCATTCTCATGTTTGTCTGTTAAATATAAAGCTACAGCCAGCAGCTTATTAGCTTAGCTTAGCATAAAGTAAGGTCTTATCCGACTACTTTAGAAACAGCAGGATTTAGCAGCTAAAACAAAAGTAAAGGCTCGTTTGATGCATTATTTTTATTGCTCGGAAATCAAACTTTTCCTTTTTTTTGTGAGAAAAAATGAATGTTTTGTACCTTAAAAAATCACATAGCCTCATTTCAAGACCACTTACTGATCTTTTTCAACAGGAAATGCATCACATTAAAAAGTCATTGATTCCAATTAATGAGACCTTTAAAGCTCTATGTGATAAACTGTGTGCCGGCTGGCGCGTGCAGATCACATATTAGGATTAGGAAACACATGTGGAACGGTAACAAGATTGAGTTTTTATCCTTTCTTTCATTTGAAATAATACATGCACCACTTCCTGTTTGTCCTTAAAAGTTTTGCACTACTGTAAATTCTTTTCACAATTTTTAGAGGCCATAAATTAAGCTTAATGATTTGTAACATCCTGTAGGAGTCAAAACCAAAACTGGCCAAAATTAGAAGTTAATGTTTTACTCTAAAAGTCATCACATTGAGCTTTAAAGAAAGACCAACTAAAGTTGTTATTTTCACAAGGAAGAAGGTAGTTATCCTTGGAAATATTTTACGCCAGACAGTCTAATTAGCTCTACTCCCACCTGGATATAACACACATACACACACAGCATACACATGTGCGCACACACACAAACACACACCTGTAGGCAGGACCTGGATGTGTGTGTTCAGCTTGCTGTGGCTTACTTTGCCTACTTACGCTGGGCTGTCACAGTGCCTCATGGAGGAGGATACACCGCCCCCACAGGTCCTGCTGCACTCCCCCCATATCGACCAGGGCCCCCAGCCTCCGTCCACACTCTGAGGCCAGGTACCGAACGCTACACACTCCCCCTGGTAGCACCACTGGCCGGGGAGGAGCAGAAACACAGACAAAGAGAGGGAAACTTTGGTTATTCTGAGGTAGAGTTGAATAATTTCTTCCAACAAAACCTCTGAGTCAGATCGAGGATTGTTTTAAAGTCTTAAGACGAGACACGCAATAACCTGCAACTTATTTCAACACAGAATACTTAAGTGTCACTTTTACTGTTTTCCAACAGTCATGTACACACTGTAAATTCACCTGCATTTGTACATAATGAAATGTAGACTATACAGCACCAGACTGATGAGGTTTTCCTTCAGTAACACGTCCTCTCTCCCTCTTTTTTCCCTCTAAACACACACGCTAACTTGTGATTACGCTATTACTCACCCTATAATTTCATTTCCGCATTAGTCCTGTTATTTCTTCTCACTTACCTGCCATTTTACATGTTGTTACCGCTGTTCTGGTTCCCTCCCTGTTCAGGGTTATTATTGTATAGCTGAATATGTCACTGAATTCAGTTGTGTCCTTTTTTATCATTAAAGGTTTAGTTAGGTTTAATTTAGGTTTAGTTCACAGTTAAGTCAAGTCTTAAAGGAGATTGTGCAACATTTGAAAGAAGAAATAAGATATTCTTTCTCTTATAAATACAATGTTTTCCTGCTACAGTGTTATTCAGTCTGGTGTGACCACTAGCTTATGGTGGCTAATGTTAGCAAACTTAAACAAATATAAAGGTAAATATTGTTCTATGACGGACATTACGGAGGTGGTTCGCTGACTTTATTATCTTTGTGTGCTGTTGTTTCAGTAGGTTTTCACAATTGTATATATTAGATAGTTTTGCTTTAAATAGGTGGGATGTGGTTAGCCTAGCTTAGCAAAAAGTCTAGAAGCACGCAGCTCGCATTAGCTTTGTCCAAAGTTCAAAAATACGCAAAACCAGAAACTTTGCAGCTGACTCGTATACATGCTGAATGTTGGTTGTTTAACTTCTGTGTGAACACGAATGTAAAAGTGAAAATTTGTGGTTTCAGAGGGAGTTACGTGTTTAACTATTTCTTGGCGAACAAGATGCAGTGACTGTGTGGAGCACCTTGAGGTGCCAGGTTCGACACCATCATGCCTGTACAGACACCAAAACCATAACCTTTGCTCACTGACTGTATCTGGCAACATACATATATGACATAATATATATTACAGACACTGTTGTTCATCATCAACTAGCTCCAACATGTTAGTCCCGCTAAAACCACGAATTGTTTTTATATTTCTTTTCATATACAGACTAGTTAAACACAATATATCATGTAAATAAGACGTCTCCAAAGTTAGACACATTTTTTTCACTTTGGCCAGAGCCAGGCTAGCTGTCACCCCTTGCCAGCAGTCTTAATGCTACGCTATGCTAACTATGTCCTGGCTACAACTCCATACTTAACACCAGAAAGTAGAGATAAATCAAATAAAGTGTATTTCCTTTCATTTGTGCATTTTCTTAGTATGTCGGTTTTAGAAAAAAAGGTTTGTTTTTAGCTCTCTTGCACACATTTTTCCTTAAACCAGCTAATCATGTTATCAAAGCATAATTACTGATTTGGAAAGTTTCTGTATTTTTTTTTTGTTCATTGTTTCCACTGTACTGTGAGGTGGATTCAGAGTCAGATGAGGGCTGGAAAGGGCTGCGTGGTGCTTTAAGCAGGAGTGTTTTAAGCCTCATGCTAAGCTGTTCAGAGTTCCAGAGGGAAGAGGGGATCAGAGACGGCCCTTTGTCTCTCCAACTGTGTCAGTAGGTTAAGAACCCAGAGAGACCGGGACAGTCAAGGTGAGGGCTTCGTCGAGCCGCTGTCCTCTTTCTCTCACTTAGTCATTCACGTCCTGAGACGCTGTCTAAACAAGATTAACAGCGGGAGAGAGAGAGGAGTAAGAGCTGGACACGGACGGGAGGAAGATGAAGTCTGCTTTCAACGACAGCCTGGGAGTAGGTATCTGTGAATCCATTTGAACACAGTAAAAACACAAAAAACTCCTCTGTGTTGGTCAGTCTCTCTCTCTCTCTCTCTCTCTCTCTCTCTCTCTCTCTCTCTCTGCCCCCTCCCCCAGTCTCTCTCCCTCCCTCCCCTCTCCTGTTGGGAGGGCCTCTCTCCATTACACGCAGGGTGAGAAATGGCTGACATTCATATTCCTTTGAAGCTGTCCCCGGCAGGGGCAGACAGGGTATGCCACTGGCTCTCCTAAAGCTGCTCCAAAAGCTGTTCCAAAGCCCCCCAGGCTCAACCTGGGGCCCCCTGTGTTGTCCAGGACCCTGTCCGTGGGCCCCGGTCCTCAAAGGCTCCACTGAGCTAATGGTAATGACGGGTGACAGCTCGTGACACTCTCCCATTCTTCCCTTTTAGACCTCGGACCATCCGGTGACAATGGCTGCCGTAATCCGTGTTAAAACTGTCTCCCCTAACCTGGCTGGCATCAACAGTGGGCTGATGACCTAAAGCCTGCCGTGCTTGCATGTGTGTGTGTGTATGTGTGTGTGTGTGTGTGTGTGTGTGTGTGTGTGTGTGTGTGTGTGTGTGTGATAGCAGCCGTTGCATGAGTGCACACACAGGGAATGTTACCCCTTCCCAGAGTGGGATAGATGCAAGTGAGGTATCACTAGCTGAGGCTAACTGCTGCACACAGAGGAGAGTATTGAACTTCTCATTTCACTTCACTAGGTGCTGCACTTTGTGTATTAAAGGGTAAATTCTCCCAAATTACAAAAATATGTGTTTTCTGACTTCCCTCATGTGGAATTTGGCCAGGCAGTTAGTTTTGCTTTTATTTATCCAGGTTTTGAGATAACCGACTTTAAGATTTATACAAAGGAGGTGAACCAAAGTTTGTGATGCTCACAGCTTTGAACATTACATCAATAACAGCAAACATCTCTTTGCTACTTCTTGGGTAGAAAGTAGCTCCGCTGAAAAATATTCACAGCGAGATCTGTGGTTTATCCAGAGTAAAGGCCCGATAACAGCGGCATTAATGAGGGTGAAAGTTTGGATCAAATGAAATCAATTTCAATGGAATCACATCCACATAAAACTGTTTGCATACATAGTTCAACTTTGATTAGCTATGACATGCAAATTCCCGCCATAATCAATTCCTCGTCTTGACAGAGTTGACATTTAAGGGAGCAGAGAGCCGGTGAGTCCAAAACGCAGAAAACTATCAAATCAGACGTCACACAAATTCAACTTCTGCCAGATAATAAACGTCTCCAGGAGTCGATGGTATAAATACGTCTCAAATAAACTTTGTTGTCCGGGTAGCAAACAAGCAAGCCAGCTAGCTTGGCTGGCTATTGTAACCAGGGCTGCAACAAACAATTATTTTATTGCAGATTAATCTGCAGGTAAATGTTTAGTCTGAAACGTCAAAATGAAACGAAAAAAAAAAACCCCATCATGACCTCCCAAAGCCCAGAGCGATGTCCTTAAATTGCTTCTTTTATTCGACCAACCGACAAAAACCGAAAAATATATAATTTACTATCATATATGACAAAAACATGCAGGAAATCTTCATATCTGAGAAGCTGGAAACAGCAAATATTTGGCATTTTTGCTTTAAAAAATGTCAATTTGCGGGTGAATGAAACGATTAATTGATAAAACATTGAAGACAAATTTGACTAATCAACTAATCGTTGCAGCTTTAATTGTAAACAAGCGTTTTTTTAACTTTTAAAGACACTTTAAAGTTGAATTTTAACACTGAGAGCAGCATAAAATCATATTCACCTCCACTGTATTTGTGCAGAATTCTCAGAGAGAGAGAGATCTTAGAGAGATACCACTTAATTTAAGCAATAAAACATGTTTTTTTTAACCATTTGGACGAACTTTTAAATGTAAGAGGAAGATTAGATGACTTACCCCTTTCTCAATGCTGCCCGTCTGGCACAGAGTCCCCTCTGCAGCAGGGATACTGTTAGTAACACAGCGGTTGCTTTTGCTAAGGCACCAGAGCTCTCTACACACTTCCTAGGAAAGAAGGCAAAAGCAAGTTGGTCAGAATAAATCAATTCAGCAGGCTGGGGGGGTTGGGGGTGGTGGTGGTGGTGGTGGGGGGTGGGGGGGGGGGGTTGGATTGCTGAATAAGAGTGAGAATGATTTATCAGTAGCCTTTGGTGGTTTTCCTCTTTGTGTTTTTTTTTTACTCTTGTCTGACAGCAGTGAAGACAAAAAACACCGTGGAAATGTATCTATAAATCTACACGATTCCAGATCAAATCAGAGGATGAGAAGAGTTGATGAGACCACATCAAGACTGCTAACTTCAAGCGCCCATATGCTTTGGATCACTGTGCATCTTGAGCAATACGCCAAGGGTCACTGGGTGCTCTTAATGTTCTCTTATGAGAAATGAAGAGTCAGCTGGATCAACACCATGACTAATGTTTGCTCACGTTCACCTCAGGACCACACGGGACCGTGACATCAGTTCAAGAAATCCCATTTCTGCTTCTTGGGGGAAATCAAGAGTGAGCAATAGGCCCCCCAAGTCTTAGATAAAGACGACTTGTAGGCCTAACAAATATCTTGAGTATTACTGAGTGGTCTGGATAAACATCATATCTCCATCTTCTCCTCCTCACTCCTCAGTCTAGAGCATAAGGAGAATCCATTTAGATTACTAAAGGAGGGGAGTGTGTGTGTGTTTGAGACGCAGAGAGAGAGAGAAGACAGCACTAAGTTGCCCCCAAATAAATAAAACCATAAAGCGAACACATGTTACAAGGACAGCTCTGCACAACCTTGCATTAGATTTCCCATTAAACCGAACTGGGTTGCCTCGCGTCTCAACTTCAAAGGCTTTTACAGGACAATTGTGTACGGCAGAAGAGCAGGCTCATGAAAAAGAGTTATGATCCCACGCATAGATTCTGACCCCCGGGGTCAGTAAATATGCCACGGCCCTGCAGCTCCCTGAGCCTATCCAGATTAAATAAAGCGGCAAACTGCCACTCTCTGGTTGCAGCGACTCCCCTTCTGCCAGCTGGTTTCAATAAGCCGTCCCGCTGCTCCATTCACTATCTCGGCCCCGCTAAAAGGTCAGCGGCCCGGGCCTTAACGAACATGGATGTGGCCTGATGGATTTACGCTAAGAGAGAACAAGCCGGTGATAAAAAAAGGGCAGGGGCGCTCTGTAAGGGCCTCACTAATATAGCCATCAAAGGTTTGTTTGTTTTTCATACCTTTAGCCTCCAGCATTGCTCAGGTTTGTCTGTCCACATTGGTAGCTGTGAGCTGTCTAACCGTGGAGCCGGGAGTATCACTGAGGCCGAATTACGGGTATAAATTACCCTAACTTCCTCTCTCGACGTCTTTGTTACTTTTCCCACCTCTGACACAGTCTCATGCTGTGATTTAAGGATCTTTGAAATGTTTGAGTTTAGTTGAACCCTCCTGAAGGTGTCCTGGGCCATATTCAATGAAATATTGCTGTTGTATTGTTCTACATCAGTAGTTCCCGACCTTTTTTGGTAATGACCCCTGACTAAAAAGCAAGATGTACTTTGGTTTGATTTGTGAGCGGATCATGTTAAAGAGTGATTCTCCCTTCTTACACTGTTTGATTTGGTCCAGTGTTTGTAGCCCAGTTAAAGCCTTAAACCCTTTCTATTTTAAATTAATATAGGACCAAGTATTTTGGATCATCTTATAAAGTGTTTGTTCACTTATATAAACAGCTTGTGACTGTTTTTACAAAGCTTTGTAAAAGACACAATGACCAAATAGTAACTTGACTTATTATTACTTACTTATTATTAGTCAGTCAATGCCTGTTGAGTCCACTAGAGCCCTGTCAGTCTTAATCATACTCACTTAGGAGAGGAGGCACAAATAAATGAGCACTTTTCCCGCTCAAATGGTACAAAAAGTAATCACCCAAAACCATTTTTACCTGCCCAATTTGATAAAAAGTTGCCCCGTTTGTGCAGGAAACCACCCAACCTGGCAACACAGTTTGAACCATTGAAACTATCCAGTCAGGCTGCAATTACCAGTTATTTTCATAATTAATTAATCTATCAATTATTTCAATCACTTGGTTTATAAAACATCAGAAAACTCTTCCACCCAGCCTGAGGTGATGTTATTAAAGGTCTTGTTTTGTCCAATAGTCTAAGACTCAAAGATATTTGGGTTAAGAGAAGAAAAAGCAGCAAAATCTCTCCTTTTAAAAACTGGAACTATCAAATGTTTGGTGTTTTTGCTTGAAAAATGTCAATTATTGAAATTGTTGCCGATTCATTTTCTGTTGATCTAATAGTTGCAGCTCTACTATCCAATATTTCACTAGAAAGAACCAAACGTTAGAGAAAAGTCTGAAAAATAAATTTCCTATTGGATTAATCATCTCATGACCACCAGGTTGGGACCCACTGGTTTACGTCGCTGTTCCCACCAGTTTAACAGGATACATCAGGTCATGTGTGTTGCTTAATTCAGATGAATGAATATAGAGCAGATTTGTTGCTGAAAAAAAAGCTGCAAATCATTTTACTATCTCGCAGACTAAACTGAAGGAATGGTATTTCTTGAGCAACATATTTTATCAGTAAAATACTAAAACTGCAACGTGACCGTGTGACATTATTTATAGTTTTATTGCAGATAAACTTCCCCTTCTCTTCCCATCACCACGATAAGAAAATGCAAAAAAAAAAAAAATATATATATATATATCTAAAAGTGAAGAGTTCAGCAGGTTATGACTGAGCCTCAGCTTCAGAAAACCAGACTCTTCCATTCATTAGAGCTTTTATTCATTTCTGTGGTCACGTCTGTCCAGTGAGCAGTCGTAGAGGGCATCTCTTTCACAGATGGCTGTATGAAACAGATCTGATTGTCAGACACAAAAAAACTCCAATCTTGCTCTGTTGAATCAGCGCTGGAATCCAATCCGCTCATAAATGGGTGTCTTTCATGCTGATCTAAAACCACAATTATGAGCTTATGAGCCAAAATAACAGGGCTTGATTTGAGAGCCTGTTATAATCTGCTGTCAGATATTTCTTTCAATGAAATGAAATAACTCTATGATCTCAGCTAATCTTTGTCCCCCTTTTTTTTCCATCATGTGCCCAAATATTTATGTAATGCAAACCAATATCACGTTATTGTTCATTAAAATCTTTGAGGATTCTTTCAACCGCTCATTTTTGCCATGCGGTTGTTTCTTGTCTTTCACTGCCCGTGTCATTTAATGTACCTAGGATTTCTCATTACTTGAGCAGAGTTGGAGGGTTGGGGGAGGTGGAGGGGGTGGGGGGGGGGGGATCATTATCATCACAGAATGAGGCAAGTGTTGACTTCAATCCTTCATCTCTTTGTCTGCAAAGTTTAGAGATTATAAAGAAGAATAAAGCAACGTGTGGAGAGACACCTCCGAACCAACCAAGTTGTAGAGCAATGATAAAACAATTATCTTCTTTGCATGTTCACCCCCCCGTTTAATCTCAACCAGGAAATATAAACTTAAAGAAAACTGCTATTATTACCTTATTACACCTTATCATGCACATATATTCAAACTTCAATCCAGCTTTTATCTGTGCTTTCCTTTTCCTAGTTCCCAAATCTGGATACCTCACAATATGGAGCTCATTTGGATCATTTTTATCATGTATAAAGCTGAAACAATTGATCAATGGAAAATTAATTTGAAAGCATGTTTATAATCAATTCATCTCTTCAGTCATTTTTCAAGTAAAGATGGAAAACATTACTTGGTCCCTGCTTCTTAAATGTGAGGATTTGCTGCTTTTTTTTGTATTTTATGGTAGTAAATTCAATATCTCTGTGTTCTGGACTTTAGATCGGACAAAACAAGACGTCACTTTGGGCTCTGAGGATCATAGACTTAACAATTAATTGTGAAAATAATCTGCAGATTATTCAGTAATGAAAATAAACGTTAATTACAGCCCTGGTAAAGTAACATGAGGCCAGGCATTGCTGTGGGGTTATAATAAAACTGAGCTGGCAGCCCACTATGACTTAATCAATGTGACTGATAGCAGAAACACTTTTATGACGTTGCAACCCTGTGTCCTAGAAATTACTTTCAAATGCTATTAAATTGTTTTCCCAATTATGTTTCGTTGGCAAACGTAATCGCTGCCTGGATTATGTTCACTGGCAACATTTTTTTCAAATGGATTAAGTTCTTCATTTATATATCGTGCTGAAGTCAGAGGGAGGAGATCTGGGGGGGGGAACGACCTGCTTGTGGTTAAGTTTAGGTAACAAAAGCACTTTGCTTAAGTTCAGTGAAGGATCATTGTTTCGCTAACATGTTATGCTTCAAGTCATATGTGGACTTTTTTTCTGTATTAAAGGTGCAGTTTGTAGAATTTAGTGGCATCTAGCGGAACAGACTCAGCAGAAATGGAATATAATATTTATAAGTATGTTTTAATTAGTGAATCATTGTGTTTTAATTAGCTTAGAATGAGCCTTTTATATCTACATAGGAAGCAGGTCCTATTCCACAGAGGCCGCCATGTTGCACTGCCATGTTTCTACAGTAGCCCTGAATGGACAAACCAAACTTTAGCTCTAGAGAGGGCCTTTCATGTTTTTCTAGAGTTTCACAGCCACCGTAGGTTCTCCTACACGCTATGAAGGGGAGGGGGAGGGGTAGTCAGTTGGTTGCAATCCACAACCTCACTACTAGATGTAGATAAACTCTACACACTGGTCCTTTAAACAAAGACCGTCTCTCCATAACCTTAACCGAGCTGCCAGTATCTAAAACATAATCGTAAAAATATAAAAATATTGCCGTAGTTTCTGCTATACAATGTTGTACTGCAAGATCGGATATTTTCGTGGGAAAAAAAAGAGCTACGTACGTTGTCACTGAACATTTCACTCAGTATCAACATTTTTGCAATTTGCCAAATACTTAATGTTTTTTTAACATTTTCTCATTATGTTGACAGAAAAAGTACTTAAGCTAGCATTACGTTTACTGCAAAATGTATTTACTGTTGCAATTTAGTTGTATAGAAACGTAATTTCTAGGAGGGTTGGACACTGACGAAGAAACTGGAATACATCGGTTACATCTGGCCGATACCTGATCCGCTTACTATGGTTAGTAGTAGACCCTGATCAGGCGGACTGGACTGGTGCATCCCTGCTTCCCTACCTCCAAATTTATAACTGCTCAGTCACAGCACTCGACATTTACAACATTCACAGCAGCCAACAACTCTTCCTCGTGTCATTTCCATAAAGCACTTTCCCCTTTTCATTTGTTTATATGTGTGTGAGATTCATTGAGTCTCTTCGGAGACTTTCTGCAGGTTATTCACTTATCTCTCTCTCACCTCATTTTTCTGACACCTACTGTCGACTCTCTAATAGAGGCATAAAATACCCAAAAAGAAAAAAATTAAAAAGTGTGTCACAGCACACTAGGTCACAAGTGATGCCATTAGAGAGAAGCAATAGCGCCTGATACATCTACAGCTTTGATTACAGCAACATTATTAAGTCTTAGAGGCTCATTTCTGATGGAAGCACCTGATCTGCTCTCCTTTTCCACACCAGCCTCATCGACCTCCATCACACCTGAAAATCTCTCCACTCCTCACCAACCAGTCAGACTAAGGCTGCAACTACCGATTATTTTGATTATCAATTCATTTTATTTTATTTCAAATTGAATGTAAGCCTGAAGAACAAACTGTAATTGTCTAAATACTTATTGTCTGGACTGTGTATTATTGGTCATAAGTGAGCAGGAGATTGGTGTGAAAGATGCTGGTTTCTTACCCCATACTTGCACTGGCGCGAGGAGGCTCCGTACTGGAAGCGACACTGCTCGTCTGCATCGTACACCTGCCCCGGGGCCACTGTTGGGTACAGGAAGTCTCGTTTCAGAGGTTCATTGTCCAGACACGTCCCCCGACCTGAGCTGTCAAAAAAACAAACCTACAATAGAATTGTTTCTTACACAAAGGAACCTTTCTACACTTGTGCGTGAAGCGCCAAGATTGGGCGATTAAAGTCCCCCCCCCCCCCCCCCCACCAGCAACACCACCTTCTCCTTAAGACCTTAGCTGGTGTTGTGTGACTCATTTAATTTTACCATCAAACTACCATTGTAGGAAGCTTGTCAGAGATCTCAAATGACATGTAATTAATGTTGATATCACACATCAACACCTCCTCATCAAAGGCAGTGTTGAAGCACAGGCAGAGACATTTTACCAGAGGCAAAGAGGGCAGGCTGTCTTAAAAGACCAGCCCTCTCTGATTATATGCTCCACTATTCTGTATGTCACTGCTTGTACTGAATCCACAGAGGAGCCAATAAAATGACAGAGCGGGGAAAAGGAAGAGAAAAATCTGGAGTGAGCTATGGGTCATATGTCCAGGCCTAGGATTATGTTTAGTCTGTTTTGTCAGATAGAAATATGTGCACTCACAAAGAACTCGCAGGAGGGGAAAAAAAAAAAAAAACACACAGCAGTTTTGTATTCTAGTAGCAAAAAAAATAAAAATACTTCAGAGTGGCTTTTGCCTATTTCTGGGTTTACACACTGAACTGTCTGTGTTGCCGTGTGCATGCTGTTTTCTTTGCAAGTAACTAAAATCACACTAAAGACAAGTGCCAGTAGAGAAACTGTATTTCATTTTGATCTCTACCTCCTCTTCTTCTCCCTGAGTCAGAGGACTCTCTCAAGGCAAAATATTACTACGACTATTTACTATAACACTGTGTTCTTTCCAGCTGTGGCAGCTGCAACATGCAGTGGAATGCTTCCCATCCCTCGAAAGGAAAAGTGGGCCTGGTGACAACAATAACGTAGAGCTGTGCTTTATGATTGAGCAAACTGCAACTTTGACCCAGAATAAGACTGAAAGTAAGAGAGCATTAAAGGGACGGTTCAACCAAAATTACAAAACATACATTTTCTCACTTAACATCTGGAGATATCAGGCCATGCAGATAAGTTTTTGAGATATGTGTCTCTGAAATCTCAATGCTCTATGAGACTTAAAGTCCCCGTCCACTCAAAAATGTGTTTTTCTTCTTGTTCCTACAGTTTGGATGTTTCAAGCTTCGCTGTGCAGAATGATGTATGTGCAGAGTTTGCTTTCACATTTCATCTGCTGAAGGGGGGAAAGTTTCTCTCTGCGCTCACCTTGAAGGACAGGTTCACAATTTTCCAAGTCTTTCTTAAAACAATAGTCAGGAGCCCCCAATGGACACTGAAACAGCTTTTTTTTTCTTGCTGTAATCATTCATCCTGTTCATACTGACCATTAGAGGATCCCTTCATAATGCACTTAAGATGTAAGTGATTGTCTGAAGCTAATATGAAGCAACAGTCGTCCAAATGAGTCAAATCAAGTAGATATCTTTCAACATTACAGTCTTTTTAGTGCAAAAGTCCCTCTTTTTGTTACTATACTTCCACGGCAGCTCAACAGGGAAACACTGTCCGAGGAAACACAAAGAGGGAATTTGATGCTAAAAAGACTGTAAATGTGTCAGATATCCACTTGATATGACTAACTCAGACTGCTGAAGCTGAATAGAAGCTTCACAGAGACTTTTAAATGACTGTGTGGACACACCGTCATAGAGGCAGAGTTTTTCAATGAGTAGTAGACGTCATTTTAAGGATTTCAGTGAAGTAAATTATCTTTTCTTTTGCGGAAAAAAACACATTAGGCACAAATTATTATAGAAGTTCCAGTGTGTTGTCCTTTCAGGGCCACCATATTTTGTTTGTAGATTTCTGCCTCCACCTCTGTACAATGGAAATGAATGGAATTTCACATATAATGCTCACAGCATTGAATATTTACGTTTTAATTTCTAGATGAACCGTGTCCTAAAGTCCCTTAATCAGTGATTCTATTTCAGCAGTTCCCAGGAGGTACGTTGAAAGACTGTGGAGTAGCTCAACTAATTTGAACAGAATACAAATTATGATATATATATAAATTACAATTATTTTAACATATTTGTGTTTAGGCAGAAAATAAACACACAAATAGGATTATAAATTGAAGTGTCGTCAAAAAAACCAATAAACTGCCAGCTAAGCGGGGCCGATGGACGCACCTCCCACCATCAGTTTAACACCTTAAAGGGACACTCCAACAATTTTACAAATGAAGATCATTTTACGAGTCATAGAGAATGCTATGCTGTATTATATTGTGTTATTTCTGTGAAATATAATTTACAATCTTCCCAGTTTACATTGTTATTAAACAGCATTTTGATCAAATGTTGGACACGTCGACCAATCTAGATAAACGTCATGTATTAGCAAGCTAACGTTAGCTTTGTCAGTTGGTTCAGTTAACTACGCAACGTGATAAATCTCTACGTAAGAAGTAAGTTGGTTCTAAATTTAGTTTGTAATTTAGTGATGCTGAAGTCTTCACTAAGTTAGAATTTATGCGCCGTCTGCTGGTGTTTAAACAGCATCGATGCACAATTTAAAGTTAATTTTCAATGCTGAATGTCTGTTTTCCTCATAAGTTTAACGACAGCATAAATTTCAATTGTTAAATGGAAAACTGCACAGTCTAAAACATTTTTTTGGCCAATACTGAACAATAAAACAAGACATCTAATGCATGCTGTTTGTTTTCATCCCAGAATCCCAAATAAAAAAATAAAAAAAAGCATTTTAAGCAGAACTTAAATGTTCCATGCCGAGAGGAGGAAACTCTTTCTTGCTTTCTTTTATCCCCTCTCTTCCCTCTTTCTCTTGTCTTTCTTCCTCCGTCCGTCCATCCCCTGTTCTCAGTTACTGAATGGAATAATCCTATTTCTTGGCTCTTGTACCTCGGAGGACCCTCTCATCAGAGAGAGAGAGAGAGACACAGACAAACCAGCCTCTGAGGCCCTCAGACTCCCTGTGAACTAAGGTCAAGCCTCACTATTTATTGGTTTGTAGAGAGACAAAATAGTCAAAGTTTAAACATAGAGGCTATTATTTGACATTGTCGCAAAGGCTTCCTGTCCGGTGGATACAGCCAAATTCATTATGCTGAGCGGAAATATCCTCTAATAAGCGGGAACATCAGCAATCCCTGAACTCTGACACCGGTCATTCATGTAGATATTAACCATGCTGATTGGATCCAACCAGCGGTGAGACAGCAGCATGATTAAATCAGACTAACCCAACAATTATCATAAGGCACAAGTCTAATATCAAATTCAATAGAGAATGCGCTCTCTGAGAGTTTAATAGAGCCAAACTGCCTGTCTGTTAACATTTATAACAAACTGGCACGCAGACTTGGGAGAATAAACTGTGACTGAACTGTGAGTGCATTCATAAACCATTCCTAAAAAACCCAAACAAAGCGCCACATATTGCTGTAGCAAGATGGTGAATCTAGGCCAACACCACAGCCAAAGTTGTTTACTTGGCAAGGAGAAGCATGTGCGATATCCAAAACTCTGATCGAGGGAGAGAAAGGGAGGATAATTGGAGTTTACAGACAGAACCCTTTTGTAAAAAAACATAAAAAAGCTAAAGGCAATAAAACTTAAATGAAAAGAAATAACCCGAGAAACAGACTGATACAAACGGAGGGATAATATATAAGATGAGCGAGAGTCGAGTTCTGCTCGGAGAAGTAAGTAAATCAGCTTTGGTCATCCTCAGATACTCGAGCCAGAAACCGAGAGGAACCCGGCGGAGCAGCAGAGAAGCGGCTCTTTGTGTCCCAGTTGGAAGCTGGCATATAATACTGTCATCTCTGTCACAAGTGCAGTTCACAAACCCTCCTCGAACAGCTTTCAGCCGGAAACATCATCTGACAACCGCAGCCAGTATTATCCGCTTTCTTGGAGGGCCTAGCTAACTAAACATGAATACACAAGCAGACACACACACACACACACACGGACACACCGCAGACTCACATTGCATCCTACCAACATCTCACCACAGGGTTGTATATTAGGAGTTTTACTGTAGAGAGAAAAGTCCTCTACAAAATGACAGAAAACGATGGCTCTCTGTAGGTCTATAACTGCGCCGCGAAGCAGTTATAAATTGAGATATTTTCAATCCCCTCTGCTTCTTTGCAGGGGCAAGCTTAAATAAATAGGCTCTATTATCCAGGGCACAATAAAACATAACACTCTGAATTAGAGAAGTGTGTGAATAATGTGTTCTTTATGTCTCTAATGCTAAAAACTGTGCTTCTCATACATAGATTCAAGCACATTATTATCATTATTGTGCACAAGCACGCATATTAAGACAGCAGGGCAATGAGTGCAGAGGCTCCTGTAACAAGCCTCTGCTACTGTTACTAATCTGAATCAACCAAAAAGTGAAGCTGACCCTGACCTCTGACCTGTCAACTTCTCTCTAAAAATACTGATTGTTTTCATCGTGGTCTTAATCGCTGAACTCAGGTCCTATAATAATTTTGGAATTTGAAATTATTGCTCCGTTAATAAGATTTGAAGACTTATAGTAGCTTTTATGTCTCCCATGTGGGTGTTGATTGATAACTGCCCTGTTAGCACAATTTAGCTAAATTAGCTAACGTTAGCCCAAGTGTGCACCACCCCTTTTTTTTGGCTAGTTGGGGGCGGCAACACAAGCTGTAAACACAACATCTGACTAAATTCACTCTCTTTTAGCTCTGTTTTTGCTTTCTACCAACTCCTGAGGGAAATATCTGGTTATTTCACAGCGAAATGTTCCACTATGTTCACCAGCTAGTCGCTAACTTTGTTCATCTGCCATTTGGTGCTAAGCAGATAGTGTACGGTGAGTTTTTGGAGCTTTTTTCGTAAACAAACAGCTGCCTGACGCTGCTGGAAACGAGGTTGATGAGAGCCAAGAGGGTGAACCAAAACAGTCAAGTTACAAAACCAAAACAATGAGCTAAAAGACAGTAAAAACCTCTGCAGAGCTGAGAGGAGCTGCCTGTCATTTTATCCATTGCTAACACAAAGAGAGCAGCTTTAACATGACTCTTTGCACTAACTTTACTGCTATTGCTGCAAACAAGCACTTTCTGAAAGTTGTTTAGTGTTGTCCTCTACATTTTTTTGTCCGTTTCTGACATTATGATAAATAGTGAAAGGACATTATCTTTCCTGCAAATGCCAGAAATCTTTGACCTCGTTCTGCGAAAAAGAGGATGGCAACATGTTTCTCATCTGTGGGAACAATTCTGACCACTTTTTGTTATTTCTACACAATGAAACTGTTTCCCAACAGTGGCTCAGCCCGCCCAGGAGAGAGTACAATACACTCACTCTTGAGCTCAGTCAGTGGAGAAATGTCAGTCTTCACTCACACAGCAACCAACACTCCTCCAGTGGGAACTATCTGATATCTTATTTGAGACCAGGGTGACTCCGATGTTCTTTTTTTTTTTTTAAAGGGGACGTATCCTGCACATTTCCATGTCTGTATTTTTATTCTGGGGCTCTACTGGTGTATTTTTGCATGTTTTACAGTTTAAATAAACTCCTTTATGCAGCTCCTTAGTTCAGCCTCTGTCTGAAACAGGCTGTTTTAGCTGCTTGTCTCTTTAAGGCTCCCCTTCCCAATGAGGAAGCTTCTGCAGCCTCCGGAGGTTATGTAAACAAACAGCACTGGTAGTATTTCACTTCTTTTTCTCATTCTTTACACAAGACATATAATCTTCCCAAATACATCCGTACATGTTCGAGCCCAAACCTGATCTGAAACATGAATGGACCAAAGACCACGTAACGATCAACCTTTTGTGAGCATGTGCGAACGATCTGATGTCATCACGAGGAGGAAGTAGAGGTAACTTTGCAAATGAAGCGTTCAGAGCAGGCTGACTTTTGACTATCAGGGTGCATTTTTACATACTTTCACCTCAAGTTTTGGAACTTAAACCATGTTTAACATAGACATCCGACATTATAATAGTATATAAATGACAGGAAATGACTAAAAGAATGATATGTCGCCTTTAAAATCAGATTCAAGAATATCGTCCTGGATAAAAAGAGAAGTCCTCATACGTGAAATTTAACTTTTATTAGTAAAACATTTCCTCTGCCTGCTTGAGGTGCAATTCCAAGCAGAGCTGCTCCTCTAAAAGCAGCTTCGACTCAGTGTATGTTGTGCAGGGATCAGGGAAGTAGCTTTTAGTTCATTCAGTCCTGCCATGATCACAGGTATCTGATCTCTGCCAGACTCTGAAGGCCAACTCCAGATGTTTTGTCTGGCCTCCTATAACTCAGGACTAGAGACCTGTGAAAGTTTTTTACCATGCCAGCCTGGCAGCACTCAGCCAGCAGTCCCTCATTCTGCCAAATGTCACTGCTTTTACTCTTTAGTTTATTTATGCACTCCAAGTTTTTGTCTTCTTTGACCTATCCACAAAACAGTCAAGCGGCGGTTGAAGGCAGCTGGCCTACACATCACCACTGAGGACCACATGAGCTAACATCACCCGCCTTGTGGTGCGAGGATGCAAGGGTGGAAGGCACCCAGTTATCATACACAGCCACAAGGAGGTCTGGCAGGAGTCTTGGTGATGAAATGGATGTGAATAAGTGGGGAACGACGAGCCTAGCGGGTCACCACCAGGGCCAGACCGTGGCAGCGGGTTGTAAAGCGAGACGGCTGTGAGCGAGCAGGAAAACAGGCACGCACCTATTCCTCTGCTGCGCACACACACACACACACACACACACACACACACATGCAGGCAAATCCAAACACACTCAGACAGTCCCACAGGGAACAACCATCATCCACTTACTCGAGAAAGCTGGTGATGTAGTCTTTGCTGCAGGCAGACCAGGAGAAAGGGTTGGTGTTGGCTGTTATATGAGCGGCCATCAGTTTGGCTGTCTCGTGGCCTTTGGTGCCGCAGGAATTCCCGATGCCATCGTGGTTCATCCCGAAACTGAAAATATAAAAACAGAGGGAAGTTGGAATTAATGCAACTAAAAATGACCCTTCTGGGTTGTTAATGACACAGTTTAGATGCCATGACTGCGGACAGTCCAGGTTGCTGAGTGGTGGATGTCTACCTCAGTGGCCCTGGCTGTAAAGATCGAGCTCTGCGGCTCTGAAACAGCTGTGTGGAGGAGAGCCAGGGGTCAAGGGTCAAACCCTGTCTGGAACTCGGCAGGAACGAAAAAAAGTTCTAATCACCACTCTGATGCCTGCCTGTCAATCACCGCCTGCAGGTCTGAGCAGGCCGCGAGGGAGAGTCACCGCCGACCGGAGCGAACACAAGGGATCCTTTAGATCGATCGAAAGAGACCCAAAACAGTCCCCAAACCTTTGTGGCCTGTTATGAAAAGCTGCTCAAGAATTTATTTCACACTGAGGGCTGAAAATAAATCATTTTAACAATTCATTCTTTAAAAAACCTTATCTGTCTGGATATCATTTGAGAGAAAATCTCATGTTACAGCAGGATGTCAAAGCTTACTTTTCCTTACAGTCCATGAGCACAAATCAGGTCTAATGTATATAACAAACCCGACCACATCGCACAGCCCAAACCTGTTTTTCTAAGGCCGGCGTTTATGACATTTTACCCTACTCTGGAAATAAATCAGCCCGGTTGAAACCCCGCTGCAGTGTGTTTTTTTTATACATCCTCTAGAAGTAGAGACTATTTTTACAACTGCCCCACAACAGAAGCAGACACGAGACATAATAAAGGAAATCGCCATCTTGCTGAACTCTCTCGAGAGGGATACGTAGACTAATACATCATCATTATTTTGCTTTATATTCAGGAAGAAAGAGCCAGAGGTATGTGGACACTGACATTTGCATGAGGAAATATGTGGAGATACAGTTCAAGACGTCTGCAGGGGGGGGGGGGGGGGGGGGGGGGGGGGGGGGGGGCTACATGTCTGGTGAACCCGCGTAGTAAATAGTGTTTGTTTAAGAGGAATTATTAGAGCACACAATCACGGAGGTGATAAAAGGTTTAAAGATGATCTGAATCAAAAGAAGAAATAACCATTTGCTAGAGGTGCGGACTCGAGTTACATGACTTGGACTCGAGTCGGACTCGAGTCATGAATATGATGACTTAAGTCAAGACTTAACTTGACTTTGATTTTAACCAGCGACCTGTGACGTCACTTGGACTTGTGACTTTTAACTTGCAATAACTTGTGCAGCAAAACAACTCTTTATTTTACCGGATGACAGAATTCCTTTGAAGAGACTTCTCGTTTTCACCAGTTTAAATGACAAACTGGGGCGAAAATTGAATCCGCTGTAGCTAAAAAAAAAAAAAAACATTAAAGGAAGGGTTCACAATTTTGCAAGTCTGTCCTAAAACAAGAGTCAGATGCCCAAACAAAATCATTCCTCCTGTTCATACTAACCATTAGAAGATCCCTCTGTAATGTACTTTCAGCGTAACGGATGGAGAACAACATCCACAGTTCTCCTTCTGTGCATTTAAAAAAATATTTAAAAGTGTATCTGAAGCTAATATGAAGCTTCAGCCGTCCAAATTAAGTCAAATCAAGTAGAAGTTTGCCTACTTTCAAAGTGTTAAATTCCCTCTTTTTGTTAGGATCCCTCCACTGCAGCTGAACAGCAAAACATTGTCAGTGAAGACACAAAGAGGGATTTTTTGCAAAGACATCCACTTTATTTTAAAAACTCAGACAGCTGAAGCTTCATGTTATCCTCAGATAAACATTTTTGCAGAAAAGGAGGACTGTCTCCCATCACTTGTACTGTAAGCGTGTTTGGAGGGAATCCTCTAATGATCGGTATGAACAGGGGAAATGATTGATTGGGGCGGCTGTGGCTCAGGAGGTAGAGTGCGGTCGTCCACTCATCAGAGGGTCGGTGGTTTGATGAGGTGAGTGATCATTAGAAACATAGTAAAGGGCTGTATTGCTCCTCATGAGCAGGCAGCTTGCATCAGTGTGTGAATTGGTGAATGTTAGCATGTGTTGTAGAGCGCTTTGAGACTAGAAAAGCTCTGTATAGACGCAATCCATTTACCATTACAGCAAGCAAAACCTGTTTCAGTGTTTATTTGGGCTCCTGACTATTGTTTTAAGAAAGAGTTGAAAAATTGTGAACCTATCCTTTAATGATGTATGTTACTTACGAAAAAGTCCAAATTGTCTGGTTAATGTGTTCTCTGCAAGCCGGCGTACTCAGCCAAGATAATTCTTGAGGTAAAAGAAGCATCAATCTGTAACAATACTCTTAATATCACGAGCGGAGAGTGTGTTTTTGTAGTTCGACAAGACCAACAGAGTGTTGAGTTTTCTCTAGTGAAACGTTCTCGCTGCTTCATATCAATTGCAGTTGTCAAAGTCGATCAGCTCAGTTCTGGCGGTGCCCCGTTGGCTCACGAGGTTAAAATACCAACCATGAACCGCAACGCAGCCGCTTCTCTCATAGAGTTTCTTCCTCCTTCATTTCCTGTCATCTCTCCACTATAGTTATCTAATAAAAGCATAAAATGCAACCAAAATAATAGAAATTAAACTGCTCATTGAATTGTAATTTTCCATTATTTTAGTGAATTTCCACAGATTTCTCATCCTTGTTGTTGGATTGAAAGGTTTCCTGTAGAGTTTCTGTCTGTTAGCACAGCAACGGAGCAGTTTTTTGTTTGTCTCGTGCGTGTGCAGGTTTCACACTATCCCACTCATCTACAAGCGGCTGTAATGCACCGAGAAACGCAGCGATGCGCCAACGAGGCAGAGAAGAATTTTTAAAAAACATAATAGTGAATCAGGACCTCCGGTATTTTTGGTAGCTCGTAAAAAATACGGAGAGCAAAGTGAGTCGGCTGTTATTTCAGTGCGTCAGCTACGTATCGAGCCAACGTTTCACATCTTCTGCTACTCATCTCATTTTCAGGTTTTATTATTTTCACCTGTAAATATTGTAGTGTTTCTACCTGCTCAGCCAACAAAACCTCAATTAAATCTTTTTAGTTTGGAAACAAATGTTGAAAGTTGAAGACGAATGGATTCAATAAAGGATTCAAAACTGGTTTCAGTTTATATTGACGTTGATAGAACGAACTCTGAACCTAGTCATCAATTCACACCTGATCGTTTCGCTTCTACTGTAATAAATGTCATGAAATGTATTTATTATTTCTGTAAATGTATTATACTTTACTCTGTTTAAAGGTTTTGAATGGTATTAAATTGAAGGGCGCAAAATCACTCGAAACACAAACGTTGGACTCGTTTTGGACTTGGACTTGAAACTTACACGTGACTTGCAAAACAATGACTTTCTCCCCCCCCCCCCCCCCCCCCCGATCATTTGGAAGTAACGTCGAAATCAATATCACATCCGACTGCACTCACTTGTGGCCGATCTCGTGAGCGATGGTGAAAGCGGAGCCGAGGCCGATGTCTTCATTGATGCTGCAGCTCCTCTCCGGCTCGCACATTCCAGCCACCGAGGCCAAGCCTAGACACACACACACACACACACACACACACACACACACACACACACACACACACACACACACACACAAGCCAGACAAACATACAAACACAGGGTCAGGACGCAGTATTCTCAGGAGTCATAAAATGGGGATTCCACACATATGATCCTCTGTGCTGAAAGACAATCTCAGCCGGTCAACGCTATAGATTCACCAGGGGGGGATTCGAGTTCAGCATCACAGGCTAGACTTCCTCTTTTTTTTTTCTTGCAAGCTACAGCGAGGGCTGGAAAATGTCTAGACAAGGTTTAGATTTATACATTTCAATTCATGTAACAAGGGATCGCCTACAACGCGAGCCAAAGGAAAGGGGAATATAAGAACCACCTCACCAACGCCGTGCCGCACCAGAAACCTGTCAGAAAATATAGATGTTTTCCTCATTTCAAAACCTATATAGAGTGGAGAGGGAGCGGTGCACAGAGAGAGAGAGAGAGAGAGAAAGGGAGAGCAGAGAGAGGGTGTTTAAAGTTAAAACCTCTCCACAATCCAGGTGTCGCAGGTCCTTTTTCTCCAAAAGCCTGACAGGTCAGATAGGGAGACAGGAGGCAATTCTTCACAGATTACATCTACAGGTGACTGGAGAGAGGATCATATGACAGCACAAAGCAGGTGTGTGTGTGTCTGTTTGTATGTGTGTGTGTGTGTGTGTGTGTGTGTTGGGGGGGGGGAGGTAGTGCATTAATGTGTGTGAATGAAAGAGCACTTTCTTTTTACTGTTTAAAAGGGACTTTTAGATGTTTTTGGCTTGAGGCTTTTAAAAAAAAAAAAACTTTACACTCTTTAAAGGTTGAAATAAATGACAAAAAACAAACATATTTTCTCACTTTCCTCTTGTTGCTTTTCTTTTATTCTCCCGAGTTATTCTGAGATTTCTGCCTCCTCTCCGATACAATCAAAGTAACTGGAATTTCATTTGCACAGTTTTTTTTAGAAATCACATTTACGCATCTATTTCTCAACAGTATCCCTGATAATCAAACTGTTAAATCAGAGTTTGGGTTCTGAGTTTGAGTTTCAGGTTCACTGAATGTGAAAGTATGCGATGAAACTGATTGCACCGCGGCTACTTATTTGTATATCTGATGTAAATATATTTGTAGCACAGCTGCGACGATTAGTTGATTAACCATTTTTAGTCGTTTTTTAAAGAAGAAAAAGTCAAAATTCTCTGGTTCCAGATTCTCAATTCACAACATTTGAGGACGTCCTGTTGGGCTTTAGGAAACATTTTCTGACATTGATTCAATTAATTGAAAATAATCATTAGTTGCAGCCTTAGTTTGTAGGTTTTTTTGTTGTTGTTTGGTTAAATGTATGTGAAACAGTGAACGCAATTTGTCTAAAGTGAAAGCAAATCCAATCCTCAGATGTCACTATTATCATTGGAACTACTTTCTGCGGCGGAGGAGTCAGATATCTATAAACCTGTGCAAATAAAAGATAAATACAACAATGTGCAAGTAAAAAAAAATCTGTTAGTCATATGATTTGTAAATTGATCTCTCAGTTCTGCAGCCAAAGTTAAACTGAGCTCTCACAAGATATTGATAAAGGGCTCAAACACCTGCATTTATACTTCTGACTCACTGTGTAAATCATGGTTTGGTGGTCAGATTTTCCTGTATAGTTTGCGTGAACTCTCTGCCTTCCCTGCTAAAAGTGGCATGGCTTTTGTATCCTCTTTACTAAGAGGCTAAACAAGAATAGACTCGCAAATCAGGAGGCCACTGAAACCATTACTGGAGGGAAAAGAGAGAGCCCTGAAGGTGAAGAAAGAAGGAGGAGAGGGAGGGAAAAAGGAAGGAGGGTCGGCTACTCTACGATTAGTTTAAGAATGTGCGAGTGTGTATGTGCGTGGTCGTGGCTGAGTGCAAACACACACACCACATTGCAAGTTGTTTTCTTAACACCGGGGTGGACTGTGTATTATCTCCAGCCCCGTGATTACTCGGCGACCCTAAAGGCCAGGGATCTGACCCCGGGAGCATGATCCCCGCGAGGAGAGAGGGAGGAGAGGAGGGGAGGGGGGGGGGGGGTGTAGGAGAGGGGTGGTGAGACAACGAGGAAGCCAAGCAGATGCCAGGGCAATTAAAGCGACCGGGGAATGTGACGAATGCGGTCAATCTGTCAAACCACCCCTGAAGTCACAATATTACCTCCAAGATATACTGTGGTGCCTGCGGGGCCTTTACAAAGATAAGATGGGGAGAGAAGGGCAGGGTGGGTAGGAGGTTTGGGGTGGGGCGAGGGGGTTGAAGAGGAGAGAGGAAAAGAGGAGGAGGAGGAGGAGGAGGAGGAGGAGGAGGAAGGGGGTTCTGCCACTGCTTGCTGTCCTTTTTCCACCCCCAGTCGCACCACAACCAGCATATCACCCACTCTATCTCCCTCCTGCATACTCTAACACTCCCTATAATTGTCCTTTTCCCCCTTCCATTTTCCTTTCAACTCCTTTTCTTCTTCTCCATCTCCTCCTTCTGTCACTACTCTCCTCTTTGTCCCCCCCCTCCTCCACCACCTCCTCCTCCTCCTCCTCCTCCCCTGCTTTCCAACACATACCTTTTCCTTTCTCTCAACCCCGGTGGAAGTGTAAACACCTTGGACAAACTTGAGGTTAGAGGCGGAGGAGAAGAGAGAGACAGGGGAGTTTTATAAACTGGAGGCAGCGCGGGGAGGTGACCGCGGCTGTCCGGGTTCCTCGACCAACAGAGGTGAGCCACAGAGGAGCTATAATAACACGAGTGAAAACATCCTTCTCATTATGTCTCACAGGAGCTGTCTTCTAGAGGAGACTGCGAGGGTTGCTAAATAAGGTTTGTCTGAGGACACGCTGGAGGCCAAACGTAGGAGGGAAAAACCTCTCCGGGGAGAAAAAAAAAAAAAAAAAGATCAGCCGAGATCACCAATTTGGCAATGAGAACACATGAAAACACACACTTTTCTCTTCACTCACCTAAGGTACCACAGGGTTTGTTCTTGTAGGTGCAGATGTCATACCTACGGACAGGCAGGAGAAGGAAAGAACACAAACAATTAAATTAATTTTTGTACAGTGTTTTGTTCCACTGGCTCTTTGCCATTTTCCATTCTTTCCACATTTAATCACTAGTGAGATATAATCTAACTGCAACCTTTAGCATAACAATAGCATATAATGAAGTCATAATTTGACAAAACACCTGGTTCACTCCTCCTTCTTTAGCTTTTTTTTTTTTTTCCAGCTAACACACAACGCTCAGACATGAACGAGGATGAAGTGAAAGGTTTCAGTCATGCTGCGTCCCTACTGTTAACCCCGCGTACAGGTAATCCAATAGAGCGGGAGGGAGGAAAAACCGTGAGCCGCTAGTGCTTTAAGAACACATCATACATTTCAAATGAATGATCCAATCCTTCCTAAAGCTTTTAATCTATTAAAACCAAGGGCAAGAGCAAATTTAATTTCATTGTCCTTCCCTCCTCCCTCCCTTCCTCTCTCCATAACCCCCCCCCCCAACCCCCCCTCGTCCTCTCCCTCCCTCCCTGTGGAGCTGCTCCAAACCAATGAGGTACAATCGAGACCTCGTTTAGGATGTCTATTTGTTTTGATTTTTTTTTTTCTCCCCTAATTTCCCCCCAGTGTCTTTATTTTTTTTCCCCTAAATGTGACAGGCCACTTTCCAAACAAGGCAGGACAGTTTCAAAAACGCAGCTACGGAGGTCACTTTTGTGATGATAAGAACGGTGAATCATTCGGGTGAAAATGGGGTTAAGTTTGCCCTGCTGGTGCATCGCTGCAGGAGATCCACATCGATCATTGATAGAGGAGAAGAAGCCAGTTTTCACAGCAGTGATGTTCACTGGGATCTGCTTCCTGAGAGCCTGGTTGTGACCAACATGAAGGCCTCAGTCTAGAGCGGCAACTAACGATTATTTTCTTGTTGCATCTATAAAATGTCACACAATAGTGCAAAATGTCCGTTACAGTTTGTTAAAGCTCAAGGTGACGTCTTCAAATGTCTCGTTTTGTCCAATTAACAGCCCAAAATCCAAAGATATTAAGTTTAGTATCATATATGATGCAGAAAAGTTTGAAATGATCACGTCTGAGAAGCTGCAACGACTGAGTATTTAGCCTCTTTGCTTTAGAAAAATGACTAAAACGATTATTCTATCATCAAAAATACAGTAGTTGCAATTAATTTTCTGATCGACTAATCATTGCAGCTCTACCTCAGTCCCATATAATACTAGTATTATGTTTTTCAAATAGTAATTAAATCTATTTGACCTTTGGGATGAATTATGAAGTTGGAATCGGCTCGATATGTGAAGTGAAGACCTATGAGACATAATTAGAATATATCATACTAACAATATGCTAATTGCACTTTAATTGAATTATATTTTTATGCTCTGGATCTGGAGCTGCATCGATAAGTCAATTAGTCAATCAACAGAAAATCTAGATGGATCCTATTTGGATCTACAGCTGCAACAAACGATTATTTTCAAAGTCGATATGATTATTTTCTTGATTAATTGTAGAATTTAAGAAAAAAATGTCCATCACATCTTCCCAAGGTTTGGTCTTTAAATGTCTTGTTTTGTCAAACTGACCCAAATATATTCAATTTACAACTACTTAAATAGAAAAGCAGCAAATAATCATATTGGAGAAGGTAAAACCAAAGAATGTTTTGAGTTTTTGCATGAAAAATTACTTAGTTAATGATTAATTTTCTGTTGATTGACTAATTGATGGACTAATCGTTGCAGATCCACTTTGATCCAAAGATGAAATACTCAAATAAATATCCTCTCAGCTGAGCGCTTCAAGCATCAACCATGTTAAAATCTCACTGAACATTTTTCGGTGCATTCCACCATCACAAGGAATGTCTGACTGCTCTTGCAGGCATGGTGGTTAATAAGGGCTTCCTACCATCAGAGAGTTATACAATCTCTAGCATCTCTGAGCTCAGCTGGTGCCTCGTCCTCGCAGCTTGTTATCTCTCGCCTACTTTTGTCTTGTTTTTACTCAGTGTTCACCAATACTTTACTCAAAATTCATATCGAATGACTCTAAGCAGTAAATTATGGGCACGGCCGCATACCAGCAAGGAAAGCAACAACAGTGCTGATGTGCGCCATCTACGTGCAAGAAATAATGTTTGTTTCTGAGGTGTTACATTAAAAACTTTTACCATTTGCTAGCTAAAATAAATTAGTAGTGTCCAGTGAATATTAAAGCTCAAAATTACAGAATATTTTAGCTCATATGGTTTTAGCTTTATGGTTTTCTAGCCAGATGAGCCGTAGACACTTAAATTGTGTGATTTTTTAATTTTTTTGGCACATTTACTGTTACTGATGCGGCTGTTTTTAGCAAACAAACTGACAAACAAACTGCTAGCAACCTGCCCAGCACTAAACAGCAAACATAGTTAGCAACTAGCTGGTGGAAAAACTCTAGGAAGCTAATTCTCAGGAGACAAGAGATTGGAAGAGATTTACATTAAACACTCTTACCATTTGTTAACTAAAATAACATCATATATAAAAGTGCAGTATCACAGTTTCCTCTGGTGAATATTATAGTTGTGTTAATCAATATTACAGAACATTTTAGCTCCTTTGTTTTTGGCTTTACAGTTTTGCTTCCAACACTTCACAAAAAGTTTTTTTGCCTTTTGAAGTTAAGCTAACATGCTAACACATCTAGCCCACATGGAAAAACATTCCAGTGGAGTCATTTTTCTGACAACTTAATGTAATTTTAGTATAAACCTGTCTTTTAGCTCTGTTTTGGTCTCCAACAGCACCTGAGAATTAGCTTCCTAGATATTCTACGTTTTTCTTCAGCTAGTTGCTAACTTTGCTTGCAGTTTGGTGTCGGGCAGCTAGCTAACAGTTTATCAGAGCTTTGCTTGCTAAAAGTGAGGCTGAACCATACAGTTAATGTGCCAAAAACTGAAAAAAATGTGACTATTGCACATAAACTCTACTAAGCAGCCTTTGGTGCTGGTGCTTACTGACCGAAGCTAAAACCAATAATAAAAACATGAGCCAAAGGAGCTGGAAAACATCAACTGACAGACAACAAGCAAGAGCACACTAATGATAGAAAGGCTGTTTTGTAAGGGAGCCCAGAGCGTCAAAAAGCTTGGCTTCAGCCCATGTCAATCACAGAACGCCATCCTCTCTCTAGACAAAACCAGTGGGGGGAATATAAAGTTGCACGGTTATGTGGCCAAACAGTTCTGGCAACAATGAAGTCAATTCCAGGTAATGACAGAGTTTTGCTGTTTTATGGTAACACCCTTGACATAAATTGCAGTGTGACAGGTACAGTGTGTCTGAAACAGCACATTTATTTTCAGAACTAGGGGCTTTATTCCCATCAGCATTAACAGTTAGAGGTAGAGGAAGAAGTGTGAGAACAGGGGCTGGACATTAGGAAGTTCAGTGCTGTAGCTTCTGGCTAGCTCTATTAGCGAACACATACACAAACACTCACAGTCTCAGATGAACTGTGACCACACAACCTTTGCCAACAGCACAGAAAATAACCTGCAACCTATTTGCTCAAAATGAGGAAATGAATGCTACTTAAAGCTAAAGTTACAACTGAAAGAAACAACTCTTGCCCTTTGAAGTACATGAACTACATATGGTCCATATCGCTAAGATGCAAGCCTACACTTACCGGGTGATTAGCACAGCGTTGTCATGATGAGCCATCCCGTTCTCTGGAATGCTGTTGCCATCGCTGTGATGAGACAGGATGGACTTCTGCCACTTACAGAAACTGTCCAGAGACTTGTCAGCATGATGGTTGATCTCCAGGTTAGGCTGCAAAAAAACACACCAAAGAACACACATGCAATACAGTACAACATGATGTAGTATTACAAAAACCACATGATATAACCCAATACGATTTGTTGCCGCGCAATACAGTACTGTACAATATTGTATTGTGTCACGTCGTATCGTATCACGCCATATTGAGTTGTATTGTGTCATATCGTATTGTATCGTGGTGTATTGTGTCGTATTGTATCGTATCATATCATATTGTATATTATTATACTGTACTGTACCATATTGTATCGTGTATTGTGGAGTCATACTGTTGCATATTGTATTGTATCGTGCTGTATTGTGTCATATCATATTATAATGTATCCTACTGTGTCATATCTTGTTGTATCGTGTCATATTGTGTCGTATCGTATCATATCACATCATATGTTGTATTGGGTCGTATCACATCGTATCGCATTATATTGTGTTGTATTGGGTCGTATCATGTTATTTTGTTTTGTATCATGTCAAATCATATATTGCATAGTACAGTATCATACCATGCAACTTCAAAAGAGATTTTTCATGGAGAATATGTGTGGACTCTCTGAAAGCAGATGTAATATTGTTTAAGTAGTACATTTCTAAGAAAAAGTTATCAAAAACTGTGACACTGGGTCCTGGTCGCCAAGCGGTTAAGACACATAACCACAACATCCACAGTTTGATTCTGGTAAGAGACGTGTGTTGCACGTCATACCCCCTCTCTCTCTCTCTTTCTCCCTTTGTCTCCTGATAGTCTCAACTATGTACTATCTGATGAAGGCAGAAACACACCAAAAAAAAAAAAAAAAAAAATCTGTGTGAGATTTAACTTAATTTCATGCGTTGACAGCTCTAACCACTGAGACACCATGCCGCCAGAGTAGAACGATTTTCTGGATTATTAATTATTTGTAGGAGTACTGTACAGGGATCAGAGGGAGGTTAGAGCACCAGTTTTTGGAACAGCAAAAAGTTTTTGTATTTGATTTAAGAGTAGCTGTAGTCGTAGTAAAGGTAAAACCATTTATAACAGGAGGAGTTAGATGAGTCAAAGAAGGAGTGGAACAAGGCACTGCAATATTATAAAAAGCTGGAGAGGTGGAAAGAGGAGTAGCGGGAGTAGACAGACAATTGGATCAGTTGGGGAAGTTGTGGTGGAGGCTGCAAAATGCATCTAGTTCTATGAATGTAACAGGTTCAACTATATGGTAGTAAACCATTACATTTCCAGCTGATGATGCAGTGCTGATTTCAGCTTGACCGCTGATTAATTACAACTCAATACTGAACCATTCAACATCATTAAATTTGCCATTCGGTTCATCCAACAAAAGGACTGATCGTACTTCCTTCCTATTGGATTAACATGAAAACATATTCTTGTTTTTTGGACCTGATGCTACATAAAGAGCCGCTATGACCCCTTTACAAAAACAGATGCTAGGAAGACACTCTGTTTCTCCCATCACACATACATTCACATGTACAGTGCATGTAAAAATCCTCAATCGAGGCTCCCTGAGGGAAGATGCCTGAGCACATCTTTCATCTGAAGTGGTGGCCATATGGTGAATAGTCTCTCTTCTCTCTCCCCATCAGCCAATCACATAAACTACTGCGGCTCACTCACGCCAAGCGGATCAGTTATACACTTAATACAGATGAGCGTGCAGACGCTATAAAAAGGGCTCGAAAACTGTAATTTCAAAAATAGAGAAAGATAATTTTTCTTACCTGATCTTCGGTCAGAACAATCAGCCGGGTCACAATAATGTTCACAACATTTCCTAGACTGGCATCACGGTAAAGTTTGGCAACCTGACCTCCAGAAAAGAAGAAAAGACACAAAGTCAGACAAATTGTGTCCATATGTCACAACATCTAAACTACAATTAAACACTTTCAGGGCCACATGACTTACTGTAGATATCCTCTAACTCAACTGGCAACGATTGTATGTTCGGCAGTATGGTAGACAACAACAACATGACCAAAAAGTAGGATCAAACTTACAATATTCATTACGGACAAGATGTAGTGCTCGATGTCTTTGCGTCCGTGGTAGCCGACCATCATTTTATCTGCAACCACAAGCGTCTCGACGAAGCGCTCGGTGCTGACGGAGCGTCTCTGTCTGTGGGTGCTGTTCGACTGCTCGCTGTCGTTTTGGGGGACAGGGGAAGCGTGGACAGGGGAAGGTGTGCTAGACTGGCAAGGTGCACTGGTTTTAATGAGGTCTGTGAATGACAGGGGAGGCAAAGACAGGTTAGTGAATTACGAAATAACAGTTTACATCCAAATTATGACACATTATCTGTTTGAGAGAGAGCTGGTTTGTGTATGGTAGATGAACATAGGGAATCTGCCCCTTTGAACCTTGCAGCTAAAGCCTTTGCTTTATGACCCAGATGCTCTGGGAAAAAGCTATAAGATGGTACATGTTAGGGCATGCTAGCTTCCTGGCGATGACAGCCTTTGCTGTTTCTTATAAGACCTTGGCCCAAATACCTAAATATCCACCTGGTTCTTTTTCCAATCCGTCATATCTCAACAAACGCAGTATTTGGTGGAGCTAAGCAGTCTGAATGTTAAGATCAGAACATGATTGTTGGTTCTATAAATAGGATTTGTGCTTCTATAAAAGTCTGAGCCTAGTAGTCTTTATGCACTGAAGGGCCTTTTATGAAAGCTGGAGCAAGACTTGCTCTTACAGGTTGAAAGATGTCCAGGCCAGGAGCAACTATAGCACACAAGAGGCCTGGTCATGTCTACCAGAACCTGGGCCTAAAACCAAACCAGCACTTCCTCTAACCTGCTATGTATAGTTATTCCTTTACGTCAGTTCCACCCACACAGAGTCCAACCCAGATGGAGGTTCACCAACCTGAAATGCCACAGCTGAACTCCTGGCTATGCTCTTGTGGTGAGGGAATGGCAGACGTTTTATAAATAACATGTTGCTGTGCTTCTTCCAGGTTCCATTCACTGGAGGTGGTGGAGGATATGTTCTTTAATGGCTCTATTAAATACTGTTCTTCCTCTGTTGTTATAACACCATGCTTGTTGGGGAAGAAAATCAATGAAAGAAACAGGTTACAAACACAAACACTCATGTTATAAGCACACATCAAAAATGTTTTGTATTTTAAGGGCAATTTTAATTGAAGGGACACTCCACCAATTTGACACATGAAGTTCAGTTTACTTGTACGTTTGACTGATATAACACCTTCCTAGATAAGACGTCACAAAGTGCTTCCCATTGAAAGACAAAAAATAGAGACACAATATAAAAAGAATAAATAAAATAGAGGTAAAATAGATCAAAAGGAAACTAAAAAGGTGGGTTTGTAAGAGTTGTATAATTTCTTCTGTGGCTCTGAAACCTTAAACTGAAATAACTCCAATGACATCATCAGGGCTATCTCAGCTTAGGCTAATTTTTACAGAAACCCAGTATTACAAACTGGGGATGTGGGGTTTAAAGTGCGTGGGCATTTACTGTAAAGGGCAGGGAAAGTCTGATGAAAGCTGCATTGAAGTTGCATTTTGGGAAATGTAACATTTTTGGAGTTTGACCTATGATGCTAGATACTAAAAGTCAGGATATCTCAGCCTTTGCTGCTTCGCTTTGTGTCTCTTTCAAGCTTCCGAACTTTGTGAAAGCACGATACTAAATGTCTGGAGTATCCCTTTGAATAACTAACATATTCCCTCAGGTTATATCCTCATCCTAAAGGTATAACATGAGTTTGAAGTCAAACATAAGAACCCCAAACCATCAATTACATCAAGACCAAAATTAAAAACATTTATCTCTGCCCCTTCAACACCCCCCATGGAGCATAAACAGGGAAAGGTTAGATTGTAGAAAATACTGGCTCAGCTCCACAAAAACCCACAATGAAAAGCAACACAACATTAGTACACAAAAACATACTTGATTTGGGGTTTTAATAGTGTGTGATGTCAAGATCTCAAGCTGTCCAGACAGCTGATTACATTAAAGTACAGACAGAAGTTTTGTCCATTTTTGGTGCTGTTAGAAAAAAGGGCAAACACTAATTCAATTTATGATACTCCGTGTAGGTCCTGCCAACACATTTGGCTACCACAATGGTAATACATGTTTTCTCCACATGATTACATTTGCCAATAAGACGCAGGGCCTCTTTTCTTCCTTCTTTAGAGTTATTCTGAAGGAAGGAGGAATAGCAGCTATTAAAATTTCTTCCAATTTCTTGATTAGCAAAGAGAAGCTGGACAGTCACACAGTCTGTGGAGAAAAGCCTGAGGACTAGAAGCTTAGACGGGATAATTAGATGCCTTGTTAGTGCTGTGTAGTTTTGTATTTGAACAGGGCACTATAAAACTACAAACAGAGTAATGTCTGTGATTTAGGGATTATTTTACAGATGATGAAATGGATCAATCAAAGAAATGTGAGCTCAGCTACTGAGGGGCTTTTAAGAAACTGAGGATATATTGCGATATTTACTGCACAAATGGAAAAGAAAAAGCACTAACAGACCACTGAGATGATGTGATTTTTCTCCACGAGCATCACCTCACTCCAAGCTGCCTGCAGACTCAGCGTGCCAAATGGAAAGAAGCCAAGATTCTGTTAAGCAAACTACAATTGGTCTAATCCTTTGGCACTGCGTCTGAAAGATTGGCTGCCATGAGAGCAGCGCAAGCTAGGTATATATTAGTTATCTGACATTAGAATCAGGGTTTGTTTGGGGTCAGCAGAGCAGCCAGAGAGTGTGAACTTTTAATCAGAGCAAATACGTAGGCCACTTTGTACTCACCAGGCCCTTGCAGTTGCTGAGCGCCACTCTCGTCGTGCTGTGCTGATTTTGCAAGAATCCAACATAGTGACAGTTCTCTACCATGTTATGACGCCACTCCAGCCCTTCTTTGCCCCAATACTCCACTGTAAAATGTTTTGACACCAGGTGGGGGTTGAGTGTCAGGTTTAGGTGAAAGTGCTTTCCGTAGGCTGACAGTCTGTAGAACAGCCGGGACTCTGGGGGGTCCAGGTCTAACGAAGGAGGCGCTCCCATTACGGGGTCCGCCGCCCCGCGTCTCCGTCGGCCCGGCCGGTGGTGCTTCACAGTGTAGCTCAGGAACTCTCCGTTCTCGTCCACCCGCACCGGGACAGTCAACTGGTAGTGCTGCAGGTAGGACAGGAACTCCTCTTTTACAGGAGAAAGAAGAGAAAAGAAGAGAAGATGTTGAGGTAATGAACTTTAGAGCTGCAGATTCTTTCTTCGCTCAATCGATTTTTCTATAAAATAGTCATGCCAACAGTCCAAAACCCAAATACAATCAGTTTACTATCATGTATGGCAAAGAAAAGCATTAAATCATCCCATTTTAAAAGCTGAAACCAGACAATTTTTGGCGTTTCCGCTTAAAAAATGACTGAAACAATTATTCGATTCATTTTCTGTCCATCAACTAATCAATTAATCGACTCATCGTCTCAGTTCTAGAAGTTTTAAGATCTTCCCGACCGCCTGTCTACATCATACCTTGAGAGTTGTGTGAAAGTCTGTTGACGCTTTGAAATTCAGAAGCAGCCATCACCACCAGGCTCAGAGTCCAAGTCAGCGTCTTCCACAAAATTTCCATAATTCAGGGAAAGATGTGACATGGGGTGTGGGGGTGGGGGTGGGGTAGGGGGGTAGAGGGTGCTACAAACGGGTTAAAAGCACACGATCAGTCCGACGCCACACCATAACAAGTCCATGGTTCGTGTCCTTCACTCAGTGTGAAATGTTCTCGTATCCAGAGCTTCAGATTTGTCCTGAAGGCGAGCGCTTCCACATCCCACTGGCCTCTGAATTCATGTCAGCAGCTCATAGAAAACACTGTAATCCATCAGACGCCGTCACTCTCAGGTGTAACTCCAAGCAGGAAGCTCTATATTGCAAACTTGTCTTGACCGATCCATCTGCATTCCTGTGAAGGAATCAATCAGAGGTTAAATGACCTTTTCTCACCCGGAGTACTCTCGCTTTATCAGATTGCGGTCTGTCGTAGTGTTGAAACAGTTAGTCCATTGATTAATCCGCGACTATATCACTAACTGATTGATGTTTAAATGCCAAACATTTTCTGTTTCCGGCTTCTCGATCGTGAGGATGAGTTACTCTTCTCTGTTGTATATGATTGTAAATGGAATATCTTTGGTTTTCGGACAGTCAATTGGACAAAACAAGCAATCTGAAGATGTCATTTTGGGCTCTGATGGACGTTTTCCACTATTTTCCGACATTTTATAGACCAAACGATAAACCGATTAATCACGAAGATGATCGACAGTGAAAATTAGGGCCGCAACTGATGATTACTTTCATTAATGGTGACAATTTTCTCAATTAACTGACTCATCGTTGTGTGATATGATAATTTCTCAGCGCCCAAACACAAATCACAATGATTTACACCAACAACAAGCAGCAGATCCTCACATTTGTGAAGCTGGAACCGGAGAACATTTGGCATTTTCGCTCAACCAACTAATCAATTAATCAACTAATCGTTGCAGCACTAATGGAAACAAACTTGTGAATGAATGAAAATCTAAGACAAAGTTCAATATCTCACATTGTACAGCTTGATGGGTTGGATTCGTGTCTCTCATTCAACACATCATTTAACCTAAACATGCTATTTGACACTTGAAGAACAAACTTCCAGGAGGAGCAACACTGGTTTCAGCTGCGTTTGTGCAAACAGTGCCACTGCCTTATCAATTAAATATCGATCTACTGGAGATGACAGTTTAATGACTTAAACTGGAGTGTGACACAAACGAGGCTTTACAGTGTAATTGAAGTGTAATAACCACATTTAATGGGGCTGCATAAATCTTAACAGCGCCGAAGGTGCTGACTAGTCGACATGATATAATTTCTGCAGATTGTGTTTTTACTCACTGACGCGCTTTCACGGCAGCATGTGCAAACTAAACTACTATAAACAAACGTCACGAACGGATCCAGGTGATAGACGGATGATGTCCAATGAAACCGGACTCCGAACCCGGATGACAGCCTTATTGGAAGTGAGGATTTTGTGTGTATTTCTTCAGCTCTGGCTCCTCCAGTCCAGACAGCAGCGCTACCTACTTGGCCACTCTGACCCAGACAGTAAGTTGGCAGCCGGCCCGTGTGCATTATTACACCGGTACCTCGAATACAACCGTGACTCTTCTCAAGGAGCGTCTGCAAATCAGAGTAAATAAACCACCTGACAGCGCTTTGACAGCGTTCGGGAGGCATTTGCATTGATTTTTCTTTGAATTTTTAGGAAGCATTTGCGAACAATGCGAACAACAACAATGCGCTTTTACGCATTTATGCATTTAAGCGCGTAAATGCGCTTTTACGCGTTAAAATAAACCACATGACAGCACTTTGGCAAAGTTTGCATTGATTTTTTTTTAATTTTAGGAAGCATTTACGCAGCGTGCTTCCTAAAATTACAAAAAAAAAATCCATGCAAATGCCCCCCAAACTCTGTCTGAACTCGCAGCCGAGTACAACCGGTTAAATGCTGGTTTGCAAACACTGTCTGCCTCTCTGAGAGGATTTAAATGCTCACTCGAATCTGCTCCGACAAAAAAAACTACCTGAAAGATATCTTCCTATTCCCAGCAGACGGGAGTGTTAAAGAGATATTTACCACGCTCATCTTCATTGTCAGCTCCGGTCCAACTGTGCAGGCAGACCCCGGGACAAAAGACTCAAGTTCCGCACACAAACCTCCGCTGCTCTCCTCTTTTCATCTCCTTTTGGGATCTGCCATCCTCTGAAACTGCAGCGTGACTCTCCCCTTCAGCCCGGACACCGGAGCAGCAGTATCTCAGACCAGACACTGTCACACACACACACACATACACACACACACACACACACACACACACGCACACACACGCACGCACACACGCACGCACGCACACGCACACAAAAAGGCAGTTATTCAGCTTGGATTTCCTCCAGAAAAAGGGTCTATTTTCAGCCTATCTGTCGTCTTTATAATCTAGACTTTTGGTGGCTCAGGGTGGCTTAAAAAGTTAGTTGAGGTTGCAGCAGAAGAGGTTTTTTTTTTTTTTTTTTTTTTCTTCTGCGAACTCGCCGCAGCGCAGCAGACTGCTTTTGGAGAAAAGTGCATGCAAACACCAGCAAAAGTTGGCTTGAAAGCTGCTCCTCCTCACTACATTGAGAGCAGAGACCGGGTATGTCCCAGTCACGGACAGCTTCAAATTGGCAGCTTTTTCGGAAGGGGGGTGGAGGGAAGGAGGGAGGGAGGGAGGGAGGCAGGGAGGGAGGGTGGGGGTGGAGAGGTGGTGGAGGTGGGGGCGGGAGGGGGGGGGGTGGTTGAGGGGGGGGGTGGAGGGGGGGGGGGGGGGGGGGGGGGGGAGGTGACGTCAGTGCAGATGTGCCTCTCTTCCATCAGCTGTGCGCATGTCTATCAGTGCTGGCCTGAAATAACACTCATATAAACTTCAGCTCTTTTTAAGAGGAGATGGGGAAGGTTTAAGTTTCAGATTAAGTAAAAGTTACAGCACTACACTGTAAAAAAATACTCCGTTACAAGTTGAAGTTCATACTTTCTAAATTTTACTTAAGTAAAAGTACATTATTAACAACAAAACGTACTACTTAAAGTATCAAAAGTACTCAGAATGCAGGATGCCCCCTGTCAGTGTTGCTTTGTTATATTATTGGATTGATATTAGTAGTAATTAGCAGTAATGCATTAACATTTAATCAGCACTTAAATGATGTAGTTGGTGAAAGAAGAGCATATTTTAAATACTTTATATACGTCTGTTTGGCGGTTTCTCAATAATATCAATAATAATTATGCATCATATTTTGGAAGCTGATGTTTTGTATTGTTGCAAACTGCTCTGTGTTGTGTTGTGACGTTAATTATGTTGTGTACCTCAATTTTTTGTAAGTTTTAACATCTGGGTAGTGACAACAGATGAAGATTCGCCTTTTTGGTGAACTTATTTACATTTGCTTTTTATTCCTCTGTTGACGGACGAGGATTGTTCCTGTCAAATAAATGAATGCATGAAAAAAATGTGGAAAATCTTAATCTGCCTGTCAAACCAATGTGGAAAAAAGCTGGAAACTGGAATAAAACTGTGTAAGACAATCACAAAGTTGAAAAGGAAAATGCATGAAATGGTCATTGTTGATAAGAAATAATGCAAAAAAGATGTTATTATTATGATCACTGTACTCTGTTCTTCATACACTACATGTACAGGTGTAATAAGCTCAGGTTATTTATAGAGACTTAACTCGAGTTAAATATTATAAGAAATGATGCATTGAATGTTTTCTTCTATGTGCATTTAACATAACACTTAAAATATGATTTGATATTTATGTTTTATATGTTTTCTAATAGACCGGAATAAACAAATAAGTGAAAATGTAGCTCAGTAAAAATGATATTATCCTCTGAAATGTAGTGGAGGAGAAGTATTAAGTAGCATAAAATGGGGATATTCAAGTAAAGTACAAGCTCCATAAAGTTGTCAGTACTTATATACATATATATATACATACATATAGTAATATTCTGCAGTATAAGTGCACTTTAGTATATAATAACTCTGTTTAGAAGTTGGTGATATGACCTACTGCAGATGATCAGCAACCACAGATATCAACAAGGAACAATATCAGAACAAAAGAACATTAAAGAACATTTCACCAAAGTTAAAACTAACTTTTAACTCAGTTAAACTTGTAATATCCTAAAAGGCAGCGATAATGACACATATATATTTTCAGGCTCATAAGAATACACTCATTTATTGCCAAAAAAGTGATCATGTTTGCAAGTTTGATGTCTAAATCGGTGGATATCTTCCATCTGGTAAAAAGTATTTTGGGGGTTATTTAGCCCATGTCTATCTTTAGTCTGTAGGAAATTGAAAATCATGCCTATTCCTGAGTTTCAGTTACAGCTGCTCATTATGTAGGAGTCTATATCATTACAGTCATTACATGCTCTCCTACACAGCCTGAGTAGGTGTCAGAGAGTTCGTGGGAAGCAGCGACACCGTGTGTCTGAAAGCAGCATAGCAAAGACCCGAGAAGCTTGAACGAGTGTTTTTAAATGTTTTTAAATGTTTTGAAAGAGAGAAATTTTGCACGTATAATCACCAAATTACATTTAACTTGTAGACATGTGTACTCTTTTACTTTTAAAGGTGATTTCAGTTGAGATTACTTTCTGTTTTCAGTATCAGGACAAAGTGTGTCAACCAGTATAAATATATTGTTTATAACTGTGATACAATAAACTGCACACACAATACAAATGAGTGACTTTACCAGCGGTGGAAGACGTATTCAGACCTTTTACTTCAGTAAAAGTAGAAAAACTGCAGTCTGAAAATACTCCATTATCAACAGACGTACTTAAAATATTAAAGGTAAAAGTACTCACAATGCAGACTGGCTTCTCTTAGATTATTATAGTATATTATATTGTTTGTTTTTATCCAAAACAAATACACATGAGAGCATTTTAATGTAGTTAATCCTTGTTGAGCCAATTTTAAATACTTTGGGTAGATTAATAGTAATAGTACTGCATCATATTACATAAGTGTATCATATATTTTTATTATAATGATAATAATAGTAATAATGAACTTTATATATTTATATAGCACCTTTCACACAAAGTGCAAAACAAATTTCAAAACAGAAAAGAGCAGACGATTTAAACAATTATATTAAAATATATTATTTTATGTAAAATCCTAATCTGAAAAGTAACTAGTAACTAAATGTGGCAAATAAATGTAGTGGAGTAGAAAATATGATAAAATGGAAATACTCAAGTAAAGTAGAAGTACATCAAATTTGTACTTAAGTACTTGGTTAAATGTACTTAGTTACCGTCCATCACTGGACTTTACACCTTTGTTATTCTCTGCAGTTCGTGTGAATAAATATGATTAACTTTATCATAATAATAGTTTGTTTTTAGAGCATTTTTCAAGCAAATAAAGCAGTTTAGTTTTTAAGTGAGGCAATTAAAAGCAATCACAGGATATAAGCAGCATTAGGTAGAAAACATTATTACGTCATGGCATCATTATTGTGCAATGTATGAAAAAGAAAAACAAATATATAAAAAATATACATATGCAAAAAGTTATGACCCAAGCGAGAAAAATCACTGGGTTAAAATTTAACCCAGTTTGGATCAATATAGCACCAATACGACATCAGGTTAACTTTACCCAGCAGCAATCTGTTATTTTGACCCAAGTTTTAGCTGAAAACTGTCATAAATGTGTTGTTTCCTGTTCAAAACGACGTGCATGTGACATTCAAAAGATACACGAGTTGTTAACAATCAATAACAAACCTCTGACATGTACGTTTAAAAAGAATTGAGTGGATTATAAAGCTTTAGTTTGGATAAATAACCCAATGATAAAATAAAATAAAAAAATAACACTAATCAAGTCAAGTCAAGTTAATTTTATTTGTATAAAACCAGAATCACAAATTTGCCTGAAGGGGGTTTTACAATCTGTACAGCAACACAACATCCTCTGTCCTCAGACCCTCAGTTCAAATAAGAAAAAACCTGTAATGGGGGAAAAAATGGAAGAAATCTCAAGAAGAGCAACAGAGGAGGAATCCTTCTCCCAGGACGGACAGATGTGTCTTAGATGTTGTGTGTGCAGAATAGAAGACAAATTACAGAAATACAACATGAACAAACAGGATGACAAAATTATAATGGATGTATAATATATATATATATGATGAATGTGATCAAGAGGAACGCAGAGCAGCTTCCATGCGACCTCCATCACCATGGAGACCTGGGACAAGGACACAGGAGCGAGACAGAGAGACAATATACAGACTGATTAGACTCAGTCAGGCCGTCGCAGGCAGAACAGGCGACGCCGGGAGGTCAGGCTGTGTTCACATTGTCAAAAAAGAGACGTTGAGACAGAATCTCACTTCCTATCATACGGTGAGAAATATAAGCATTTGAGAGAGGTTTTATTTGAAAAAATAAATAGCATATATCCTGAGTTTATACAGAAACTACCCTTATCTATGTGGGGAGAAAAGCTGCAAAATATATTAAATATTGTCTAAGAGAAACAAGCTCTGTAGTAAATGTTTCTGAGTGGTTACATCTGTAAAAAAAGAAAAATCCTTTAATTATATTGTGTTTGATATGATTGTTGATATTTGCATATTAATGTATATGTTTTGCTAATAATTTATCAATGTTAATAATTACCTGTACTTCTTTGACAATATAGATTTCTTATCTTTCATGCCAATAAAGCTTATTTGAATTTTGAGGCATGAGGTGAGGCTGAAAGTCCTGCAGGATGAGGAACCAGATCCACTAAACCCGACTCTGGGTGACATGAACCCAGGAGTGTGTTGGTGCCGTATTGATCCAAACTGGGTAAGATTGTAACCCGGTGATTTTTAAGTGTGTAATCATTATTAATTGACCATTAGTGTGTCTGCTGTTAACACAAGAGGACACTGCACACATAATAAAATCCTTATTGTGTTACTGACATATTAATTGACATGAAAAGAACAATTAATTCATCAGATGCAATTGACTTAAATTAAATTTAATAAACTTTATTGTCTATATGTATGTATACATCATGTCTGAAAAGGAATAGAAAGATGTTTGTCTAGTCCTAAACAATCAACTTAAAGACTCACATCGTCCAGCTATCCGCCTCAGAGTCCATCATACACAACTAAACCTCTGTGTTCGTCTTCTTCATTTATTATCAAACACCATCAAATCAAGACTGTGAAAAAGAAGACAGCCAACAATGTCATCTTTAGCAAGCGTTTCATTCTCCTTCCTCATTTCTGTCCCCCACCAAAAAAACATGGGTTTTTTTTGTACATCTTCTTAAACTGTGTGATAGTTTTACTTTTGATTTCTTCACCCAGACCGTCCACAAAATCTCCCCGCAAATTGAAATACGCAGACTTTTAAGATGTGTGCAAACCCCCTCTCTGTCTGAGAACATTTTCTGTATGTTGCCAGGAAGTGAATTATTTCTTGCTTTGAACATTAATTGTGCAGATCCATGAATTTCAAAGCATGTGACTTTAAAAGCAGCATGTTAGTGACTTCACAATACCCTGCAACTATGCTTATGGCTCTTTTTTTCTAGTATAAACAGGGTGTAGAGCATGCACATCCAGAACAAAAAACTTTTACAGCTGCTGGATCAAAAGACCTGCACTCTGCAAGTTTAACCGAGCAATGTTTTGATCTACCAGAGATCTTCGCTAGGCGTTGTCAAATCACCATTGCATGACTTTTTTATATGCATTGTGATTTTCGGGTACTTTCATAGGCGTGACCCCCACACTTCCACATAGTAACTCAGTTCTGATAATAAAATGAACAATGTAGAGTTTACAGTGCTTTGTGATACAAGATGTGTCTCATTTTACCAGGAACTGCAACACTCCTCGCCAACTTTGTTCACACATATCTTATGTAACGTTGGTCAAATATCACACCCAATTTATTTAGAAACTTACTTACCTTACTAGCAATTTACTTGATTAATAATTAACTGGATATTAAAAGATCTTCAAATGTGCTCAACTCAGTGTAAGTGATGGAGGCCAAAATCCATATTTTGCACAAAAATGCATTTAAAAGTTGATGTGAAGCTTATATGAGGCTTCAGCAGTCTGAGTTAGTCATATCAAGTGGATATCTGACACATTTACAGTCTTCTTAGCATCAAATTCCCTCTTTGTGTTTCCTCGGACAGTGTTTCCCTGTTGAGCTGCAGGTGGAAGTATAGTAACAAAAAGAGGAACTTTTGAAAGATATCTACTTGATTTGACTCATTTGGACGCTGAAGCTTCATATTAGCTTCAGATTAACTTTTAAATACATTTTTGCACAGAAGGAGGTCTGTGGATTTTGTCCTCCATTACTTCCATTGTAAGTGCATTATGAAGGGATCTTCTAATGGCCTGTATGACCAGGAGAAATGATTACAAACTCTTTTTCTTTCACATGCAAAAGATGTCATAATAAGAGTTCACATTTGCCTCTAATATCACAAAACCAGAATATGTACAACAGATGTAAAGAGAAGTTGAGGTTTATTGTGCAATGTGAGCTTGGCGTACGTGTGCTAAGTGACCTCTCTGCTGCACAATAAAACTGTTGCACAGTGATAGAGTCTATTGTGGAGGGAAAAAATGATATTAGAAGTTTATTTTTGGAGAAACGACTTTATCATTGCAATCATACTTTGAAGATCGTTAATCCGGTGTATAAGTGTATTCAACTGATCAATTTTGCCTTTAAAAGAACAAAGTTGCACGATATTTGCATGATACACCATGACCAGCAAAGTCATATCTTTACGGAAAGGGGAACTAAAAGCACAAACTGGGAGATGCACAAGGCAGGCACGATTTACGGAACTGTTAATGATTATCTTTCAGAAACAGGTGACAGGAGTGTGAGGTCCTTGTTGGGCGGAGGCTGAAAGTATAAAATGTTTGAGCCATGAGCCGTCCGATGTGCTTCTCTCTTACTGCAGAGCTCAGGGAGCCCGCATTCATAAGCTAAACTAAGGAATACTGTGTCTCTGGTATTTAGTTTCCTTTCTCATTTAACCAGACCTTTGAGCGACAGTAGTAACATATTAGTCATCTGCTTTGATTGGTTATAAAAACTCACCCTGTCTCCAGTCTCAATCTATTGTCCAGGAGTCTCCTCATCAGTTCCTTCAACTCTCCAACCATCTGGTAAGATTTTGCTCCTAACGACCGCTTGACTTTGAATCCCAACCAGATAACTTATGTTTGATTGTTTGATGTTCAAAAGAGGTGTAATTTATAGTTATCTCTGCTCGGGGAAGATACAGAAGTAATGTAAATACTCTTCATGTGTTAGGCTCAAGTCTCAAAAAGTGATAAGAACAAACAGGAAAACCCTTTTTTTATCCCACAGAAGAGAAAGGTTTTTATCCTGATCATGGCTGTGACCAACCAACCAGGCAGATTTGAACCCTCTGATTTCCAGACCAGCCTGTTTGATTTCTGCGGCGACTTTGGAACCTGTAAGCTCTCCTCCTTCTTGGGAAATATGCTTTTTCTACATCAAAATGCAACCAAAGTTAAGAAGCATTTCCTTTCCTTCTATCTCAGGCTGCTACGGTTTGTGGTGCTACCCCTGCCTGACCTGCTCCGTTGCCAGTGACATGGGCGAGTGCTGCCTGTGTGGTATGGGAATGACCATCCGCAGCGTCTACAGGACCAGATACAACATCGAAGTAAGTTTTCAGTGGATATCTGCAGCTGGCTGACTGTAGGATTTCATTTTGACATTATAAAAAACAGCAAAAGTATTGTCAGGTATCTCCGAGAATGATAGCACAGCCTTTAGTTGTGGTTATTACACCTGCACAGGCATAATAATAATAATAATAATAACTTTATTTGTGTGGCACCTTTCATACAAAAAAAATGCAGCTCAAAGTGTTTTACATTGCAATTACATGCAACAAGTGCTTCACATGAAAAAAGACAAAAAATTAACATGAAAACATGTAAATGTACATAAAATGGAAAATAAAACCCTTTTGATAATGTTAATAAACATAATAAATAGATAAAATAAAGCAAAAATCTGATACATAGAATAGATAGAATACATACTTTTGTGGAAGTAATTTGAGACATAAAAAGCAAAAACTCAGGAAGTATTTCACCATCTGTACACAATCTGTAAATCAGCGTCGAGGTCTCTGAAGCCATAAGCATAACAAGACCTCCCTTTTCCCAACGGACGCAGACTCTCCACCGATCTTGATTAACCAGAATAAGCATCGTGCAGTTTACCTCAGAATGTCTTCCTGTGGATTTAACCTCACTTATCTGTGAAGAAGCCATGGAAAAAAAACAAAACAAACACTCTTAGTGGCGCTGTGGGGGTTAAAAACACACATCACAGTCTTTTTTCTCAGCACTCATGTAACATAAGATGGAAAATACAGTGAAAATAGAAAACATACTTTAGTTGTGGTAAATTGGGACTTAATAAGCAAAAACTCAGAGAGTATTTCACCATCGGTGCCTTGGTCTCTGAAGCCATAAGCATAATTTTAATAAATTTTCCCAACAGACACAGACTCAACATCAGTTTTGATAAACCTTTCGTCTTACCTCAGATCATCTTCCTGATGGTTTAACCTCACTGTGGCTCTTATCTGACAACCTGCCCCGGAAAAAACAATTAATCTATCTGTTGATTATTTTCTCAATTAATCGATTAGTTGTTTGGTCTATAAAATGTTAGAAAATTGTGAATAATGTTGATCACTCTTTGTGCTCGTATGTGAAATGTTTAGTCCACAACCCAAAGATATTCAGTTTACTGTCATTAGAGGACTAAAGAAACTAGAAAATATTCACATTTGAGAGGCTGGAATCAGAGCAGGACATTTAAAAAAAAAAAAAAAAAAGTTATTAAAATAGTTGCCAATTAATTTAATAGTTGACATCTAATCAATTAATCGACTTATCGCTCTATTCAGATCCTTTACTTTAGTAAAAGTGCAAGTACAAGAGTGTAAAATACCCCATTACAAGTAAAAGTCCTGCATTCACTCTAAACTTAAATGTTCACAATTTTTCAAGTGTGTCTTAAATCAACAGTCAGGAGCCCAGATGAACAGTGAAACATGTTTTTCTTGCTGTAATCATTCCTCCTGGTCATACTGACCATTAGAAGATCCCTTCATAATGCTCTTACAATGTAAATGATGGAGGACAAAATCCACAGTCCTCCTTCTGTGCAGAAATGTATTTAAAAGTTTATCTGAAGCTGATATGAAGCTTCAGCGTCCAAATGAGTCAAATCAAGTAGATATCTTTCAACGTTACAGTCTTTTTAGTGCCAAAGTCCCTCTTTTTGTTATTATACTTCCGCCTGCAGCTCAACAGGGAAACACTGTCTGAGGAAACACAAAGAGGGAATTAGATGCTGAAAAGACTGTAAATGTGGTAGATATCCACTTGATATGACTAACTTGAGTTCAGTTGAGTAAATATACTTAGCTTTCCACCACTGGCAGGAGTTATGAGCAGCTCAGTCATTAAAAAAAAATGTAGTTCTGTCTAGCAGCGTCTAGTTTTTTCTAGTTTCCTACATCAGTGATAATCTGATGGCCAGTCATATTAATCTCATGGCCCCTCCTTTAAAGTCCAGACACCACTGGTTTAATCTTTAACGATGTGTTGTATTTGAAAAGCTTGTTATATTATTATATTGTATCGTATTATATGACTGTGTCAACTCTTCATCTGAAAAGCTGTCAAATAAATGTAGTGGAGTAGAAAGTACAATGTTTTTGTGTTTCCAGGGGTCTCTCTTGACGGACTTTATGGCAACCATGTGCTGTCCAGTCTGTGCCACCTGCCAACTGAGGAGAGATATCGACCGCAGGAAGGAACAAGGCATTTACTGAGTGGTGAGCATCTTATAACAGCTCTACAGCACACCCGAGACTTCTTATCTTTACATTTATAGAGCTGATTAAAGGATGGGACATCGTATGTTTGCCTTTTAGGTGCTGTAAGGATACCAAGGAAGCCTGCTGGACTGCTGCACTTCTGAAGCCTTTGTAGATGCTACTCATTCTTTCTGTTTAATTATTTATGAAATGATATACAGCATAATAAAGCCGCTAATGTTGTACGACTGTTGTAAATCGACTATCCTTGTGATATTTCCAGTCTTCTGAAAGAAATTATTTGTTCCAGCCAGTTGAACATTAGTCATCAGGGGCACTCCTTATGGGTGGAGAACAGTGACATGATTTACTACAAGTGTCCTAAATCACATTTTTATCTGTGTTGTCCTGAACAGTTGACGTAATGTGGAGAAGATTAGTGTTGACTTAAATTTTGAAACGCTGTCAGGTTTTTTTCCCAAGCCTTTCCGTAACCAGAACTTGACCTCAGACATGAACACAGCGTGTGCAGATTCTTCAGCAGATCTTAGAACCATTGAAACGGGTTTTGCAGTGTATTAATGTAATTTATATTGATTGCAGCTGTCTTTTCATTTAAAATCTGTTCTTAAAAGAAGACCACAACCAATCACCGTCACATTTTATTAAATAGACTGATGATTTCCTGAATACTGAATGTATGTGGTGTTTATAAAGGTGTACTTTTAATAAAAACCTTTTAATTTGCAGAAGTTGTCCCTCGTTTTTTTCCCTCTACTTGTTTGTAGATCAGTTTCACTTTTGGATGTTTCACTGTCACTTGACTCCAGCATGGCCGACTGCTGGTTGATTAAACGAACATTATCGGTGTAAGTTATTGTTTGTTTTTTTCTGTCAGTCTTTTCTTTATGTTGGCATCTGGTGTTATTTACATTGTTGTTATTATCATCATTTTCCTCATGGTGTGGACCGTGACACAGACGGTCGCCTAGGACGCCAAATGAGAGGGATGTTTTGTTTTTGTTTTCTTTTTTTAAACCATATGTGTCAATATTTAGGTCTGACAGTTTCGTTTAGGGGGTGTTAGTGGTGATGATAATGGTACTGCCTATTTAACTTCAGTCTGTTTAATGATTGGCTGACTTACATCATATCACTTTTAGATTTCCTGTGTATATTATTATATTTTATGGTGTTTACTTATTTAATCTTTATTGTCATTGCAGTGTCGTCCTTTTAGTATATATTTATATGCACTTCCATATATTTTACACTTTTATCTGTCTTATATTAAAGGTTTGTTCTTTTGCTGGCATTCTATCTGCTTCACATGAGCTTGTCTCTTTTATTTGCATCTTATTTGTTTATATATGAGCTTATTTCAATTAATTTGCTCTTGTACTTTCATTTTTTATTTGTATGGACTCAGCACTGCTTGACATTGACATTGTGGGTATGTGATGTGCTGTTGTGTGTAGCTTTGTATTTTGTATTTTGTATTTTGTTCTGTGTGTTTTGGTTTGGTTTTTTTTTGCTTTGTACTGTTTGTTGTTGTGCTGTTGTGTGTTTTAATTGTAGATGACTACGGATGCAAATTAGCTTCGAGCTAACTCCGGTGCAGTGTATCTTTAATGTCTAAAACTGCACACTGTCCCAATCAATAAATCAAATCAATAATATACATGCTCTAATATTCCTATTTCTTCTATGTCACACAGAGGGTGGCTTACATGGTTTTCTGATTTTTTTAAATTCTGTTAATCATTTTTAATCTGGAAAGAGCTGAAATAACTTGCAAAACATTGCTGCAAATACAACACACTTGTTCAGCATCCCCATCTGTAGAACTTTGCAGAATTTGGTTACCATGAAAAATTACATTGAAGAGATATAGCAGTTAATAAGTAGTATGTTGGCGTTTTACTCATGACCACAGGGTGGGGCTATTGGTACCATGATTCAGTATGTTGTGCAGATTGTCATGGAGAACTTTTGTACCAAGTTTCATTTTATTAAAGACAACAGAATTGCAGAAATATCATGTTATAATTACTTTACTGTGGGTAGATGTGAGGTATATCAAATGTTACACACTGGTGCAGTGTGGCTTTATGTTCAACATTCCCAAATTTGGTTGCAATCCAATTTAGCATTGAAAGGTTCTGGCTGGTTCAGGGCATCATCCACACCTTCAAAAGTTTGGCAACCAATTACAAACAGTAAGCAATACCCAGAAATGAACTCATAAGTCTTTATATTTTTGTGAAAAGCTGTTTTTTTAACAGACACTAAAAAGGCTAAAGTTATTACTTAATACTGTGGTATGTGAATGCTGGTGAATATAGTATCTTGTGGTGAAGGGCGTGGTGCTACGATATACATTTTGAACTCAATATTATTTGCATATCGAGGTAAAGAAAATGTAGAAATACACAGCATTCATTTTGATTTGGCATGTTGCCCCCCCCATCTCCTCATGGCTGAACTGGTGAGTAAAATATAGTGAATCTTCAGGCTGTAGTTTGATATGTAAACCTGTATGTAACACTAGTCTACTATAAACCTTTATCATCTTACTGTTGAGACTAACTGAGTGTTGTTGACAGGCCTGGACAACGGAGAGGAGGTTCTGTCTCAGTCAAATGGAGCAGGAGGTCCAGGAGGAGCTGGATGAGGAGAAACGGCTTTCACAGCTGCTGAACAGGAAGGTCACACTGGAGGGCCTTCAGATGTTTGTTACAGTCTTCCGACCAAAAGCAGAGGAGGCTGTGTTTCAAGTAAAATAAGTGTTGCATTTAAAAATAAAATGATGTGCATCCTAAAACAAAGTAGATCGATCATATTTTCTGTGTCTTAAGTTTGGATTTGAGTGGGTATCAAAAGACTTGTAATGGACACAAAATGGAGGTCTCACCCACTTTTTCACAGCCTCTAAAAACTATTCAAACAAAACAATCCTAGAACTACTTTCCTCCTCTCATCTTAAGATTTGATAGATTTGATACTGAAATACTTTGGTTTTGGATATAAATGGCTTGACTGAACCAGTAAATACTGAACTGTTTTACTATTGAACATACTGTATGTTTGTATGCTAAGTTAACTGACATCTGTTGTTATTTATCTTTCTTCTTCGGCTCAACTGGAACATGAGCGCTGAGGTTGCTTGAGCTTCAAAGAAATCTCAGTATGATGTATGCTGAAATAGTTTTGGTGCTTGAATGTTTAATTTGAGAAGCTGAAACCAACACATCTATTGGCATTTTTTAGCAATATTTGCTTGTGACTCCATCCAATGACAGGAGTTATGAGCAGCTAAGAGTGAATTTTCTCCTCAGATTGTTTCAAGGATTTCTAGAAGAGAGGAGTTTAACATTTACTTTATCATCCAGTACTCAAACTTGACAATTAGTCATGTCTTTGCTGCATGAACACTGATTTAAATTGTGTAACAATCCGATGAATTGCTGCTGAAGCAGAAAATGAACTGACACAACCATAACGCTGATTTTCTCCACTTTGATTTTAATTCTCTTTGCTTAAAATTTCATGAGCGTGAACTGAGAGGTTCACGTGAAGCAATAAACCAACCACTTGACCGATATTGCTGTGCCATTACATCAAATGAAAAACGGGTGAATGTGCTGGAATGCAAAGGCTTAAATAGAGCAGTTGTATGAGTCTTTAACCATATTACATGTCAACCATCATATGCACATTTTTTTTTAAACATACCATATGACACAAGAAGTAAATCAAATGAAGTCAATCCTTACAGATTTATAGCACTGCTGTGATCATATCTAAATACTGTGAAACATTGAATCAGTATTAGGTATTACAACAGCGCTCTCTGAAACTGTATCAAAAAGAGAAACATCTCTAACGAGCGATACCAGAAGGTTCTTCTTGGGTGCTTCCATTACTGGAACCGAAGTGACATTTTTGAGCAGGAAGACAAAACTTGAAGATGGGCAAAGGGAGCAGTTTAGGTGGGATTTTTTGTTGTCGTTGTTGTTGTTGGAGTGTTGAGGGGGCGTCTACTGGGTCATCTGGGCTTCCATAGCTTGTGCGGCCCACTCTGGAGCGGCCTGACGGATCTTTTCTAGGAGGTTGTTGACTTGGAAACACAGAGACTGGATCTGTTTGTCCCAGGTAGGAAGGGGTTCTCGGGCTGCCAGAGAGAAAAGAAAAGATTAGAAGTCAGAGCATCAAACAAATTGTTGTTGTTTAATTATGTTCAGAGAACAAGCAGAGAATGTGCTTTGTATAGTTTCCTGTCATTCCTGCTTGATGAAGCTGCCCCCTAGTGGCCACAGATACACATTACAGTTTTGGTGGAAGTGAACTAAACAATGAAACTGACAAATAACTTCAGGATTGTGCTGTGAAAGCATTAATATTCTTAGTTAACGATGGCTAGGTTAGTCTGCTTGCCACTGAAGCCTCTGCACTGGCATTAATGTGAGTAATACTGTTGTGAAGACGTAGTAGCTGAACATATATCATGTATATCATGGTCACAGTAACTCAGCTAGACGTCTGCATCGTCATGTTAAGAGTCTCATTGATTCTCTACACTGTGTTATGTCGGGCTGTTGCAGTCGCTGTAGCTGTAGTTAGACTGTTGACATGGCTATAACTGGCATAGCTGTCGCTGTATTTATGACTAAAGTTGTAGCAATGGCTGCAGCTGTTAATAATAGCAATGGCTGTGACACATGCATTTTTAATGTGTGTAACAGTAACTACATGCTGATGCAGTGAGTTGACGGTTGTGCCCGCTCGCTGAGGTTACAGCCGGTGGTTCCAGCTATAGTCGGAGCTCAACCTTCCTCAATAATATTGCATGCGTAAATGACAGGTGTGTTTTCGTTGGCATTAAATGGATTATAACTCCCAGTTTAAGATGAATAAATTTCAGTTCCACGTCAAATGTAAAGACACACTGGGAGTCGTCACTCACTCTCAAAGTGTACGATGCCGTCTATCTGGTCGATGAAGCCATTCATGCGTCCTTCGGTGATCATCTGGGATGCAATTTTCTCAGCCTAAAGAGAAAAAAAGACATTTAATACCAGCACAAATGTATTTATTCTGGATTTAACTCATTTCCTCACAGAGCTGAATAGGAAAATTAGCTGGAAAGCTACAATTTAATGTATCATTAAAGGTGAAAAGGTAAAAGGGCAACTAAAATGCATACGTTCTCTTGAAAGTTTGACAATTTAATATGTTTGTGGTTCCATATTTTGTACAATCTGCTTGAACACATCACCAACAAATATGTAGATTCTGATCATGATAATGTTAACTCTGAGTATTCTGAGCTTAGAGTCAACAAATCAGGAAGGAAGGAAGGAAGGAAGGAAGGAAGGAAGGAAGGAAGGAAGGAAGCCAGATTAAGTACAACCTTGAATACAACCATTAAATAGTAAACTGAAAGAATAATTAAATTTACTGGAAACATATACAAGTAATATAACTGGAAATTTAACTCATATGAACAGTCTAAGTTGGTGTTAGCATGTAAATGGTGGCAGCTGACTGTATCTAGACTTTAATATCCATTTTCCACTTATGGAGAAAAGGCTAAAGATGAAAAATAAAGTATTTTTCTGATCCTTGTCTCACCTTTGCTGGGGGGATTTCCAACAGCGCTCCTAGTTCTTCAAAAGTGATGTTGTTGTAGAGTTTACTGGCTGACAGGAGGTTGTGTTCAATCACAGCTCTGTCGAGGATGCTGGAGCCTGCGACAGAGAACAAAACAACATTCAGACTTATGTTATGATCCTCACAGACTGCATTTCAATCACTGCAGTTTGCGTAGGCTGGTTGCTGGATCAGATAGTTATCAGACATCAAAAAGGCCAAGTGTGAATGCATCAGTTTGTCTAAGACTGCTCCGAAGTGTAACTATGTCAGTAAGCGATCTGCAGAACTAACTGTGATAACAGTGGCTGAAGTTAGGAGACGCATACATGTGGCTAAGTGTAGAGGTAAGTGTATTAAATCTGGATTTTATTCAGATACGAGACAATTGAAGAGACAAATGTAAATGAGGCCATACTTGTAACAAAACCAGCAACACAAGGCTTCATTCACTGATAGCATGAGCCTGTACACTGTCCTAGAAAGCATAAAACACCTGCAGTCGACATGTGGTTCTATGTTACGGCACGCAGGATGCAGGCAGTGAAATTTTGCCCTACTGCCAACCCCACAAGCTAATTATCTGGACTCACCATCTGCTGTGGTGGCCTTCTGGTGAGGCATGAGCATGGCAGCAAACTCCTGCAGCTGGTTTCCTCTGATGATTCGGTCCAAGTACATCTTCTCTAGAATACCATATGCAGCCAGCTGCTGACAGCGCTCATCCTTAAACAGAGTGGCCAACATTCGAGAACGCTGCTGGCCTACAACAAAGGAAATACAATACTTGGTGAATAAATTGGAGAACCATATTATTTTATGTATACTTGTAAAAAGCTGATTTGAAACCCTGTTACATTGATACACGGCAGAGAAATCAGCGTTCTCCAGGAGAAACCTACCAAGTTTCTCTAATCCCCTACAGCGATTACGAAAACCAGGTTTCTTGTTTACATGACAGTTAAGAAATCAGCTCTCTGTAAGTCAGTTACTTAGTGTTGGTGGTACCTGCAGAAGCCAGTATGGTGCAGTTCAGGGCATGCTTCAGTGCCTCTAGACGTTCACTCTCATGGACAATTGACTTATAAGACAGCTCGTTGTATCTCTGTGCAGCTTCAATGAACTTCCTCCTGAAATCTAGAACTCTGGCATAGCAAACCTGAAAAAGGAAAACAGCATAAAAACACTTATCCAAGCAACTATAGTAACATTGTTTTGCAAATTTTCCATACTGTTTGATTACAGCACTTCATTTGCTGGCCATGAATCATTAAAGGATCGTGTACCTTGTAATGAATTTGCAGCTGTTCGTTAGAAGACTCATTCTGAAGCAATGAGGCTCTGTTGATGTAGGCTTCTGCCTGCACCGGGTCATCGTCTTCTAAGTAGAGACGGGCAATTTTCAGGTATGTGTCCAACTTATAGTCAACATTGTATTGCCTGAAGAAGGAAATAAAAAAAAAAAAGGTATTTAAAAGAACTAGAAATATCACAAACATGAAAGGTCAAGAGAGAAATACATCAGTAGCTTACTTCTGTCCTGTTTCCAGGGGAATACCAACTAAAACCTGGGCGGCATTTCTCCAGTCTCCCTCCTTTTCATAAATGGTTGCTAAGTGCTGTCTGATGGAGGCTACCTGAAGACATAAAGAAATGTTTTGTCATGCATTTCAAGAGGGTACTGAGGTTTAACTGTCTGCTAAGCGTATGAGGGTGTTTACTTGTTCCTCGAAGGAGATGACCCTCGGCTGGATCTTTTCCAAGGTGAAGTGATACACCGCTTTGGCTGTGGCGTCGGGCAGGTTGGGCAGATGTGTGCAGAAGTCGGTGAGCAGTTGTCTCGAGATGACAAGACTGACGTTTTCATTGACCACTGTGAAAAATAAAGAAGTTAGAAACATTACAGTGAGATATAGAGGACATACAAGTGTTCTCTGCTTCAATAAAGATAGATGGTGATGTATTGCAGATCGGATAAAAGAACGCAGGTGCAGCATACTTGCTTCAACAAAGGCCTTCAAGGATTCCAGTTGGTCTGCATCCGTGAACTGAACAGCTTTCTCCAAAATTTGTCGGTATCTAAAAAATATTGGGAAATTAAAGAGAAGATTTTATTGTTTAGGAGCTGAAGTTACTTTTTTGTGGACACATGGTGCAACTGACAAATGAAAATCTCAAAAGCTGAGACTGTAAACATGTGATACAAACACACACTTTAGACTAAACTATTCTTTTCATTATCGATCAGTCTGTTGATTATTTTCTCGATTAGTTATTTGGGCTATAAAGTGTCAGACAACGGTGAAAAATGTTGATCACTGTTTCCCAAAGCCCAAGATGACGTCCTTAAATGTCTTGTTTTGTTCCGACCGACAGTCAACAACCCAAAGATATTCAGTTTACTCTCAAAGAGGACTAAAGAAACCAGAAAATATTCACGTTTGAGAAGGTGGAATCAGAAAATGTGGATATGTTCTTCTTAAAAAAATGACTCAAAATGATTAATCAATTATTAAAATAGTTGGTGATTAATGTAATACTTGGCAACCAAGCAATTAATCCTCACTCCTGTTTTATTTTACTTTAGCCTCTTTTGAACTCATTGTAACTGTATTTAAATGTCTTTTTATAATGTATTGTTTCTTTTACAATTTGTCTTGATGTTTTATGTAAAGTACTTTGAATTAATTTGTTGAAATGTGTTATACAAATAAACTTGCCTAAATAATGACTCAAATAAATTAAATGATTATCAAAATAGTTGGTGATTAATTTAATAGTTGGCAACTAATCAATTAATCGTTGCAGTTCTATTACTATCATAGACAACTTAACAAACCAGATAATATACACATTTAAGAAGCTGGAATGAGGCATTTTTTAAATTTTATCTTACAAAATGACCCAAAACGATTAATTTATTATCAAAATAATTGACGATTAATTTCCTGTCTATCAACTAATCGATTAATCGACTAATCATTGCAGCTCTGTGAACAATATAAACATAAAGCTTCATAAAGAAAATGAAAGCTATTTTGGGGCTGTTATTATAATATATAATAAGTTAAACTTATGAAGAAAAACACTATTTTTCCTCCTAAGTCTAAAGAACTTAAATGTTTAAAATTGAGCCTGGAAGCTTCAGCTGTTTGCTACTCTTATGACAGAAAAATAATAATGTCAATTTGATGTTACAGTTTAACAAGAATCTGTACATTACATTATATTTGTTTGACATGCAGTTACTTTCTGTTTTTGAATGTATGGCTAATGTAGCTAGGAAGCTACCGTTAGCTTAGCTTGGTCCGTCACAGCTAACTCCCTACTAGCTACTACTTAATTCTGCTATAGTTAGACGGTAATATAGCTTTATTTATAATTAGCATTACATACTTGGCAGCAAGATCTTTATGAGAACCACTAGAATTCATCAGCTGTGCAAGCTCCTGCCTCACGTCGGTCGCCATTGTTGCCTTTCGAAGTGTCAACAACGCCGGTCTTCTTCGTCTTCTTCTTCTTGAGGTTTATTAGCGGTTGACAACCAGCGTTAAGATGCATTACCGCCACCAACCGGAAGGAGTGTGAACGGGAATCTAAACTTAAAGTCAAATCAGTTTATTCATAAAGAACGGGTTCATAATTTTTCAAGTGTGTCTTAAAATAATAGTCAGGTGCCCAAATGAACATTGAAATAGTTTTTTTTTGTCTCCCCATAATCATTCCTCCTGTTCATACTGACTATTTGAAGATCCTGTCATAAAGCACTTACAATGTAAGTGATGGAGGACAAAATCCACAAGTTAGTGCAAAAATGTATTTAAAAGTTGATGTGAAGCTTATATGAGGCTTCAGCAGTCTGAGTTAGTCATATCAAGTGGATATCTGACACATTTACAGTCTTCTTAGCATCAAATTCCCTCTTTGTGTTTCCTCAGACAGTGTTTCCCTGTTGAGCTGCAGGTAGAAGTATAGTAACAAAAAGAGGGACTTTGGCACTAAAAAGACTGTAACATTGAAAGATATCTACTTGATTTGACTCATTTGGACGCTGAAGCTTCATATTAGCTTCAGATAAACTTTTAAATACATTTTTGCACAGAAGAAGGACTGTGGATTTTGTCCTCCATCACTTCCATAGTAAGTGCATTATGAAGGGATCTTCTAATGGTCAGTATGAACAGGAGGAATGATAAAATACAACACATTGTTAAAGATGAAACCAGTGATTTTTCCTTCTAAACTTCTCACATGCTTTCATTTCAATAAATGTTCAAATGTTCCAATATTTCAGCAAAAATCAAAGATTAGAGAAAAAAATGAAAACAGATTTGTGTACCAGAACTTTGTTTTTTCTTCTTTGCTCTCCCATTAATTATCTCACAACCCCTCAGATTTATCTGCTGACCCTTTGGAGGGGCCCGACCCCTAAAGTTTGTATTTTTTTTCCAACTTTATTGGCCAAAATTTGACAAACATAACACACACAAAACAAACAGTCGAACAAATCCATAAAAGAAATAGAACAACACAAAAGCACAGGAATAGAATCATATTTAAAAATACAAATACAAAAAAACAATAAGAGAACTGAAGACAATAAATAAATAAAATCAATACAAATTACATGTTTACATAAGTTCTGTGTGTCGAGACAGTAGTAAAGCACTTCTGTGTCTTCTCATGTATGAGAATGTGTGACTGCTGCTCTGTACGACCTTGCTCACCTATGTCTGTATGTGTGTATCTGTAGGTATTGTGGGTATGTATAAATATATCTTGTTTCTTTAATATTATTATTATTATTGTTGCTGTTGTTGTTATACCACTGTGTTGCATATGCTCAACGTTTTTATGTCTGCTTTTAAATGTAAAGCACATTGAGTTTCTTGTAATTTAATGTGCTCTATAAATAGTTCTGCTTTGCCTGCCTGCATATTGCTGAAGGACCAGTGTCCAAGATTTAGTGGCATCTAGCAGTGAGGTTGCAGATTGCAACCAACTGAATTACACCTTCTCATCCTCTTCCAAACATGTAGGAGAACCTACAGTGGACACGAAAAAAATGTGAAAGGCCCCCTCTAGAGCCAGTGTTTGGTTTGTCCCTTCTGGCCTACTGTAGAAACATGGAGGTGCAACATGGTGGGTTCTGTGGAAGAGGGCCTACCATGGATGTATAAAAAGAACTGGATACAGCGTCGGAGGCGGGACCCCGTTCATTCCAATGAAGTTGGTCAGTGGCACATGAAGCCAAAAAGGCCATTTCCTGAAAACATACTGTGCACGCTCTATGGGCCCAATGGAGCACACTCACTTGAGACTTCCTCCGACTGAGACCGCTAACTTCTGCTTTAGCCCTCCCGCTAACTTGAATGGGGATAAAACAATTAAATCATGCAGCTCTTCTAGACTTTTGAAATGTGATTGGACCGAATGGATCAAATTCTGATAGTGAAATGAGTCATTTCATGGGGGTTGTGATACTAAAAAAATGTATCGTCTGATTTACAGACGTCTCTTTCACAATGTAAGTCTATGAGAAAAAGACGTTTTGGGCCCAATAGCGTCACGTGACGTTGTAATTACACAGTTTGGCCACTATATTGGCATACACTGTAAAAAATATGGACGTAGCCACTGTGACGTCACCCATTGGTTTCTGAAGATTGGTTTTGAAGCTCAAAATGAGTGGCTCCGGCCGCCGCCATCTTGGCAGTGCCTGACTCCGCCTAATCCAAAATGGGCAAAGAGGTGGAACTGAGGTGGGCTGAATGAAGCCTGGCTGCTGAAATAAGCCACCTAGCGGCTAGCCACCTGTCACTCAAAGCAGCCACGTCCTTAATTATGCATAACTTTATGGCTTAATAACATTTAAACGGGTGAGTTATAAAAAAATTCACCCCCCTACAGTTGTCATGAATGGGGAACTTAGCTATAGAGACCAGAACTGTTTTTTATACCAGGCTGTAAACACGTATATTTCTGCTGTAAAGTTGGGCATTTTAACATGGGGGTCTATGGGGATTGACTCGCTTTTGGAGCCGTAAGTTGCCATTCAAGGAACTGCAGTTTATGGCACTTCGGCATTGGCTCCATTTTTCAGCCCTGGACGTTCCTGCTTGCTTGGGACCCACTCTCTTTGTAGATATAAAGCTCATTTGATAACGGAAACACAACAATTCTTAATTTCCGGTGATTATACTCTAATTAAAACATACTTATTAATATTATATTCCACCTCTGCCAATAGATCCCCCTAAATCCTACACACTTGTTCTTTGAAAAATGCAGAAAAGGCAGCAAACTAGGTGGGGATCTAGAGAATTTTCATTTGTGGATATAAAATTTATCAATCAAAATATTAAAACTGAAAATGTACTGAAAGGAACTGTTCTTTCAGTCGGGAAAAAAATACAATTAAAAACGTTGTTTATAAAGTTGTGCTACGCCTTTAAGTGTTACGTAGTACTGACGTAGTGCGTGGAGGGCGTGGCCGGCCTGTGAAATGTCAGGGAGGAATGGCGCTCGGCGCGGTATTTTGAACAATCGCCTTTTGCTTTCCTCGTTTTGTCTGGAAACGTTGGCCAGCTTCAAAAACTCGGGTAAGCACGACTTTGCGTTGTCCGATTCTAGGCTTCTCTACACGGCATCCAGCAGAAAACGCAGCACACGTAAGACTGTGTTTTAATGTTGAGATATAATGTAGTGCTAGCTAGCTCGGGTTAGCAAGCTCAGCAAGTTTGCTAGTACAGTTGTCCGCTGAGCTGCTGCTGCTGATGATGATGAGAAGGATGATGATTAAAGGTAGACACAGACGAAGAGGATATTATTACACTGTTCTGTGTATGTGGAGGCGACGTTTGCTGTGTACTGACTGACAGTTTAATCACACACGGTGCAGTTATTTTTATGTGAAACGTCTGCTGAGTCAAGAGAAAAGTAAAAGCTAACTGAGCACAGACGTTTATTTTGAGTTGTTTTGATGGGCAGCTGAAGCGATAAATGCACCCTTTTCTGTGTGCTGTCATAAAACTATAAAAGCACAAGCCAGTCTGCCATGTCAGTTAGCTGTAAACCTCGTATTGTATCTGACATTTTTTCGTTTCGAAACTGATCTTGTACGTGTTTTTTGTTTAAAAATAACGTTAGCAGCACTCACCTGACGTTTAAAGTAAGATATTTCATTTATAACTAGCTAACTTGAACCATAGCACCACAAGACAAGCTATAAATGTCGTTAATTAGATACATAGGTGCAGTTGTGTGAAGTTAAAGCATCAAAACGTTCAGTTCAGGATGCATATCTGAAGTGACAGACGCAATTATTGAGAGCTAGCGTTGTTTATATCTTGTCAGAGTTTGTTACTTGGAAGTAGCACACAGTTACTAGCAGGTGTCATCCCCAGTTTCTCTGTTTTGCTCTGTTTAAGCTGGATAAGTGTAAATAATAGTAATAAATGAATTCCCCCATTCTCATTAGCTCAGCGTTAGCCGGGGAGCTAACCGAGCTGATGACGAGGTAAAAATGGCGGATCTTTCGAAATCCAACCCCAGCCTGAAATAGTAACGCTTTTTTCTCACTCTTTGCCCCAACCGGGACCTCTTCTGTAGATGATTTGTTTTTTAACACCCATTTAGTGCAGTTTCTTCTTTGTCGCTGTTATCTGGTGGGGGACGTGGAAACAGTCAGAGCAGGTAGCTAAGTGTGTGTAATATGGGGGTGGGAAGGGTTCATATATGCGTTTCGGTGGATTAATGTTGAACAGAGTGCAGCAGGACAAAGATCGCTGCGGCCTAGCTCACCCGGCATCAGCTGTCAGACTCTGTCAGAGTCACAGCAACACAAACGTGCCTCCTGTGCACCCCTCTATTCATTAAATCTCACGTCTTTAGTGAAAACTATTGTTCAGACCACTGTGAAGTTATCAAAGCGGGCATTTTTTTGCTGTGAGTACGTGCTAACTAGCCATCTTTAACAAGGACAGTAAAAGATTGTAAACATACCAACCCCACTTTATATTGTGTGTACTTTGTCTATGTCTGTCCTGCACTGTGTACAATGCATGTAGATTTTATTTTTTAATTGCTAACTGTACGTGTATATCCTGTTAATATACTCACATAGTTTATTTACACTCAAACTTCTATCTACATTGGCATTTATATTCTGCTTTATTGCACACACACACACACAGTTTAATTGTTATCATGTCAATATGCATGCACACAGTCTTTATACTTATATTCTGCTTTTTTTTGCACACAAAGTTTTCATTATGTCAGTATGCAAGCACATAGTGCACCCAGACTACACAGAATCTTTGTTAATAACTCTCACTTGTCTTTCTTACGCTGTTATGGTTTTGTTTATTTTTTATTGATTCATGTTCATGTTTATTGTGTTTTCTGTCGACATCTGGACTGCAATGAATTCTTTGTACTTGCTAGTTGAAAAATAAATCTGTTTCTGATTCTAACTCGCTAGCTTTAACTGCCTTGCTTGTTTGTTTGTTTGTTTGTTTTTCCTGCAAAGCCCTTTGCAAGCAGACTGCATTATTGTCTGAAGGACTCTTGTTATTATGCATATTTATCAATTATATTCAGCAACATATAGTCACTCGAGCACTTTATTAGGAACAGCTGTGCAATTAAATGCAATCCATGAAAACAGCTCTGCCATAAATTATACTTTTTCGGAAGTTTCTACACAGTGGTGGAAGAAGTATTCAGGTCCTTAACTAAAGTAAAAGTACCAATACAATGATGTAAAAATACTCCATTACAAGTAAAAGTACACAAGCTGCAAAGTGTAGTTAAAGTATTGCAGTAAAAGTACATAAGTATTATGAGCTCGATGTAGTTAAAGTATTGCAGTAAAAGTACATAAGTATTATGAGCTTGATGTAGTTAAAGTATTGCAGTAAAAGTACATAAGTATTATGAGCTTGATGTAGTTAAAGTATTGCAGTAAAAGTACATAAGTATTATGAGCTTGATGTAGTTAAAGTATTGCAGTAAAAGTACATAAGTATTATGAGCTTGATGTAGTTAAAGTATTGCAGTAAAAGTACATAAGTATTATGAGCTTGATGTAGTTAAAGTATTGCAGTAAAAGTACATAAGTATTATGAGCTTGATGTAGTTAAAGTATTGCAGTAAAAGTAGTGGTTTGGTCCCTCTGACTGATATATTATTATATATGACATCATTAGATTATTAATAGTGAAGCATCAGTGTTAGAGCAGCATGTTACTGTTGTAGCTGCTGGAGGTGGAGCTAGTTTACACTACTTTATATACAGTTAGCTAGTTTAGTCCAGTGGTTCCCAACCTAGGGGTCTGGGCCCCTCCAAAGGGTCAGCAGGTAAATCTGAGGGGTCGTGAGATGATTAATGGGAGAGGAAAGAAGAAAAAACAAAGTTCTGATACACAAATCTGTTTTCAGTTTTTTCTCTAATCTTTGATTCTTGGTGAAATATTGGATCATTTGAACATTTATTGGAATGAAAGCATGTGAGAAACCTTGTGTTTTTTGTTTTTTTTCAGGATTAAAAGAGGGCTGAGACTTTGCAAGCATGGATGTGGTGTCACCAGAGCTCAACAGCCTCCTACCTGATGAGATCATGGATACCGAGGCCATAGAGGATGTCGCTCACCCCCAACCGGACGGCACCACGGTCCAGTCAGAGCCCACCGACGACACATCGGTCCCGATGGAGACGGATACACCGATGGTTTCGGAAAACGTGACCCTCTGTTCAGACGCCGCTCCGACGGATCACACTCAGGCTCTGACCACCTCCACAGACTCCACGCTCTGCATCAGCTCCGGAAGTCAGCTTCCTGTCTCAATTTCAAGCGCATCATCTCCCCTTCTCACCCTCAAACCGACCATGGCCACTTCCACAGCCACAACCAAAACGACAGACAGCGTGACCGGGACTAGCGTCACCACGAGCGGCTTACAGAAGCTCACGGCTCCCTTTACCATCTCCGCTGCGAACCACCAGATCATTCTCAACAAGGTGGCTTCATCTCAAGCCACCGAAGCAGCAAAGTCTGCAGGTACTCCACCCCAGGTCATCAAACAGGAAGGACAGAAACTTTTGGTTACGGCGATAGGGAAGTCGGGTCAACCTATAGTGCTGCAGCTACCGCACACTGGCAACAAGCCTGGCATCGCACAGACCTCAGGAGACGCCAAATCTCAAGCTCCGCAGTTTAAAGTGGTGACCATCGGGGGGAGGTCGGAGCTAAAGCCGGTGGTGGGAAGTCCCGGCAATCAGTTGACCACATTACAGGCCCAGCAGCTGAAGACTGTGCAGGTAACATTTATTGTTTTTGAATTATTGTGTAGTTTGTTATCGTTTCAGTCATTTTTCAGGCAGAAAAGCTTCTTTAAATGTAAAGATTTGCTGTTTTTCTTTCTCATACATGGCAGACAATTGAGTGTTATGATTTTGGGCGGCTGATCAGACAAAACAAGTAAATTGAAGGCATCACAAGACAGTGTGAATGGCTTTTTTTTCACTTTTTTTACATTTCAAAGACTAAAATATTGAGAAAAATTGCAGCCTTAAAATACATGGTGCAATTTATTTTGATATTAAGTGTTTTTTTTGGTATTTTTTGATTTATTATTATATTTATTTAATAGCTGAAAGTGAAGGAGAGACAGGAACCATTAGCAGAGATTTTAATGTTGCAGGCGTTTAAATTATTTGCCAGTTATCGGTGTTGAATTAATCATAAATTACTCCCGCATGTTTTTTCCAATAAGACGGCACATACTGTTAACAAACAATTTATTAGCTATTAACTATTACAACAAGAAATATGACTGTAGCGGTCCGTGTTTTCCATACACAGAAAGTCTGAAGATCAAAGTGGGTTTTGATGCGTTAAGCTGACATTAAACAACAACATTTGAGAACAGCTGATAGTTATAAACACATGAGTCGACTGTCTCAGCGGGAACAGAAACACATGCAGCTCTGCTGAGTTTGCTCCCCTGCTGAGTTGATAGATCAGACAAACAACTGTTAGTTTACATCATAGTCCCACAAATACTGACACTAATATTGATATTTGAGAGTTTATTTTATTTTTTAAGCTATCCTTACATTTGCTTTTTTAACAATTAGGACAAAGAAACATGCTGTGCAGAGTGTTTTACAGTTGAAAACACAACAGCAACTCTCTGGTGGACAAACTTATCTTTACTTCAATTTCTAGTCATTTATCAGCAGACATAGACGCTGATACTGATATATCTGCAGTGAGCTGCTATCGTCTCCAGGCTCTAGTGTGCATCTGACAGTTTGGTGTTCGGAGAAGAGATGACGGTAAAAGATGAGACCGTATCGTATCGTATTGTGAGGAAACTTGATTGGCTTGTTTGGTTTGTCTAATCTGTTTATTAAAAGACCAGCCAGTCAAACATGAGCACGTCATGTTGACGTCAAGCACGTCAGTCAAACTGAACGCAGCCGGTTCAGCCATGTGTTTCAATACGTTGAGGGTGAAGCTTCCCTTTTGTTTACATTTTTAAATTACTGACTGTCCCTTTACAGCATCATCTGGGGGGTTAAAGAGTTTTGTGTCCTAAAGAAAACAAATATAGCTATAGTTTGATGCGCACATGTAGAAATGATTCCTTCAGTAGAGCAATGATGCAGGTTTTGTCAGAACATAAAACTAAGAATGTGTAAAATAAATGTATTACCGTACACATACAGAAGAATGATTTTAATAAACTCCACACAGCAGGGTGCACAGATCACAGATTATAAAGCGACAACAGCAGCGGCATGAAATCGGTGCTCTGTGTCAGCCGACACTGAGCGGAGTTATCTGAGTCGTATCTGGAGATCGTGTCTGGGATTAACACAACAAAACAAACACACAAGAAAAATGTCCGTGGCTGTAATCTTCACCTGCAGTCAAGGGCAAAAATGTTGGATATACAAGATATTTAAAACACTCATTCCACTGACTGGTATTGGAGTTGTGAATGTGTGAAAAGAATTAACATGAATGTTACTGAATATCTCCACAGATCGCTAAGAAAACACCGACATCCTCAGCTGCACCAATCAAGTTTATCATCACAAAAACGGTTAACAGTAAAGGTCTGAGCCCTCAGACGTCAGTAAACCCTGTTATTGCAGGTAAGTTTATTTACACTGCTGATTATGAAGACGACACACTGTAGTTTTTATTAACCTGTAAGTTTCTGTTTCTGCTGTAATTAAACCACTTTGTCGTCTATTCACAGGTCGGGTCCTGACACAGAATTCTCCAGTGATGCCCCCGAGGACCATCACTCTGTCTGAGCCCCACAACACTACTATACAAAGCATCCCTGGCAAAAAGATCGCTATTTCACCCCTTAAGACTCCCAGCAAGGTTAACCTTTACATACGCTATTCCTCAGTTACTAAATAAACATTTATTTTTCCCTTTTCTGTCAGTCGGTGTGACGTTTTCCTACTAAATTTAAATAAATAATAGAGAGGAGAGAGACGTGGAGGTGTCTCCTGGAAGACTTTCATAGTCTTGCACTTGGTTGTTCACCTAAAAAGTGACCAAAAGGAGAGCTAGAGAGAGCCAGTCACACAAAAGCTGTTAGAGGAAGGTGTTTCTGAAGCTGTTTGACCATCCGACAGACATTTCTGACGGAGTTTACCGGCCTCTCCAACGGACCGTTCTCTCCTTGTTTGTCTCCGCCAGGTGACTGTGGTATCTGTGGCTTCCCCGACCTCCAGCGCCCCTCAGAAGTCCGTAGCGTTGCCCGTCAATGTAGCACTTGGCCAACAGATCCTCACAGTCCAACAGTCCACATCTGGATCTCCAGTCAAGGTGGCCACCAGCCAAACCGCAGCGCAGGTAAGATCAAAGCACAGGTGGTGGTCACCGCTCACCACTAGCAAATTTTTACAGAGCTTAAATGTGCAATCCGACTTGTTAAAATTTTATTTTCCATTATAAAAGACAGTTTGGAAGAATTTGGTGCTCAGGACTTAAACTCTGCTGCTATATTTTGCACGTTGGAGGAAGCAGAGATTGCAGGTTTTTTAAAAAAGCTTCTAATGAGCAGCAACAACAAGCTCTGACCTTGTTAGGCTTAACTTTATTCATGGTTTAGTGGCTTTTCCCTTAAACTTACAGCTCCGTCTCTTTTACACTTTCAGGGTATTAAACCGGTGCAGTCTGTGGCCGTGGGAGGAGTCGGCGGCTCCCAGTTCAAGACCATCATCCCGCTGGCCACTCAGCCCAATGTGCAGCAGATTCAGGTGCCAGGAAGCAGGTTCCACTACGTCCGCCTCGTCACGGCAACCACAGCTAGCAGCACAGGACAGCCCAGCGGCCCCAGCACCAGCTCCATACAGACAGGTGACTTTTCATTGTTGTCTCGTCCACTTGATGATGATGATGATGATTGTGCAGAAAAGTCCTGGAAGCTCTTCTGTGGCGACTGACGATGTTTAATCTCACAGCTAAACCGATGGTGGTCAGCACAGGAGCAGTGAGGATGTCTGTCCCAATCGTCCCGGCGCAGACCATGAAACAGGTAACTTCGGTATTCCGTAAACGCCGCTAATATTCATTCAGCTTTTCCGAGCTGCATTCATGGACTTTATCCCCCTGTAGGTGGCACCTAAACCCTTGACATCAGCGCCGCAGGTAGTCACCACCACTCAGACCCAACAGCGCCTGATCATGCCCGCGACTCCGCTACCGCAGATCCAGCCCAACTTCACCAACCTCCCTCCAGGCACCGTCCTGGCACCAGCTCCAGGAAGCGGGAACGTGGGCTACGCGGTCGTGCCAGCACAATATGTCACACAGGTTAGTGGTACTTTCGGTGTGTTAGTGGTGATTTTATTTATTTATTTTTTTATTCACACGTGTGTCGAGCTCTTCTGATGTCTTTTCTGTCCCTTCACGTAGCTCCAGCAGTCACCGTTCGTGACCCTCGCCAGCAGCTCCGGTTTCCCCCCGTCCACTGGTATCCAGACTCAGGCCAGATTACCGCTCAACGGGTAAGCAAGAATAAGAAGACGTTTAGGTTAAACTGTGATTTTTGTCGTTCTTATTTAATGCTGGACAGACCAACGAGCTTGAAACCTCCAGTGCAACTAAAATGTAAATAAATTAATTATACTATTTTTAAAATACAGACTGAGTTAATCTCTTAAAGTGGATATAACATGCTTTTTGTGATTTTCCGTCATTTATACACTGTTATAATGTTGGATGTTAAATACGGTCAAAGGTCCAAAACTTGAGGTGAATGTCTGTAAAAATGCTGCCTGAAAGTCAAAGTTCAGGGCTTCAGCCTGCTCTGAACACTTCGTTTGCAGTGTTACCTCTACTTCCTCCTCGTGATGACGTCAGAGCCGCGACCTTTGTCGTGTCGTCCACTCACATATTTTGGATCTGATTTGTGCTCAAACATGTATGGATGCATTTGCGACCTTTTATATTTTGTGTAAAGAATGAGAAAAAGAAGCAAAATCCTGCTGCTGTTGTTTGTTGACATTAACCTCCAGAGCTGCAGCAGCTTCCTTGTTGTGCTGATGTATGTTTTGATACGTGGGGGACTGCGGATGTAAATTAGCTTTGAGCTAACTCCAGTGCAGTGTATCTTTTATGTTAAAAACTGTACACTGTCCCAATAAATAAATACAGTCAAAGCTGGAGCTGGCCAATCAGAACAAAGTGGGCTCATCAGGAAGGCGGGCCTTAAAGAGACAGGAGCCAATATAAGATAAATAAGAACCGTAAATCATGCAAAGATGTTCTAGTAGAGCCCCAGAACAAAAATAAAGACCCGGAGATGTGCATTGTGATTTGATTGTGATGTGATTTCATTGTAATCTAAGCAACATTTTTCACTGGTGTGCAGATTATCGACAGCAGAATCAACGTCACGACCGAGGAAACCCTGCAACTGCACCAAGTCACAGTGTCTCAAGCTGTAAGTATGACTGCAGTTTACACCAGTTTATCGTTATAAGTGTGCAGACGAAGCTTGCTGTGGTTAACGTAGGTGTAACTTATTCCTAATACAGTATTAACTACTGACGCAGTTTTAATAAGTAGAGCTCTTTATTTTTTTTTTCCCCTCCTTAGATACTGTGACTGCTTTGCAAATGGAGAGTTCTGCAATAATTGTAACTGTAATAACTGCTTCAATAACCTGGAACATGAAACAGAACGTCTCAAAGCTATAAAGGTAAGGTGGACGTTCGTCAGTCGTGTTATCGGACTGAGTTGCTTCGTGTCAAATCAGATGATTCGAGGTGAAAATATGTTGTTGTTTTTTTCATAGACGTGTCTGGACCGGAATCCAGAAGCCTTCAAACCTAAAATCGGTAAAGGCAAAGAGGGCGAGTCAGACCGGCGACACAGTAAAGGCTGCAACTGTAAACGATCGGGCTGCCTGAAGAACTACTGCGAGTGCTACGAGGTAGGTTTCCCCCTCGCTACGCTCGCCGTTTTGTCTTTCTCACTTCGTAATATCTTAAATAAACTGCTGACAACCTTTCCTCCTTTTCACCTCGAAAGGCGAAGATCATGTGCTCGTCCATTTGCAAGTGCATCGGCTGCAAGAACTTCGAGGAGAGCCCGGAGAGGAAGACGCTGATGCATTTGGCCGACGCGGCGGAAGTGAGAGTCCAGCAGCAGACCGCGGCCAAGACCAAGCTGTCGTCACAGATCTCAGACCTGCTCATGCGGACGACGCCTGTTATTTCGAGCGGAAGCGGGAGGTACTGTATTTATAAAGGCCCTCTTTTTTTTCAACCAAGAAGTTACAGGAAGTATTGAACCAGAGGAAATCATTCACCAATAAACGGGCTTAAGGCTGTGAGTCTGAAAGTACTGAGAGTAACTGATAAAAAGTAATAAATTACTTTTGTTATTTACCTCTCAGACAATTATCACCTGACTGTGCAGTCCTCCTCAGCTCCCTAAAGCTTCTAGTGTCTTTCAGCTCATCTGCAAAGTTACTGTTTTGGTTCACTCTCAGCGCCCTAATAGCCATCAACTGTGTCTGTTTGCGGTCTGGTGTTGAGCAGGTAGTGTAAAGTGAGTTTTTAGAGCTTTTTCTCTGAAAACAACTGCCTGATACGACTGAAAACGACACTATGAGAGCGCTGAGAGTGAACCAAAACAGTAAAGTTGCAGCTGGACAGATAAACAATGAGCTGAAACTCACTATAAAGCTCCGTAAAGACGAGAGGAGCTGCAGAGTCGCTGATAATTCTCTGTAGGTTCATCACTACAATCCATAGCCAACACATTTCACATTCATTTGATACATTCATTCATTTGTTATTATAAGAATAGTGATTACAGCTGCTGTAAGTATGTGTCTAACTGGTCTGTAACTCCAGATGACAGCAGTTCTTCTCTCTAAGGCCTCGTTTCTTTTCCCCGCAGGCTTCCGTATACGTTCGTAACGAAGGAGGTGCTGGAGGCGACGTGCGAGTGTCTGCTGGAACAGGCCAAAAAGGCCGAACAGACTCATCAGCCTCAGGTGGAAGCGGAGAGGATGATCCTGGAGGAGTTCGGACACTGCCTCATGAGAATAATCAACTCGGCGGGGAAAGCCAAAGCAGACTGCGCCTCCATTAACTGTTGAGCGCTCTGGCTCTCCCCCCCCCCCCGCCTCCACCCACACCCTCTAAAACCCGCCCCAGCTGCAGAGGCACGGGATTACTCTGCACTCGTCTGTCCCGGCCCCCCCCCCCCCCCCCGGTGGTTTCTCCCCTGTGGGGGGAAACAGGTTGTCTCCCTCATCAAAAGGCAGAACAATGGCCCCGGGAGCAGACGGACTCCCCTGCGCTGGCCAAAGCTAACGCCAGCTGGAATAATAAACGTGGAACAGTCGTCCTCGCTGTTCACCTACTTTGTAAAGTGAAGGACTGATGGACAGAGCGAGACGCCTCTGATGGAAATGAAATTATTCTGGCTGTGCTGGACAGAAATGACTCTGAACAAGGTAGCGCTAAACAGGAATTTCTCCACTTTATTTTCCCTACAAGGCTCTATCTTTAAACTTTTGTTCTTCCATTTTTATTCTATTTTTCTTCCTTCTTTCCCATTTTTAGGGTTTTTTTTCTTTCGGGGAAAAAAAAAATGCCTGTAATTTTTATGTAATCGGTATATTTGTGCTTTCAAGTAGACAAACAGAACATGTATCTTTTGATATTTATTTTGACAAGTATTTGTAATCATTGTGAGCGCTAATATCGTGTGGCTTTTAGTGCTGCAAACTGTTATTAACCGAGGCTAGGCTAAATCGTTTCAATGAAAATGAGTAGAGGCAATCCTAGGTTTTATGCACAGACAGACGCACACACACATAATGCATTATGCACACACACACTCATACACACACACACACTCATACACACACACAAACAAAGAGCACTGCTCAGAATAGGGGAGGTTCACGTTTCGGAAAAAATATCTTCTGGTGCTGTAGCGTAGTGGTCTGTTTTAATTAGTCACATGCTTACTGTACATTAAAAAAAAAACCCACCATGAATCTAAACATAATTGAGACTTACAGTATATTTTGGAGAGAGCAAGTCAACGCGACGCAAGAACAAAAAGAAAATTACAGTTAGCTGATCCGTCCAAGGCTGGTCTGACGTCACTGGGGCACAAATCCAGAGCTGCAACTGATCTGGATTCATCATTTTGTCTATAAAAATGGCAGAAAAAAAACATCCCAATTTCCCAAAAACCGAAGTACACATATCAAAAATTTTAATTTGACCAAAAGTCCAAAAAACCCCAAAATATTCAGATAATTATCATGTATTATATGCAAAAGCATCAAATAGTCACATATGTGCTTGAAACTAACTACTTCACACAGTATTCATAGAGTTGCACTCCGTTATGAAAGGTGGGAACGTTGGATTGTCAGCTCTGCTCCGATTCTGACGTCACAGAAAGATGTCGGGGGAGAGGAGGGAGTTCAGACGCTATTCAACCATCCGAAAAGCACTTCAGACGAAGCAAACTGACGCCTTAAACGTTATTAGTTGCACCTGTGCTTCTTCTTCTTGTTCAACTTGGAATGTCTGGCGTTCACGCCGTGTGTCAGATGAGTGGCGACCATCTAAAAAAGATTCCCGTGTTTAAGGACTTCCAAGTGTTCACGTCAACTGACAACTCGAGAAGTTTGTGCGAGTTTAAAATGAGGGTTTAAAATACTCTTGATTGACAAAATTATGTTATATCCATTAAATTTTGGTGTAATTACATTGAATAACGGACTCTAACTGATGTGAGGCGTCTGTTCTGTATTATAAAGTACAAAGTCGGATATATATCGGAGCTTTCCGGTCGTAATTCTCACTTGGAGGTTGACGTGAACGCTATGTACAATTCTGAATTGGTCAAGTATGACAAATACTCTGAATTACACTTGAAATCACCCAGATGTCGACAGTCACTGAGTCGTCTTTGTTGAATGAATGCATCGAGTTTTATGGACTCTCTTCCTGCTCTGCACTGTTTCAATAAGATGTTTTCCATCTGTGTTAAAGGTCTGTGGAGTTATTGAGCACTAGTAGCGGAGCAATGCTTTTAAGAGTCCCTGTTTGTTTGTCAGGCGATTGGACGCCGATGCATCGCAGGTGATGTGATGCACAGTCCTGCATGTCTAGTCCACCTAACAAGAAGAAGACATCTGACAAACAAACATGGACGCAGGGCTGCAACTAACAGTTATTTCTATAATCAGTTAATCTGCTGTCGAGCCAACTATTATATTAATCACCAACTGAGGAGAAAAATGTCCAAATTCTCTGGTTCCAGCTTCTTAAATGTGAATATTTTCTGGTTTCTTTAGTCCTCTATGACAGTAAACTGAATGTCTTTTGGTTGTGGACTAAACAAGATATTTGAGATTGACGTCACCTTCAGATCTGAGAAATAGTGATCGACATTTTTCACCATTTTCTGACTTTTTATAGATTCGTTAGTTGCAGCCCTAATCTGCTGATTATTTTCTTGACTCATGGATAATTATTTTGGTCTATAAAACATCAGAAAACAGTGAAAAATATCCATCGTAACATCCTGGAGCACATGGAGGGTGTCAGTTAATTTCTTGTTTTTTCTGATTTACACATTTTAAAACCCAAACATGTTCAATTCACAATCATGTAAGACCAAGAAACACAGCAGATTCTCATATTTTTGCTTTAAAAAAATGACTTAAATGATTAATCAGTTATAATAGTTGCCAATTAATTGTCTTTTGATTGTCTTACATGGACGTAAACAATGTAGGTTTCAAATTCTTCCCAAAATTTGTTTTATGAGGAAGCAAATTTCAGCGTATTTTAGTAGGTTTAAAAAATACAAACATGTTTTTCTCAGAAAGACTGAATGTAAACACAACTTTGTTGACAAAAAAGCTCCGCAGGATACATTTAATGTAAGAATGGAGTTTAACACAGCAGCAGGCATGAAGGATTTTAGACAATAACTTCCAAATAGAGATCATGTGTCCATTGTTTGTTTGTTTTTGTTTCCTCACTTGTGCTCGATATCTTTCTGTATTTGACTCTCCACTTTGGTATTGCTAAAATTAATGTATCATAACAACTTTTGCTCTCTTGCTTGCTCACACACGACTTTTTAGGAACCAGAGTGACTGAAATTCTCTTCTCTATTCAAGCCCCCACGTCACAAAAAGAGTATTCAAACATCACTAGAACAAAAGTACATTCAGAGTTTTCCTTCTTTCTGTAAACGCTTGCTGAAGGTTTGCTAAGCTGGCTGCACCTGAGACAAACGTCTCGGATGCTAACTCTCAATTTTTATAGTTGGATTATGCAAAATTATTCCCAAAAAAAAAAAAAAGGCACAATAACCCCATTTAGACCCCCTTTTCTGTCATCAGTGCAGTTTGTTTCTTTCACACAAATTTAATTTATTTTTGAGTTCTTCAGATGATTATAAACCAGCCGTTTCACCTCTTCAACAAGAACCTGTAATAACCAGATAAGCTGTTGGTTGCTATTTTATGATTGTGGCTGAAGCTGAATGAAATGTTTCACATGCTCTTCCCATCCTGACTTTTAAATAGTAATTAAACTATGTAATGTTTTTAAGCTGGAAATTGCGTCTGTATGCATTTTATTTAATGAAACATCTTTTTAATTACAGGATAAAAAGTTAAAAAGGCTCACTGTACTACGATGTTCGGCATCAGAAGAAGTTTCATAAATAATTTATAAGTCTTCACATTTTGGCAATTCATTCTACACACAATAATCCTTAATGTCAAAGTTAAAATATTCTCAGGAATGTTTGCAAATTTATTTAAAACCAATAATGAATGTTTGACGAGTCGTCAGACCCTTTGAACGACGCTCCAAATGGAGCTCAGGTTCATGTTTGCTTTGATTATTCTCGAGAGTCCACCTCTGGCAAATTTAAATGACTCAACGTGAAACTAACAGTTTACAGTACTTGTCGGATCCAAAGCCGAGCCGTGTAGTCCGAGGAGCTCTGCGATCAGTTTGTGTCGAGGTAAACGGGTCTGGGCAACGTTAGAAAACAGTTTCTAAAGCTTTGAACGCTCCCAGGAGCACAGTGGACTCCTAGAGCTGGTCGTTCAGGAACTGGGCGAGGAGGAACCCGGTGGCCAAAGAACTTTAAAAGTCCTTTGCAGAGACGGAAGAAGCTGCCGGAGGCCTTTGTGGTGGAGTGGCTACATGGAAGCCACACCTGGAGATTACCAAAAGGCACTTAAAGGCCTTTTCAACACGACAACAACCCAAAACATAGAGACGAGACAATGCTGGAGTAGCTTCGGGATAAGTCCCTGAATGTTGTTGAATGTGAAAGCTTGGAGAACATCCATGGAGACGACTTAAGATGGTCGTTCAAGGACCCTCCCCGTCCAGGCGGACTTGATCTGAGAGGATCTGTGAGGAAGAACAGGACGAACTGACCGGTTCCAGCTGCACAAACCTAAAAGCTGTAAGAGTCTGAATTATTATGTCAATAATATGGAAGTACTTGAATATGTATGAAGTACTCTGAAGACTCTCGCATCAGAAAGAGTCTGTCATACATGGTGAGAAACCCAAATTTAATGCATATCGTGTTGTGTTTTTACCATCACTCGATCAACTAATCATACAACCGTATCGAGTTGTCTGATGACGTGAACACTCACAAGTAGTAAACATGAGAATCTTTCCATCTTCACCATCGATCTGATATGACGTGAACGCAACATTTTTCCTTGATATAAGATTAGTTTGTGGAATGTGTTATAAATTAAAAGATTATCCAGAATATTCAAACAGGTATTTTAAGATGTGAGTTTTAAAAATGGGATGGGCGCCAATCACTAATCTACCTTTTATCTGGTTTGAACCACTTTGGGATTAGAGGTTAGTGGTACAGATACTACAGATAAGTTATGGCACACTGGGGTTGAATTATGTTGATCTAAAATGCATTTTCTTTGCCTTTGTTATCATGTTCCACTTTTTTCTGTCAGATAATGACAGAATAAAGTGGAAAAATCCACTAAATCCTACTTATTTACAGAAGCTACCCCTTAAAGAGTGCATATCGATGGCCGAAGAGCAAAAACTCCTATCTGAAAAATGCACTTTTTTGAGAAAACTTGTTTAAAAAAAATTTGTTTTCTTGCAGAATGCTATTTGTTAAGGATACCCAAAACATAATACACTGTTTTTGGACTATATTACCATATTATGTGATATTGTTTACAGTATGTTTGTATGGTTATTATGGTATTGTTAACACACAAGTTTTTTTTTAGTTTTCTCAAAAAAGATAGGAGGTTTTGCTCTTCAGCCATTGATATCCTGGTTTTTAAGGGGTATTAACAGTAAACATATCACATACAGCTCCACAGTAGCATTGCAGAAAGTTAGACAGGAAAAATGTCATTATGGTGCAATTTGTTTTTTTGTAGAATTTTTCATTCATTTACTTTCCTGAGCTTGTATAAAATGTACAAAAAAGAATGCTTGTAAAAAATTTGTAAATTTGTAAAAATATATCGTGCTCTGTAGTGCTGAAGAAAACAATCCGCTCTGTTCATATGACCGTACAATCTTGATGATAGATAAAGTGTGTGAATTAGTCTAAACATACAAAGTTCCATGCAAGGCAGAAACTCTGTCCACTCTTTATGAGCAAAACAGCAGATATTTACGTGTTATGATTTCTTTTAAAAGTCTACAACGTGAATATTCAGCAGGAGTTGTGGAGGACATTTTGTGACTTACACTCAGTGAAATTGTTCTGATGTTTGACTGTCAGGAAGGCATGCACAGAAAATGCTGATCTTCATCTTGCATGCGTGGCCTAGTTCCACTTCCCCATATTTCCAGACCAGTTTTTTTATGAAAACACTGCCTCAGTTATTCAGTTATAGACTGGCAATAAACCGTACAGTTGCTTAATTGTGTCACATGTCAAACTTCAGTTTCCTCTCTGCAGTTTAGTATCATATACGAACAGTTGCATGAACACTTATTGCCCCTAAAGCTTCTGGTCATTATTATTGACATGTTTTATAATATGTTATGTTAAAACTTAAGGTGAAACACATTTAATCATAGTCACTTCATTATTCTGATGACCAGTACTACTAGCTTACCTGAAAAACATACTGTATACTTTTAGTTGTAAAAGAAAGAACATGAAGAGAAATTATACAACATTGACTGAAGACCAAGCAGGTAGTTCTGGATCTGAAAAGTTAAGCCAATGCAGAAGTGCCTTAAACCTGCATTCTCACTAACGGCCAGCAGGGGGCGACTCCACTGCCTGCAAAAAGAAGTCAGATTGTAAGGAAGTCTATGAGGAAATGATCCTACTTCTCACTTGATTTATTACCTCAATAAACACTTTCCTAATGAGTTTATAGTCTCAATCGCTAGTTTCAAGACTTTTTCAATACATCATGATGATTTTGTGAATTATGGTTCCATTTAGAGTAAAATAGATGATAAAACAGCGTATGCTTTAGGGTGTGGCTACACTGTGATTGACAAGTTGCTACCATGGCGACAACATTGGTTAGGTAACGTTAAAAATGGCGTAACCCCAAATTCACAGAGTATAGCTGTAGTATAACTGTCGCTACGTCAGTGTTTTCTCAGTTCATGAAAATTAATTGTAACATTTTGGTCACCTAAAAAAATCTTCGGTGTTTGGTTGTCCTAAAAGACCCTCTGACTAACAGCGTCCAAATGAATTAAATCAAGTAGATATCTTTCAACATTACAGTCTTTTTAGTGCCAAAGTCCCTCTTTTTGTTACTATACTTCCACCTGCAGCTCAACAGGGAAACACTGTCCGAGGAAACACAAAGACTGATGAAGCCTCATAGAAGCGTCACATAAACTTTTAAATGACTGTGTGGACACACTGTGGATTTTGGCCTCTATCACTTCCATTGAAAGCACAGTTGAAGGATCTTTTAATCAGCAGTATGAACAGGAGGAATGATTACAGCGAGGAAAACCTCTTTCACTGTTCATATGGATGTCTGACTGCTGTTTTAAAGGACCAGTGTGTAGGATTTAGTGGCATCTAGTGGTGAGGTTGCAGATTGCAATCAAATGAATACTCCTCGTCTCCCCCTTATATTCCATTTCTGCCAAGTCTGTTCTGCTTTATGCCGCTAAATTCTACACACTGCACCTTTAAAACTCACCTGAAAAATTGTGAACCTATCCTTTAAAGTTAGTGTTATCTTCCAGTCAGGTGGCAGTAACACACTTAAAGAGCCAAAACTGTCGTTGCACAACAGAAGAGGAAGAAGAAACAGGTTTAATATCTAGAATATAACTTCTTTATGCAGTTTCTTTTTCTTTGTTTGTTAGTTTTTGTTGTTTCGAGTCATGATTTTAAACACTCCGATACAGTAGGTGGAGGCATGCACCTTTAACGTTGGTTTGTAGTCCGCCATACCAAAGAAGAAGGGGGAGGAGGACAAGGAAAAGGAGGAGGAGAAGGAGAAGGAGAAGGAGAGGCAGAGGAAGGAGAAGGAGGAGAAGAAGAAGGAGTGAAGAAGAAGAAGAAGAAGGAGAAGAAGTTGACCCACACGTGCAGACGGAAAGACAGGTGGATAAATAGCAACATACTGGAAAAACACGGCAAAATGTTAGTCGATGAGAAAGTGACGTTAATATTAATCTTCCAGCGTGAAAAATTAAAGTTTTATGCACATTTGGCGGCGAACTAGCTTCCGTCTTATCCAATGAGGACTCGTCCAGCAGTATATCTGCATGTGGAGGGCCTTAACGGTAATTAAAGGTACGTATACTGTAAATTAAATGCTTTATTACTCTGTTTTTTGGTGTTTATTTATTGTTCACAGCACGTAAAGCCAGCGACACGCGGCACACCCACTACTGCCAGCGCACGTGGTCAAGTAAAAGTCCGCGTGTTTCACTGTTGAGCGCCAAACTCCTGATTAAAATCATGTTGTTTTGTGAAAACTTATTAATTAAACAAGATTAATCACCAACAGAATATGAATTAAGACATTTTCTTATGTTAAAGCAACCGGTCCTCTATTCGGCTACATCCCATAATCCCAACACTGTTGTACATTTGTTTATTAATTATTGTTGTTTTAGTTTTTATTGTTATTTCTGTGTGATGCAAAACATTTGGTCAAATCCCACATGGGATTACAAGACACCACTATTTTACTAAATATGCATCTTCTGGTAATATTTACACAAAAGCATGTGGTAAAAGAAAAACAAAATGAAACAATACAAAATTAAAATGCCAAATGAACTGTTCAGAAAAGCAGTATTACATATTACAGTTTATCTATAGATTATCTACAGATTAACGTGATAAAGGGCTTTTGTTTCCTTTTCAAGGCTTTCTCCAAGTCACTGGCTAATTTATGTCTCATATAAAAGCCAACTCAGTATTTGTTCATCATCCATATTTACAAAATCAATATCTATTTTTATCTGACTAAAAGCTTTGTGCAGTATCCAATAAAAAGGGACAGTAGAAAACAAAATGGAACTCATATTCTGTGTATTGTATATCAAATAACATACATATTTCCCATGATTTGCTAGTTGTGAGTGTAAATGACAAATGCTCCAAGAATTGTGACATAAAAACAACAACAACATCGCGCCTTTCTAGTCTTACAACACATGCAAACATTCACCCATCACACACACATTCATACACTGATGGAAAGCAATACAGTGCTTCCCATCCAAAGCGCACGACAATGTTTCTATGTTCACCCATTTACACACACTCACACACTTGTGGCAAAGCCCGAGAACACTTAGACATGCGGACCGGAGGAGCCGGGAATCGAACCATCGACCTTCTGATTGGTGGACGGTCTGCTCTCCCTCCTGAGCCACGGCCGTCCCTAAATGTCTTCCTTTGATAGAGTCTAAATATAAAATCTAATAAGTCTAAATATGTTTTCCTTTGAAAGATCAACTGAGGAAGACGACCTGCACACAGTGATGAGCAGAAAAGCATCCCAGACACCGCAACATGTCCAAAGGAAGGCTCAACCAAGTGCTCAGTGAGTGCATTTATTGCATTTTTGTCATTTAAAATAGAGAAGTGAATGTTCATCCCAATGATTATATCAATCACTACCCATCTGACCCATTCATATGTCTGGGGACGATTATACATGAGCTTATAACTGAGGGTTTTGGCATTCATCTCCCAAATAAAGAGCTTTAGTTGTGTGTATTTTCAGCTTCTTTAATATCTCCGTTTTTTCTTCTCCAGGGTCGTCTTGCTGAAATGAATGCAGAGCTCTGATTATTGACGTAAGTATGAGCGCCTGACTGGTCTGTTTGTTTTTATTTAATATGTTTTGTATATGAATAAAATTGTGAAGCAAACTTGGTGGTTGTGTGTGATGTTTTTTGATGTTTTCTGTGGAGAAAGTAGGTTTAACAGCCTTTTCAGAGATTTTGTAAGAAACTGTCTTGAGTGTCACCTGACTTGCCTACAGAGAATTACAGATGTGTTGACTTGATGAGATCACTCCCAAATATAATTAGGCATAGAAGAATCTCATATTTACAGTTTAGATTAGTTGATTAATCGATTGATCAATGGAAAATTAATTTGCAACTATTATAATAATCATAGAAATAATTTTCCAAGCAAAAATACCAAACAGTCACTATTTTAATGCTCTCAAATTTTAGAATTTAGCTTTTCTGTGTCTTGCTTTACTGTAAAGGGGTAAAAGAGGTAAAGTTAATTTTAAAAAATCAATTAATTTTTTAATGAATGACTTTATAGCTTCATTTAATGACTTTAATAAAGCTTTCAGAGAGCAGAGACTTTATTCTTTGGGGTTTGACATTATTTTTTTATGGAGTAAAAACCCGAAACAGAAGAACATAACCGCCATCATGATTTCAGTGAATTTTACTGAATGTGAATAATTTGACATTTTTAAATAAATACGGGTCAAATTTAATCTGGTACATTGCACATAAATAACAAAGCAGAAATATTTCCATTTTTGTATATTCTGGGTCACTTTCATAAGATTTCTGGCTTTAAAAAGGTTCAGGGTGTTTTTACTGCTGTCAAATGTAAAAATGGGTCAGATAAAAGGAAATGTAGCATGGTTGTTTCGTTTTTTTTAAAAAAAGACTATTTGTCATAACACATTTCATTTCATTACAGTTAAAATGTTAAAAGTTAAAATTATAATCAAATCTTGTAACAAAATAGATGGACAAGAACACTAACAATAAAATGATATAAAAATAATATAAAATAACAGTAAATAAATACATTAAAATAAAGGTAATTCTATGTTTTAAGAAGTGTAAAAATAATCATTGTACATATACTCTTTGTTTTGAAGATATTTTTCTAGTTCAAAAAGTCATAAAGGATATAAGATATATATTCAAATTTATGTGTATAGCATTATCTCACAAAAGCAGTACAAAGTGTTTTACATTTAAATAGAATTAAACAGCAAAAATGTGCAAATAAACAGAAACATCCATGCATACATACACATAAAAACACATAAACATACACACATGCTGTACAAATACAGTTTGTTCATTTAAGAGAATACTTGAGTGAAAAAGAAGGTCTCAATTTGGTTTTGAAGAACAGTGTCTAAGTTCAGCAGGCAAAAACTGTTTTATTCTTTAGGTGCATAAATGCTGAATGCCATCTCACCAGACTCTAGAAAGTGCTCTATAGACACATGGAGGAGATTTCAGAGATCTGCTGGAGTTATAAACTGACAAAATATATTATAATAACTTTATTATTAATAATAACTTTATTTGTATAGCACTTCTTAAAACAATATTTACAAAATGTTTACATACAATAAAACCCAAAGAGACAGTGATATAAAATTACCACAATTAAATAAATAATTGAGCTGAATAACTGAAAAATAGAAAACAAAAAATAAATAAAACAATAATAGTATTAATAAAATAGTAATAAAATGTAACACAAGAGATAAGCAGATCCAAAAACAAACAATTAAAACTGGTGGACAGCATGTCTTTGTGTTAACATCTTTAACAGAAAGTTTATGTTTATGATAGTATGACAATTAAAAATATGGCTACAAAATTTAGCATAGTTAGCATGCGAGGCTAGCAGGACGCTGATCTTTTTTCCCTAGGATGACTCCGCTTCTCAGGCAGAGTAGGGCGGGTCATTACTTCGCCATCCTAGGAATAAAAAAAAAAAACCCGGCTAGCATAGGACGGCCTCCGGAAGTTGTTGTTCTTCTTCGTGGGAGGAGGCGTGTGTTGCTTAGTGCCACGTTGATGGAGCCCAGTGGGGACGTGGAGATCCGACTGGAGTCTGCAGCCGGGGACCGGTAACCTCCTTTCTGCTTCTACAGACGTTAATCCTGCGAGCAGAACCGAAACGGGAACTTGTTCTGGGCGGAGGACTGTTTGTTATTTGTTTGTCACCTATTTTTTTATGTGTGCGTTCATGTAAGAAGCAGCAGCAGAAGAAAGGAAGGTAAGTAATACGATCTGAGTGTGTAAACTGTCTTCACTCTGGTATATTTTGCCTGCACAGGCAGCTAGCAGGCTACAAAACGTAATATCCTCCCTGCAGCTTTAGGACACAAAGTACCAAGTCCTTACAAGCAGATAAAAAAGCTGACATTATATTTACGGAGCGTTTTCTGCCGTTAACCGACTTAATTTCACCTGCTGTTTGTCTTTTAATTGATCAATCAGCTGTTAGCTTGCAGTTAGCTTCTACTTAACTCTCCTTTTAATAACCTATGACTGCGAAAAAAGTACCCAGACTGGTTTCCCTCTGGCTTCTTGAGAGCTATAATGCACTTATAAATCATTTCTGTCAGACAGCTCCACAGTGCAAAGCTCATGTGATCATTACTGTCAGTCAAAGTAGGCCTTTGTCTGCAATAAGGCTGGTTTATTTACTGCAATAACAAGGCAATTAAACAGACAGTCAAGGGGCAGAATGGAGAAAATGCAGTATTTACATATAACAAAGGTCGTCACATACATGTTATTATTACCATATGCCCTGACTCATTAGTATTTAGCTCGTTTTGTCTTTAAAGGTTCAGAAGTCTACTTATAATGTGATAGGGACTAAATTCAGTCAATTCATTCTTAAGGACAGGTTTGCATTTTTTCCATTGTGTCTTAAAACAACAGTCAGGTGTCTATATGAACAGTGAAAGAGGTTTTTCCTCGCTGTAATCATTCCTCCTGTTCATACCGGCTGTTTAAAGGATCCCCTTCAAATGTGCTTTCAGTGTAAATGATGGGGGCCAAAATCCACAGTGAGTCCACACAGTCATTTTGTGCAAATACGCATGTAAAAGTTGATCTGAAGCTTATATGAGGCTTCAGCAGTCTGAGTTAGTCATATCAAGTGGATATCTGCCACATTTGCCTTCCCTGTCGAGCTGCAGTGGAAGTATAGTAACAAAAACCACCATATTAGCTTCGGATAAGCTTTTAAATGCAGATCATTTCATTCATTCGGGCTCCTGACTGTTGTTTTAAGACAGACTTGAAAACATGAGAATCTATCCTTTAATGTATAAACATACTATAATGTAAAAACCCAGCAATATAAGCTCTTTTGTATTCATTCTATGGGAACTAAATCATTATCTGTGGTGATTCACCCAGAAGCCAGATGCAGAGAAAACAACATTACATTTGCTGTAATTACATTACAGTGAAAATGGCAGGTTTTCTCAAGAAGTGCACTCATTTATTTATTTATTTATTTATTTTTTTTCCCCTCCAGGATGAAACTTAAAGAGATCAAGCGTACATCCATCCAGAGCTGGAGTCCTGCACAGCACCACCCCATCTACCTGGCAACAGGTACGAGCACGCAGCGAGCGCCTGCACAGACCTGCTGCTGCTGCTGTCGCTTCTTGATGTTTTGACAAGACATCATATCATTTTTTTAATCAGGTGTTCCAGACATTTATACACACATTAATTAAACTAATCTGAGCCGCAGAACGTGTAATTAGTTTGTTGTTGATCCGCCGGCAAATGTCAATAACAGAAAAACATGGCTGCATAATTTCCAGCACTGTAAACACAGTAAAAATGTGTTGATTTGTTGTGTCTGCCTACATGTTGCACTGCTGATATCATGTTTTCTATCCTGTACTGAAAAAGAAACAACACAGACTCTGGTGTGTAACAGTGAAGTATTTATTTAAGTTTATTTGACATGTCGAGAAATGTTTCCATCGTCGTCCTTGATGTTAAGATGACAAAGACACAGGAGTCCATGTGACGACGCAACATCAACATATCATGTGACACGTGACCGAATGAAGCTGCAACTAAGAATTATTTTCATCAGCGATTAATCTGCTGATTTTCCAAGTTAATTGATTAATTAAAACGTCAGAAAACAACTAAAAATGTAACCGGAGTGATGTCATGAAATGTCTCGTTTTACCCGAACAACAGTTCAAAACCTGAAGATATTCAATTTACTTTAATGTAGCAAAAGGAAACTAATAAAAAATAACACATTTTATTCACACGGCACTTTTTAAAGGCAGTTAAAGATGCTTTTCATAGATAAATTGGTAAAAAGAAGTTACCAAACAAAGGCAGTAAAAGAGACGTATCAGACTAAGAGCTGATTATTAGCTAAAAGCGTCTTTTAAAGAAGGTGAGTCTTGAGAGTTCGGTCTAGTGTTTAATGTCCGTGGGGAGTTTCACAGGGAAGCAGCATCATTTAAGACTCTGCAACCATCAAATAATTGTCATTTTTTTCTGTTTCCTTCGCTCTTCCTCCAGGAACATCAGCCCAGCAGCTGGACGCCTCCTTCAGCACTAATGCCTCCTTGGAGTTTTTCGAGCTGGATTTAGCTGAACCATCACTGGACATGAAATCATGTGGCAGCTTGTCCACCTCTCACAGGTAGAAAAGAGCTGCTTGCTACTCTCATGGTGACTCACATGTTTTTGTTTTTCACGCTGCTGTTCATGACACACACATGTGTTTTTTCCTCCCCACAGATACCACAAACTGGTTTGGGCTCCTTATGGAATGGACAACCAAAGTCACCCATCCGGGGTCCTCATCGCAGGAGGCGAGAACGGCAACGTCATCCTGTACGACCCTGCGAAGATCATGGCGGGAGAGAGTGACGTCATCATCGCCGAGAGCGATCGGCACACGGGACCAGTGAGAGCGCTCGATGTCAACCCGTTCCAGGTACGCTCCCGTTCGACTCCGGCGTCTGTGAATCCAACGTCGTGCTCTCGGTTTAAAACTGGGACGAGACGCGGTGACTCATTTTGTGTTTTTGTCCTCTTTTGTGCTGCAGACAAACCTGGTTGCATCAGGCGGGAATGAGTCTGAAATCTATATCTGGGATATGAATAACTTCGGCTCTCCAATGACACCGGGACCTAAAACTCAGGTACATTTTTAAAACTTACAGCCTACATTTTATACAGTTAAATTAGCTGTACTTCCTGTTAAGGGCTGCAACTAAAAATCATTTCTAATCTTCTTCATTGATTGTTTGGTCTGTTAAACTTCAGAATGCTGAAAAATGACATCAGATGTTTTGTTTTGTTCAGTTTAATTGATTGTAAAACAAGGAAAGGCAGCAAATTCTCACATTAGAGAACGTTAGAGAACCATTAACAGTTTGGCATTTTGCTTCAAAATTGACTTAAAGGATTAATTGATTATTTGAAAACAGTTGCAGATTAATTTTCTTTTGATCAACTAATCGATTAATTGACTAATGTTTGCAGCTGTGTCCTTACTTTCTGTTGTCAAAATGTTTGTTTCTTATTTATGGGAGTGTAAATTATCTTTTGACTAACTTTTTATATGTAATTTGACTTAATTATTCTGTCAGATGTCACTGTAATTAAGTGATAATGACTATTTTCTAACATTTTGAACATTGATGTGTGCATTCGTGTCTGTTCTTGTGTCATCAGATGACGTTTTGGACATAATCTGTATCATCTCATGCATGTAAATAATGTTTTAAGCTGTTTGTATGATGAGTAATGAATATAAGAGCTGATGTTTTTGTCTTGAAGCCTCTGGAGGACATCAGCTGTGTGTCGTGGAACAGACAGGTGCAACACATCCTGGCGTCTGCCAGCCCCAGCGGCCGAGCCTCAGTGTGGGACCTCCGCAAGAACGACCTCATTATTAAAGTCAGCGACCACAGCAACAGAGTACGTTGTTCAGATGAAGTTGTACACATGCTGTCTTGACTAAAAAAAAAAAGTTACTCACAGTGTCTACTCAACTTAAACAGTCTACGTTAATGTTTATGTGTTTGGGTTTAGATGCATTGCTCCGGACTGGCTTGGAACCCAGAAGTGGCCACTCAGCTGGTCTTGTCCTCCGAGGACGATCGGATGCCGGTCATCCAGATGTGGGATTTACGTTTTGCTACCTCTCCTCTCAAGATTTTAGAGAATCATACACGGTAAACACATCTGTTTTCATCTTTTCTTTGCTGTCTTAAAGGATAAAGCTGGTGATATGAGATATATGTTTATGAAATGATCAAAACCAACAATGAATTGGTTCTACTAACAAACATTGTCTGTGAAGCCAAAGCCGAATATATCTCAGAGTTCTGCTGTTGTCCAAAAACCATTAAAAACACATCAGTGAGTCACTGGATGACATGTTCTTTCATAACGATGAACAAACACACTGTAGTTTATTTTGATTCAGTCCCACAAAACATCATCCTGCTGCTGGAAAATACTCACCAGAGCACCAAATATGTATTTATCCACCACTTAAAATATGCAATGTTTACTTCTGTTTGAGTAACATTTGCTAGAAACTACAGCGCCCAGCTGATTCAGGAAGCCTTTTTTTTTTTTTTTAGAAATGAAAGTATATATTTGTGACATTTAAGCCACAGATATACTCCTGAGCAGACGCGTACATGGACGGTTACAGATAAGTAGTAGTCCTGTTGTTACTGTCCTCTGGAGTCTGTTTGGAGGACGTGTTCCACGCATCAGCAGTACATCGGCGTCTACAGGAAGAAGACAGGCACACAGATGTCCACACAGAGCCTACACGTGCACCCTCTGATGATGAAATTTTACGTCATGCGGACCTTTTCGGCTTTACGCTTTGAGTAGGAACCAGTAGGCGTGAGACTGAGAGCCACAGACAACACAATGTTGGTTCTGGTCTTTTTTGTGGGATTTGTCCTTTTAAATTTGTGCAGCTATTTAAGACGTAACTGTATTTTATGTGCAGGGGTGTCCTGTCCATCGCCTGGAGTTTGGCTGATCCCGAGCTGCTTCTGAGTTGCGGGAAGGACAACAGGATACTGTGCTGGAATCCAAACACAGCAGAGGTAAAATATGATTCACACACACACAGGTTATTGTAGATTACACCGAGGAGAAGACTTTTGTTCTACTTTCACCCTCCGATGTAATTAAATCACCGGCTCGAATCCTCAGGTGCTGTACGAGTTGCCCACCAGCAGCCAGTGGTGCTTCGACATCCAGTGGTGCCCCAGGAACCCCGCCGTGCTGTCGGCCGCGAGCTTCGACGGATACATCGACATCTATTCCATCATGGGAGGCAGCAACCAGGCGCAGAGCCAGAGACAGGCCGACCAGGTGAGATAAACAGATGTGTAAATAAAATATGATCTTGCTGTGATTTATCTAATTATAAGATACTCTGGAACTGGAAATTTGTGCTTTAAAGTAATTAGTGAGTGAAAATAAACTGCATGACGTTTGATTGACAGCATGTTCAAGATGCTGCGGCAGATTTTACAGTTTACCTGGAAAATCAGCAGATTAGAGCTGCTTATTATCGATTAATCTGTTAATTATTTTCTCAATTAATCAGTCATTTGGTCTATAAAATGTCCAAAAATGGTGAAGACTGTTTCCCAAAATGTCCTCAAATGTATGAGAAATGCAGAATATTTGGACATTATCTCTTTAAAAAATGAGTTAAAATCATTATTATTAAAATATTTGGCAATTTATTTTCTCAACTACTCGTTGCTGCTCTTCAGCAGATTGCAAACAAAGATAAACTGCAGGACTCACAGTGATCCTGGCGTGTTATAGCGAGTATGGTGATGAAATTTCCTCGTCTTTTATTATTTTGCAACTGTTTCTGTGTTTTTCATTGACGCCTTCTCAGTTAGTCTTGGATCACTTGATGCTTCGGGGCGTTTCAACAGTTCAGTGAACACTTCTGCTGTTGAACTCACACGACCTCTGCACATATTTATTTTGTTTTAGTGCTGCGCATCATCAGAACTGATTTCCGTCATCTTAAGGCTCTTTCACACAGTGATTTTTTTGGGGAAGTCTGAGACAGAATCATGAGAGAAACGTGGTGAAATCTTTGGTTGTCGATCCAAAACGGCGTCCTAGATCTGTCAAAGACATCCTGAGGGAACATTCTGACAGTCAGAAACTTAAGACAAGATTCTCACCGCTGCTACGACTCGTGACCGCGAACCAACCAATCAGGATACGACATGAAATGAAAATGAAAAAACACACAATCTCCTTAAAACATTCATGGCACACAAAAACCAAAATGATAGCGGTGAAACAAAAAAGAAAGTTTGCGTGACTTTGCTGCAGATGGATGATGTGAGCTGATAACATGACTCGGCTTTTATTTACTTTTTTTTTTTTCTATTCACATCGTAACACGTTCTGACGGTGTTGCAACTCCGGTTCAGGGGGGGAAATAACATGAATGAAGAGGTTGAATTAGATGAAACTAATGACAGTTTATTAAGTAAAAAAAACAAAGAGAAAACAATGTGGTGTGAAGGAGACTCTGCTGGCTCAGAGAGAGGATGAGGAGGAGGAGGAAGGGCCTTTCAGTTCCTTGAACATGACATAACAGACAGCCTCAAACTGATATCGTCCAGTCTGACACAGATTGTGAATAAAGATTTAATTAAACACGGTACGTCTTGCACAATGTGACACAATAAACTTACACAATCTCTGTGTGTTTGTTACAGATTAGTAACTCGTTCGGGAACATGGATCCTTTCGGGACGGGACAAACGTTGCCGCCGCTGCAGCTGCCTCAGACCGCTGCTCCTCCAGCGACAGTCAACCCCCTTAAGAAGCCCCCCAAGTGGATCCGCAGACCCGTAGGAGCATCGTTCGCCGTGAGTCTCTTTACTTTTCTACAGGACTGACTGACTGACTGTATTTTACCATCTGATGCACTTACACTCTTTTGGCTTCTGTTCACTTCCCAGTTCGGCGGGAAGCTGGTATCTCTGGAGAACACAAAGCCGAACCCTCAGCAGCCTCAGCAGCCCGCTTCACACGTCGTACACGTCAGCCAGGTCGTTACGGAAACGGCCTTTTTGAAGCGATCCGATCAGCTGCAGGCCACCCTGAGCGCTGGCAGCTTCGTGGATTTCTGCCAGGAGAAGGTTGACGCGGCCGAAAATGAGTTTGAAAGGACGGTTTGGTCTTTCCTCAAGGTATGAAACTGAATGGTGAACACACGAGGAAATTAATGCTTTTCATTTGAATAATGTTGTTTAAATGTGACTTATTTGTGTTTTCAGGCTAATTTTGAAAGTGATATCCGCAGCAAGTTCCTGGAACTTCTGGGCTACAACAAAGAGGAGCTAGCTTTAAAGGTGAGACATATACTTTATATATATTCTAGGCTAATGCATTCCCCATATGGTACTATATATATATATATATATATATATATATATATGCTCAAAATATAAACTTTCTTCAAGAGTCTTTCCTTACATCTTGTGATAATTGTGTCCTTTTTGTTGTCAGATTTCAGCAGCACTAGAGGAAAAACCTGCTGATCCTCCAAAGGTACGTTACTCTTATACATTTTAACTCAAAAGCAGTTTTTCTTTGTGTAGTTATTGTATAATTTCCATTATAACTACATATATCATGGACGTTATTTCATTTTGTTTTGTTGTTTCCTTTGTAAAGTATCTTTGAGTATCCTGAAAAGTGATATTGTTATTATATCCATAGGACTAAAATGATGATAATGTATGATAATGCAATTTTTTGATGCCAGTTTGGTTATTATGGCTTCTAATTGTTTAATGATGTGATACGATCCTGCTATAATGAAGTTATCGGCCTTTACAAATGCATCAAAACATGTTTAAAAATGCACATGGAGGGATTTTATTCATATAAAAAAATCGAACTTAATTCACAAAGTGGACTACAATAGACACTGCTGTGCTTTCATAATTACTTGAGATGCTTCCAAATTGCCCCATTAGCACACCACTGCACTCCATTTGTTCCTGCTTACTGTGCCGTTCACATCCTTTCACTAATAGTACAACAAGACTTACAGCCTTGTTCTGCTCCCATTGGTGCTACAGTTCTTTGTTTGAAATGTTGCAAACTGTACGTGTCTGTCTCTGGTTTTGCAATGAGGAAGTGTTGCAAGTGTTCATAATGATGAAGCTTTGGTCTGTTGCTAGTGAAGCTACTTCACTTTTTGAAACTGCTCAGAGGAAGCTGGAAATCATTTGACTCTTCGCAACAATTTATTCTGCTTCAGGTTTATGTTTCATTTCTCTCTGCATCACTGTTTTCTGTGGATGCAGATCCGTCCTCGTACTTCTGTTTCCACCACTGAACTCAAACATGATCCTGACTCCAACGATTAATCTAAACTTAATGTTGATGTGCTTGTGCCTGTTGCTGAACTTACTTTTACACCATCACTGTCTGAGTATCTTGTGTCTAATTCCGAACCTGTTGGTGCACAACTCTTTTCCTTTGAAATCTAGGTGGACGTGCCTGCTCCAGCTAGCGTGCAGCCTGTTGCAGATCTCAGCGTCATGCCGCCTGTTGCAGACCTCAGCTTCGCGCCGCCTGTTGCAGACCTCAGCATCATGCCGCCTGTTGCAGACCTCAGTGTGGCGCCGCCTGTTGCAGACCTCAGTGTGGCGCCGCCTGTTGCAGATCTCAGCGTCATGCCGCCTGTTGCAGACCTCAGTGTGGCGCCGCCTGTTGCAGACCTCAGCTTCGCGCCGCCTGTTGCAGACCTCAGTGTGGCGCCGCCTGTTGCAGACCTCAGCTTCGCGCCGCCTGTCGCAGACCTCAGCTTCATTCCGCCTGTCGACACTCCAGAGGCAGCGTTCGACATGATTGCCGCTGCGAACCTTCAGCCAGCCGCCACGCTCGAACTGGACTCCTCCGCTCCTGACCCCGACACCGAGGAGCCAGCTGCAGCGGATCCAGAGGATGCTCTTACTGGTGAACCAGAGGCAAATGTGGACCAGGTTCTCCCAGAGGAGGCTGAGGAGAAGGCTGAGGAGGATGTTGAGGTGGAGGCTGAGGAGGATGTTGAGGTGGAGGCTGTGGAGGAGGTTGAGGAGAAGGCTGAGGAGGAGGCTAAGGTGGAGGAGGAGGAGATCCCCCTGGAAGAGGTACATTATCATCATCATGTCACATTTACATTGATGCTATCTTCTAGCCCAGTGGAACTGCCTTCAAAATGACTATAAGCACCATGAAAGGCCCTGCACACCCATTTTGGTTGATAAGACTTCCTCTCAGCACTGAGGCATGTTCACACTTGGTCTGTCCCAGTACCCACACTTGAGGTATTCGTGACTAGTCAAGTGCTTACTTGCAAGATTCTGGTAACTGCCACAGTGCTTTAGTGCCCGTTGTTTTTATTTCAGTCATTCAAATACACAGTTCAGCTGAACTCAGGCGCCTTTTTTGTTTGTTTTAAAATCACGCAATGAACAAATAAGTAATCCTAACCCTGACCCTAATCCTAGTCCTAACCCTACAGCATCACAGCTACAATCAGAGGACAGTTACAATTATTAAAACAATTGAATGAAGTTATCAATATCTACCATGTTGGTCTACTGTGCATAAAAGACAAATATGATAAACATGATATTATTGTGAATGGTTTCTGTCTGATAACATTTTTAGGAAGATAATCTTTATTTTTTTACAGTGTCAGGTGTGCAATATCATTCTTATCACTCATCAACAAGATTTTTTTTTATATTTATAGATATTTGGAGGTAACTGCATAGTGTTTGGAAAATAAATAATAATATTCACCCTGAATCCAACATAGTAACATTTCAACATTTTCATGTATGTTGATTATTGTCATTAACACAGTAGACAGTGATGAACTGGGGGAAGCTGTATTTGGGGGACTTTTGCATCAAGTGTTCGTTGAGTCTACTGCATGTTGGCGTTTTTTACACAAATACTTCTCAACACTGCAAGTGTGGGTATTAATCCAGACTCTCGTGGTAGTTTTGTGCATCTGGTGTTTGCGTCTGTTTGTTTCACATAATTTCCAGCGTAGATCCGCCAACCTTCAATCTGAGATGAGGTTCAATCAGCCAGAAAACTTCAAAACACCTGTATGGGTGTGTAAACGCCTTTAAGGCAAACTGAATAATCAGATTGTTTGTGTGTTATTTCTACTTCCCTCACTGGGGTAAATAGATTGTTTTTAATTAAATTAATGGGCAGAAGTATCAGGTGTTATCGAGCTTTTATCATAATATTTGATATATATTGCTCATATATCAGCATCGTATTGATTCTAGTTGTTAATTTGTTATGTGTGTTCAGGTGATGTCTGCACAAGTAGAAATATTGAATTGGCAGCAGACAGACATTTTTTAACTGACAACACATGAGGGAAGGAGATTAAACATGAGACATTCACAGGAGGGTTTTTTTTTTTGTTGTTGGCGTTTCAGGAGACGGCAGCACCGGTGGAGGAGGAGCTCATTCCTGCTGAGAGCGCGGCTCCAGTCGTGGAGCCCGCTGAGGTTCCAGCTCCTGCTCCAGCTCCAGCTCCTGCTCCAGCTCCTGCTCCAGCTCCTGCAGAAGGAGTCAGTCTCAGCATCAGTCAAGGTAATCACTCCTTCAAGGTTTTATAACGTCAGTCCACAGCGGCAGATTTCACCGATTATCACCTTCAGCCAGAGAGGGTTTGAAAAATATTCACCCTGTTTTTGTTTGCGTGCCAGATGTGGACGGACTGATCACACAAGCTCTGCTGACCGGAGACTTTGAGGGAGCCGTGGAGCTCTGTCTCCATGACAACCGTATGGCAGACAGCATCATCCTGGCCATCGCCGGCGGGGCCGACCTCTTGGAGAGAACCCAGAAGAAGTATTTCACAAAAACACACAGCAAGATTACCAAGGTAACAACCAAGGAGGATTTTTTTTTTCTGTTACTGTTTATTAATTCAGAGTTTATTATCGATGACGTAACCGTGTTTTGTCCTGCAGCTGATCAGTGCAGTGGTGATGAAGGACTGGCACGACATCCTGAAGACGTGCGAGCTGCAGAACTGGAAGGAGGCTCTGGCTGCCGTCATGACCTATGCTCAGCCTGAGGAGTTCTCTTCTCTCTGTGGTTAGTTTAAGGTTACCTTGGATTGACCTCAACAGACCAAAGTGTTACTGACAGGCCTTCATTTTAGTCTCTTGGGGTCATTTATTCCTGTGCTCCACCTTACATGTAGCCCGCAGGGTTTCATCAGTGTGTGCTGTCCCTCCTTTTTATTAAATGTCAATGAATCTGTGCTCACTAACTGAACTTTTCTGTTTGTTAGACCTTCTCGGGGGCAGACTGGAGGCAGCGCAGGAGGCCCAGCTTCAAGCTCAGGCCTGTCTGTGTTACATCTGTGCCGGTAACGTGGAGAAACTCGTGTCTTGCTGGACCAGAGCGCAGGACGGACACTGTCCACTCTCTCTGCAGGTGTGTATGCAGGGAGTGTGTAGAAAGAGGGACTCCAGCTCTGCATCTTACAGCTGCACTAAACAATATTTTTACATCAACAATGAATCAGATCAGTAAGTGTAATGTTTCAGGTGGCAATCGCAGTGAGAAACCCACAGAAAATTATCACTTAACTGCAGTTTCCCTCAGCTTTAGAGAGCTTTTTAGCTCATCATTGTTTTGGTTTTCTGGCCTGAAAACTCAGCTCTCATCAACGTTGTTTTCACCAAACAGCAGATGGACAAATATAGCAACTATATGGTGAAGACCGCAGAGTATTTCAGCAGCTAAAGAGCCAGATATCTTCCTCAGGAGTTGATGGGAGACCAAAACAGAGCTAAAACGGTGGTTAGAAACAAGACTCCAAGTGAATGCTAATGTTGCTCTCTGTCTGCTGGATGTGTAAAAACTGGTGAAAGTTTTGCTAACACCATAACTGCCATAACAACCCTGTAATAATATGTCGAATTTTGTCTTTTCATCTTGTTCTGTTACCTCCATGTGACCAAAACAAAATGTTACCACAGTTTGAATGTTTCTTTTGTTTAATTATTTAATCATGCTTATATAAAATGTTGTGTTTCTTTCTCTCAGGACCTGGTGGAGAAGGTGGTGGTGATGCGTCGTGCGGTCGAGCTGACTCAGCGCTCTGGTCCCGCTGCTATCGGCATCCTGCTGGCTGAGAAGATGAGCCAGTACGCCAACTTACTGGCCTCCCAGGGCAGCCTGTCCACCGCCATCACCTACCTGCCTGACAACACCAACCAGGTACGTAACACAGCTGCAGCAGCTGTATGTAAGTTCAAATGGAGCTCAGTTTAGTTTGAAGGTGGTGTGGAAGTTATTCTATAACAGGATAAGTTAGTCACAAAGAGATGTACACCTCCCTCAAGCAAGGTGAAAGTCATTCCTTATTAACTGTTACTATCGTGGAACAGCTAGAAAAACTGTACCTTTACGTTTATGATGACTATGACAGTCACTGACATGCTCGCTCGGTGTTATTTTAAAGTGTGATTTATACGCTGCGTTCACTTGAGACGGGAATTGCCGATGACGACTTAGTTGCTTGTAACAGAATCTCGTAGCTGTTCAGGTGTCGACTTCAGCTGAATCTTTTCACTGAGACCGCGGTAGTAAATAATAGCGTTAATAACATAAGAATAGAAAAAAAAGAAGAGAAGTGACCGATAAATGAATGTAGAATTATTGATAAGGTAACAGTAAAACATATGCTGTATCATATGTTAGTTAGTTCACACAGGATAGCATACATTCCTTTATTTCAATAAAACTGTCTATTGTAGTTCTCTTACTGTCTGTCACTAGTTAGTATTGTTCTCTGTTTTGTTACATCGATGATTCACTGGGTGAAAAATCACTCACGACAATGTGTGAAATCAAAATGACAAATTTAAAAACTAACTGTGAAACTAATTATTTACAATTAAGCAGTGAGTGTCGACTTTAGACTCAAACTCAGACGTTCCCGTCTTGCGTTCACAGACTTTGGGGCAAACTCTCACTAAGTCAGCGAGGGTTCAGAGCTGGAACGGACTTTTTGAGCCTTTTATGCAAACTTTCTGTAGGACTGCTCAATTTGCAGACTTTGCTTTAAGGAAAACTCAGCATTGCATAAAGTTGTGATATGTTGTAATATGTTAGTTTAGTCCAACAGAACGGAACAATTTGTCAAGCAAAAAACAAACAATCCAGCTCATTTAACTAAAAATACTCTGAAATATCAGCCTCACATTTCAATGTGCGTAGAAATGCCCAGGTAACGTGATTTCTCACTTTCTAACTCCACATTCCTCATTTCTCGTCTCTTCCGTCCAGGTCGCCGTGCAGCAGCTTCGCGACCGACTCAGTCGGGCTCTCGGGCAGCAGCAGGCGGCGGCGGCGGTCGCTCCTGCAGCTCCGGTTCAGACCCCGAGAGCTCAGACTCGGATGCCGGCTCCTCAGGCTCAGCACGTCTCAACTCCTCTGCCCCGGCACCCGTTCACTCCGGTCCAGCCTGCCATGGTGCCTCGGCCCAGCGTAGCACCTCCAGCTCCAATGCCTACACCTGCCTCCGCACCAGCGCAACCACAGCCGCAGTATTACCAACCAGTATGTTCCACTGACCTCACATAACAAAGCTTAAATTTGTGTTTTTTTTTGTCAGGACTCACGCAGATTTCAGGGTTTATTAAACCTGAGGGCAGACTCTCCAGGTCACATACTAACTAACCACCTGAAGCGCTCATTGCTGTCGTGTTGTAGTCATTTCATTAACTGGATTATTTCCATTCTAGCCAGGGTTTAAATCACATGCTGATTCCCAAATGCTTTAGCGGAAAAATGCAGATTCTTTTTATGTTACAAACGTTTTGTGTTCCTGTAATTTGAACCCTGGCTCTGTCCACTTGTCCAGTGCTTTGTTGTGGTGTTGTTTGGTGTCCCCCCCTCCCTCCTCCTCCCCCCCCCCCCCTCCTCCTTCATGGTGCGGCCATCATTGGTATGTGCTGTGTGTCTTTGTGTGCTTCAGGTGAGGGCTGCCTCCACTGTCACCTCCTGGAGTAACCAAACTCCCACAGCCCTCCCCAATGTTCCTCCTCCTCCGCAAGTAGGCACCGCCTCAGACCAGCAGGTATACTTAACCGCCCAACCAACCCCGACACACACCTTGACTGATGTTTACTGATGTTCTTGCACAAACTGTTGACCAATTGCCTGACATCCCAGACTTCTTCTGTTCGGCTGCTGTGATACGTCTGTGGTAATGCCTCCCCCCCCCCATTGCTACCCACCATGACATCACTTCCTGTTGTTCTTCTGACACTCTGAGGGTGCTTTCTATTCAGCTAACATGACTCCTTCCAGCCGAGAAGCAAGAGACAGAGATGTGAGAAAGATACATGAGGATGGAGGATTTTTTTAGGTTTCCATCCAAATGTAAGTCAGCAAAAAGAAAAATCAAATTAAAGCGTGTTTCCATCTCAGATGTTATGCTAATATTAGGAATTAGGTTGTTGAGATAAACAGCTGGTGGTGCTAATTCTCCAGTTAGAATAAAAAAAAAAAAGAATTAAAATCAGTCATTAAAAGAGTTAAAAGTTACAGCACAAACGATGGAAAACCGTGTGGAAAACGTGATGGAAACATGACGTTTCATTTATTAGTTTGGGGAATGTTCCTCATCGTTCCACACAGGTTTATTTTTGTCTCTTCAGTGGAAGGTTGAGTCACGTTCATGTACGTCATGATTTATTCTGCTACACTGTTTCCATTGTACTTGGTTGCATTTTGCATTTTATGGATACACCAACTTTCCAACTCAGGCATAAAAGATTTTTTATGCTCATTTTCAGCATTTTCACTCAGGTCCACAGGTAGTTTGACTAATCTGCAGTTTTTAGATAATGCAATAATATTAGTATTACAGTGAAGCTGTGTCCTCAACAGCCGACTGCTCCTTTTATCATCCTGTCAGATCAGCTGACCAACCAATAAACACTGAAGGGATGCTGCCGTCCAGTAAAAATCTTCCACATACGATACAGCTACGGTTCCTCACTCTGAGCTCCTCCATGTGCCTCCTCGTCTCCTCTTAGACGCTTTTAAGAGATTGGAACAACCCTGATGAGTTTTTGGGTCACGAGCTGAAGGAGCGAGGACGAGAGGAAGCATAATTACCAGAATGGAAATCAGCCAGACTGACTCCTCCGTCTCCTCAGCCTGTGATGCATGCAACGTTTCCACTCAGTCATTTGCTTCTCCTGCACCCTGATTATGAATGTGATTAACTGCATGAGATTAGTCCTCGTTCTTCACACTCTTAACATCTGTCTGCCTCTGCTAACATGCATGCTGCTCCTCACAAACAAACATAATACCACTGAATGTAATTGCATGCCTTTTATTTGTGGATTTTCCCGCCCAGGAGCTGTTAATTTAACTATTTAACTGATTATTCTGCTCTCACTCAACACCTAACTTTGTTCTTACAGCGGGGGAAAAAAAAGCTTCATCCTCTGTTGTGGAGCTCAGTGGTCAGTTCTTTATCTTTTTATTTTAAAATCCGGTTTCAGATTTCTTTTTCTGCGTCCGCAGGTGGAGCCTTCAAGCCCCTATGGGCTGCCAGCCTCTGGCCCAGCTACTGCTCCTCCTCCAGCCTCCACCACTCCTGCCTACATGTACTCCCATCAGTACCAGCGTAAGTGTTTTACAAACTCTACAAGCCACGGAAGCAGAAGAGTTAAAGGACCAGTGTGTAGGATTTAGTGGCATCTAGCGGTGAGGTTGCAGATTGTCCGTTCTGGGCTACTGTAGAAACATGGCGGTGCAACATGGCGGCCTCAGTGTAACTTTAGATATAAAGGCCTCATTCTAAGCTAACAAAAACAACGATTCTTATTTTCAGGTGATTATACACTAATTAAAACACACTTATGAATATTATACTCCATTTCTGCAAAGTCTGCTAGATGCCACTAAATTCTAGACACTGCACCTTTAAGTCTTTACTACAAAGGTTATTAACTTTAGAGAAAATCACTGTTTCTGAGTCTAACTGTCAAGCAAGTTTTATACACAGCTGTGGCAAGCATTTCATTTTGGAAATGTTTGACTCTATAATATCTGCTTTGTTCTGTGCTGTTGAAGTTAATATTAGTCACTAACACAAGGTATGAATATTTTTTCAGTATGTTTATTTCTTTGCCTGTTGAGTCCTGAGCTAAACTTAAAGCACGTTAGCATGTACTGTATGAAATCTAGTCTTTATCTGTATATTTCTACAGTCTGTCCTGTTGCATGATACAGTTGAAGGATACGGCTGGCAATTCTCTATATTTTTCATATTGTCAACAAATCTCATGCAGAGCCAAACCAGCACTTATGACATGTTGTCCGCCCACGTCGGAAGGCAAATGTGTTTATAGTTGTTCCAAAGGCGGAGTGAAAAGCCGACCATCACAGAGAGGGGAGGGAGACGGGGGAGACGTGATATCGTTTAAATACGGAGATAACGGCGCATATTTTCAGACAGTCTCTCCTGGAAGGCAGTCATAACGTTGCACTTGTTTGCAACAGAAAATAGTTGCATCATGAGTGGAAAAAGGAGAGCTAGAGAGAGAATTTCCTCCTCTTTCACCTCCGCATAGCTGTCCAATCTCTGCGTGAATCCTCTGTCGGAATAGTGCGGGGGGACGGGGTTTAACGGGCTGGGCATGTCTGAAGAAGTATACAGCCACTTTAATAATAGCAATCAAGTTTTCAGTCTCTGGAGAGTAGTTCTGTGTAAGGCAGACACCACTGAGTACTGAGCTTCACTAGCTTGTTGTGCTACACATCACAACCTCCTGACTTTGTACTACACTGTAAAATGTCTCAAAGAACTTCAGTACAAAGTCAAGAGGTTGTGGATATGTAGCACAACAAGCTAGCAAAGCTGTAAACAGAACCTTGTTCTTGCACATGCTCAGTGTCATCTGCCTTACACAGAACTACTCTCTGGAGACTGAAAATGTGATAACTGTTATTAGTCTTTGGAGCCGTTTCTAAACAAACTAACGTGACCAAACTCTTCATGATGAAGGAACATGTCACCCAGTGCAGCGATGTGACTCATTAACGTGTTTTTAATAGTTTTTAGACAACAACGGAGGTCTACGGCACAGAGGAATAAGATATATTAGGCTTTGGATTCACACACAATACTTGTTAGTAGATTGTTGGTTCAGCTCTGCGCATGAGATTTGTTGACAATAAGAAATATATAGAAAATTGCAGCCTTAACCTTTAATATAACCTGCAACTGTGCTAGTTTTTCACTAATAGCATCTATTGTATCCCATGTGACTCCTAGCCTACCCCCAGGTCAACCAATACCCACCTGGAGCTGGGGGGGCACCTATCTATAACCCTCTTCAATACTCTTCTGCTGCTCCACCTCCCGCTGAGCCCCCCGGCTTTCTCTCTCAGTACACGCAGCCCGTCCCCTCTCAGTCAGCACCCTTCTATCCCGGGCAACCTCCTATCAGCCAGTGCCTTTCCTCCTCTCTTCCCTCCAATCGTCCTTTCTTTCCGACCGCCCCTTCCTCTTCCTCCTCCTTTGTTGCTCCTCCCTCCTCCTCCGGAGCGTCTTTCCAGCATGGCGGGCCAGGATCTCCTGTGTCGTACATGCCGCCGCCGCCTCCACCGAGCGGAGTCTCAGGTACACAGCTCTCCCCTGAGCTGATCCCCGCCTCTCAGAGAACAGGTCTGCATGGCTCTGATCATCCTCATCCTCACTGACTCTCTCACCCTGTATGTTCAACTCTGGTTGTCATTTCCTCCGTTTAACTGCCAGTCAGTCAGTCCATTAATTCACTAATTGTATTTCTCTACAAAGTCTTTTATAATACTTTTTCACATATGCAGAAGTACTCTAGTGATTATGCTTCATTTCACAATTCATGACACGTCTGCTGCTTAAACATTTACAGTTTCTATTTCTTAATCGATTTAAAGAAGCTTTTTTAAAATCAATTTTGCAGTTGGATTTTAGAATTTAATTATTATTTCATCAGTTAAAGTCAGAATAAGAAAGTAGAATTATTAAACGGCAAATTTAATTATCTTTTTACTTTTTTTAACTTTAATTTTATTAACGCATCATTAAATATAAACTTACTTACTTTACTTTTATTGTTTTTTTTTAAAACAGTTTATAAATTGATTGTAATTAAACCGTATAGAAGACTATCATTCCACTGCAGACTCCATAGACACAAAGGCAGATTGTGTCTTCTAAAAGATGTCAAGGACATCAAGATGTCTGATTTTTACTTTGTTACTTTACTTATTTCACTTTATCTGCTTCAAGATAATATTTTTCTGCTTCTAAGTCATCGTCAGTAGATAAAAAGAGGCCATTATGAGCAGAGGAACTTAAAGTTATTGATGCAAGAACTTTTTTAACAAGACTCAACAATGAGAGTCGTCATCATCTTATTTCTAGTTTTAGAAGAGTTCATCAACTGTCTGCACACAAGCTTTCCCAGGTTGAACTTAATGACTTTATAAATATGAATTAGATTTTAATTCATACAGCTTCAGGAGAACCAGTTACCTTTGAATAAGAAAAATTACCTGGATTAAGGTAACAGGGATGGATGATGATTATAATTCTGTGTTGAATCACTTATCTTAAAAAAAATAATAATTTTACACCTTGTTTCCAGTTGGTACTTTGCATGGACTGATTTGATAAATCTTTAAATTAGTATACAATGAAAACTACTTTAATCATTCTATGATCACAAATTGCTTTATTTTAATCAAAACAAAATAGTTTCATTTGTTATATTTGCACCTCAATCAGTGCACCATCGTAGATTTGATTATTGGATTCATCTGTCAAGTCTTGCAATTAAAGCTATGAATAACAAATTGAAGCTTCTATCAGACATATTTCAAAACATAACATATACTGTGGTCTCGCAGTGTGAGAGTGAGTGAATGATTAGGATTGTTTTTTTCTTCCTGTAGGGCCTCAGAATGGCTGGAACGACCCTCCAGCTCTGAGCAGACCACTAAAAAAGAAGGTAAATCTAAAAATCTGACTTTTGTTCATCTCCGTCTGCATCCAAGTTGCAGATAGAGACACAGATGAAGATGTTTTAAATGAAATATATTAATATTATTCAGCAGGTTCCAGCGCAGTACACCCCACCTGCCCCCATCACTGCTCCCATCATGGCTCCACTGGGAGGTGACCCTCAGGCCCAGCCGGTGTCCTCTGGGGCCCCTCAGGCCATGGTCCAGGGCCCGCAAGGGGTCCAGGGCCCGCACGGTGTCCAGGCCCCCTACTCAGGCATGCACCAGCAGCAGCAGCAGCAGCAGCAGCTCCCCCCACAAACTATGAACCCGGTAATGCCCAAGACCAGTATGGAGGGTGCACCAGGAGCACCTACAGGAGACGTCATTCAGGTACATTAGAGCTGCAGCTAACCATCTGGCGATTAGTTTCTTCATTAACTGAGTAGTTGTTTGGTCCATAAAATGTGAGAAAAATGTTTATCACTGTCTCCCAAAACCTGAGGTGACCCAAAGATATTTAGTTTATTATCATAGAAGAAGAAAATATTCAAATTTGAGAAGCTGAAATCACAGAATGTGGAAATGTCAATTATCAAAATAGTTGGCAATTAATATTCTGTCAGTCGTCTAGTCGTTGCAGCTCTCATGTCACAGAATATGAAGATAACTGGGTGAAAATATGTTATTGACTCAGTTTTCTACTGTTTCTGACACAGGATATTTGCATGTTTTAATTCAGAAACATTAGAAAAGTTTTGATACATCATTATAGATACCGTCAATAAGGACACAGCATATGAACAGCAGGAGATTTGTGTGATTTGAACAGCGACCTGTGAAGTTTCGCTTCACTAAGCGAACCAGAGAATAGAAAAGGGCCTGGAGCGTAAAAAATGTGATCTGATGAATCTGTTTCTTTAGACGGACAAGTGTCCGTGACGAAGTGTCTTGTCCTTAAAGTTGAGGGTTAATATCCTCATTTATTTAGTTTTGAATTTACTGTGTTAAAATGTGAACGTGTGTCACCCTCAGAGATTTTGATGAATGGCTGTAAGAGTTCATTAGACCCTGTTTGACCCTTTCAGCCTCTGCAGTCCATCCCTGCTGAGAAGATCATGAAGAAGCCTATCCCTGACGAGCACCTGGTCCTGAAGACCACGTTCGAGGGTCTCATCCAGAAGTGTTTGGCTGTAGCTACCGACCCTGTGAGTCTATCTGCTGCGGATAGCAGTTTAATCAATCTCTACTTAACACCAAAGTATATCATCGGGTGTCTAACGTACTCTTTTTGTTTACAGCAAACCAAGAGGAAGCTCGATGATGCCAACAAACGTTTGGAGGCGCTCTACGACAAACTCAGAGAGCAGACGGTGAGTATCTGACAGATTTGTTCTTACTGTAGGTGGCAGGTCCGAGTGATCAAAGAGGAGTCGTCACGTTCAATTTTCTCGCTATTTTTAGGCACAAACAAAATCATCAAAAAGTCCAAAACCCAAAGATATTCAAGTAAGACAAGGAAAAGCTGCAAATTATCATATTTTAGAAGTTGGAACCATCAAATATTTGGCATTTTTTGCCTCTAAAATTACTGAAATGATTAAGCTATTATCAAAATAGTTGACTGGTTAATTGATTCATCACCTAATTGTTTTAGCTCTCATAGTATTTAATCAGGTGCCTTAATGACATTTTTGTAAATGAAACTTGCACACAAACAGAGCAGAACAGATTGTCTTATATAGAGACTTTAGGGCTTTGTCAATGCTGATGATCACATCTCCAGCACATCTTGCAAAATAACTGCAGTTTAGAAAGTTTACAAAGGATAATGTTAATGCTCTGTGATAATGTGTTGACTTATCACAACTCTTCTCTGCAGCTCTCTCCCGCCATCGTCGGAGGACTGCATAACATAGCCAGGAGTATAGAGTCTCGATCCTACACGGAGGGCCTCAACATCCACACTCACATCGTCAGTAGCAGCAACTTCAGCGAGACGTCGGCTTTTATGCCCGTGCTCAAGGTGGTGCTGACACAAGCCAACAAACTCGGGGTCTGAGCAGAAAGAGAAACATCCCCAACCACTCCTCTGAGTCTCGACCGGTGGACGGCGGAGAGAGTGACTGGTCCGGGGTCGAGCTGGATGTCAGCGTTAAAATTTGTCGGTCGTTCGTTTCACACAGAGCTCCGTTTGACTCGCAATGCAAATGATGAAGAATTCTGAGATGTATGAAAATACCGTTAAATTCTTCTTTGTGCCATTTAAAGGTGCAGTGTGTAGAATTTAGTGGCATCTAGCGGACTCGGCAGAAATGGAACATAATATTCATAAGTATGTTTTAATTAGTGTTTAATCACCTGAAAATAAGAATCGATGTGTTTTCGTTTGCTTAGAATGAGCCCTTTATATCTACATGGGGAGCGAGACCTCTTCCACGGAGCCCGCCATGTTTCTACAGTAGCCCAGAAGGGATAAACCAAACACTGGCTCTACAGAGGGCTGTCCGCGAGTTTGCAATCTGCAACCTCACCACTAGATGCCACTAAATCCTACACACTGGTCCTTTAATGTTTTCAACTCAAACACAAGCCATGATATCAGTCTCACTCAGTGGTGAAAGTAAATTCTGAGCCCTGTGCAAAGATGTTGCAAAGTAGAGCTGCAACTAATGATTGTTCATTATCGATTAATCTGTTGATTATTTTCTCGATGAGTCGTTTGGTATTTAAAAAATGTTGATCACCGTTTCCCAAAGCCCAAGATGTGACCTCATATGTTTTGTTTAGGGCTGCAACTAACAATTATTTTCATTATCGAGTAATCTGGTGATTATTCTCTCGATTAATTGATTAATCATTTTTGTCTATGAAATATCAGTAAAAAGTAAAAAAAAAAAAAGTTTCATGATATTCTAGAGTTAAAGGTGACGTCTTGAAATGTCTCGTTTTGTCTGATCAACAGTCCAAAACCCTAAATATTAAGTTTACTATCATATATGACAAAGAGAATCAACAAATGTTCACATTTGTGAAGCTGAAACCAGAGAATTTCTGGTATTTTTGCTTAAAACAGTGACTAAATCAATTATTTGATTATTAAAATAGTTGCTGATTAATAGTTTGTTGATTGATTAATTGTTGCAGCTCTAGTTTTTGTTTTGTTCACAACCCAAAGATATTCAGTTTATTATCAGGGGGCAAAATAAACCAGAAAATATTAACATTTAAGAAGCTGGAACCAGAGAATTTTAGCATTTTTTCCAAAAAATTACTCCGAACAATTAATCGAATATCAGAATAGTTGCTGATTAATTTTGTGTTGATCGACTAATGGTTGCAGCTCTATTGCAAAGAGCAACAAATAAAAGGGCTAGACACTATTTAACAAAAATACTACATTTAATCTACCAACAAGTTACACTAAACATCTGTTTTAAAGTCAAACTTGTAGCCATATGAATTTTATGAAAAAGCAACAATCCAAATGAATCAAAATGAAATCTCCAAACTGACAAGTAGTTCCAGTTTATTGGATCATTTCCCACCAAATATGGAAAAACCTATATTTTCATTCATTCATGATTGGGCAGGATGGGAAGACTGGTTTTAATCAGGAATTAAAACAAACAAATAAGAAAAGCAAAGGGAGATTCAGGAATTTTAAGGGCATTTCTAGCTACATACATTGAGATGTTAAAAATAAAACTAGTCAATTTAAAGAATCAAGCTAATCTATATAAATTAGGTTAATAGCAGACTAGCATGTTTTTGGCTAAACTGCGTGATGATGCAGTCATTAAAGAAATACGAGCTTATTCGTCTTTATAGTCTTTTGGTTTTCGTGCACTACAACAAAGCTCAGATATCTTATAATCTATAAAGACATAGAATTTTCTCTTAAAAGTACAAAGTCATGCTTTATTTTTTACATTTAAATGCATTATTGCTTGCATGCAGCAGATAAACACAGTGTGATGCAGTTTAGAGAAGAGATTCAATGTTGTTTTTAACATCAGGAGACAGAATATGGATTAATTTAAAATTGGGACATAAAAGTCCTTCTTACAAGCAGATAAATTCTGAGAGTGCCAGTTTCTTTTAACACCTAATCTGACTTTTTTTGTACTCTAAACCCCTCTTTCTGCTTTTACCGACTTACTTTCACCACTGGTGTCACTACATAAATGCACATTGGACCAAGACTTTGTCATTGTGTGGGATATGTCAATGCAAAGCAATGCAATCCCATTTGTTGAGGATGTTTAAAGTTGTTTTATTTCACTTTATTTCTGTTTTTTTTTTTTTTAATTCATTTTTTTCAGTGTAATCCTGATACTCAGCAGAGTGCAATGGACTATTAAAAAGAGGCTGTGCTTTTATGGAAATTTAAAGTATGCATGCTTAAACAAAACGCTAGCAGTCGTCTTAAATGGCATTGGAGGTAATAATTATCTGCTAATTCATCAGATCAGACCTCAGAAGGAAATTGGAAGGAGACATGTACTTGATTTTCATTCCAACTATGATGAGGGCTGCAGTCTGAGTGGTCGACCTGTCTCAGTCTCAGTTTATGTTGTTAATAAAAGAAAACAAGTCTTTGTTTTAGATTGACTACATGCAATATTTTCAATAAATAGTATTTATTTACAATATGATGTTGCGTGCTTTTGGTTTAAGTTTTTAACTCGTGAAATAAAGGATTGTCAATGACATTAAGATGTAGCCAACAGGTAGACAGAGTAAAATATGTTCATAAGACAACACCTACACAGACAGCGGTGGAAAGTGCTAATCAGCAGATATTATGCTAACATGCTAAAATAAGAGGTGAATAATTAACTTGATTTGTACCTTTAAAAAGAATCTTAAATTTTCAAATTCAGAGGTTCACACCAAACATGCAAAAACCATGAAAACCATCTCTTTATTTATACTTTTAATTAGGAGGTTAAGGCATTTTAAGGTATGAATTACAGGATGGTTTTCATGGTTTCTGGTCAGTTTTAAGGGGTAAAAAACCCGTTAAATGGACCAAAACATATGAAAACTACACCTGAGTATGGTTTATCAAATTCAAATAAGCTTTATTGGCATGACAGATCAGTAACCTACAGACAGGTGACAAATTAAAGGAAAAACCAACATAAAGTGTCTTAGTAAGGTGTTCATCCTCCACATGCCGCCAGGACAGCTTCAATGTGCCTTGGCATTGATTCTACAAGTCTCTGAACACTTCTGGAGGGACGAACACCATTCTTCAAAAAGATATTCCCTCATTTGGTGTTATGATGATGGTGGTGGAGAGCGCTGTCTATCATGTCAGTCCAAAAGCTCCCATAGGTGTTCAACTGGGTTGAGATTCGGTGACTGCGAAGACCATAGCATATGATTCACATCATTTTCATACTCATCAAACCATTCAGTGACCCCTTGTGCCCTGTGAATTGGGGCATTGTCATCCTGGAAGAGACCACTCCCATCAGGATAGAAATGTTTCATCATAGGATAAAGGTGATCACTCAGAACAACTTTGTATTGATTTGCAGTGACTCTTCCCTCTGAGGGGACAAGTGGACCCAAACCATACCAGCAAAATGCCCCCCAAAGCATAACAGTCACCAGATCCCCTCACTGTAGGGGTCAAGCATTCAGCCTAGTACCAGTTATGAAATTAGTCTGAAAATAGCTCAGGGTTTATAGTGTTAAAGGCACAATCATGGGTATAAATTACGGGGGGGGCGGGGGTTGTAACCCTCCCATTAATCAAAACCGGCCAGTACAACCCCCCCAAATATCATATCATAATGATAAATGAAAAATATTAACTGTTATAAAACATGAGAAAGTGGTTGGTTTTCTTGAAGCAAAGAATAACATTTTTTCAACCCCTCCCCTCCCCCTGTATTGTGAGACTTGGTTGCGCCCAACCGTCCTCCCGCGTCTTCTCAAGCAGCAGCAGCAGCAATTGCTGCCGGTGAGAACAATAGCAGGAGGAGCAACAGAGGACCAACCAACAGTCTTAAGTCGTTGGTTGGTCAACAGGAGGTATGCCACTGCTATAGCTGAACCACTCATGAGTCAAATAACTGAATGAAAGTCTTATTTTCAGCTGTGTCATCGTGTTAGCTGAACTGTAAGCTAGCTAGGTTAACACTAGCCATCATATAATCAGACTACTTTTACTGGAGCTACTAGCTAGTTGCTAGTATCTTGCTAATGTTAGATATAATTAGATTTTATATCTAAGTTGTATCTTATATTTCATCAGATCCAAGAGGGTGAATGTAGCAGCAGGGAAGGCAAGATGACCAGAGAGAGAAAGGAGAGACAGGTGACCAGGTAATGAGGTCAAGGAGTTAAAATGCTGTGGCAAGCAGACACTGTTGAGCAGGCTGAAAGACATGTAAGTTTTCCATAGAAGTGTCTGACATTTGTTTTTTCTGGACCATGTGGTTTCCTCACAGTGAGAGACAGGACTGAGTGCAGCAGTCCGGCAGGCAGGGGAGTTTCAGATGAGCAGGTGAGAATATAAATGCTCTGGTAAGGACGCAATTATGACTACACAAATCCAACAAGTCAGGAAAATAACTTAAACATGAATTAAAAATATGCTTATTACATGGCTTTGTGAAATACTTGATTCTGATTGGAGACTTTTGAATCATGGAAAAGAGAAGGATAAGAGGAAAACAGCACAGAAGAAGCAAGAGAGGTTAAAAGACACAAAAAGCTGGACGGCACAGAGAAATCGACATAATTGAAGAAGACAGACATGAAATAAACACCAAACAGAACACGGTGTGGGCCGTGTTTAAAGGCTGGTTAACTGAAAGGAAAATGTCAACAGACTTTGACAGTTACGGGGCAGAAAACCTCAATTAGGTCATTTTATGCATCTGTTCAAAACTTATTCGATTGCTAGTTACATGGCAATTAGGGCTGGGATATGTCTACACTTTTCAAAGTTAAACATAATAAATTGTGCTACCTTTCGCAAAAACTGGAAAGACATCAGCCACCACGATGTACAGCTGCATCTGGCAAAATGAGGCAGAGAGACGCTTCCATTTTGAAACAGGATGAGAATGGCAATGAGTACACTTCTCTCGCCCACAACACTGAGACCAAAAACCACAAAGATGCCAAAGATCCATGTAAAGAAAATTACAAGGGGTGCATCTTTGCTGAGCCTGACAATCCAAACTGTCCCGTTGCCATTTTTAAAAAGTGTGTATCTCTTTGATTTCTACCTCCAACCACTAAAAAAAGACCAACAGCTGCTGAACAGACAAGCAGTGTGGTAATCTCGTGAGCCCATGGGGCACAATTTCCTCGTGCAAATGTTACCACAAATCAGCCAGGCGGCCGGGCTTTCAAGGAGGTACTCCAATCCCAGCTTGAGGAGCACGGCTGTCCAACTCCTCTCTCAGGCTGGTCTTTAGAGAAGGGAGTTAATGTCTGTGACTGGGCACAGATGTGAGGGCAGCTTGAGGAGCTACTGGACTCCTACTATTACAGAAAGGGAAAAGTGGAGCAAAATCCTGTCCTCCAATCCATCTGGTGAGCGCCTCTTCTAACTGCCTATCGCTACATACTAACTAAAGTGATAATCAGTAGTGATAATAGTAATATTTTTACCAGTTTTAACAACAACAATTGTGTTTCCAGGTGTGTCAACTACAAAGTCGCCAGCAAGAGGAAACATAGAGATGAATGAGGACAGAAACGTCAACATTAATATTCCCAAAGAAGTCCCATTCACCTTGTCTCACTTCACCATCAACGGAAATGTTCAGTTTAACTTGAATTATAATGCTAAATAGACTAATCTTAAGAAGGCTACAGAGTTTTCGTAGATATTTACGTTGCTATGCACACAGTTAGCCGTAGAATCTGAGAGACTATTTTTTTAGCAGAAGCAATAAAATCATTTTTAAATCAATATTTTGTGTCAGATTATTGATTTCTTTAGTAACAGACTGCTTCGTGTCGGGGTCCTGCATCACCCTATCGGGGTTCATTACACAATAACGTCCTGCTTGCTGTACATTATCCCTTACATATCAGATCCAAGAAGGTGAATGTAGCAACAGGGCAGGCGATACGTTACAAACAAGCACATAGGTCTTGGTCTGAAAAGTGAAAGCAATACAGAAGTGCCTTAAACCTGTATTCTCTCTAATGGCCAGCAGGGGGCGACTCCACTGGCTCGTAAAAGAAGTCTGTTTGTATAGAAGTCTATGAGAAAATGACCCTACTTCTCACGTGATTTATTACCTCAGTAAACATTTAACTTCTTTTCGGTGTTGCTGTTTTCGTCTTAGAGCTTTAAGTGAAGCCAATGCGGAAGTGCCTTAAACCTGTATTCTCTCTAATGGCCAGCAGGGGGCACTGGCTCCAAAAAAACAAGATGGTGACGGCCAAAATGCCAAACTCGAGGCTTCAAAACGGTAGTCCACAAACCAATGGGTGATGTCACGGTGGCTACATCCACTTCTTTTATACAGTCTATGGGCCTGACTGACTGTTGGTCTCCTGCTGCTGCTGCAGTAGTGAACATCTGCCCTGAGGATGCTGTTGTGTCTGACCAATCTCTTCTCTCTTCCTGCTACAACATTAACAGTTGTTGAAAGTCAACTGTGTACAGAGGTTGCATGTAGCTGCTCTCCAGAGAGCATAGAGAAATACTCTGAACGATGGTTAAAGCTCAGATTTCCTGTTGATACATGAGCCAACATGTTATTGGTTCCTTTTGAGATAAGTTATATTTAAACGTTTCCTGTATAACTCAACGATAAGTGAGACGTGACCACAAAACAACCGAAATTTCAGCTGAAAACTAATATCAGAGCTACATATCAAAGTATTTGCACAGAACATTTTGTTGGCTGCAAAGGAAAAAAAAACATTTCAATCAACAAAATATGAATAAAATTCCTTAAAAGCAGATTTAAGTAAAGGTTGTGGATCACTCTAATGAATAAAAACATGTTTCTCTATGTCTAAACAATAAATAAAGGGTTTTAAAAGGCACCAAAGTGAAATCTGATGGCTGTTAAATGAACTTAGTGTGCTCTAATATGTCCAAAAAAAACCCCACACAGCAGAAACTAGGTAGACGAGAGGAGGAGCCAGCAGACAACAGGATACTGAACGAGAGCTCCTCCTGAGTTGAGCTGCTGTGTGGAACTGTTCTCGGCTTCCTTCACTCCCAAACTATGAACTAAATCTGCACAAGTTACAGATTTCAGCAAAATTCGAGGTAAGCAGACTGTTTTCCTGTTTGCTTCCTGCTTGTTTTTTCCAGTCTGCTTGCTCTGCATGCACAGTTTACAGGCTGAGATTTGGGTGTGAACTATATCAGAACCTGCTTCTGCTCAGTTTAAAGAATTAGTGAAACCACGAAAGAGACACATTTTTGAACAGGAAACTTCATCCAAGTGTTGAAGAGCTCCAAAATGTTTGTCACGCAGTCGGCCCTCTCAGGTCCCTGCAGGTAAAAAGAGAACATACGCAGATAAAACACTAATAATGGACTTTCTCTTTCTCTTTCCCTTGTGTGCTTCACAGACAAGATGTGTAAGTGCAGCCTGTGGGCTCTTCTGCCTCTTATCTTCTCCATCTTCACAGCTGCCGGACTGTGGATGGTGTAAGTTCAGTTATATACTAAATACTGTATGTGACTACCTGTCTTGGCCTGTTTGTCACATACACAGTAGTGGAAGAAGTACTGAGATCCTTAAGTAGCAATACTGAACTGTAAAAACACTCTAAATGCAAGTTTTGAAGTATGTTCAGCTCATGTTCAGCACATGTTTTAACAGATACTTTGTAGCTGTCGCAGATGAGAAGATTGTACCTCTGAGCTCCCAATACAAGTAAGAATTAAACAATATTACAAGTTGTAATTTCCGATAAGCTGTTTAGTAGAAATTGCATGGAAATATTTCTTAATATTAGCAGATATTTTTAGTTTAACTTGAGATTTCTGCCTCCACCTCAGTATGACTGGAAAATAAATCAGCAACATCTCTTTCCAGCACAGCAAATAATGTTTTTTTTCATATATACTGTATATCTTTGGATTAAGTTATATAATTATATATAATTTTTAATTTGTTTTTTAGGAGAAGAAATGGATCCAAATCCTTATATGCTCCCTTCATCAGGTACGTCCACATCATTTACCTTTTTAATGAGAAAAGCTTTGCTGTTGTTGTAAGTGAGCTTTATTCTAATTAAGCAAATACAAAAAAATCCTCCTTCGTCTTCTCTCAGTATTGCAGGAAACTTTCCACCAGCCAGCTTCGTCTTCAGCGAGGTCATGAACCTGGCAGCGTTTCTGGGTAAAAGCAGTGATGCACCAGTGTTGATACATCCTGTTTATACATTGATAACACAAGATCCCACAGAGGCAAACACTGATATTTATAGGATGAAGCTCTACAGCACAGAGGAATACCATATATCAGGTTTTGGCTACACAGACAATTAGTAGAACCAATAAGTTGTCTTTTCATTTAATTTGGTGACAACAAGAAAAATTAAACTATCACCAAATTCATCCCTCAATCTATGAACAGATGATGTTTATAAGATACATATATAACAGAGCCAACTGTTCATATTTATATTTCTTCTCTCTTTCAGGCTTAATTATTGCCATCCTCAGATACGTTCAGCTGAAAAGAGAAATAAAACATTGGCTGAACGTCTGCAGTCTGGCGCTTTTTTCTCTCAGCTGCTTTGGAATGACGCTTGTTGGGAACTTCCAGGTAATACCCACCACCGACAGATAACTGTTTATACGCCAAGTCATAGATGGACTCATGGCAGGTAGAGAGCGAGTTAACTGATCTGTATTATTTGTGTTTTAGTTATTCCTTGAAGAGATGATTCACAACTTGGGCACCTTCATGACATTTGTACCGGGAACGTTGGTCTGCTGGGTGCAGACATATATCACTCTGAAAGCTAACTTAAAGAATGAAGGGAAGACTGTCGGAATCATCCGCTTCCTGTTGTCGGCATCCATCACTGTCTGCATGATCCTCTGTATCCTTTTACTGGAACCAGTTTAATAAGAGTAACAGACACATTTAAAAGGTAATGACTGACATATTGTATATAAACAATGATGGAAGAAGCACTCAGATATTTTACTTTACTTAAGTACAAAAGTATTAGCATCAAAATATACTTGATGTACCAATAGTACTCACTATGCAGAATGGCAAATTTCAGAATAATGATTATTATATTTATTAGATTATTATTGGATTATTGGATAATTATGAAGATAAGACTATTGAACCCTCGAGGGAAATTCACAAGTTACTCTGCAGTATGTAAAGTAATCTTGTAATAATACATCATAATATATTTGTTGATTATTAATCTGAATCTGCAAAATAACTAGTTACTAAAGTTATCAAATAAACATAGTGGAGTAGTAAGTATAAAGTAGCTGAAAATGGAAATACTCAAATAAACTACAAGTACCCCAACCAGAATACAGTACTGGAGTAAACGTATTCATTACTTTCCACCACTGGTTATGAATTTAAATATTATAAGACTGCAACCAAAAATTACTGTCATTATCGATTAATCTGCAGATTCTTTAACTGATTGATCGTTTGGTCTATAAAGTGTAAGAAAATTGTGAAAAATGCATTTTTTTTTACAGCCCACAGTTACATCTTCAGATTGCTTGTTTTGTTTGTTAAGAGTCCAACCTAAAAATATTAAGTTTATCATCACGTAACACAAGAAAAAGCAGCAAATTTTCACCTTTGAGAAGCTTGAATCATCAAGTATTTGCTTGAAAAATCAGTTAAAGATCCCCTACAGACAAAAATACTGACTAATAATGTGAGAATCAGATAGTTTTTCCACAAAAAAAGTTCAGTTTAACTGTTAAAAACTCAAAATTACAAATTACTCCTTGTTCCTCATTGAATAATCCAGAATCTATGAATATGTGCATATATTTCATTTGAAGATTTAAAGGACAAGGCTGCAATTTTCTATATTTTTCTTATTGTCAACAGATCTCATGTTTGGAGACAAACCAACAATGAACTGATCTACTTACAAGTATTGTGTGTGTATCCAAAGCCTGATATATCTTATTCCTCCGTTGATGAATAGCAGTTTTCAGTCTCCAAAGAGAAGTTCCTTGTAAGACAGATGCCACTGAGCATGTGCAGGAACGCAGCTCCGTTTACAGAGCTTCACTAGCTTCACAACCTCTTGACTTTCTACTACAATGTAAAATTCACTTCAGTACAAAGTCAAAAGGTTGTGACATGTAGCACAACAAGCTAGCATCTGACTTACACAGAACTACTCTCCTGAGACTGAAAATGTGATCGCTGTGACGTGTTTTTAATAGTTTTTGGACAACAACGGAGATCTACGGCACAAATTAATAAGATATATCATCTTTGGATACACACAGATCAGTTTTGTTGACAATAATAAAAATATAGAAAATTGCGGCCTCATTTTTTTTTTTACATTTTCTCTTTTCTTACTGTAATTCTTCGTTCGAGTGTCTCACCCTTAACTCAGCTGCTGCAGATTTCTCTCTGGTGTCTCAGCGCCTCCTCATGGAGGCGTCACGAAGCCAGTGGGCTCTGGTCATGTTCTTCCTCACCTTCATCGGCACTTTTGCCATCGAGTTTCGTCACAGCCGCTTCGGCATCAAGCACACGGACATTTGACCGCGCCGACTCAAGATCCTCAAGTCCAGCTGAACGAGACGCACGTATCTGACGATGACGTTTTCATTTCATCTGAACAAAAAGTGTTTTTTTTTAAAGTCACACTAGTGTTACCGTTAGCGAAATGATCACTACTTCATGTATGCATGTTTAAAAGTTATATATTTTTATTCATAAACATTTAAAAGTGACCTTTTTTTTTTTTTAAATGCCACACCAAAAAAAATCAGCTCAGTTTATCAATCATGTTATTTTTATACAAGAACGTTTTTATTGGTGATGTAGTTTTGTGTTTTTTTTTAAAACATTATAAGCTTTTGTAACTTTTCAGATGTTTTAGTTTTGTAGGATTGTACAGATCTATGACTGCTTACGTTGTTATTCTTAAAATGCAGCTTTGCACAGCAAGCAATCAGTATCAATAAAAATACAGCAAAATTAGTTTTTATATATATATATATATATATATATATTTTTTTTTTTTTTTTTACAGCATCTATAAATGTATCACCTTTGAGTTTTCACAGCTGCTGTTTCTCAGGTGGGGTGTCGTTCCAATGAAAGCTGACTGGATTATTGGAGTAACCAGAACATTTTGTTTTTGTTTGTTAATCACCTTAAAACACCAACTTTGAAGGAATATTTAGACATTTTGGGAAATACACTTGTTTGCTTTTCTTGCTGGGAGTTAAATGAGAAGGTTGATTGAATCTTCTCATCCAACTCTTGGAAAGAAAACGAGTAATAAGTTCCATTGAACTAGGGTGGTGTGGTCACTCCTTAATAATGTTGGCACTATAATGAGTGTTACGCTGTAATCCAAGATGTTTTCTTCATTTCCAGTGTAAAATTTAGGGTTTAAAGTTCCTGACACCCCTCTATAGCTCTTTATTCTATTTTTGTCTGATGTTTTTCCTGTATTCACTGTGTTGCACACCCTTTTTTGTATTCCGTTTGTATGCCTCACTTAAAAACTACAATTCCCAAGAGGTGGAGCTTCTTCTACCACCAGGATGTTCACAGATGAACTGCATACTGTCAATGATTAGAATGAACTGAATCATTTATCTCCTGATGAAGCTCAAAATACATAAAACCAAAACTTCTCTGACGACTCAAAACCAACTAGAAATTGATTTATGATTTTATGTTTTGTGTGAACTGACCCTTTAACCATTTTAGCTTTACAGTCAAAGTGGTTAAATGTTGATGTTTTTGCATTACAGGGAACATTTTTTAAGGATTTTTACACACTGCTGAACATGAACATTCACGCCGGCTTTTATGTGAGACAAGGCATTTATTGGAAGATTTTTTTTTTTAGATCATCATTTCCTGAATTATACCAATTATGTTTCACACATAAATCATCAATTTGGCAATTTTTAACTTTTTTCATGACCTACATTACAGATAAACAACAAGGATGGCACATTTAAATAGACATTAATTAAGGGGATTAATTAAGACATTTGAACAAAGTTTGAAATGAGAACTTTCTGTCAGCGAATGCATCTATACTGTTGATCTATTTACTAAAACATTACAATGTCCAACAGTTTCAATCACTGAATAAAACTTCATAACATCTGCTATGTGCATGACTGGAACATGTTTACAAAAAAACGGTGACAAATATAACTCACACACATACACACACGACTGGAAAGATTTGACTAAAGAGGATGAGACGTGGCAAACGAACATGGTTCATCTAAAAAGATAAAAAGAGTCGACGTGTTAATGTGCAGTTTCCTTCAGGCTTCGTTGCTTCTTTTAAGCCTCTTTTATTTTTTTTGAGTTCCTGCTCCTCTCCTCCGTTTTCCGTTTGAAAGTCATCCTGAAAGAACTGTATGACGGGACTTCCTCGAGGCTCAGACTTCGTTAGCCGTGTTGGTGGCTAACTGTAGTCCGAGCAGCACCTCCTGCACCTTTTAAACCGTCAATGTGGACAAAACAAAAACATCAGAGTTGCAAAAAAAAAAAAAAAAAAAAAGGAGGAGGGGAAGGGGGGAGCAAAGAAGAGACGGGATGGGTCGTTATGAAATTAAGTCAGAGAAGTTCTCGCTCTCTCTCTCTCGTCCTCCGCGTCGTGTTAAGCGCGTCCCGTCAGTTCCAGTTGGCTAAAGGATGTGATGAGGTTATAGTGGGCTCGCTCTTCATCCGTCAGCTCCATGTTTCCAGGCCTGACGACCACCGCCACGTTCACCCCGACGTCCTCAGCCGCTTTAGCCTCTGCAACGACAAACCCACCAATAAATATATATACACACATGTCAATCCCAGGTGAAATATGATCTTTTATTTTCTAAATGGTCGGCCCATCAAACTAAATTCTTTATTAGCTTCCACAAAGTGATCGCTAGTCTTCCTGAGGTCCACACCAGGACTGCAAATAACCATTATTTTCATTAGCGATTAATCTCGATTAATGAATTAGTCGTTTGGTCTATAAAATGTCAGAAAATGATGAAAAATGTGGATCTCTGTTTCTCAAAGCTGGAGATGCAACCTGTAAATGTCATGTTTTGTCCACAACCCAAATATATTCAGTTTACTGTCATAGAGGACAAAAGAAACCAGAAAAAATTCACATTTGACGAGCTGGAACCGGAGAAATTTAGCATTTTTTATGACAAAATGACTTTTTTGTCAATTATTCGATTATCAAAATAGTAATTTTCTGTTGGTCGACTAATCGATTGACTCATTGCTGCAGCTGTAGTCCAAACAACATGAGCAACAATAAAAACAGCAATTTAAAATAAAATTTATCAATAAAACTAGAGAAAGCTGAGCAAGACAAATAATAAGATCAGAAAATAAAGTTAAATAACTCTGAAAAGGTGAACAATACAAGCTTAAAATAAAAACAAAACTGTCAAAATAGAAACTAAAAGAAGAAAAAGATCTCTGTGAGATCATCATCTAAACATTATGTAGAGAGGCTGGGCTCCTTTAAAAAGTAGAAAACTATTTAGATGCAGATTCTTCTGGATTAAAGAGGGATCCTGTGGAGTTTTTGACCTCTAGTAACACTGTGGAGCAGTTTTTTAATGAGTCGATCACTGTTTGCTTTGTCTTACATACAGTTACAGTCCTGTCAATAGTTTCATATTATTCCACTGATCTACAGGTGGCTGAAATGTGGCAAGAAACTAAAGCTGAACAATCACTTGAAATTTTATAGAAATTGCAGTATGACCTGCAATTTTCAAATTGCAGGAGGCGCAATTTTTGTTGAAGGAGAAATGTGTCTCAAAATACCATTTTAAATTAAATATCATATAATAAATATCATTGTGCTGCAGAGATGTTCTGAGCTACACATCATATTCTACTGACTTAATAAAACATCTTTGATCGGTACAGATACCTGCAAAAATCACACCATAATCATTTTAATGTGTTTTTCAATGAAAATGAGAAAAACAATGTAAAAATGATCATTCCCTCTGATATCACAAGTTGCAATATCAGTCAAAATAATTGCAATTAGATGTTTTTTCAAAATGGTTCAACCCTACAACAAACACAGCAATGCACCAGTAAAAGGCAGAAAAGAAGAAGAAAAAGACGACTGCAGGCTAGTGAACAAGGATGTAAATGATGCAAAATTTAAATACTCTGCAAATGTTTTAAGAGGAACGACCTCCAGGATACTCTCAACAGAACTGTTGTTTCAGGAAAACTCCACAGGGAACCTTTTATTTACACATGACTGCAGGCGTAACAGTTCTTATAATGAGCTGTACTGGCTCCTGCTACTCAGAAAAGCGTTTTATAATCACAATAACTAATACAAGGACAGAATTAACGTATAAAAACCTGACGTAAGCACCACATCAGACAAACTTCTTTAGAGGGAACACATCCTGGCGACTACAGTATGAATTTCTGATGCTGAATTAGGTGAGTAGTTCAGAATAGTACGAACCTCGAGTGACGTCTGTCAGGAATGTGATTTCCTCAGGCTGACATCCGATCCTCTCGGCAATTCTTTCATAGCTTTTGCTGTCAACCTTTGGCCCTATACTGGTGTCAAAGTGACCATCAAATAACTGGGGGAGGAAAAAAAACACACAAACACATCTAATTAAGCACAATAAGGTCTATGACATAAAGAGATTACACTGACCTTTTCAAATTTAAAATAGCATTTCCAAGACAAAATGTACAGAAAAGCCAGAAAATGTTATTTTAATGTCAATATCAACATGTTTGTATTGAAAAGTCTTAATTGTTTGTATTGTGAGAATCAGATATTTGATGAGAGAAGCGATGCTACTTACATCTAAAACATCTCCTTCCACAGAGTATCCAAACAGAAGTTTCTGTGCCTCGACGCTTCCGGAGGAGTAAATGTAGACTTTTAGGCCTTGTCCTCTCCACCTTTTGATGGATGGAATGACGTCCGGGTAGATCCTGTTTGCAACAACATCGACATTAAAAGATTTAATTCCTCTTATAAAGCATAGGGGAGCATCTCAAGGGGAGATGATTTTAACAGTCAAGAGCACGCATGTGACAGTATTGTAACACCAACATACAGATCTATTTGGGAACCAATATGATGACAGAAAAACAATAAAAACCACCACCAGGAGAGCAAGACAGCCATAAAAGCTCCTCAAACGGGCTGTTCTAATGTCAGCTACAGGTACGTGCAGATATTCTTGTTTGAGCAACGTTTTTGCCTGCATTTGTTTACATTTTGGCAAATTGGCTCCATTAAAATATGCTGAATTAGCTACTAGCAGCTCCTGTTTGCAGTGTAGCAGTGGATGTATAGACAACTATCACTGGTTCACATATTACTCTGATACTGAAGAAAATGTAAAAAAGTGATGTTCTGAAGGATCTTTTTTCTCTGATTTCGAAGTGTATTTATGGCGGTTTATTGGCGATGAACATACGAGATAATGATATCCTCAGGAAGTGTTGAGTCACGCTGAATGATATTAATCTGGGTTTCATGTATCTGTGTTGAGATCTGACTGAGTTATGACTCTGAAAAAGACTATTTTTGACAGACTATATCCTGTCATGGTTAAAATGTCGCCTGGAACGATGCGTTAACTCATAGAGGAGCACATGAAACGTTAATCCTGTCTGAATGGAGCGTTAGAAATCTCCCATGATCCTCTCTGCATATCAAACCAAACCCTACAGTTGAACAGAGCATCTGTATAAACGTAAGGAAAACGATCAGTGTACTTACTCGCCTTTGATTCTCCCCGAAGCATAAGCTGCTCTCCACATATGACCCTGGAGTTGTTTGAGTGCTGTTGACTTCCTGTCTGCCGCCATCTGCCACAGCACATTTTCCATTACTTCCCTAATGGCCTTCTCCTCATCTGTGTGAACTGTCTGGTCCACGGCGTGGACGGGGCACGCCCGATTCTGTTTCATGTCCTCTTCGATCTGCAACGACAGTCAGGCTTTTTTATTAGAGAAGCGTTACGGAATGTGTTTTAGATGTTTAGATAAAGTAGAGCTGATAATGTAGATTAAAATCTTGAGAAGACGTTGAAGACTGTGAAGTCTTTATAGATTGTTAAATGTGAATATGTTCTGGTTTCTTTAGTCTTCTATGACAGTAAACTGGACAAAACAAGACATTTGAGGTTGCATCTTGGGCTCTGGAAGATTTATAGAAAAAACAACTAATCGATTAATGGAGAAAATAACCGACTGATTAATCGATAGTGAAAATAATTGTTAGTTCCAACCCTTTGCTGATCTAATATTACATTTCCTGCTTCAAATCTCAATAATTGGGGTAAAATTAAGATATTTTAGGAGTCAGGATTCATGTCACTTCAACACACACACACAGAAATTCGATACACTTTACTGTAATTTAGCAGAATAATCTGCATAATCCGGCAACTATGAGGTTAAACTTCCAACATATAACTTGTTTGAGGGTGTTAACATGTAAACTGGGAACATTTTACACTTCATTCATGCAGCTGTTTGTACTTTCAGGGCTATAAATAACCAAGATTTTCATTATCGACTGATCTGCCAATTATTTTCTCAATTAATTGATTATTTAGTTTATAAAATGTCAGCTGTTTTTTTCTGATCAACAATCCAAAAAATCCAAAAGATATTCAGTTTACTGTCATGTATGACACAGAAAAGCTTCAAATCCTCACGTTCAAGAGGCTGCAAACAGCAAATGTTTTCCTTTAAAAATGACTAAAACGATTATTCCATTATCAAAATAGCTGCTGATTGATTTTCTGCTGATCAACTAATCGATTAAGTAAACAGTATAGAGGTTTATAGTGACTCCATTAGAAGGAGACCAATGAATCCATCGCCTGTTTAAATAATGTACCAGCAATTAAATGATGCAGCAGAAAAGGAGGATTTGTTAAAATAAATAATCTTCCACTTGAAGGAAACATGCAACATATTAAAGCTTGTTGGAACAACTTGTACCACCGTCTACATGACAAGGGGCAAAGTCTTCCCTCCTTGGCTGCTAAGCTGTTGAGGTATTTGTTATGGACTTCAAGTGGACTGTGGGTAGAGACTGGTGCAAGGATTGGCCTCTCTCACTCACTCACTCACTCACACACACACACACACACACACACAATACTTCTGGGTGCTGATAATGTCCAGGATATAGACTTAAGTGACTGCCAAGCTGAGTCACGACCTGCAATAACTTTGAAATGTGATTCTATCAGCGATCAGACACACATGAAAATCCTTTTACCTGTTTCTTTAGGAGATGAACATCTTGTTTACACTCGTCTTCTTCCCAGTGAGTAGACAGGTAATCCTCCAGATGCTCCCTGATGTACGGAAATAAGATATCCTGGGAAAATAAATAGACAATGCGTACTCATCAGGCGTGTTACCAGATGCTCCTTATAGATAAAAAATAAACATATACAAAATGAACTGGGTCATATTTTAGATATTGTCATATCATGATACAGCAAGTGTCGTCTTTTTCTGGTTTTAAAGGCTGCATTTCAATATACTGAGGTAATTTTTCTGAACTTATCACACTGTTGTAGCTGTTCTATTATTTGCCTTTACTCGCTTAGTCATTATATCCACATTACTCATGATTATTATTATCAAAAATCTCATTGTGTAAATATTTTGTGAAAGCACCAATAGTCAGTACTCCCTACAATGTTATCACCATATCGATATGGAGGTTTTGGGACGCAAACATTATGATATTTGATTTTGTCCATATCACCCAGCCCTACTCTGCTATATAATATTTGGCCTTGTTAGTGAACTGTGCTGCGTTCACGCCATATGGGACGGATGGGAAATGTTATGTTTCAAGCTGTTAAGACAAGTTAAGGAGTAGATTTCAGTTGGTTATTTGAGGGTCAAAAATATTGTGCATTTACTGTGCAATATCACATTATGTATTACATATATATATTTCATTTGTGTTTAAATACACTGAACGACGGGTTTTGGCTTACTTGAGTTATCCATGTTTGTTTGTTTGTTCGTTTTTGACGCTTACGTACAATAAAATAGAAAGTCGGATATTTAGGAGTTTTTAGAAAAGTCAGTATTTCTTAATCATAAATAAGACTTGGATATTGATTCTATTTATAAGTAGGAACCTATATTTACAATTACTCCGATATGACTTGAACGCGTCTGTCATCAACCAGATGGGGACTCTAAATGTTGTGACTAATACATTTTTAACGAGTTGGTTATGCAAATGGAATATAGAGTGAATAATTAAGACAAAAAGCAGTGAAGTGTACAAACAAGAAAGAAAAATAAGAGTAATATTGAGATAGATCACTCAATATGCTACAAGTCCACAAAGGTCCAAACACCGCCGAGCTATTAGCTGCTTGCTACTCGATGACAGGCATCTATTAGCGGCTTAAAAAAAACCGTTGTTGGACGCTACATAATCAACTAACAAGAAACAGCAACAAAACTTACCTTTACAAACGTGATTGGTGTTGTTGTGCCTTCAATATCCAGCAAGAGTGCACTGGTGCAAGAAGGAATTGAAACAGTGGCCATTTTCAGGCGAGTCTTAGCTGACGTTAGCTTAACCAGCTGCTGCAGAAAGCTTCACACCGGCAGGTCTTCGCTGGTTCTCTGAGCGGAGCAAACAGACGGATTTTATTTACTGCTGCTGAGAAATGCGTCTCCACCTGGTTAGCTGTTAGTCACCAGCTCGCTTTCATTACCACCGCCTGGCAGTTAACAGTGAGGACACATGTTCAGACTGTCAGTGCAGCTCCAGCTCAGAGGAGGAGGCTGTCATTACCATTGATATGCGCCGCGCATGCGCGAGCGGGTCAGCCATCTTGGACAGCTAAGTACGGCAACACCTCTTGGACAAACCACATAGACCCGCCCGACTCAGTAATGTGAGGGGTTTGTTATGGGTTTGTTCAATCATAAAAGTCACTTAACACAAAAGTACAGAACAGTTTTATTTGGTTATTTTCCAATTAGATACGTAGTGTCAATGTTCCAAATGTTTCTGTGCAGTACATAACCTCCTACATGCAGCTATTTCCTTTTAAGATGACATTTTTTATGACTGAAATGTGACTGAAGGTATGAATCTAGTTTTCCAGATGTTAGATGCTTTATCTCTTTGTCTGCTTTCATCCCCTCCTCCAAACTCTTGTGCTCATCACTGTTTCCATAAAGAAATCCTGCATGTTTGCTGAAGTCCCTCTGTTGTGTGCACTTTTTCCATTTTGGTGTCTTCGCTGTTCCTCTGCAGTGAGGGGAATTTCCATTTAGATGAGTCATTATCATAAAGTCACTCTGAAGCTGGGATGAAATTACCTGAACGTTGTGACTTTCAGATTTGAAAACCTCTGCTCTCAAACAATACGTGGAAGTGTGTGTAAAAAACAATTACCTGTCCTTGATATGATTTATTTTAATAAGAAAAGGCTCAAGTGAATGCAGTGTAAAGGTGGATTCCTCTGGTGTCTACACATACTGAATAAAGAGTTTCATTTGAACAGCTGTGGGAGTTTTGTTCAGTTTATTCAGTCCAAATATAACCACTCACACCAGCAGATGGCACTATTTACACAAGCCTAACCAAAGCAGGACCCAACGTCTGTCAGGGTTTATGAGTTAATCAAAGACTGTTATAGAGACTCATTTTATTACTAACTTCTGAATCACTTTATGACTGCTCTCTAGTGAGTCTTCATGTTTGTTTTGCGGTCAAAGATCGCAATGATTCCTAGTATTTAGTGTAGTTTATTTGACATCAGGATAACATCTGGAGCTGTTGGAATTTGCTGTTTGTCAACATGTGGTCTTGGTTTCAGGCCCAGAACAGCCCTGACTAACCTGTTCTGAAAGATCTCTACTTTGTCTTTAAGTCACTTTCCCAGATCTTCAAACCATGTACAGGTTGTTTAGTCAAAGCAACTCAAAATATCAGAGCTTGGCCGATTCCTTTATCAATAAAGTTTGTTTTTCTAGACAAACAAGATTAAGACTCTACAGCTTGAGGGCCCGTAAGGGTGCTAACATGCTCACAACGACAACTGTAACATGCTGATTTTACCAAGTATAATGTTCTTAGTTTAGCGTGTTAGCATGTTCATTAATTAGCACTAAACACAAAGTACAGTTGATGAGTGATGGGAGTGTTATTAGTCTTGCAGGTATTTGGTCATGAATTAAAGTATTGGAAAACTTAAAATTTTGACCTGATGGTGGCGCTAGCTGAAAAGTTAATCATCAAAGTTATTACAGTTCATCCTTAGGACAACATGAATGTCTGCAGCAAATCATGTGGCTATCCATCTAATAGTTGAGTCATTTCACTCAAAACCACAAACACTTTTGACAGAATATTATCCTGGAGCAGGGAGGGATTCAGTGTTTTGCTGCCTGCTTAAAGGATACGTTCACAATTTTTCAAGTCTGTCTTAAAATAATAGTCGGGTTCTAATCATTTCTACTGTTTATACTGGCCCATTATAAGATCCTTTCCTATTGTGCTTTCAACGCAAGTAATGGGGAACAAAATCCAAAGTCCTCATTCTGTGTGAAAATGTATTTAAAAGTTTATCAGCTGTCCAAATTAGTCAAAGCAAGTGTATATCTTGGATAGTTCCAGCATTTTTAGTAGAAATTTCCCTCTTTTTTGTTTTACAACCTTTCAACTGCAGCTCAAGAGGGAAACACTGTCCAGACAAACAGAGAGAATTTTGTATTAAAAAGACAGAAACTTGGAAGATATTTACTTGATTTGACTAATTTGGGTGACTGAAGTCTTACATAAGCTTCAGATAAACTTTTGAATACATTTTTGCACAAAACGAGGGCTGTGGAAGCGGATTAGGAAGAACGATTACAGCGAACAAAACCTCTTTAAATGTCCATATGGGCAGCTGACGATCATTTTAAGAAAATCATTTGAAAAACTATGAACCTAAAGTTGTACCCAAGTGATTTAGAATTGCATTTCCATGAAGTTGAGGGACTCACAAGAGAGAGATTAAAAACAATGGTCAAAACTGAAGCAGAGGCCAAGATAAATGCCTCAAGCTCCAAAAACGCTTCATGGATCCTACATTTCCCTTAATGCAGTAATGCAATAATTCTTTTAAACCCCACACCTTCAGTTTGTAATGCAGGCTTTAAGATAATAACATAAATCACTTTTTTTAGACTTTGGGGAACTCCTCTTGACGAGTAAACTGAACTTCATGTGTGAAATTACACATTAAAAGTTGATTTATTTGGATAAACACAATCCACAATGTTTTTTTTTAATCTGAAATTTTAGGACAATATTAACAGAATCGTACAACACTGATATACAGTAAGAGTCAACAGATTTAATCCATAAATAGACTTCATATTTGTTTCCAGACAGTACAGTTACTATTAGCTGTGTCTCAATTCAGGGGCCGCATCCTTCGAAGGCTCCATTTGAAGACTGAATGCGTCACAGCAGCGCGACCAAGGTCGTCTCATTCCGACACGTAGGTCTATCTGTGGACTCGCAGCATCTACACGACACACCCACTTTATTAGGTTCATTAGGTTCAGGCATGAGGAGGGGGATGGTGAGGGTCAGGGGTCAGGGGTGTGTGTGTGTTGTGTAACATGCCGTTACGGTCATGTATTGCGTGACCGTAAAGTTCAGCTGATAACAGCAACAAACAGCCGGAAAGTCGAACAGTTTCAGGACGAAATGTGAAATGAGCAAATCAGCACTCAGCTTCAATTCATAATGTTAAAAACTACAAACCAGAAATCTTGGTGTCGTCATGGATTCAGACCTGAATTTCAACAGCCACATTAAGACAATTACATATTCGGCCTACTATCACCTGAAGAATATATCAAGGATTAAAGAACTCATGTCTCAACAGGATTTGGAAAAACTTGTCCATGCATTTATCTTCAGCAGACTTGACTACTGTAACACTGTCTTCACAGGTCTCCCTAAAAAATCGATCAGACAGCTTCAGCTGATTCAGATCCTTTCTATGACTAAGAAAGTGGATCATATCACTCCAGTAATATTTTACACTGCACTGTAACTTTTATTCTCCTGTTTTATGTCTTATTCCTTTTTAGCTTCTTTTTATTTCCAAATTTAACACTTTTTAATTGTATTTAAATGTCTTTTTACTTGTGTTGCTTTTATATTCTGTCTTGATGCCTTTTATGCTCTATGTAAAGCATTTTGAATTGCCTTCAAATGTGCTATACAAATGAACTTGCCTTTTGGCCCATTTAAATGTTGTTGCACTGTTTGTCTTCCTCTCACTACTATTATATGTTGCTGAGCAACTTCTGCCCTCCTGCCCATGGATGTATTATAAGAGCTGGATACCGGACAAAAAATTCCAGGTTTGCTTCCTTATTGTGCAGCCCACTGATTTTGCGCAGTAGTGTTTCTAGTGCTCCCATCCGCGAGTTCCTGCTCGGCCCACAGACTTTACATTGTGATGATATTTCTCGGTTTTGGAAAAGTTTTACAAATATAAAACCTCCATGGATCAATAATTCATAATAGAAAGAGTCATAATTGATGTTGTTTGCCTGTCAACAGTTTTACAGACGTCTCTTTTACAATGGTCGTCTATGGGGAAAATGCTTTTTGGGGGATTTTTTGCAGCGATACTGTGAGTGACCACTGGGAAAAATTGTCTGCAAGGCTGAGTGGCAGGGGCCCTATAACCCACCCCCACACCCCCTCCCCACCCCACTCCATGACCCCCCCTCAGCCCCTTGACCACTTTTTAGCATTTTTCAAAATTACCGTATTTTCTCTAATAGTGGCTGGTGTTCAATTAAAATAAAGGCCCCGGCCACTATTAGAGAAAATACGGTATGCAGTGGGCGGAGTTAAGCTCATTTGCTCATCAGTTCCGTCCTTTGATGTGTCAAGAATGTCGATGATGTCACACACATCTACATTCCGAATATTCTTAACTTGAAGAACAATTGCACATTCTCACTCATTTGGTACCTGATTGCTCAGCTGTCCAAACCCTCTGAACCGACGTATTCGTTCCTTGCGTTCGAAAAACCTGTTTACTGATTGTTTACTTCACAGATTTATTGTTTTTTTCTCTCTGTGGAAAACTGACAACTCTTAAAAATGGACGCCAACGCCATCTTTAAACGAGTCCAACAAATGAGACCATCCTCTCTCTCTGAAGAAGAGCGATGCCGCTACCAAGCAGAAGTAAGTCACTGTCAAATGTAAAGGTGCACTGTTCAATTGAATGTTACATTTGAGTATAATATGGTGTTTCTGTGAGCTGATTGTTTGCTGAATCTGTCTTGCAGAAAATGATGCTCAGGCAATTCATGCTCCTGAAGCAGCAGGATCAAGTCCCCGATCATCTAACTGTTCAACAGATGAAGACCTGGCTGCTGACAGGAGGGAGCTTTGTGGAGGAGTAAGTCAAACTGACCATTTATTTGACTCATATACTGATAGAAAACTGACAGATTATATTACAGCTTTTTTACAAACATGTAACAGTTGTAGAAAATAATACAATATTTTTTCTATTCTTACAGGTCTCAGGAAATTACGATAATGAATGATGATGGCAGACTTGAGACAAAACATCTCCTCATGGCTGAACTGGTGAGTAAATATAGTGAATCTTCAGACTGTAGTTTGATATGTAAACCTGTATGTAACACTAGTCTACTATAAACCTTTATTATCTTACTGTTGAGACTAACTGAGTGTTGTTGACAGGCCTGGACAACGGAGAGGAGGTTCTGTCTCAGTCAAATCGAGCAGGAGGTCCAGGAGGAGCTGGACGAGGAGAAGCGGCTTTCACAGCTGCTGAACAGGAAGGTCACACTGGAGGGCCTTCAGATGTTTGTTACAGTCTTCCGACCAAAAGCAGAGAAGGCTGTGCGAACATATCTACCATCACTGTTCAGCAAGCTCCTGAAATATTTTGGTGGATCTCACATCCCTCCCGTCTCTTCAGGGGATGCAAAGCCACAAGAGCTGTTAGACCTCCAGAAGAGCACTGCACCAGTCATCCAGGAGGTGATTAACACCACTCTTAAGTTCCTCCTGGAGGAACCAAAGTCTGCAGGCCAAATTGAAGCAGCCAGCGTTGAGGTTGGGAGACTGCTGAGGGACTCAGCAGCTCCCTGTCTGCCTCGGTACGGACCTCTCTCTGCAGCCCCTCTGCTCGGGGTCTGCACTATAGCAGCAGGATTCATGGTCAAATCCATCTTTAAGGAGTTTGACCGTTACTCCCAGAAGATCTTCCACATAATGGACTATGATGACAGCTTCTTTTCTGCAAGAGAGAACGTCATCTTTGCGATCCAAGATATGGAAAATAGAGTGCAGGCTGCCGCATGCAGACCTCAGCCTCAGCTCAGCACGGCGGTAGGGTCACAAGAAGGACCTCTGGAGGAGAAGACGGCTTCTCCAGAGGTCTCGTTGGATGAGACAAGCGCTGTGAGGACATCCTCATCCTCAAGACTGGAGACCAACGTGATTGTATATATGGAACCTGAGCTGGAAGTCCTGCAGGAGGAGTTGGAGGCTGAGGACTTCGGAGTTCAGAGAAAGATGAAGAGGAAGAAGAGGGTGCGTGCCTTCTTCCATGGCATTTGGAGGGCAATGTCACGCTGCTTCCATTGTCCCTCTGAAGACTAAATAATAGCGATGTCTGTGCCACGGAAGACCAAAAAGAGGGACTTCTAGGGGGGAGAGAGGATTCACAAGTGTCTGTCACAGAGGACTAAAAAGGGGGACATCTGAAGGAGAGGGAGGGTACTTATATAAGAATAATAGCAATGTCTGTGCCACTGAAGACCAAAAAGAGGGACTTCAAGGTTTCTGCTATAGAACACCAAACACCAAAAGAGACTTCTGGGGGGGGTTATACAAAGGTTTCCTCACTGGATGAGGGGACAACCACTGTGACGACCAGAATCAAGTCCCTGATCATTTCACTGTCAGACAGATGAAGACCTGGCTGCTGACAGGAAGAAACTTTGTAAGTCAAACTGACCGTTTATGTGACTCATAAACTGATAGAAAACTGACATATTATATTACAGCTTTTTTAAAAACACGTAACAGTTGTAGAAAATAACACCATCTCTTTTTTTATTTTTACAGATTTCAAGAAATGATCGGGAGACCAGAGACAAAACATCTCCTCATGGCTGAACTGGTGAGTAAAACATAGTGAATCTCCAGACTTCAGTCTAACTGAGTGTTGTTGACAGGCCTGGACCACAGCGAGGAGATTCTGTCTCCATCAAATGAAGCAGGAGGTCCAGGAGGAGCTGGACGAGGAGAAGCAGCTTCGACAGCTCCTGAGCAGGAAGGTCTCACCGGATGAGGAGACAACCACTCTGTCCATGTTAAGACTGGAGAGACCACTGCAGACTAAATAAAATCAGTGTCTGTAATATCTGTCTGTAATGCTTGACTGCATTAAATAAACTAGAGCAGTGCACATTCAAAACATGTCTGTTGGTAAAGGGCTGATTGCTTGGCCTCCGGATGTCACATCAACACATAGAACAATGAATACAGTTGATGTTGAGGTATGAATGAGTAAATACACCAAGAACAGGAAAGAAAGTAACATTCTATTATACACAGTTTATATGAATAATACACTCAGTACTATGGTAGTAAATACACGTTCTCTTCTCATTTCAAGTAAAATAAGGGCTGCATTTAAAAATGAAATAATGTGCATCTTAAAACAAAGTGGATCGATCATATCGGGCTCTTAGATCGATCTTATTTTCTGTGCCTTCACTTCAGATTTGAGTGGGTATGTTTGCTCAAAAGACTTGTACTTTGTCTGCAGTGGTGCTTCACAATTACCACAGTCTCGGAGCAAATGAGATAAACTGGTTTTGAGCAGTTACTAAATTCATATCAGCGTATCTTGGAGGCAGTACTTGTCTTGGTCCACATTCACTACAGAAACAATACATCAAGAAACTAATGATTCAAATCTTTAATTCAAACATAAATTTTACCTGTATCCTTCCTCTGAATCAACAATAGTTGTAGAGCTGCATCTAATGATTATAACCTCCCAATTATTTTATCAATTAATAGTTTTTTTTGTCTATAAAATATCAGAAAATATGAAGTGGTCATATGAAAAACTAAAGACACTCATCAGCCAGACATTTGTCCGTTCTCTGTTAAAGAGCAGCTGAGATTGACACTAAAATGAGAATTGGTGGTCCATCTTAGAAGTCAGTCCACCTTAAGTGAGCCTGGTCAGGTTAGGCTAACGCGTTGTTGCTAACTTCAGCGCTAACCCGTCGATAGACGAGTATTTTCTTTGTCTTGAGGAGCTGCAGCATTTATAAACTGACAAACTGTAGTCTGTACTGTACATTTACTACCAGATTGACAACTTACTGCTAAACTTTTCATCTTCTCTGCCCCCATTCACGTCACTTTTCTGGCGCTCACTCTCCGCACTCGCTCACCCACACGCGCTCATTTACATACACACAAACACACACACACACACACGCACACTGCCCTATTCCTTAACAGAGCTACGCTAGTCTTGTACCTTTCACGTAGATGTCCTTTGAAGAACGAAGGGAGGGAGGATAACTCAAAACAATTCCACAATAACTTAGAGTGTTATTGTGTTCGCACAGTGTGCGAGAGAAAATTATTATTTCCCCTTTGATATTAATGATCGTCTGAAATTTTAGTGGCGGCGCTCATAATTTTGCAGCAGCGGTGCGGCGCTGCTGAATGGATATAGGGAAACACTGTAGCCTACTATAGCTGAAAGGGGACGTATTATGCTTTTCCTAATTTTCAGACATATATATATATAATGTCACAATGTCGGATGTTCATACTAAAAGTGGCTGATGTGTCAAATAACGAGGTAAACGTATGTAGCAAAAAGCTGCAGCTTCAGATTGCTCTGAACACTCGGTTTCCAACATTTTTTTCTACTTTCAGCCCGAGCTGATGTCAGTTCGTGACAGATTTCTTTATATGGACGTCTGCTACGTGCACAGCGCGCGAGTTCGCTGCTCTGCTCCACAAGTAGTTACGCCAAGCCACGACGCTATTACACAGCACAGCAAAGTAAAATAAGTAGTTTACTTGTTGGAGGTGTGCTGGTTGTCTGCAGCTCTTCATAAATCATCTCACTGTAGCTGTTTCTGCTTGTATTATTCCTCCCTGCATTATTTGTAACTGATCCGCTGAACAAATAGCTCCAATTAGCTACATATGTTATATGTTAGCGCCGCTAATGAAGCTCCACTAAGTCAGTGAGGAACATGTTTTTACTTCCTGTAAATTCTTCATAATAAAAGTCTCCTGTTAGTTAGTCATGTAAAAGCTTTTGATTTGAAACAGTAAAGCAGGAAATGTTTGGTTTGCAGTGATGGTAAAGTTACACAACTCTGATACGTAAAGCTGGCCAATCAGAACAGAGCGGGCTCATCGGGAGGCGGGCCTTAAAGAGACAGGAGCTAAAACGGAGCGTAAGAGAAACTGTGTATATTGAGGGGCTGCATAAAGGGCCAGTATGAGATAAATAAAGAGTTTTTTGAACTTTGAATCATGCAGACCTACTCTAGTGGAGTCTAAAAATAAAAATTTAGAGCTGGAATGAGCATATTAGGTCCTCTCTAATAGTCCACCTCCTTTGGGCTCAATCCATAATCAGCTGCATGTGTCAGGTAGTTTCTCAGGAGGATTTCCTTTTCTGTGGAGAAAACCCTCTTGGGGGTTCCAGTATCCTGCTCTGGGAAATGATTTGGATCTCTGGCACTCTAGCCTCTGCCTCTTCTTGTGAAAACACTACAGATTCACATGGAGAGGAGGAGGAGAAGAGAGGAGCTCAGTGCATCATGGGTAGTCCCCCAGCAGTCTAGGCCTGTAGCAGCATAACTAAAGGCTGGCCCTGACTATAAGCTTTTCCACACCATTCTACTTTTGGAGACTCTAGGAACCACAAGTACGCCTGCTGTATATACATTTGATAATAATAATATCTTTATTTATATAGCACCTTTAAAAACAGAGTTTACAAAGTGCTTTGACAGACAAAGCAGAAGCAGTACAATGCAAAGCAAAGACACGACACAGAAAACAATAACAGGTTTTTTGTTGAACTATGTGTCAATTAGGCTTCACTTCCTGTTGCAATACTACATAAGTGAAATATTAATGCAGCAATACATTTAGCAGAGGGCAACTGACATGGATATACATTTTCATGAATACTGGACATTGAATGTAGGAGATATGTTTTAATCAACATTGTTTATTATAGCTTCATACATGACTATTATTAATACAAAAGCTTGAGAGGCTCATTTTCCAAAGTTAGTGTGTTTCACATCATTCCTTGTTAGCTACACTAATTTCAAGCACAATTTGCCTCTAAACTAACTTCACTTCAAAGTTTTTCCTTCAAACTTCACATAATTCAAATATATAACAACACAGACTGTTGTAAAAATAATCAATAAACTATTTCAAAATGAACATACTTTCCTTTCATCTTTTATATACATTAACACATATGTTGACATCATTCCTTCTCTTGCACATAAGAAAAACTGTATTGCTACATAAAAATATTTATTCAATCTGCGGAGAACATAAACTCTGTCTCAAGTCTATGTGTTCTCGGTCTTGCTCTTACGGGGCTTTAAGTGAGGCCTGGAGCCTGCAGACTTTGACATGAAGATGAAGAGGAAGGGGTCCAGACAGGCATGGAGGCAGCACAAACACACTGCCACATTAAAGTACACATACAAACTCTCTGTTCCGTACAATGACAGTTGCATGTAATAGAGGAAGTGCAGGAGTCCAGCGGGGGTAAAACACACCAGGAAGATGACAAACACCAGTGAGCTGGCCTTGATGTACATCGTCCAGTCGAGGTGTGACTGGTTGAGCTCACAGATGATCCGGGCGTAGCACACAACCGTGACCACCAGCGGCACCAGGAGGCCTAAGATGGTTAGTAAGAGGTTGTAGTAGAGCAGGAAGTTATGGGAGCTGTAGTGCAGAGGCAATAAGTCATGGCAGGTGATTCGGCCCAGTTCAGAGAGCAAATAGGTCTGCTGGACGAGGAGCTCAGGGACAACAGTGGCACCAAACACCCCCCATACGGCCAAGCTGACCCAGGCAGTGCACATCCTCTTGGCAAGTCTTTGGTACATGAACGGGTGCACTACAGCCAGGTAGCGCTTGATGCTGATGCAGGCCAGCGTCTGGGCTGAGCAGTAGAGGTTGCCATAGAAACAAGCCGTGACCACTCGACAGGCAGGCTCTCCGAGCTCCCAGTGGTTTCCATGGAGATAGTAGTGAGCCTTGAAGCAGAGGGAGAGGAGGAGGAAGAGGTCGGAGACAGCCAGGCTGCAGTAGAGGATGGCCGAGGACACCTTCCTAATTTTAGTGGCCAAAGTGCACAGAATGGCGACATTGGCTGGGACCCCGAAAGCCACGACAAACATATAAATAATGGGGATGACCCTCGTGCTCACAGTGCTGTTGAGGAAGCCTGCTGTGCTGTTGCTTAGTAACAGCAGTGCTTGAGGATGAGGTGAAATGGGAGCTTGTGTCCCGTTTAGGACAAGAGGGAGCTGAGTCTGAATGTCCCCGAGAAATGATCCACGCCCAAAGTGGAAATTCTGCTCCTTTACTTTCCCTTCCCCTGCAACAAAAACAACAAAATACAAAAGTTAACAAGAATTCTAACAATTATATTGATTCTTTGGCTCATAATCATAGGGAAACCACTTTTGGTGCTATGCAGCACCTATCTTTAAAGGTGCTATACAGCACTTTTGTCAAATGGTGCTATAAAGAACCATTAAAGGTGCCATATAGCACTATATCGCTTTAACAAAAATGGTGCTAAATAGCACCCAAAAGTGGTTATTTGGCTTGTAATCATAGGGGCGTGTACAGATGGAGCCACAATGATGACAGGCAGGCATGTCTCCTTTTCAGGGCTTCTTCTTCTTTCCCCAACTAAACTAACCTGAAGAACCAGTGGAGAACCTCTAAAGAACCACACGGGGGCTTAAAAGATTCTTTGTACGGCAGCAGTGCTATATAACATCTCAACCACCCAAAGAACCATTGAAAAACCACCATTTTTTTGTGTGTTCAGTGGTGCAAAATATAAGTACATTTACTCAAGTATTTTTTATCCAATTTTGAGGTGCTTTACTTGAGTATTATCATTTTATGCTACTTGATACTTCAGAGGGAAATATTGTACTTTTTACTATACTAGGCTACATTCATTGCACAGCTTTAATTACTTTTCAGATTGAAATTTTGCATAAATTAACAAACATGAGCTTATAAATTACATTGCGTTGTCAAAGATTAAACCAATTGTTTCCACCCTTTCAGTCTTGTGAGCTCTCATATAAAATCAGTGTCTAGCTGTATCACTTTGTCATGTTTCAGATGTCTGAGACATTTCCCCCCTAAACGTCTTACATGGTTTCATTTCATTTTCATTTCAATAACTGTTCAAATGATCCAACATTTCACAAAAAAACATCAGAGCTTTGTTTTTTTCTTCTTTCCTGTCCCATTAATCATCTCACGACTTCTCAGATTTATCCATAAAAAAGAGTTGAAAAAGGATTTAAACAATTAAAGAAATATCAAAATATTGACTAAACAGTTCTAATATTGATAATAAAATACCTTGTCCCAGTTACAATAATGTGTTGTTTGGTGTTATAGTGAATCTGTGACAGTCACCACTGTCCAATATATAATACATATTATCTAACACAATATAATCAGCTCTTCACTTTTGTTACTGATAGATGTCAGCAAAGTGTATCAGTAGCAAATAATATTTTACATGATATTCTACACTTAACAAAATCACCAGATGAGTTTATGAAAGGTCATAGTTAAACAACACAGAAGTATATTCTTAAACTAGTGTTATAAGCATTTCTTACCTTTATTTTGGAGTGTACCACTTAGACAAGGAACAAAAATGAGACAAAACAGAAGTTTCTCCATAATTTCTTCTTCTTTGAACAGCACTCAACTCAAGCACAAGAGTCACATCTCACTTCTCTACACTCAGCTCTACGTTTCATCACTATTTAAAGTCACCTTGGTCTGATGCTGCTCTGTCATCACTCGAATCCGACCAGGTTAAAAAAAAAGAAACTTGACATTTTCGCTGAACAGGAATGTGGGTTGTCCTTGGTTTGTGTTTTGTGTGTTCTTGTGAACCAACAGTTTCACATCTTGATTTGATCTTTATCACTGCATTAATATTTAAGATAAATGTTTACAGCCTGACATTTTGGCATCTTTGGAAACATTTTTGGAATTTTTTTCCCCAGAAGTGTGATGCCAGGAGGGATATAGTGAGGTTATACATGCTAAAAAAAAGTAGGTTAAGTGGGGAAATGCCTGTCTGGAGATGATAAGCGTGTTTGGACATGAGCAGTTTTGTTTAATCTTCATTTCTGCTCTTGTTGTCTTGTTTTTTCCATGATGATACTGTATTTCATGTCATATTTTGGTTCATCAACCCTTTAGAAAACTGTGTTTCTGATACTTCAGCTGGCAACACACGTCTCTGCTCAAACTCCTTGGTAGAATTAGACATCTCCTCAGGTAGCTGCTGACTCTCCTCTCCAGGTCTTAGATGGTGGAGATCGGGAACTCGTGGAGGAGCAGCGGTCAGAAGATCCTTGGCAGAATCCTGTGTTGGTAAACCCCGGCCTTGAATTTCCCCGGAAGGCTCATCCTGTCAGCATCTCTCAGCCACACTTCCAACTCTGCATTTTTATATTTATGACTCAGAGTCTGAAGAATTTTATTTGCACATTCCACTTGATATTTTGTTATTTGATCTTTATCTGAGCACTAACATCCAGCTGCGCACAGACATATCTCAGATGCTGTACGTGGGAAGTGATGTTTCCACCCTTGCAGATGCCTGCTCCCCACCTGTGATGTCACCATGGATGTGCAACTAAAAATATTACAGATGACTCAAATCTGAAACGCATCTGCTCTGCACTTCAGTATAGAGCATACCAAAACCAAAATATAAACATGTTGTCTCCATACTTGGTGGAAGAGAGGCAGAGAAGAGAGAGGCAGCGACAAACCATTGAGGTTGTGTTTACTGTAACACTCAAAAATGGTCGAACAGTCGTCCTGGTCCACACGCCTACGAGAAAGTTTGTTATGATTGTTATGAAATGTTTCATGTTGTGTTTTATTTTTGACATACACACCCATAAAACATAAACTCACTGAGAAACATTTATTACAGGGCAGCATTCCTTCATCAGTCAAACATGCAGGCAATGTTGGAAAATTACTAAGGACATTTTCTCAAGTACTATAAAATTTTGAGGTACTTGTACTTTAAGTATTTCCATTGTATGCTACTTTACACTACTAGTTTATTCCATTTCAAGGGGAAATATTGTACTTTTTACTCCTCCACTACATTTATTTCACAGCGATAGTTAGTAGTTACTTTTCAGATCTAGTATATATTTGTAATTAATTCATATCACTTTGTAGAGATCTGTTTTCACTTTGACTTTAAAAGGGATTATGCTCATTTCCAGCTCTATCATTTTATTTCTGGACTCCGCTAGAGCAACTTTGCATGATTCCCTGGCCCTTTATGCAGCCCCTCAGTTCAGTCCATAGACTGTAAAAAAAATATGGATGTAGTTAACCTGACGTCACCGATTGGTTTGTGGACTGCAGTTTTGAAGCCTTGAGTATGGCAGTTTGACCGTCGCCATCTTTGAAGAGAAGGTGGAGCTGACCCTAACGCTAGCTGCTAGCATGGATAGCATGGTGCATTTACGGCCCATGGTTACCTGTGATAATGTTAATTTTCACTAGTGAAAAACAGGCTTAAAACCATTAAAACAAAACGTACTTAACAGAAAAACTGACCAGCCGACTCCTTAGAGGGTCTTTTAGTACAACCAAACACTAAATCCACCACTGTTTCTAGATCTCACCAACATGGAAGTAATGTTTTCTACACAACTTTAGTACCCATAACATTAAAATTTGGAACAATGAAATGATTTTTTCAAAATACAAATCCATAATCCTTAGAAACTGACACCTTCATGGTATTGCTTTTGTATCTGATTTGTTTAATGATAAAGGACTTTTGTGTACTTACAATGCATTTCTGATTATTTATAACTTCCCTCTCACATATCAAGAATTACTTCTGTTTTTAAAGCTATTCCAGATGGTCTGTCCCACTTAATGAAAAGCCACATTGGGTATAAAGATATTAAGAACTTACAGAACTACAAACCATGTATCAGAGGTTTAGATATCACAGATTGTAAATGCAATAATAAACATATTCAAAATGAATTACACAAACAAAGATCACTCCAAGAGGAAAGTTCTTTTGGAATCAATTAATTGAGAATATTGATTGGAATAAAACTTGGTCATTACCATATAAATTCTGTATACCTAATAAGGCTAGAGAAATACATTTAGAAATCTTACATAACATATAAGATATGTTAATGTGTTTGTTTTACATTTTGCTGATGAATATGTTAAATGTACTTTTTGTAAAAAATGAAAATTAATCATTGACTCATCTTTTTTTCAGTTGTAATTTTGTAGTCTGATTTAGTTTTGATTTTAGTTGTCATTTCTATCATAAACATAATTTTAAACTTTCTGTGAAAGATGTTATAATATATTTTGAATGTAAAGACCATAAAATTGATTTTATTGTGACGATTATAATGGGTAAATTCTTTATTTTAAAAATAATTATATATAATTTTCTCTGTTCATCATGATTTCACATATTTCTTTAACTCTAAAATCTCTTCAAAACAAAGAGTATATGTACAATTGATTATTATCATTACATTTTTGAAAAGCTATGAAATTGCCTTTATTTTATTTTAATATATATATTTGCTGTACTTTTTTGTTATTATTTTGTTTTTATTGTCATTGTCCTCCTGTTTTGTATTTCCTGTTACAAGATTTGATTACAATTTCAATTCACAATGTTTAACATTTGGACTGTGATGAAATGGAATGTGTTATGATGAATAAAGTTTCAATAAAAAAAATTAAAAAGGAACAATAAAAAAAGGGACCGATGAAATAATAAAAATGAATTTTATGTATTTTTGTTTAATTATCCGAAGAAAATTTTATTTTCATTATTATAACAGCTTACAACAGTTTAGATTCCTGAAGAACAGTCCAGCTGGTGGCGGTAATCCACCATTTTGTTGTTTGCCAACCGCTAATAAACCTCAAGAAGAAGAACGATGAGTGAAAGTAGAAAGAGAAAGACTGAATGGCAGGATAGTAGATATGAGGAGGGAGTGGAGCATCAAATGTCTGTTAGAGAAAAGGGAAAAATAATTACAGGTTCAAAGGGCTTTATTTAAATATTTAAACGAAACAGGTGCAATATCCAAAATATATATAAAGTCATGAAGATACAAACTCCGGTACAAAAGGTGGCGGCATGCAGCTTTATCGTTGGTTTGTAGTCCTCCAGTAAAACCAAAGAAGAAGAAGAGCCCGATGAAAACAAAACCGACGCTCACAAAAATCACCCCTTACAAATTATAGCAACTGAAACTAATTTGCCTTACTGAAACACATTTTTTTTCTTTGCCTGAATCCAGATGAACGTTGCTTTTTTAATTCAATTAGACTAACTAATAAGCTTGCTGTAATTAGCGCCAAGCGGTTTAATCTAACGATATATCAAAATATTAGCGATATAGCATTAGCTCACGGCTTCTGACGTAGCTTGAGTTTCCGAGCTGTTTAGGTGACAACTTTAGTTACTTAGAAAGGCCGAAACATGTCGGACGATTATGAATTCAGCGAAGATCCGACCACGACGAGAATGGAAGAGGACGGAGAGGCAAACAGTGATGACCCGATGTCTGCGGCCGGTGACTGCGGCCCGACGGGGGGCGAGGCCGAGGGATCAAGAATTGACGCCAGTAAAAACGAGGAGGATGAGGGGTACGAAAACATCCGCCACACCGATGTTACAGTGAAATTAGTCTCCACATTTAAACATTTAACCAACCACTTTGATGTCATTAATATACCACAGCTGTGTTTTTTTTAAATGTAAACACCAAACAAGTGCTGTTCAGCCTGCAACTAGTTACTGTATGGCAGTGGAGAAAAGTAAATAAGTACATTTATTGAAGTACTATTTTGAGGTACTTGTACTTTACTTGAGTATTTCCATGTGATGCTACTTTATACTTCCACTCCACTACATTTCAGAGGGAAATATTGTACTTTCTACTCCACTACGTTTATTTGACAGCTTTAGTTACTTTTCAGATGAAGATTTGACACAATGGATAATATAACAAGCTTTTAAAATACAACACATTGTTAAAGATGAAACCAGTGGTTTCCAACCTTTTTTGTCTTTTGACGTCTTACAAAAAGCAGTGTGTAGTCGGGGTCACATTTCACATGTCTATGAGTTGTTAACAGCTCCACCAAATAGTGATTTTTCCCTCTAAACTTCTCACATGCTTTCATTTCAATAAATGTTCAAATGATCCAATATTTCAGCAAAAATCAAAGATTAGAGAAAAAGCCCAAAAACTGAAAACAGATTTGTGTATCAGAACTTTGTTTTTTCTTCTTTCCTCTCCCATTAATCATCTCACCACCCCTCAGATTTATCTGCTGACCCTTTGGAGGGGCCCAACCCCTAGGTTGGGAACCACTGGACTAAACTAGCTAACTGTATATAAAGTAGTGTAAACTAGCTCCAGCTCCAGCAGCTACAACAGTAACATGCTGCTCTAACACTGATGCTTCACTATTAATAATCTAATGATGTCATATATAATAATATATCAGTCAGAGGGACCAAACCACTACTTTTACTTGTAATGGAGTATTTTTATATTGCTGTATTGGTATTTTTACTTCTTCCACTACTGCAGTATGGTTTCCTTAAACATGTTGTTTTGTCATTAGGAAAATGTTTGTTGGAGGGCTCAGTTGGGATACGACTAAGAAGGACCTGAAAGATTACTTTTCCAAGTTTGGGGAGGTTGTAGACTGCACTTTAAAACTGGATCCAATGACCGGCCGCTCCAGAGGCTTTGGCTTTGTGCTCTTCAAAGAAGCTGAAAGTGTTGACAAGGTATTGTCCTGCTCCAATAAGTAGTGTTTACATCACACGTACTCTGCAAATCAAGGTTCATGCAATACCACATGTACAGCACTGACTTATAATGTTTAATGTAGCTGTTAAATAGGGAATGAGTCTATTTTTGGGTTATTGCCTGAATCATTGCCGGCTCCAATTTGTACCTCTCGTGTAATATTATATTCAAGTCACAGAGCGAAGCATCCAACTTTCCTGGAAATAAATACCTGGCAAGATTTGAAAAAACCAGAAGGACATTTAACAACACTTAGTGCTGTTCTGATGGTGTTTCCAAGATCTTTAAATATTCTTCTAACCATCTGCGTGAAAAAATATTCTGCCCACTGCACGATGAAAATCATTTTAAACCTGTTTATCAAGTTGTGAGCTTGTTTACTAGCCAGACACATTTGTCCATGTCATGCAAAATATGAACACATTTGTTTATATGAATACAAACCATATTATCTGATAATAAAAATGTAAATTTTGTTTTGTGTTGTATAAATTGAGCAAGGAGATATGTAATGTCTGGCTGCCGTCTTTGTTTGGATTTGGGGATTTGGATTTGGAAACGTGCAGACAGAATATTTTTTCATCCAGATGGTGAGAAGAGTCTTTGACAATTTTTGAAATAATTTAAGAACAGCTGTAAATGTTGTTAAATGTAATGGAAATACATGAGAGGCACAAACTGGGGATAAATTATTGCCTCCGATTTGTTCAGTGATTCAAAAAGTGGATGAATGAAGTAGAGCTGAAACGATTAGTGGATTAACTGATTAGTCTATCAGCACAAAATTAATTGGCGAATACATGTATTTTGATAATTAATAGTCATCACTATTCAAGCAAACAAACATCTTCTGGTTTCAGCATCTTTATTGTGAGTATTTGCTGCTTTTCTGTTTTATTTAAGTGATAAATGTGTGTTTTGGACTACTGGTTTACTGTCTGTTTTATTGTCTCAACAATTCATTGATTAATTGAGAAATTAATCAGCAGATTAATTGGTAATGAAAATAGTTTGTTAATTTGTTGCAACCTGATAATGAAGTTCAACAAAAACGGAAATTCATCAACCGAACATTCTTTGCATTGAAGCTCGGATGCCTTTAATAAAAAACATCACCTGTGAGAAGTTGCAAACACTTAAAACTGATTTACTACATGATCTTTTTTTTTGTTAACTGTTACTTTGTTATGAAGGTTGCCACACAGAAGGAGCATAAACTCAATGGAAAGGTCATCGACCCTAAAAAAGCCAAGGCCATGAAGAGCAAGGAGCCTGTAAAGAAGATCTTTGTTGGCGGTCTCTCTCCAGACACTCCTGAAGAGAAAGTCAGAGAGTATTTCGGTGCCTTCGGAGAGGTACGTGTCTACTAATCTGCTAATCTTAATCTACTGTAATAATTAATTCCTAGTGTGTCTGCATGACTGTCTAGTGCTAGTAAATCCCGCCCCTTAGCTTCTTTCTCTGATTGGATTAAATCAGACACTTTTCATGAAGACTAATTAAAAGTATTTAACACATAAATGTATGGTTTGAACAGGTGGAGTCAATTGAACTTCCCATGGAGAACAAAACAAACAAAAGGAGAGGCTTCTGCTTCATAACGTTCAAAGAGGAAGAGCCAGTTAAGACAATCATGGAGAAAAAGTACCACAATATCGGACTAAGCAAGGTACGCGCTCTTATTGACAGCTTCCATAACGCATACAAGACCAGTACGGAAATAAATCAACTTAATTTTTTGTTCCTTCAGTGTGAAATAAAGGTGGCGATGTCCAAGGAACAGTACCAGCAGCAGCAGTACTGGGGAGGCAGAGGTGGATACTCATCCAGGTCTCGAGGAAGAGGTGGTGGTGAGTGGAGAACATGATGGTGGTTACACTTAGTGTGTAGCAGGTACAGAAAGATGTAAATCACACTATCTGTTCGCCTTTTGAGTCCCTACTGAACAATAATTTCTCAATAACAAGCAGAGCTGCATCACTACTTGGCTTCATCAAACTTTAGTTATTTCTTTATAGGAATTAGAGCTGAAATGATTTGTTGATTAGTTGATCGTCAGAAAAATAATTAACAACTTTTCTATAATGGTTTCATTGTTTTTGTTAAATTTTCAAGCAAAAATCCCAAATATTCTCTGCTTCCAGCTTCTCTTTGCTTTTGTCAAACAACCATTTCATGACATCATCTTGGACAAGTTTGTTTTTACACACACATTTATTTTGGATAGATATGCAGAATTTTATCAATAGGAAAACAGGTACTGCTGGTATATTTTGTGATCAGTGGAATGGAAACTAATATTACCTACAGTATTTAATTCAGCTGTTAAATCAGCTCTGTAAATTTCACATCCACAAATCTAAACGGTCTGACTCCAAACGCTGCTTTCATCGTTTTATTGTTGAACTCAAGCAGCACGACAAGTTAATCCAAGATGTGAAGATCAAAAAAAAACTAAGAAGACTTTCAATATTTTCACTTATTCTGGCGGATTACAGTTTAGATTTAAATAATGATGCGTCCATTCAAGTCCGAAGTCAGAAATTTACAAGTTCCGACTTAAGACTTGAAGTTACAACCCCGACTTCAGATCTTGAAGCATTTCTCGACTCACAAAGCCAAATGTAAACAATCATCATGGCTGACTGCAAGAAACTCGTAAGCTAGTGTGGAACATTTATGACTAATTTTCACTCTACATAGATAATCGATCTCGTTTGATTTACAATGTTTTTAGGAAGGGAAGTGACTACATATATATATATATACATATGGCCTTAAGCTTCACTGTGTCCTTGATTCGAGTCTGGCTGACGACCTTTGTTGCGTGTCAGTCTCCATCTCTCTCTCTCCTCTCATTTCCTCTCATTTCTCTACTGTTTGATATGTAACAGCAGTGTAAAATACCCAAAAATGTAATAATAAAAAAACGTTATCTGAGTTGTTGTTGTTTTTTTTATAGAAGAGCAAACAGCTTGTGAAAAACAAGCATGAGGGTTTGATGCTGGAAAATATTTTTGTTGAGAGAGAGAGAACTTTATTAATCCCAAAGGGAAATTGAAGCTACCTGACATGACTTTAAATACAAAAACAATGAGGTAGGTAAAAGAAACATTACAATTAAAAGGTTAAATTATATACAATAACTAAATAGACTAACTTAAATATACAAAATTAATAAAAGGAGAATAGAGACTACAGATATAACCATAATTATAATATACAATTTGCTGAGTATACACTGTTTAATGGTGTTTATATGTTATAATACACTGTACATTAGTGCAGGAGGAGATTTCTATAGTAGTAAGGTGCTTGATTGTTCCTTGATGTTAGAATTGTGGTCGTATAATCAAAAATGTGATGAAATTCGATTTAATTGCAGGTCCCAATCAAAATTGGCACCAGGGTTATGGCAACTACTGGAATCAAGGCTATGGAAATTATGGATACAGTAATCAAGGCTACGGAGGATACGGTGGCTATGATTACTCTGGTTACAACAACTATTATGGATATGGTGACGACAGCAGTAAGTTTACTCATCTGTGAAAACACCCTTTGATGTGCCGCAATGTGCTTCAGCTTCATATCAGCCATTCTTTTTATTCTTTATTACTTCTTCTATTACTTTACTTTCTGTTATTTTGTACCACTGTTGTAGATCAATCTGCTGGATATGGCAAGTCGCCACGACGTGGTGGTCACACCAACAGTTACAAGCCGTATTAATTGGGGGAAAAACCTCATATTCAAGTAGGTATGTAAGAACAAAAATACACTACTTACTTTAAACTTTAAAGTAGTTATATTTAATTTGCTGTTTGGTAACATTATGTATAATTTCCTCTTATAAATTTCTTTTTCTCAGCACCCTCAAGTGCTTTACAGTAGTGGTAACATAGAGGCTACAGTCTTGTGGCGATTATTTTAACAGCCGGCCTTCTGCTGCCTCTTTTGCACCTTTTTTTTTTTTTTTTTTTTTTTTTAAACTGTAAAGTTAACAGGTAAAGTACTGCTACTACAGTAAATGGATGCCAAAGTTATGGATGTGCAAGGAAACAGAAAAGGAAGTATGTTGTCTCCTAACTCTGACATACCTTGTTTGTACCTGCCAGCGGAGCTTCCTTGCAGGCCATGAGCTGACTCCCAGATACTCTCAGGGCCCGCTCAATGCGGACCGGGTACGAGAAGCATACGCTCTCGAATGCTGCCATTTGGTATGGTCTTACAACATCCTGTATCAGCATTTCTAAACTAAACAATATGGGACACGTCCAGCTTTGTCATCTTTCTTTCCATTTTAATTTGTTTGCAACTGTATGTAATGTAAAACTTAAAATATACACATGTAATTGTCATTTTTTACAGGCCCTTACTCCCCCACAAGTAATGATTATAAATATGAAAGTAATAATAATAACTATTTGCTTTTCAAAGGATACGTACAGCATTCTCTGGACTTTCCAGTTCCTATTGTTAATATATGCATTCCTAATCTTATCTAAAATGCTTGTTTCTTTATTTAGCTCTTGTAGCCAGTAGTCCATGAGCTAAATCCTGGTTCGTATTTGGAGGCTACTGTGTTGGGGGATAAAGTGCTTTACTTTTGTGTACATGTATTGTTCTGTTTTGTGTTACTGACAGCGATGGAAAAGACTCCTCTTTTCTTAATTTTCCTGTAACAAATTTTCCTCTTAACCTTTTTGTAAAACAAGAAGAATCAAAGTGTCACCACATTTCCAGAAATTTGCATGTAATGCTTTCTTTAATGTGTACTTTCGACCAATCGAAGGTTTCTTCTATTTAATATTTTTGGCTTTTTTGACATCTCACTTCAGGATTTCTAGCTTATGGACTTTTTAAACTGTAAAAAAATGTTAAAATAATTATGTTTTTTCTTATCATTTTTTACATTTTGGACATTATAAACACGGGGATTCCTATTTTGTTTGTGTTTTTGAACAGATTTGTGTTCATCTATAGCTGATTTGTGTCTGTTTGTTTTTCATAGGTATCAGAGTGATGAAAGGCTGCTGTCAGCTGGTGGAGAATTGGCCACAGTGATGATGGTATCCAGCAAAGATCACTAGCTGATTGTAAGAACATAACTGAAGAGCACTATGACCTACATTTCCTCTTATACTTACCGGAGTATTTGTTGGATCTTAAACCTTTTTTTTTTTTTGGGATTTTTGACGTTTTTTGCATTTATTTTAGAACACAGCAAAGTTTTAGCAGTTTTTTTTGTTTGTTTTTTTTTTTTTGCGTTCCTCATCCCTTCTCGTTTTTTGTATTTAATGTTCTCAAATTGCTGTTTGTGAATTGCTTCATTTATTACATAACTTGAAATGTTAGATTGGTTGGAACAGATCACAAATATATATATATATATATATATATATATATATATATATATACAGTACTGTGGTAGCAAAGATACACAATGTGTTGTTACAATTTATCCTCTTAATCATAGTCATCAATCATTTAATACATATGATATTACAGAGTTTGACAGTCATAAACATACAGAATATATACACAGTGTATTGAACATAAAAGAAATGTGACAAAATAAAAATAATAAACACTCATTTTGGATTTGTGATCCTTTGTGAAATATTAATTTAGTAGTATTACGTCTCTAGTTAATGAATGTTGGAGTGTTACGGAAGCATTTCAGTGAACTTCATCACAATTTATGCAGCTCTGCTGAATTTTATCTTCACGACATGAAATGACATCGCAGACTAACCTGATAAGCTTTCAGAGGTCACAACATCGTGTACCTGTTGAATTTACATAAATATTTTGATCTTAAAGGTGCAGTGTGTAGAATTTAGTGGCTTCTAGTGGAATTGACTTGGCAGAAATGGAATATAATATTCATAAATATGTTTTAATTAGTGTATAATCACCTGAAAATAAGAATCATTGTATTTTTGTTACCTTAGAATGAGGCCTTTATCTCTACAGAGGGAGCGGTGGCTCTTCCGTGGAGTCCGCCATGTGGCACTGCCATGTTTCTACGGTAGCCCAGAACAGACAAACCAAATCTTGGCTCTAGAGAGGGACTTTTCACGAGTTTCTCGGCCACCGTAGGTTCTCCTACACGCTTGGAAGAGGAGGGTAAAGGGAGGAGTAATCAGTTGGTTGCAATCTGCCACCTCACTACTAGATGCCACTAAATCCTGCACACTGGTCCTTTACAAATATATAAAACATCTCTTTGTGTGAGCTGAAATGATCACTCATGGGAGCTATTAAATGCCACCATCTTCATACTTTTCAGTCCTGAGCAGATAAAGGAGTTCAGATTTTGGATTTATATAACATTTGTAGCGTAGAGGATGATGAGGATAACGATGATGAGCACGATCACGCCGATTATTATCATCATTTTAATGTTTTTCCACCAGTATTTTCTGGCCACCCGTGTGGATGTTCTTTGGAATGAGTCAGCCTGAAAAGAAAAATAACAGAAACATAATAAAACATCAGTGATGGAAGAAGTACTCAGATCTTTTACATAAAAATGTAAAAAGTACCAGTAAAACAATGTAAAAAGACTCCATTACAAGTAAGAGACTTTCATCAGAACTATTAACAGTAAAATATACTGAAAGTATCAAACTTTTAAGTCCTAATTCTGCAGAAAAATAGTCACTGAAAGATATTTATGACATTAAAAGATTGTTAATACTGATGTGTTAAGGGGTAAATACCATTTTACTGTTGTAGTACTGTATAATCAATTAGGTTGTTTAATCTAGTGGTTTCCAATCTAGGGGTCAGGCCCCTCCGAAGGGTCACAAGATAAATCTGAGGTTTCATGAAATGATAAATGAAAACGCAGGATGTGCTACACAAATTTATATTCATTTTTTAAACTTTGGTCAAATGTTTGCCTCTTATGTGAAATATCAGATTCTTTAACCTCTTTGGCCTTTGAGTTATTGAATGAAACCATCTGAGAAGTTTTGAGGGGAAATCGTTCTTTGTTGGAACAGCTCACAACTCGAAGACATCAATGTGACAAGGAGCCCAAAATAGACACTGTCACAAGCCAAAAAGGTTGAAAACCACTAGTTTAAATGATATGTCTACATTTTTTTTACAAGTCTATCTTAAAACAATACTGACAATGTTTATTGAAAGGATTACTGGTCGCTGTAATAGCTCCAACTGGCCATACTGGCCACAAAGAGAGCCCTTCCTAAAACAATTTCAATGTAAGTGATTGAGGATAAAATCCACGGTCCTGGTTCTGTGTGAAAACATATTCCAAAATTCAGCTGAAGGTAATATGAGGCGTCTGCAGTCTTCTGAGTTGGACAAATCAGGGTGGGAATCTTCCAAAGTTACTGTATTTTTAGTATTAAATTTAAATTCGGCTTCCACAGATAGTGTTTTTTATGCTGGACTGCAGTGGCCAAGCAAGAATTCTGTTTGAAAAAGAGTGTTACTTTGGAAAATATCCTCTTGGCTGAGCTTAAAGAACTTTACAAGTCAGTTATGGACTAACTAAACGAGGCCTGTGGATTTTGCCCCCCATCACTTACGTTGACCTGGTTTCTTTGTGGCCTGTATGGACAACAAGAACAATTACAGCAACCAAACTGTTTTAATATAAATATGGGCATTGCAGTATTGTTTTAAGATAGATTAATCTATAAAAGTAAATAGTAACTACGGCAGTCAGATAAATGTAGTAGAGTAAAAAGTACAATATTTCCCTCTGAAATGTAGTAGAGAAGAAGTATAAAGTGGCATAAAAGTTAAGTACAGTACTTCAGTACATGTATTTAGTTACTCTTCACCACTTTTCTAACAGTTTTCTTGTGTTTTGAAGGAGTCATATATGAAGACTGTTTTAACAACAGAGTAGAGTCCTGCTTTGTATACTTACAGATGCCTGCAGTTCACCAGTCTTGCCGATCAGATCATCTAATCGATCGCCTCTCTCCAGCACTTTATTGATGTTGTCTTTCAGAATAACTTTAACCTCATTGACCTGACCTTGCACTTGGTCAAGCTTAGATGAGCTAGGGGCCTCCGCTTGAGAGTTTGGGTCAGCCTGTTAATAAAAAAAAAAAAGAGTCCGTCACGTGTTCCATAAATTTACTAGCGTGCAAACTACACCCTGAAAGTCTGTCAGCAAACTGTCGGAGCAACGCAGCGATTTTAAATGACCAAACCTCACTTCCTGTAACTGTGTGAACAGGAAAGAGTGCTATCAGGCCTGACTTAGTTTACCAAGGGCCTATGTGATTGTCATATGAAAACCTCAACTTCCACAGTTAGAAACTAAACCTGCTTAACAAAGAGAAGTAACAGCCAGATTTCACCGCAATGAAGAGTAGTTTCAGATAATATCAAGATGAAGTACAAATCTACTTTGGTCATGTGGAAAAGAACAACATTTAAGATGAGAACTGAGCTAAACGTCAGTATTTAATAGTATTTCAGTATCTAAAGTACAACACTTACCATAGCAGAACTGTTTCTCAATCACAACCAACAGGAATATTCAGCTTCATACAAAAAGTAAAAACCTCCACGAAGTTCTGTCAGCCAGTGTAAAAAACAAATACAGAGATCTGTGCTTCTTGTGACTGCATGAGTCATACAGTAAGAGCAGAACAAATGTCTGCTGAAGGTTGCACCTCCTCTCTGTTAATCATTAACTACCTGTTGCCTTAATGAAAGTCTCATTGGCTTTAGGAGGAGCCGGTCTCAGTCGCTTCAAAGAGCTGCTTTCATTTCCTGCTTTTCATGAGTTCTGCTACATCACACAAGAGCAAAAAATATCACCTTTCCACGACTACAGGTTTCGTCATTCAAGACAAAAAAAAAGATCACGTTGCGGTTTAACCAACAAAAACACGTCAGTTTGGCAGTTCTGTGTGAGTTACATACCATCAGCCGTCAGGATGCAGGTCAGCACTGATCTGATATGTCCGGGCAAAGGGCTGCTTGCTGCACAGAGTGATTTGCAAGGCAATAAAGCGGTGAAGTCACTTGGGTTGCTTAACTTCATTTCCTCGTCCTGTGTTGTCAGCTTGTTATTTCAGCAGCAGAGAAACCAGAAACCGTTCAGCAAACGTGCTTAATTCATGCTGTTGTAGCTCAGATGAGTGCTCAGTGTCAGGAAATGATTGTTCCTTTATTTTTTAAACTTTTTATATTATATAAAAAGTCATGTACAAGCACCATATCTCATAAAGAAATGTACGTCATCTTACCAGCAGTCTGTAATCTAAAGTAATCTGTGTTTATGAAACTGTAATGTTGAATGACATATTCAAAACTTCAAGTAAAGTAAAAGTAGCAACACAAAAACATATAAATACTCAGTTTACTTAAAAGTGAAAGTCCTAAATTCAACATTAAGTAAAATACATAAGTACTTAATGCAGAAAATGGCCCCTGTGTGTGTTATATACTATAATAAATTTAATTATATAATTATTATCATTGTCACCAAAACAAAAATTGATTAATCTCACATAGATGTAAGTTTAGTTATTAAGGTTTTGGTTTTTAATGTAAGTTTGTATTGTCTACATTTTCATATGTAGAGTTATTTCACTTATTTTCTGATTTTCATATTAGGCTTGTATTCTTGCATCTTGTTTTATTGATCAGTGTTAATTGATCATTAAGTTGTAAATTGTTTTATTGTTGCTGTTTTTGTGTGGACCCTAGGAAGGACTGGCGACGAATTAGATTATTAGGACTGATGTGTGTGTAATATTTTACAGTTGTAGTGAAGTGCTAATAAGTGCTAATTATCTATATACTGTTTTGTAGTTTACTTACAACAATACATAACAGTATCTTATAAGCTCACTATATACTTGTATATTGATATACTTACTAATAACTTTAGCTGTCAGATTAATGTGGTGGACTAAAAAGTATAAAGTAGCATACAATAGAAATACTCATGTAAAATACATTACTTGAGTAAATGTAATTACACCACTTAAAACTGACATATTCTGGACAGACAACCAAGCTGACCTGAGAAATACACCTTCTGTCTGTAATATTAGGGTATCTTAAACTGTTTATTTAAACAGTTCAAACATTTTATCCTAGCTTGTTAGCTTTTTTATCAGAACGAAATATCTCAGTTCCCCCTTAAACCAGGTGCCATTAAACCCCCTTTTAATGGATATATTAAATCTAGATTTGATTCTATAAACTGGAGTGAAATTAAAACATATTCAAGAGATAAATTGAACATTACTTGTCACAACTGCTCTAATTAGCTTGTTTGGCTTTTAGCGTTTTTAGCTAGCAGCCAAGCTAGCTAAAAATGGCAAGTCTACCACTTCAAACTGAAATATCTCAACAACTATAGGATGGATTGCCATGAAATTTGGTACAAATATTAATGGTCTCCAGAGGATGAATCCTACTGAATTTTGTGATCCTCTGACCTTCCCCCTAGCACCACCATGAGGTTGACATTTTTGTTTTTTTAGTGAAATATTTCAGCAACCTTTGAATGGACTGCCAAGAAATTTGGTACAAATATTCATGGTCTCCAGAGGATGACTCCTAGTGAGTTTGGTGATCCTCTAATGTTTAGCGCCAACCTTAGGTTGAAATCTATGTTTTTTGAGTGAAATATCTCAACAGCTATTGGATGGATTTTCATTAAATTTGGTCCAGACATTTCATGTTCCCCTCAGGATGCACAGTCATCAGGTCAAAATTTCAGCCTGTACAATACTTTTCTTTCAGCCTCAGCTATAGCTACTGTGTTAATTAGCATGCTAACATGCTTAGGTGAACAAGGTAAACATTATACCTACTCATTGTGAGCCCGTTAGCATGCTAACATTAGTATTTAGCTCAAAGTATCTTCACAAAGCTGCATGATCTTGTTTCCCAAATATTCTGAGTACTGCTGTCAGAAGCAGTAGTTTGCATGTCTTCCATCTGCAGTGTAAAACAAAATATTGCTTCACTCAAACCACATTTTAACATTAACAGCCTCATTCAATGCTGAATCTCCCTCCAATTTTTGTTCCGCTCTTTCAGCCTTTCCCCAACATTAATTGCATCACAACTGAAGTCTGTATCATCAGTCCTGCAAAGGGAAGTAGAGAGCAGAGTTGGGGGAGGAATAACAGAAGCCTGTGTTGTAACAGAAGTCCACTTTATTTCATTCATATGTCAACTATACATAAATTGCAAAGCCAAATACTAACACTACAGAACTTAAACAGGTCAAGAAATGTCATTATAGCTTAACTGAGCTGAGGATGTAGTTCCCTGATGAAATGGATCTGTGCATGAGTCATATAAGCCAACATTGGGAGGGAGGTGCTGCTCTTTTGTGAATGCTCGCCAAATACTGAAGAGACAGGAGTGGCTGATTAAAATGAAATAAAGATATATAAAACAGTCATATGTATACCCTTACATAACATAATAAAGACAAGTAACAAAGACAGTAATCATGGACTTTGTACAAGATGCTTGATTTTTATAGTAAGGTATTCACTAACATATTAAATTATTCCTGGATGTTTAAAGTTTAACCCTGGACAAAGGAGGTTCACAGAAACATAAATTGTCTCATAATAACCAGAAAGAATTCATATAAAGTGGGATGTTAGTATTCATGCAATAAACCCAGTGGTGGAAAGTAACTAAGTACATTTACACAAGTAATGTACTCAAAGGTGCAGTATGTGGGATTTAGTGACATCTAGTGGTGAAGTTGCAGATTACAACAAACTGAATTTTACTGTATTTACTGTATTTTACTTCAGTATTTCCATTTGATGCTACTTTATACTTCCACTCCACTACATTTATTTAACAGCTTTAGTTACTTTTCAGATGAAGATTTGACACAATGGATAATATAACAAGCTTTTAAAATACAACACATTTTTAAAGATGAAACCAGTGGTTTCCAACCTTTTTGGCTTTTGACGTTTTACAAAAAGCAGTGTGTAGTCGGGGTCAAATTTCAGATGTGTATGAGTTGAGCCAGCTCCACCATTTGGTACAAATTATAAGAAAAAACATTAAAAACTGATAGGTTGGTTTACTCGGGACATGCAAAAATTCTTAATAAATTAGACTCTTAATTCTTTAACTGACAGAAAATACTTAGTTTTCAGAGTGTAGTTTTGGTGTGTCAGTACCAGTCAAAAGTTTGGACACATGTTCCCATTGATGAATGAGAATGAGAAAGTGTGTCCAAACTTTTGACCAATACTGTAAATATTAGCATAAAAACGGAGTGGTCTCTTACCAACTAAACCACATTTTGTTTTTTCTTTTTTTAATCATAATTTGCAGCACTTTCACTCTCTGGAAAGACCTTATTTATGCAGATAGTCACTGTGATTCAGGAGCTAAAGACATTTTAATCTGGGTATGTAATTTTAGGCATTGAAAACGTTAAGAGACTTCACTGTGAACTGGATTTATTGGGACTTTTTTCAGTGGAGAATGTGATGTTTAATTCTGTTAATATTACAGTTCATGAAGTGCAGTTTTGGTGTTGTACCGACAGTCAGGCTGGTGAGCAGATTCATCATAGTGTGAGCTGACAGCAGATAATGTTCAAAGCAGGTCAATCACATGACGCAGGTGTCATCGGTGGTGCAAATAAAAAGCAAAACTGCAGTTTACAGCTAGGAGTGTCTGACTGCTGAGAGAGTAGCTGCAGAGATATTTATTGTGTTTGTGATGGTAGTTTATGGTTGGTTTAGTTGTTTTTGATTGACAGTTAGGAGGGTAATATAAAGAAAAAAAAGACTCTTAAATATGGACTTTGGTTTGAGCTTCATGTTCACTGATGTGTTTCAGAGTTCTGCACTTCATGTCGTCTTTCCTGATGTTTGACAGTATTTTCTTCTCTTATTTATTTAAAATAATCACAAGTTGCAGCCCAAATGCAGAGCTTTTGTTTTTCCGTATTTGATGTTTTGGTCTTATTGCAATATAGCAATTTGTGTCAAGTGCAGCTGATACATCTTATTATTTTCATTATTGATTAATCAGATGATTTTTTTTAATTAATCGCTTATTCTTAAAAATATCAGAAATAATGATTCATCAAAAATGTCCATCACAGTCTCCCAGAGTCAATCATTATGTCTTTAAATGTCTTGTTTCGTCGACCAACAGTCCAAAACACAAAGATATTCAGTTTAAAATAATATAAAACAGAGAAAAATTGAAAAGTCTGAGAGAGTATTTGGCAGTTTTTATTGAAAAATTATTTAAATTAATTGATCATCAAAAAAATTGCAGATGAATTCTGTCAATCGACTTCAAATGATTCAAATGCTCACAGGCAGACAAGTTTTCACTGTCAACAAGAAACAAACTAGTCCAGGTTATCTGCAGGTCCTGGAAAAGTTTTAAAATGTTTGAAGTTATATAAACTCTCAGTTTTCTGCAATATTTACTGGTCTGACGAGATCTCAAATAAGGAACTGTAAAGGAAGACAGGCAGCTTTAACATGTCCTTTCAGATAAAGAAACAGGTTACGATGGCTCATCATGTCCTGAGGATGCCCAATGAAAGGAAACCTAAAGTTGCCTTGAGATGGACCCCGACTGGGTGGAGAAAGAGAGGCAGACCAAAAACCACGTGGCGAAGGACAGTGAGATGGGTCTGTCATGGGACGAAACACAGACAAGACAGGGTTCAGTGGTGGCGTATAACTGCGGCCTTATGTAGGATAAGTAAAGTAAACTCTCAGTTTAATAAGATTACATATTATTTATGAAATATACTTTAGGTGAGATGTTAATTAAGTCAGTAGTTACAATTAAATCATAGAGTGATTTCTCGTTCTCAGATTGTTTCACTTAAGAGATAAATGTTTTCAGTATTTCACAAGACAAAAGGACAATTTGATGAAATGTCATAAAAAATTAATATAATTTTGTGTAACAGAATTTTTTCTTTTGCATCGCTTTAATCATCTCGTGACCCCTCAGATTTATCCAGGGACCTTATGGGGGGACCCAACCCCCAGGTTGAGAACCACTGCACTAAGCAGGCTGTGTAAATTTAGTTGTATTTTCTTTTTGTAATCAACCTCAAACCTCAAACTGAAAGAGCCAGCTCTGCTGAACATTTTCTGTTTCTCTTCTGACTGAGAGAACATCACAGCAAAGTCCATTCACACATCAGGTAATTAAATATGACCTTTATAAGCGGCGCCGGTTAACAGTGACGGGGAGATTCTAGGAAATTCAAATATCAGCCTGATGATGTCGACGATGACACATTAACACCCAGGATTTCTGAATCATTCAGTTGAAGGAAATCAAACTCACTGAACCCGAGTGACTCATTGGACTCTGTTGGTTTGTCACAGTCTGCTGGAAATATTGACTTTTTTTTGTTCTTTGAAGACGTTCTGGTCACCAGCGTCCAAATGTAGCTGAACTAATCCAGGCTAACATGCTGTTATCAGGCTAAAACCATCCTGCTAATTCTCATGCAGCTAATTAAGTTCCCTGATTGCAGTTATGTTGAATAACAGTGCACTCTTAGTTTGAAATGAAGCTAACATGGGTCGACAGCTCTCATATAATTGGCTGAGTGCTGATCATGTGATTGCACTGATGATGATGATGATGATGATGTAGGTGTTTAGGGGAAAAGGTTGATCCTCACATTTTCACTAAACCCTGGTTCCCAACATCACCAGTGTTTTTGTTGTGTGTTAAATTGTTAATAGTCCAACATTTCAGTTAATCTGTTAATTAATTAGACAATATATATTAATAATAATATTCAGCTTTTTGCGGGTTTCTCTTATTTATATCCTGTTCTGATGTTAAACATGGTCTAAGTTCCAAAACTTGAGGTGAATGTATGTAGAAATGCTGCCTGCAAGTCAAAAGTCAGGGCTTCAACCTCCTATTAACTAACATGAACGGCCATCGTTGGGTTCCTAAGGTGGTTGCTAAGGTGTTTCCATGTGTTGTTCACGTTGTCCACTCTCATATTTCAGATCTGATTCTGATTGTACGGCTGGATTTGAGAAGTTGGAGTAAAGAACGAGAAAAAGAAGTGAAATCCTGCTACTATAGTTTGGTTACGTGGCCTCCAGAGCCATAGAAAGCTTCCTGAAGCTGACCAATCAGAACAGAGTGGGCTCATCTGGAGGGCGGGCCTTAAAGAGACAGGAGCTAAAACTGCCTGTTTGAGACAGAGGCTGAACTGAGGGGCTGCATAAAGGGCCAGTATAGGATAAATAGTGTAAAAGGACAGGTTCACAGTTTTTCATGTGTGTCTTAAAACATCAGTCAGGTGTCCATATGAACAGCGACAGAGGTTTTCCTCACTGTAATCATTCCTCCTGTTCATTCTGGCTATTAAAAGATCCCCTTCAAATGTGCTTTCAATGTAAGTGATGGAGGCCAAAATCCACATTTTACGAAAAAATGAAGCTTATATGAGGCTTCAGCAGTCTGAGTTAGTCATATCAAGTGGATATCTGACACATTTACAGTTTTTTAGCATCAAATTCCCTCTTTGTGTTTCCTCGGACAGTGTTTCCCTGTTGAGCTGCAGGTGGAAGTATAGTAACAAAAAGAGGGACTTTGACACTAAAAAGACTGTAACGTTGAAAGATATCTACTTGATTTGACTCATTTGGACGCTGAAGCTTCATATTAGCTTCAGATAAACTTTTACATACATTTTTGCACAGATGGTGGACTGTGGATTTTGCATGTGAGCTCCTGACAGTTTATGTTTACAACCCTACTCAGGCCATTTCCTGTCCTCCCTGCTTTTCGCCACACCGCCTGGGTAAATTTCACCAGGTGGTTTTCAGTCTGAATGCAGCTGAATGAATGAAGGTAAAATCCTCTGACTCTCCGTCATCTCAAAGGTCAGCTTGTTATTGGGCAACAATGCAAATTTGCAGGTCAAAGTTATCCAGTGTTGACCTTTATGTGAAAAATTTGCATGGATTTACTTTGATGTTACTGGTAGTATGTTACATATACACCAATACAATACATCTGTGATAACCTAATATGACCTAAAAGTGTTGACCACGCTGATGTCATATTATTAATTTCTCAGTTTCGGGAAGGAAATGGTTTCCAAACAGTTTGTTTACATCAGCAGCTGCATTTGTAAGGATACTTTTCATGTTTCAATGAATGAATTAAATGAATTCATCAGCATTAAAAATCCTGTTTCTGCGGTTCATCACATCAAACAGGACTCTGTGAAACATGTTAATTAATCAGGTTATTATGTACATAACACCAGTCTGTCTGTGCATCAGCTGATCTGCAGCTGGGATGTCAACATTCACAAGCTTTTTCATGGTTGAGTGTGTGTGTGAGTCTATAAAACACCAACATATCCAGACTACACACTCATGCTCTCTGCCTTGTCTGTGTTGTTGTAGGAGGGGATGTAAAGCAGTTTTCAGAACCAGTCGACTTAATATTTTTAGTCATTTTTTATTCAAAACCAGCTGTTAATTCATTGTTGATGTGCATGACAGCGTTCAGAGGGACAGTAACAGGAAAATATCTGACAGATTTATAAACTCAATCACTTCATCGATAAGTCAAATACGTCCATTTATTAGACTGTTAGTCTGCTGAGAGTTTGATTGGTCCTGGATTCTTCTGTTCATGTGTAAATGAACCAGAACACCACAGTCTGGACACACTAATGTGTGTGTTAGCATGTGATACAGACAGAATGTCTTTTGTATCATTTTATACACATTAAATCAAAATTCAGCCTGATGTATTTGTTATCTTTGGAAACTTTGGAGTCTCTGCTAAAGTTTAAATCTGCCACAATAAATATTTTAAGTTAATAATGGATGAAATTTGTAATGTGAAAGTGGTTTCTGAAGATGTTGCAGCAAAAAAACCCCACTAAACTCTACGTGTCCAGCACCAAACACTGATAGTCATGTTTAAAGGGTTACAGCAGGTGAACAAAACAACATGATCACCTGTGTGTTGTAAAGTAATTCATTACACAACTATACTGCAATAAATCCTGTCTGTGTAAAGGTTATGATGGTATTTTGTTCAGCCTGCACCACACAACACTGTGGGAGTTTCTAATGTTTATGACAAAATAATAGCAACCTATCGGGTTAATGGGGCCTTTTCATTTGTGTTTATAAAATATTATCTTATCATCAACCCGAGACTATTTTCAATTCCTTCTTTATAGCAGAAAGACATTGGTTGATTATCCGCAGCTGCCAATAAAAGAAATGAGGAAAATACAATATTACACTAAAATGTTCCAGATGGTTTGTCTCACTAATGAAAAGCCACTTAAACCACAAACCACTTAGTCTATAAGAGGGATAAACATATTAGATCATCAGACAATGTAATAACACAGAAATACATATATCCACAGACAAAACAACTAAAGTAATAAAAAAATGTAAAGAAATACAAATAAAATGAGGTCTAGTCAGGAATCTGTAATGTTTTATAAATACTCTGAGCTTCTTTTGCTATTATAGCACGTTTCACAAATTAATAACTCACTAAAAAAACTAAATCAAGTTTAAACAATTGTACAACATTCACACTTTTATTCTTCCATTAAAACTCCAACTTTCACACCATAATAAATGAAAAGAGGCGAGTAATGTTCCCTTTCAGATATCCAAATTTGAAATTACTCCCTAAACATTCATGAAATAAAATTTTGAGGTATTTGTAATTTACTTGATCAAATGATCCAATATTTCACCAAAAAAAATCAAAGACTAGAGAAAAAGTCCAAAAAACTGAAAACATATTTGTGTATCAGAACTTTGTTTTTTCTTCTTTCCTCTCCCATTAATCATCTCACGACCCCTCAGATTTATCTGCTGACCCTTTGGAGGGGCCCGACCCCTAGGTTGGGAACCACTGGACTAAACTAGCTAACTGTATATAAAGTAGTGTAAACTAGCTCCACCTCCAGCAGCTACAACAGTGACATGCTGCTCTAACACTGATGCTTCACTATTAATAATCTAATGATGTCATATATAATAATATATCAGTCAGAGGGACCAAACCACTACTTTTACTGCAATACTTTAACTACATCAAGCTCATAATACTAATACTTATGTACTTTTACTGCAATACTTTAACTGCATCAAGCTGATAATACTTATGTACTTTTACTGCAATACTTTAACTGCATCAAGCTGATAATACTTAAGTACTTTTACTGCAATACTTTAACTTTTACTGTAGTAGGATTTTTCACAGCTAAATAGACAGAGTACTTTATTAATCCCAAAGGGAAATTAAATTATTACAGCAGCCACTTGACATAAATTAAAACACAAAAACTGTTTAATTTGTATAATAGTGCCACCTTGAGACTGTCCAGGCTGCTCGACTTCCTCCTTCTCCTTCACACATTAACAGAAAGCCCAATGAAAAGTAAAGATTTTACTTTCTATTGCCTGGTGGTTGCATCAGTTATCTACTATTTCCAAACCCGACTGGCTCCACCGCCCAGATGTTTGTGAGGTCCAGAGTTTGCTTCATAAAATCACTGACGGTGAACAACAGAGGCTTCACTCACAGGCTAGTAACGACGCAGCACCGCCACTTTTAGCGTTTCTATGACTTTAAATTCAACTTTTCTACACCGAACGAAGAGCTGAAGATGAACCTCTGCAGCGGGAAGACTTTCCTGTTTACATCTGAATCTGTTGGAGAAGGACACGCTGGTACTGTGTTAACTGTCCTGTATGAGTTTACTGTGTACATTGCAGGGACGTGTCTGGGCATGTGCAAACCTGTTAATCAATACATAGACTCACTTTATTAGGAACGCCCGGTCAATATATTGCAACACAACAGCTCTGCCATAAATTCTACTTTTACGAAGCTCAAACATTGTCAGTTTTTGTTGATATTATTAGAAAGGTGATGATTCTGCTTTATGTCTATGATTGAGGTCATAATGGGTGGTGGTAGTGTACCGGAGTGCGTTATATTGACTGGTGTTGCTAATATTTTGCCCCTCTCATGTATGTTAATGGATTGGACAGTAGAATTATCACCTTTCTGACAATGTCAACAAAAACTGAAAATGTTGAAGCTTTGTAAAAGTAGAATTTATGGTAGAGCTGTTGTATTGCATTAGATAGCACAGGTGTTCCTAATAAAGTGGCTGATGAGTGTAAGTTCAGGGCCGTAGCGTTGGAAAACTGAGGTCTTGTGTCCTAGTCCCCCGCCCCCCCCAACCCCTGTTACACTGTATTTGGTGACTCATCAGATTCTGTGGCCTGCAGTGTTGGATGAAGCACTAAGATCCTTTACTTGAGTAAAAGTATCGATGCCATGCCACACGATTACAAGTAAAAATCCTGCATTTAAAATCCTACTTAAGTAAGAGTATAGATGCATTACCAGCTAAATTTACTTAAACTACTAAAGTAAAAGAAAACATTAATTTACTTTAGTACTTTAAGTGAGATTTTAAATGCAGATTTTTTCTTGTTATGGAGTATTTTTACATTGTAGTATTGATACTTTTACTTAAGTATCTGAGTATTTCTTCCGTCACTACAGGTCACAAATCTGATGGGTCACCAAGTATGGTGTAACACCTGAATGCGCACCTGAATCCTTGTTGGATACGTGCAACTCACAAGCGGAAAAGTTGCAGTAATTTAGCGAAATTGCAAGCTCTCACAAGTATTGCAGAGATTTCGTTAATTATTGCAATTATTACAAAATCACAATTTTCTGGAGGGACTGTTTTATTTACTTAGGCTGCAGCTGACGATTTTAACTGTTTTCTCCAAGCTTTATAAAACTACAGATCCCCAAAATCCTGAAATATTATACTTTTTTTTATCTTGAAAAATTATCTTGATTGTTGTATAATTTTTAATCACTTCTCAAACTGGGAAGTGACTTTTTATTATCTTGTGTGCACAAGTTTTTATCCTGCAATACGTATAAACTCCCCAAACTCCCTGAAAAAATACATGATCTCAGTGCCCTCAATGGTGCAATAGCCTTGCCAATAGCCTTTATATTTTTGGTTATGCATAGAGTTCCCTGTCTCTGTTTTCTACTTTTTATATCTGTGGTTGAAAATGGCAGCATGACTTTGACTTTGTGTTCACAGATAAAATGTGTGATCAAATCAGTGATGCTGTACTTGATGCATACCTGAGACAAGACCCGGACTCTAAAGTGGCCTGTGGTAAGTGTTTTATTATATTGATATTATCATATTACTCTATTTAAGGTTAAAGTTTTTATTAGACAAAAAGTCCCACTCCACTCAAAATGTGTTTGTTCACTGTGCCTTTTTTAAATCAAATTTGAGGCTTTTGATTAATAGCTTACACTGCACTGTTACTTTTACTCTCCTGTTTTATCTGTCTTATTCTATTTGAGCTTTTTTTCCAATTTAACACTCTTTAATTGTATTTAAATGTCTTTTTATATTGCCTTGTGTTGCTTTTACATTCCGTCTTGATGTCTTTTATGTTTTATATAAAGCATGTTGAATTGAAATGTGCTATATAAATAAACTTGCCTAGCTGAAGGAGAAAAGTTTTTCTGTTTTCACCTTAAATCCTAGTTTAATACGTGTACCTATGAGCAGGATTTGTGAGATCAGAACTAGTTTGGAGCCAGTCGTGGTCCAGTCTGCAACTTACACAAGTGTGATGAGGAAACTTGAAGCCTCCAGTACACAAACACTGAGAATGAACTTTAGCAGTTGTCCAGGAGTTAAACTTGGAAAACAATGAAAAATATTAACCTATTCATAGATTCTGGATTTTTCAACAAGGGAGAAGAAATTTAATTAGGTAACTGATTGAACTTTTTTATGGAAAAACCATATCAGACCACATCATCACAAGTTATTATTTCAAGAGTATAAGAGTGCAGAGTATTTTTATATGTAAAGACATGAAAAATGTCTTTAAGCTTGTTTTTGTTCTTGTGTTTTTTTGACAAAAACTCAAATAACTGATTGAAGCAACTATTGGAACAACTAAAAAATTTTGAGGCTTCACAGGAGTGCACATAATCTTAACAGATATCACTTATCTTGTGGCTCAGCAAAGACAAAGATATTGATTTTAAAGAGGACGTATCATGCACATTTCCAGGTCTATATTTATATTCTGGGGCTCTACTTGAATATCTTTGCATGATTTACAGTTACAGTTTTACTGGCCCTTTATGCAGCCCCTCGGTTCAGCCTCTGTCTGAAACAGGCCGTTTTAGCTCCTGTCTCTTTAAGGCCCCCCTCCCAATGAGCCCACTCTGTTCTGATTGGCCAGCTTCAGCAGACTTCCACCGGCTTCAGAGGCTACGTCAACATCCGTACATGTTTGAGTACGCAAATCCAATCTGAAATATGTGGCTGGACAACACAAACGACCCGTAGAACAACCTTAGCAACAAAGACTGCAGAACGGATGGCTGCTTGTGGGCAAATGCAAACAATATAGTGTCATCACAAGGAGGAAGTAGAATTAACTGTGCAAATAAAGTGTCAGAGCAGCCTAAAGCCCTGGAATTTGACTTGCAGGAAGCATTTTTACATGTTTAACATCTGACATCATAACAGAAAGCATGACATTAACACATGACATGACTTTAACATTAAATTTAGTCTTTTTTTAAAAAAGAAATTCCCCTCTTTTATTATTCTCTATGATGCTACTTTAGACTTGGTCATGAAAAAAGGTACACAGTAATTGATTATTTTATTAAATATGGACAATACAGGGAATATTCAAATTAAATTAATAAGAGAAACAGTAAAACAGTTTATTCTACATGATACACAAACAGTATACAGCGCTGGAGGCATATTCTTGGCTAATAAAACATAATGTCTTGTAACAGAATGTGTGGCGAAGACGGGCATGATTTTATTACTTGGGGAAGTGACATCTAAGGCCAAAGTTGATCTCCAGTCAGTGGTCCGAAATACTGTTCAGAAGATTGGCTATGATCACTCTTCAAAAGGTACAGCATGGTTGAATTCAGTAGTCTCATTTCATAACTTAAGTTTGTGCAGAATTGTCTTGGGAAATTAAATCAATTATTCAAAGGCTGTTGCTGGTTTTGTCCCAACTGTGATCTGCAGGTTTCGACTATAAGACCTGCAGTGTGCTTCTGGCGCTGGAGCCGCAGTGTGTGGAGATATCAGACTGTGTGTTTGAAGGCAGGGAGCAGGAGGACATTGGTGCAGGAGACCAGGTTCGGTACTAGTCTTAATTGTTTACTTTGTTTATTTGGATCTCTTTTAGCTCAAGGCTTGTCTCATGAGAATCCATATTAACATCACAATCATGTAGCACACACATGCACATGCATACACGTCATATATGCATTAATCTCTGTAAACAGACATATGTATATGAATGCAGAATCTGTAAGCAATGGGATAACATTTTGGTACCGAACACGTTCTGGTTACTGTTTGTAGATCGAATAGTATTGACCAATCACATTAGAGCAGGCTTTGGTTGCATGCAGGTAAACAGTCTATGTGGAGAGGAAAAGAGACAGAATGCATTGGCCAAAATACAATCTCAGAACCCATCGGCTTTCATCTGATGACGATTTAGCTTTTTATTCACTTTTTTTTAATAGTATCTGCATTCATATGTATATATCTGTTTATAGAGATTAGCCGAAATGTTGTCTAGACCATCTCAAGTTGCTAATCGGACTGTAAACAATGACCAGTGCATGGGAGAGGAAGTCTTGGCCTGGATATCCGTTATCTGGGTATCCGCTGGCTCCACCGGAACCCCCTCAGCCGACGACACAGCTTCTGTCGTGTTTACGTTGAAAACAATGGAGGCGTCGCCGGCAACCGCTCACTGTCTGAAAACACCTTAACGGGGACATAAATGACTGTGTCGAATTTCATGGCAATTGATTCAGTAGTTGTTCAGACATTTCACTGAAAACCACAAATGTCAACCTTGTGGTGCCGCTAGAGGAAAAAGTCAGGGGATCACAAAGTCGGTAGGATTCATCCTCTGGGAGCCACGAATGTCTGTACAAAGTTTCATGGCGATCCATCATATAGTTGTTGAGACAAAGTGATGGAACAACTAGCGTGGCTAAAAACAATAGTGCAAACGTCTTTTACAGACACTCTTTTTATGTTTACCCATCTTTTTTAACAATTTTATTTATTTCCTGTCATTTATCTGACTGCTTGTGTCTTCAGGGTCTGATGTTTGGGTATGCCACAGATGAAACTGAGGAGTGTATGCCCTTGACTATCCTTTTGGCTCATAAACTCAACTACAAGATAAAGGAGCTGTCACGCACAGGAGAGTGTCCTTGGATACAACCAGACTCCAAATCTCAGGTGAACCACTTCAGAATAAAGTTGGGGGATTTTAAAAGTACCTCCACTCTGCTGTTAGCTTTAATATTGTGGAGTCAAGAGTTCACTTTTAACAAGGTTCCCCTGTTTTCTGCAGGTCACAGTGGAGTATCAAAACAACATGGGAGCCATGGAGCCACTGCGTGTTCACACTGTGGTCATCTCAGTACAGCATAGTCCGAACATCAGTCTGGAGGAGATCAGATGTAATCTGATGGAGAAAGTGGTGAAGGTCGTCATTCCTGCCAAATACTTGGATGACAAGACCGTCTACCATCTACTGCCAAGTAGGAAGTTCCTCATCGGAGGCCCACAGGTTAGAAAGGACTAAACCATGTTGTCTCTTGTATGTGAACATGCGTGAGCTGACTCTGATGTTGTCGTGTCACTAGGGTGATGCGGGACTCACGGGGCGTAAAATCATAGTGGACACGTATGGAGGATGGGGCGCCCACGGAGGAGGGGCTTTCTCTGGAAAGGACTGCTCCAAAATGGATCGCTCCGGGACTTATGCGGCACGCTGGGTGGCCAAATCTTTGGTCAAAGCCGGACTGTGCAGGAGAGCCCTCGTTCAGGTGAGGAAGTTTAGAATTTAAAACCAGCACGTCTACTTGTATTATGTATGTATCCAAAGCATGATATATCTTATTCCTCTGAGCTGTAGACCTCCATTGTTGTCCAAAAACTATTAAAAACACATCAGTTAGCCACACCGCTAGTCTGGGTGACATGTTCCTTCGTCCCTGAAGACGATGGTTACTGTAGCTCATTCAGAAACGGCTCCAAAGAGTAAAAACAGTGATAAGATAGTTAGTAATCCTCAGGAGTGAGGTTCCTAGTATGAACTGCGGTTCTGTTTACAGAGCTTTGCTAGCTTATTGTGCTACATTACACGGTAATTTGTACTGAAGTTCTTTGACAAATTTATAGTGTAGTACAAAGTCAATAGGTTGTGATATGTAGCACAACAAGCTAGCAAAGCTCTGCTGTAATAGGAACCTCACTCCTCAGGGTTACTATCTTATCGCTAGTTTTACTCTTTGTAGGTCGTTTCTAAACAAGCTTGATTTTTTTTTTTCCTCAGAAAATTACAAGTGTAACAACATGATGCATTTTCCCTCCACAGCCCCAGTCTGCCACCAAGTCAGACAATAAAACTCAAAGCATTGATTATAGAGTCTGACAAACATTTGCGTTATTTATTAAACTGCCATAAATACACAGTAACAGTGTGAACTGTAGAGCTGCAACAATGAATAGATTGGTTGATCTGCAAAATATCAATAATTGAACTGCTTTAGTCACTTTTTTAAGCAAAAATGTCAGAAATTCTCCTGTTTCAGCTTCTCAAATATAAAGATTTGTTGCTTTTCTTTGTCATACATGATAGTGAATGGAATATTTGGGGTTTTGGACTGTTGGTCTGATAAAACAAAACATTTGAAGACATAACATAATTTTTTTACTATTTATTGACATTTTATAGACAAAATGATTGAACAATTAATCAAGAAAATAATCGTCAGATTAATCGATGATAAAAAATAATTGTTACTTGTAGCCTCAGTGAGCCGTTTTACCTTAAAACAGACTTTTCTTCATCACCAGCATCTGTGAAAAACTATTTACCACCTCGTCAAAATCCATGGTTCTGACCAGACCGCTAGATGCAATTAGCTAATAATGCACTCGCTGATTCCTTTTCAGGATATTGAACATTTTCCACCCATTACTTTTGCAATTCATGCAGTTTATAGCACAAAAACAACCCTCTTGTTGATCTTCCCTTAAGCTCTCAGTCATTCTTGCTTGTTTTCAGCTCTGTGCGAACACTTCTCATGATGATGTCGCTCAGAAACCTGTCTATAAGGAATGAGAGCATGTATGTCTTGTCTGTTATGCCCTGTAGATCTCCTACGCTATCGGTGTGAGCCATCCGCTGTCCATCTCAGTGTTTCACTACGGCACGTCGAACAGAGACGAAGACGAGCTGCTGCAAATCGTACAAAAGAACTTTGACCTGAGGCCTGGAGTCATTGTGAAGTATGTGTAGCTACGTATAAGAAGATTACATGAGGCTTTGTATTTCTGTCTGTATCTGTAAATATAATATTGACTGTGTTTCTTTTTGTTTTTGTTTTTTACAGAGAGCTGGATTTGAAGCGACCAATTTACCAAGCAACTTCCTGCTACGGTCACTTTGGCAGAGACGAGTTTCCCTGGGAGAAACCAAAGAATCTGGTGTATTGAGTTTTTTTAAGTTTTGTGAGGTTTTAATCATCAGTCATAAAATGATCAAGAATTGTCTAATTTGAGTGACGGACTCTACATTTAGATTATGTGTATATATCTGTGTAACTGACGACATACATGTCTTTTCTCTATTATCTGTAATTAACTGTAAAGGCAGTGGTCTTCATTGATGAATGAATTTTTATTTCTCTTTAATGTTATGTCCTTTTTTATAAGAGAAACTGTAACTATTGTTAAACAATAATTATGCAATAAATGTGAAATGTTATGAATATTGTGGAATAGCTCACAAATTGTCAAGTTTATAAAATAATGTATTTTAGCAACAAGTTATAACAAATATTCTGTGATAAAAAAGGTGGTTTAGTTGGTTAAGTACCCACTCATTATATTTGAGTTTCTAGTTGTTAATTTGTAAAAATGCTTAATAAATTAGACTCTTAACAATTCTTTAACTGACAAAAAATACTTAATTTGTATTAATATTGGCATATTAGATTCTTTCTTATAAACTCTTTAATGAGAGCATTTCCCATAAACTGTCGGAAAAACTGCATATGAAACTACAACTCATTTTTCTTATAAATTGTACCAAATTGCACATTTTCTGTAAAATAGATAGATAGATAGATAGATAGATAGATGAAGTATTTTATTAATCTCAAAGAGTAATTAAAGTGTTATAGCAGCTACTTGACATCAATGAGGTAAAAGAAATTAAAGGATAAATTATATACGATAACTAAATAGACTAACTCATATAAAAAATAAGTATATAACCTAAACTATAATGCACTATTTGCTGAGTATATGCTGTTCAGTGACGTTAATATGCTATAGTATTGTACGCTGTATATTAGTACAAGTCAGGTGGATATTAAGGTAGTAAGGTGCAGGATTGTCCACGGATGTTAGAATGTCCGCACAGATAACCGTTAAATACCTGCAAATTACTCTAAATATCCATGAAATTTGTTTTACACTACACTTTACGTTACACCTGTCCTTAAATCACTGCCCCGCCTTCCTGTGTGTCAAAAAGATCCTATTACTAGTCTATAAAGCTCTAAATGATCTCAGACCCAAACACATTTCTGATTTGTACGTTATGAAGCACTCAGACCCCTTAGGTCACCTGGGACAGGTTTACTCAGTGTTCCCAGAGTCAAAACCAAGAGGGGTGAAGCAGCTTTTAGTTTTTATGTTTCCCACCTGTGGAACAAGCTTCCTGAACTCCTGAAGTCTGCTAAATCTGTTAGTTCATTTAAATGAGGGCTTAAAATATTATTGTTTACGGCAGCTTCACAATAAATTAATTACATCATTTCTTTTTCATCTTTAACTACCCTATTTATTTGCTTGTTTTGTCTTTATTGTCTTTTAAATGCAATTTTAATGTATTTTTGTCTTCTTGCTTTTAATATATTTTAAATGCAATCTTAATATCTTATTTTAAATGTATTTATATGCCCTTGTAAAGCACTTTGAATTGTTTTGTGTCTGAATGGTGCTGTATAAATAAAATTGCCTCAAGTAAACCTGTACCTTAAAATTGCCCTTAAGTACAGTACTTGAGTAAATGTACTTAGTTACAAGTAAAAGTATATTTGTACTTAAGTAGCAGGATTTTTTACTTATAATGGAGTATTTATGCAGTATAGTACTATAAATTTTACTTCAGTACTTCTTCCATAACTGGCTGAAACCTGCTATAAGTGTCATAGCCGCTGGATGGCGCTGCAGGTCACAATGTTTTTCATGAGGCAGGAAAACGATGGAAAATACACCTGAAGGTAAGAAATTTACAGCTTAACAGGAAAGAAAACAACATGTTGAGACGTTTATAACCTCCCCGACAACAGCAGGAGACATCAGAAAACACACTGGTGCATTTACAGCATGTGTATTTTACAGTCGAGGAAGGTAAACAAAAGCTAAAGTTTGCACCAATCACAAGCCGCGAGACAAACACGCCGTGATGTCACAGAGCATCTGATTGGCTGAGAGAGGAAACACAGACGGAGGGCTGGCTGTGATGTGTGCTGCACATCCCTTGGAAAGTTTGCGAGTTTTTAAATGAGTCTTTCAGCGACAGGCTCGCCGCAAAATGCTGCTGCACTCGAGATATTTGGATTATTTGTCGCTTGAGCCGAAGTGAGCTGGATGAAAGCGAAACCTGGAAGCGTCGCGGTTCCCTGGCAGGAGAAGAAGAAGAAGAAGAGCAGCCAGGGTGTGTCTGCACATTCACAAATCAGACTTTTAATTCTAGTTTCAACTTTTGTGGAGGGTTGTTGTTGTTGTTGTTTTATTTAAGTGAAAGTGGAGAGAAAGTTGTCTGCAAGTATGCTGGGGAATGGTGGAGTTTACGCAACCAAGAGGAGGAAGAAGCCCGCTCAAAAACAGTAAGTTGAAATGCTTTTAAAAACTTTATTTATTTATTTTTTACTGCGAGATGTATCACCGCAGGCTATGAAATATACTGTACTTAAACCGCCAAACAGGCTTGAATGCTGCTCGCTGTCAATGGATCAATCACTCATCATCAACGTAATCATTACGGTGTTATTGTTATTATTATTATTATTGTTGTTGTTGAGTAGCACCTCTCTATTACATCCACCTCGTGTTTCTACAAAGACATGACTCTCTGCGATAGTATGATATGTGATTTCCGGATAGAGGGGCAGGTATATTTCGCCTTCAGCAAATGCTGTCACGCACGTAATGACGTCAGCAGTAGATAAGGTGAGTCGGGCAGGTGATGGTGGCTGCGGAGCTCATTATGATGGCTACATGAGGGCAAAGCAGTAAATAAGTACATTTACTCAAGTACAGCTTTGTGGTACTTGTGCTTTACTTGAGTATTTCCATGTGATGCTACTTTATACTTCCACTCCACCACATTTCAGAGGGAAATATTGTACTTTCTACTCCACTACATTTATTTTACAGCTTTAGTTCAGATGAAGATTTGACACAATGGATAATATAACAAGCCTTTAAAATACAACACATTGTTAAAGATGAAACCAGTGGTTTCCAACCTTTTTGACTGCTGACGTCTTACAAAAAGCAGTGTGTAGTCGGGGTCACATTTCACATGTCTATGAGTTGTTAACAGCTCCACCAAATAGTGATTTTTCCCTCTAAACTTCTCACATGCTTTCATTTCAATAAATGTTCAAATGATCCAATATTTCAGCAAAAATCAAAGATTAGAGAAAAAGTCCAGAAACTGAAAACAGATTTGTGTATCAGAACTTTGTTTTTTCTTCTTTCCTCTCCCATTAATCATCTCACCACCCCTCAGATTTATCTGCTGACCCTTTGGAGGGACCCGACCCCTAGGTTGGGAACCACTGGACTAAACTAGCTAACTGTATATAAAGTAGTGTAAACTAGCTCCACCTCCAGCAGCTACAACAGTAACATGCTGCTCTAACACTGATGCTTCACTATTAATAATCTAATGATGTCATATATAATAATATATCAGTCAGAGGGACCAAACCACTACTTTTACTGCAATACTTTAACTACATCAAGCTCATAATACTTATGTACTTTTACTGCAATACTTTAACTACATCAAGCTCATAATACTTATGTACTTTTACTGCAATACTTTAACTACATCAAGCTCATAATACTTATGTACTTTTACTGCAATACTTTAACTACATCAAGCTCATAATACTTATGTACTTTTACTGTAGTAGGATTTTTCATGCTGGAAATGTAATGGAGTACTTATACATTGCTGTATTGGTACTTTTACTTAAGTAAAGGATCTAAATATTTCTTCCACAGCTTGACTTATCTTTATCTATGGATGTTTTTATCTGTTACTTCATTTTGTAGGTAATTGCATGATTATTATTATTGATTAATCTCTGGAGTATCTTTTTTTTTCTATGAAATGTCAGAAAATAGTGAATAATTGCCCAAGAGGATGTGTTGCATATTTCATCCAACAAAGAGTCCAAAATCAAGACACTAGTTTAGTTTACTGTCATGTGCGACCAAAACAAAACGTCAACTCTTCTCATTTAAGAAGCTGAAACCAGCATGTTTGGCGTTTTCTTGGAAAGTAGCTGAAATTGACTGATTATCAAGATAGTTGCAGATTATTTTTTTGTCAGTTGACTAAATTAATGATGATTAATGAACTTGCTTCAAGCAGTAATCTAAATATGTTAAATAGTGAAGCCATATTATGTAATCTATTTAATTTAAAGACAGCTGCTGGTCTGGAAAAGCACATATAGGTTTGTTTTTATGTTTCTAATAAGATTACTTCTGCTGCACAGTGTTATCTGTCTTCAAATATGATTAAAAATAAAACGGTTGTTCTTACAGCACTCCATAAAATTGAAATTAGGGTTATAGAGATGAATCCATCCATTCTGCATTTTAAACAAATTGCTGCAGATTTCACAGTGTGATTGCTAAAATAAACAGCTCATTCACAGTTTTGTTTTTTTTTTGCAAAAGAAGTCAGAATTGTGTAAACAGCGTCAGGGTTCCTGCTGTAATTATTAGGAATTTAATCAGAGCTAGAGGCTCACAGTGCAGGGAACCGTTTGTAATTACTGGGATTATTATTAAAGTTATAGATCCATAGTTCTGAGAATCCTGGTGTTATTGCAACAACTAGACTCGACAGGTAACTCAAGACAAGTCTCACCAACTTCTCTGAAAACCAACACGCCACCATAACAAGCCTTTTCGCACTTTGGCTTCTGAACTTGGAAAGAAGTTAAAAATGAAATTTGCATTCAAGCTTTTCCTTCCCGTCTTATATGCCGTGACTGTTTGACAGCATAAGAAGGAGACATGTGCCAAATTACCACCCAAGACACATTAGCTGCTCGTGTAACCTGACTCAGCCGGCCTGGCGGTTCTGGCTCTGGATCCGAGTCAAAAATTTTTTGTTTACCACAGCGATCATCAGCCAAAAGCTTAACAGCAGAGTCATAACAAACAAGTTTCCAGCAAGCTTCTCCATTAGTTTTATGAGTGAAATCTGTGTACTGTATGTAGCGGTCTGTTAAAAGTCAAACAATCCAGGTTCAAGACATACACACACAAAAAAAGCTTTGCAAATGTTTGATGGAGTAAATGAATTCAATATGTTTGTCAGATATTAAAGGATCACTCCGCCTATTTTCAGCTTTCTCTCTAAACGAGGGATATAGTGTGAACAGCAACAGTTGTTAATGTTCTCTGTGTCTCAGGGGTGCAGCTGCAATATCTGTTCTTCTTCTGGCACCGTTCGACGTGTACAGTGACGTAGTTTAGGGGAGGAAAAGAAGAACTACAGACTATTTCAGCTTGGATTTATAGTCTCCGCCTCAGATTTTCTGTAGCGGTGCCTTCAAGGACTGTTCCAAAAACACTCCGTCTACCGTGTTACGCTAGCGACAGGGAGAAACAGACACTAAAATATCATACCACTAAACACTTAAATATCAGCATATTTGGAGGAAAACTAGTTTCGTGATATGAGGCTGAATGAGGAATCAGACGCAACAGAGTGTGGAGGAGGAAGTGACGTCACAGCCGCAGCCTGACACACAAACTTCAGCTGCTGAGTTTCTCTGTGACTACTAGCTTTACAGTGTAACGTCAGAGCAGAGATGTGGTGCTACTTTCACGACTTACGAGGCTGAACAAAGCGCTGAGGAATCAGACACAACAGAGTGTGGAGGATAAAGCGACTATGGGAGCTTTAACAGCGGCAGACGAAAGAGAGGCACTGCAGCCAGAGAGGCTTTGCAGCATTTATTATTATTATTATATCGGACTTTAACTCTGAAAACAGAGAACAGTGAACTTATGTAGCTACATTCAGCTCGAGCACAATCCGGTTCCGGCCTTCGTCGTCCAAAATAGGTAAAGAAAGAGTGTTTGCTTGCAGTTTTTCACCCCTTCATCCATGACTGTTTCCCAAACCAAGCTGAAATGAAGACATTAGACTCGGAGGTTTTTTGACTGCCCGTGAATATTCTGGCTTGTGTGCAACTCTCACTAAGTTTGCACTGATTCCTATAAATGACTCCAGCACGCCATTTATGTTATGATCCTTGCACACCGGTACGATATATATCCAGACTCGATGAGGAAAAGTGTTTTGTAAATGAAAACGATCCTCAGTAAAGAGCGATAATATTTTGTCTCTGCTGGGAAACGTACTCGCCCCCCCCCCCCCCGCGTTCCCGTCCATCAGTAGCTGATTGGACGGTACTGATCGTTGTTGGCGATATGGGGAATCTACAACCTTTTTCTCATTTTTTCTCACATTTTTTTGCACATTTCTACTACAAAGGTGACCTAGTTTTAAGAAATCATCATATTCACAGCTGTGAATTTTCCCTTTTAAGGATGCATGAAACTCTCCAGCGTACCTTTAACAGCGGTGTGAGTCATATGTCATGACAGTAAACTCCTACCTGCTCTTTCACTGAAGGCAGTGATGGATGACAGCATCAGTTAACAGCATGAAATGTACATGTAAATGTTACTTTATAATGTTAATGGACTTAGTAAAAGAAGGAAATGTAAATGCAGGTATTACATGTCAGGTGTGTGTATGGTGGGCAAGTCTCTCTTCATCCTGTCAAATAATTTTAATATTTTCCTCATGATCTTTAAACACAGTTCTATAAATATTCCATAAATATTATATACTGTAATTCACATTTATTTTGACTATTAATACATACTTTCATTCACTGATGTAACTGTTTACGTCATAATTTCATCATAAATCAATACAGCATTGTACTTTATTTATTGAGTCCCTTCAGTATTTGTTGTTATTGTTTGCCAGTTTTTGCATTTTAGCTTTAGTTGCAGAATATTTGTCACAATCAGAAACAACATTAAAGTTTTAACAATTAATAGAGCTGAATTAAATCAGTCAATGAATAGAAAATTAATTTGCAACTATTTTGATAATCGATTCATCATTTTAAGTCAGTTTTTGTAGCAAAAATGCAACATTTGCTGCTTTTCTTTGACGTATGTGATGGTAAATTGTATATTATTTGGGTTTTAGACTGTTTGATTGGCATTTTTCATTATTTCTTGACATTCTTTAACTCAAACAACGAATTGACTAATCAAAAAGTTTATAAATATGAATCGATAATGAAAATAATGGTCAGTTGCAGCCCTGAAAATGAATCTACAGCATGTTTCGGTCAAGTATTGTGATCACATTATGTTGCTATCTAGTTGCTCCGCCACCTTCCTCCTACTTCTGAATTCTTACATTTTACTTCTCTGATTGTCAGTCCATCTTGCCGTGTTTTACTCTTTCTCACCCCTCTCTTCATTCCAGTCTGTTTTGTTCCCTCCATCTCGTTTCTTAGATCTCTGTGTTTGGTGGAGGAGGTAGGGCACACGGGGCGGCTGCATGTCGAGACATGTCGGAGAGGAATTACGTTGTGGTGATTCGTAGTAATGACACAGGCCAAGTGGAAGATCAGCAGACACATCATGATGTAATACTGTGTTTGGGGTAAATTGGTGGTTCCGCTGCTGTTCTGGCTCCAAGGATGGTCAGTAAACCGCTTTGGCTACGATCACATTACATGCTGAAGTGGCCCAAATCCAATTTTTTTGCTTTCAAGTGACTCAGATCAGATTTTTTTTCACAGAAGTGTGAACAAACCAAATCAGATTTTTTCATATCAGATCTGGGCCACTTGGCATATGCGGTTTTTAGATCTGATTCATATCCAGTCTCGCTGTCAGAACGGTCAGATCGGAGTACATGTGGGGGTTTTTTAACGTCACACTTATCGCATATCACCTGTCGTCATCATTCAGTGTCTGTATTGTCTACCGACCTCCACAACAAAACAATAATCCTGAACATGAATGCGAGTGCAGCCATGTCATCCGTGTCATTCATGATCTGACGTTATTGTTGTTATTCTTGTACTCAATGACGCTCACATTTCAGCTAAATCTGCACATGCATGGCAGTTTAGGATCTCAGCGGTGTTCACATCAGAATACATGTCACTTACAAACATGAATGTGAAGCATCAACACATAAAGATCGGATCTGAATAGAAAAAAATCAGAATTGAGCATTAAGGCGGTAATATGAATGTAGCCATTGGTCCAGGCAGAAATATCAACAACTATGAGATGGATTGGCATGAAAGTTTGTCCAGACCAAGGCTGTTACTAACTACTGTTGTCATTATTGATTAATCTGTCAATGCTTTTCTTGATAATGATGGAAAAATCTGTACCTTGCATCCATGTATGGTTAAATGTTAGACGGCAGGGTCCCACGGGTAACAGCAGGACAAAGTCATATGGATATCATGTGGAAGGGAGAGCTCTGTAAAGCTTTGTCTACGTCTGGTGGAAATCTGTAAACAACTAAAGGTGCCTCCCAAGGCTATCAATATATATACCAGTGAATTTCCATCCTTCTTTAGAATTCTCCACGGAGACTCTGCGGACTCGCCGTGTCTGTAACATGTGTTCTGTTTGAATTAAAGAGACGTTTGACTTCAACCAACCTCAGTCTATTGATAATTGATCTGATCAGATATGCTATACAGTTTCAGAAAACGATGGAATATGTTGGTCATGGTTTACCAAAGCCCAATGTGACGTCCTCAAATGTCTTGTTTTGTCCACAACCCAAAGATATTCAGTTTACTGTCAAAGAGAACTAAAGAAACCAGAAAATGCTCACATTTGAGAAGGTGGAAGCAGCAAATTTGGACTTTTTTTTCTTAAAAAATAGTCAAAATAGTTGCTGATTAATTTCCTGCTAATCTGCAGCTCTAGTCCAGACATTCATGGTCCCCTGAGGATGAATCCTACTGACTTCGATCCCCTGACTTTTCCTTTAGGGCCACCATGAGGACAGTTTGATTTTTTCGTGAAATATCTCAACAACTATTAGATGGATTGCAATGATTTTTTGTACACACATTCATGTCCTCCTCTCTTTGATGAGCCCCTGACTTTTCATCTAGCAGCATCATCAGGTCAAAACGTTTCTTTGGTTTATGACCAAATATCTTCAAAACTACTGACATTCCCATCAGCATTAGCTGTACATTGTGTTTAATTATTAATTAGCAAATATTAGCATGCTAACACGCTAAACTGAAATGTGGTGAACATGGTAAACATTACATTACACCTGCTTAGCATCAGCATATTAGCATTTAGCGCTGCAAGTAACAGTCATTTTCATTATCTATTAATCTGCCAAATTTCGATTAGTTGTTTTGTCTATGATATGTCGGAATATAATGAAAAATGGCCTCTTAATTTCCCCGTGCCCAAGTTGACATCTTCAAATGTCTTGTTTTGTCCGACCAACAGTCCAAAACCCAAAGATATTCAATTTATCATCAAGACAAAGAAAACCATAAAATAATCACATTTGAGAAGCTGAAACCAGCTAATATTTGACATTTATGCTTAAAAAATGACTTAAATGATTATTTGATTATCAAAATAGTTAAGTTTCTGTCAATGAACTAATCGATTACCCGACTAATTGTTGCAGCTCTATTAGCATTGTCTCTGTGAGCATGTTAGCATGTAGACGTTAGCATTTAGCTCAAAGAGCAGCTAGCATGGCTGTAGAATCTTAGTTTTGTTACTTGCAGATTTGGAGTGACTTGATACAAGCAGGACAGGTAAATTATGTAAATTCAAAAGAAGAAAATTAAATAATTTAGCTACATTTTCTATTTTATGCTTAAATTTCCTGCCACAGAGCTATGTCCGTTACCACTCTAGGTCACTGTAATTTTTTGTAATTAGCATTAGCTCATGCAGGTCTCATTGAAACAGACCAACTCTAACTGTTCTGCTTATACTCATGATTAATCATTACTGAACTCTGTGGGCTTCATTTAAATAGAGTTCTCAGTAAGTCAAATATTACTGGTATTCACTCCAAACATATGTCCGAGACTAAGAGAGTGAAATGTGCTGACTAATGTATCACATAACATTTTTCTCTCTGTGTTTTCCAGTCTTGTAATAATAAAAGTATGAACCTCTCTTTCAGCCTCTGCTGCTGGCTCTTAAAAACAGGAAGTCGGAGCTCCTTTTGATGTGGTTCAGAGTTTATTTGGGCAGCAACCCACATTGTCTCTTAGAAATTCAAAACTGGAATTTTCAACTGACGTATTGTTGACACACAGGTCTAAGACTTTCAGATCTACCTTCTACCAAAAACTCAATTCCACATGTAAATTCTTCTTGTGTTACAGATTGTCAAGCTGAGCAAACATGTTTTAGCAAGCAGCATCTCCGAACATATCCCCTTGTCTTGTGTGTCTACTCCTAGAGTAAAGCCTCCTCCTGTGAAGACCAATCCGTCCAAACGCCATCGGGATCGTCTGAATGTAGAGCTGGAGCGTCTGACCAGCCTGCTGCCCTTCGCCGAGGAGGTCAGAGGTCGCCTGGACAAACTGTCAGTGCTCCGGCTCAGTGTGGGATACCTGAAGGTTAAGAGTTACTTCCATGGTGAGTGACTTCTACCTCATGTACACAGTTTTGTGAGCACGGACAGCCAGATATTTGTGGTAACTAAGGACGTTTTCAAACCTAGAGAGCTGCAACGATAAGTCGATTAATCAATTAGTTGATCAACAGAAAATTATTCTGATATTCGATAATCGAATAATTGTTTTAGTCGTTTTTTTAATGTCAAATATTTGCTGTTTCAGCTTCTCAAATATTGAGGATTTTATGGTTTTCTTTGTCTTCTGTGATGATAAACTGAATATCTTTGGGTTTTGAATGGGGATGCACGATAATATCGGCACATTATCGGTATTGGCCGATAAAGACTTTAAAATGAAATATCAGCATCGGCTCAAAATGAACATTTCTGCCGATATGACCGGCCGATTCGTCACCTTCTCCTCCACCACCTGGCTAACTGTTTTACCCTGACGGTCCCGGTGCTTCCTCTGCAGGCTCCACTTCACTCAGCTGCCAGACAGACCCAATGCTTCTTCCCACTTTAACCAGAATAACAAACTGGGGATCAGTGCTCCAGTTGGATCCACACAGAGAGTTGGGGCTAGCTAGTGGAACATTAGCTGCAGCATTGCCGGAAGGAAGCACAGCCAGCTAGCCTCCACTAGCCCCCCTGGCTCTCCGTGTGGATCCAACTGGAACACCGACCCCCAGTTTGTTCGTCACTGGGACCATCAGGGTGAAACAGTCCACGTAGGAGCTGCTGTTTTCGGCTGCACAGATAGGAAACACCTCAGCTGACAGGATGTACCACTCTGTTTGAAAAAACGTCTTCTTTTTGGTTTATAATAGCAACCAGTGCATTAGGATCTTTTAACTCCTTTGCGAAGGTAAACAGACTGAGGTGGATGCGGGGTGTTGAAATTGTGAGTTGAGTTAACTTAAGTTAATGCAGAACTGCCAACCCTGGGAAAATATTTAACATTAAATATGTTAAAGCCTAACGCTACGTAATTTGCAAGCTCGCTTGACTGTTCACCTGGCGTTTAAATTGGCAAAGTATGTCCATGTGTCGCAGGTTGCTAAACGTGACTTTTCATAGTACTGTAATCAGTGTATGTGAGGCAGAAATAACGTTACCTAGAAAGTTACCAAGATGTGTGTGTGTGTATCTCTGTGTGTGTGTTGGCACTGTAGTCTATAACTTTGCCTGTTTTAGGAACATTTCAAGGAAAGGAAACACCCTCCCCTTTGCAAATTTAGTACAATATGTGAGAGGGGATGTGATTACTTCTACAGTTTCAGCAGCCATGTTCACATTCAGCCTGTATTGTTATAAGGTCATCATACCATCATGTAATAGCCTATCTATAATGAGAACAGCTGTATTAACCAGCTCTAAAATATTTATTTCACCATTAATATTTATTTTCAAAAATCAAATTGGCTTAAAGTTTGATTATTGTGAAGGTGTAAACAGTAGAAACTATATAAATGCAGCAGTATTTTTCAGTTGTGTTCTTTGGAAAGCTGCATTTAGGCAGGTGAATAAATGACCAACTAACAGTTTTGGCATCTGCATACAATTTTGTAAACAATCTTTTATTGGTATCAAGAATTTTCATATGAATGCTACCCTCACATTTTGTTTGGTTGACTGCTTCATGTATGCAAATGATGTCACGCATATGTTTGCAAATTGTGTAGAATAACAATTCATTCACATGACAATTCAGGTTCAATTCAGTTCACCTGACACATCTAGGTCATGAAAGTGGTTCTCAAAGGGTTTGCAGGTCTTCTGAAGTTCTTGCTCCATATATTGTCTTTCTTCATCGTACATAGTACAATGTATGGTTGCATGTGTAATAGTCTCCCCAGCCAGGTGGAAAAAAACATGTGCATGTATCAGTATCTGCATCAGCAATCAGCCAAAAGATATCGGCAAAAAATCCAATATCATTCATGCCTAGTTTTGAACTGTTGGTGGGACAAAACAAGACATTTGAAGAGTCACTTTGGGCTGCAGGAAACACGCATTTTCACTATATTTTTGGCATTTTATAGACAAAACGACTAATTGAATAATCAAAAAAATATTCAGCAGATTAATCGATAATGAAAAGAATCGTTAACTGCAGTTGTGGTGTGTTAGCTCTGGTCTGAACCTGTGGATGAGTCGGTAATTTACTCCTCTCATTGGTCAGATGTGTCTGGTGCGGGAAAAGGAACATAAACACAGGAAGAAACGTCCTGAAGAAGCTCTTCTGGCCAAATTGAACGTTCTTGGTCGTGCTAGTCCAGGTCTGATCTCTCCGGCTAGCTGCAAGCAACCGATGATTTCGCTCATACACATCCCAGCATGCAATGTGCACCTGGGATCCGTTTCATGAAAGCAATTAGCACATAGCACTACTGTCCCGTTTCACAGTTGATTGATTCACTTTCAAATTGCAGAGTCCTCTTGCATGCCCATTGATGGGTATCAAGTATGGTGTTTTATTTTGTTTGGTTAATTGTGTTAAAATGAATGTAATCGCATGTTGCAAGTCGCAGGTTGCATGTTGCAAATTTGGAGCCGTTTAGCTCAAACTCAAGAGTACATGTAGGTCGGATCATGTTCCCACCACAAACAAACCTCTCCAGAGTTAGTGTGGGACCGGACTGAGACCACCTCCTCAAAGGTTGTCAGTACAGTTTTTTAGGTCTTCACCCGGGTACGAATACCGTGTCCAGAAACGAATCTCACCAAGGAGGAAAACTGAAGAGTCCAATTCAACTGGACTAAAAAACACAGGTCTTGAAGCGCCGTAAGAGTAAAGATTAAAGGATAGATTCACACTTTTTCAAGTCAGTCAGGAGCCCAAATGAACATTTAAACATGTTTTTCTTGCTGTAATCATTCCTCCTGTTCATACTGACCATTAGAAGATCCCTTCATAATACACTTACAATGGAAGTGATGGGGGACAAAATCCACAGTCCTCCTTCTGTGCAAAAATGTATTTAAATGTTTATCTGAAGCTAATGAATGAAGCTTCAGGGAAACACCGTCTGAGGGAACACAAAGAGGGAATTTGATGCTAAAAAGACTGTAAATGTGTCAGATATCTACTTGATATGACTAATTCAGACTGCTGAAGCTGAATATAAGCTTCACATCTACTTCTCAAAACGAGGACTGTGGTGATTTTGTCCCCCATCACTTACATTGTAAGCGAATTTGGAAATATTTTTAACGGTCAGTATGAACAGGAGGAATGATTACAGCAAGCAAAACCTGTTTCTGTGCTCATATTGAAACCCGACTACTTTTAAGTTTTAAGACAGACTTGAAAAACTGTGAACTTCTACTATTACACAGAAAAATGTCAGATGAAACTTGAATATGTGTGTGAAATATTGAAAGTGAGAGACGGTGTGAGGGACGATGTGTGTCAGGTGTGCAAATACGCTGCTCCAGACATTTTTGCGGCGGAGCTCAGAGTGTTTAAGGGTGTCAGAGAGACAAACTTGACACAGTGAATAATGAATAGTTGGCCTGCTGGGAGGGAAACAGGAGAGTGTGCAGATGGAGAGGCCAGATGGAGTCTAGGCACAGGAACATGAGACTGTAGCAGCAGCAGCCTTTAACAGTAGCTCCTCTTTTCTGACACAGATCAAAAACAACTCAATACCCCACACATCCTGTCCAAGGTGGAAGGTGGTTGGCTGCATCGTCACATTAGCTTAGTTTCCATCCAAATGTAGCTTAAGTTTTAACAGAATTTTGATAAAATAGGAGTGAATGTGCGTTTCCATCCACTGCTGTTCATTGAGATAAAAAGCTGATGATGTTAATTCTCCAGTCGGTGCAATGATGCAATTAAAAGAGCGACTTTAAAACCTCAAACAGTGTAAAATAACGTAGAAAACATGATGGAAGTATGACATTTATTGTTTGTTTCATGTATTCATTTGAGCAACGTTACATCTCATCATCGCTCCACACAGATCTGATGTTTTCATCTCTTCACTGGACGTTTTGCATTTTGCTTTAGTGTGTCAATAGTCCCCAACAAACATACTATTTACTCCTGTTTGAATAACTTTTGCTATAAACTCAGTGAGTAGCTGTTTTGGGAAACTACTGAGTCTTTTCTAAAAAAATGAAATCATGTATTTGTTTCAATAGGAACCAACATATGGCTGCAATTTAGCAATAATTTTCATTACTGACGAATCTGACAGTTATTTTCTAGATCAATGGATTCATCATTTTGTCTATAAAATGCTGTTATGTCTTAATGACGTCTTCAAATGTCTTGTTTTGTCTGATCAAGAGTCCAAAATCCAAAGATCATCTGTTTTGTGTCTCAAAAAAGCTTCAAAACATCATCATTTAAGAAACAGCAAACAGCAACACATTGGCATTTTTCCTAAATAAAACGACTAAAACGATCATTCAGTTGCTGATTAATTATCTCTTGACGGACTAATCAATCAATCGACTAATTGCTGCAGCTCTAAACCAATGAGCTTCAAGTTCACAAGAAGACAGATTAAATAAAGAACAGTCAGAGCTCCCACAGCCCTGGATCCTACATTTCCCATAATGCAACTCAATATAATCTTTTCTTTATATTGTCTCTGTCTGGTAAATGCGCAGATATTAAAGCCTCTGTTTTCCCCCTGATTGTATGTAACAAAGGCTTTTTGTTATAAATGTTCAGTCGTCAAGCCTAACACGAGACAACACTGATGACATCACTATGACATCATCATTCTCTCAGCCTTGGCTACGGACATCATGCAGCTGTTTTCACAGGCCGAGTAGCTCTCCATATGACTAGTGAACTGATCTTCATGTGTAATTTCTTCTTTTTCATAAAAAATAGGAACAAAAACTCATCTCGAAACACTTTGACGCTTTTAGATATTTATTTAACGGGGACGCCCCTGATTTTGGATCATATCTAGCTTTTACTCCTGTGTGGTGTGAATAGACTGATTGTGAGTCACATTCATACTCCCAGTTTGATTGGAAAGTCATTCACATCTCTGTCAAGCCGACAGTCAATGCAAAGCAAAATGTTTCCACTTTATTTTACCCAAATTACAAGTTAACCGATGCTGCTCTGCCCACAGATTTTACACCATTTTAACACCAGAGTCCAGACAGCTTTCCCTCTCTTTTTATGTCTCTCTGTCTCTGCTATCAGCCTGCTGATCACCGATGGAGCAGTGGGGTGGGGGGGTGGGAGGGGGTGAGGGTGGGGGAGGTGGGGGGGAGGAGGTGAGGGGTGGGGGTGGGGGTGCAGAGGGAGGAGGGCCTGAGGCTCTGGAGCACTGTGGCACGACATGAGGGCTCTTGACAAGGCCGTGCAGATGTTTGTGAACGGAGGACGTTTGATTTGAACAACTTCCACACTGCAGCTTCCCGTTTAGCCTAATTTATTTCCCACCATGCTGGTTTTAGAAGCAGAGATAGACTGAAGCTGTGATGCTGTAACGTCTTAAGAATGGAAGATTATTTAATAACACGCACGTAGCTTAACATAAGGTGTACAAATAGTCAAGTATGGGATGATTTAGAGGAGAGAAGTCATGGTGAAAATGAGAGTAAAGATTGTGGAATCACTTGGTTTTCAGGCCTATCAGATGAAGACGGTATCTACATCAGCTCGTTCTGCCCCGAACACGTTATCTGCCCTCAACTTTGATGCTGGCGCGGCCCGACATCTCACACAAGCTGTCGTCAAACACCACCGTCGTCTTGTTTAATGTTGGTCAACGTGCGTCACACATGAAAACAAACAAATAAATGGATGTTTGAGTGTCAAACTCACAAGCAGAACTAATCTGTGAGTAAACACTCGCTTGTTTTTGACAATGAAGGATGTAGAAAACCATGTTTTCTGCATTTATACATGTTTATTTTAATAAAGCAGTTAAACGATGATGAAATTGGTTATAATGAAGAAAGTAGAAATGCTTTGTAAAGTAGAGCTGCAACGATTAGTTGATTAATCAATTAGTTGCCAACTATTAAATTAATCACCAACTATTTTGATTTTTGATTGATTGTTTTGAGTGATTTTTTCTGGTTTCTTTAGTTCTATGACAGTAAACTGAATATCTTTGGCTTGTGGACAAAACAAGACATTTGAGGACGTCATCGTGCGCTTTAGGAAACAGCTAATCGTCAAGGAACTAATCAAATAATTAAGAAAATAATCAACAGATTCATCGATAATGAAAATAATTGTTAGTTGCAGCCATAATGTAAATTACTGCATTATTACTGCACTAGCTTAACTTAAAATTATACTTCATGATAAATGCTCCCTGTAAGTCAGAATCCAGGCCTTCAACCTGCTCTGAACACTTTGTTTTTTCAACCTTGTTGTCAAGGTGACGTCGGCTAGTTGTTCGCTACGGTTCTTCCATCTGTTGTTCATGTTGTCGACTCGCATATTTCTGCTTGAACATGTACGGATGTATTTAAGAAGTTGACATTTCAAGGAATGAACAAGAAAAAGAAGTGAAACCCTGCTACTATAGTTTTTTCTGGAGCCAGAGGAAGCTTCCTGAAGTTGACCAATCAGAACAGAGTGGGCTCATCAGGAGGCGGGGCCTTAAAGAGACAGGAGCTAAAACGGCCTGTTTCAGACAGAGGCTGAACTGAGGGGCTGCAGGAAGGACCATTAGAAGATAAACAAGGAGTTTTTTTAACTGTAAGTAATGATATTCCTGTAGAGTAGTGACTGCAGTATCCCTCACAGGCTGCATACACCCCCAACAATCTCCAACAATAAATAAATAAATAAGAGAAACCTCCTCTGTGCCTGAGAGGCAAAACCCAGGGCCAAGGAAGTCCCCGGTTACTCATTGCTGCTTGTAAACCTTTTATTGTAAATAGGATTTTTTTAAAGTGAGGTGGACGTGATTCCCCAGTCCAGCCTTGATTCACTGAAGCTTCTCTAAGATCGTCTTAATTATCATCTTTTCAGAGACAGAATTGCGACTAGTATGAGATTTGGAGGCTCGTGGACTTAACCAAAAACAGGTTTCAGGTTTCAACAGTGTTTTCTTATCACATTTGGAACTACATGAGACATCCTATTCAAACATAAGTGGCCACTTGAGCTTGTTATTGGTTTGATTAAGCTCAAGTTTCCATTATTTCTTATCTACCCGCTAGAAGTAACAGAGCTTTTTTCTTCCTTTGGGGCTTGAAATAAAGTGGCGACACTAAATCATCTTGACCCAGATTTGCTCATGAAGTGTAGAATCTATTATGTGTGAAGGTGTTCACTTTTAATTCGACGGCCTTATTTAATCTGATAGTAGAGATAACTTGGCTTAGCATTTAGTTCTGACCTCTGACCCTTCAGACTGATTCATTTCCTGGTTGTGTCGCACCCTACGGCGCAAAGACCGAATGTTGTGCACAAACACAGTAGAACATACAATCCAATGCAATAAACCACATCAGGCTTTAAATGAAAACTACATCTGTTAAACTCAATGTTTTGTCCACCTGTCTGTGGTTACCAGAGACTGTAAATTAAGATGGACATAGCTGTAGATAATTATCATAGTCAAGTAACATTAAACTTACAGAAATGTTGCAACAAAAGTCCGACATCAAAGCTACTATAAGTCTTCAAATCTAGTTAACGGAGCAATAATTTACAAAAATGACCACCAGCACATTTCATTGTAGTTGCTGCAAAAAGAACAATAATCCTGCTAAGCTGTTTACATGGCCAATGATAATGAATATTCCACTAATATTCCTGTTTACATGCAGCTGTGTATACTCCGATCAAAACAGGACTTTTATCAAAGTTTTCTACCACTGTTGGACTTGTTCAACCGCGTGAACACAACCTCTGTCTTTCATTCGTTCAGCCACTTTCTTTAAAAGGTCGGCATTGTGGTATTTACACATATCCAAAAACCCTTTTTGATCCAAGTCTTTCAAAATGTTTAGAAGTCGGTGTGTTTCTCCTTCTGAGCAGAAATGTGGGCTTTTCTTTTGGACGTGAATCTCCACTCCAGCCCTGCAAACTGTTGGCTAGCTGGTTTGTTTACAACACAAAGAGCTGACTGTGAACAAGCAAGAAGCTCTCTAATGGTAAAAATGATGATAATTTATCACAGAATAGCTTACATGTTGCTGCAGGAACGTTTCTCCTTCCAAGATAACCCTTTTTAGACAGATTTCCACACTTACATCTTTGCAGTAGTCACTTTATTTTTGAGCTTTCGGTCTAGTGTGCAGAAATCTATCTCATCAAGTTTGGACTCATTGATTACAAGGACTCAGCCGGGTGGAGCGCCGGTCATCCATGCAAAGTAATTGATCATAATTAGCATCCGTTATCTAGAAAAAGAACAGACATGTTGTTTAGAACATACAGATGTTAACATTAACTTCAGTATCTAGTATTGATTTAGTGACAGCGTGAATGTCACGCTGCCAAAAAAAGCTGCACAAATGATCCTTTCTTTTGTTTTCACATGTAGGACAGTTTGGATAATGATGTTGTCAGATCTTGTGCATCCTCGCCGGAGTGAGATAGAATTTATTAATACATTTACAGACCTCTGATTGGTCTCTTCTGTTTCTCTTAATTCTCTAATCTTCTGCAGCAGTTTCCTCTGATTGTGGAGGATGTTTGTTCAGGGAGGAATAATAGGGACTGATGTTTAGGCCTTATGGCTGTTGTTGTACACAACAAAGCCGCAAAAATAACACTTTCATTCGGTCCTCCTCACGCGATCTTTGATATCCTCTTTTAATTCATAGTTGGAATATTTTTGATATTGCTGTTACATCAAGGAGGCTGTCGTACGATCGGGGCTTGTTGTTGTAGTTCTGGTGTGAAAGAGGAAAACAAATCTCTCGTTTGACTCGGAAACACTTTTTGATGTCGTCCATTATCATCAGACTTTCCTCCGGCTATGTTTGTAACCACATGTGAACATTTAACTCAAAAATCTAAATATTTATTCATATTCAAACATATTATTTTCCCATTTTTCACTCGTCCCGCCAAGAAATGAAGCTCTGTAGCGGCTTCAACAAGCTTTTCAGTCAGTTCTTTGGGGCGGAAGTGTTGCTGGATTGTCCCGACCGATATTTTTATAGATCTTGTCAAGTGGGTTATTATGATAAAGAGTGAATATAAATATGACAGATTTATATACAGGGTTATTGTGCTGTTTTGCTTTATTTAAGAATCTGTGCAGACTAGAAAATAAATTTAATACTCTAATAAATATGAATATGTGAGCTCTGATGTCATGGTGACAGATGAAGCCATAAGTTCAGCAGATGAATAGAAAAATAATATGATTTAAAGAAGCTTTGTTGTGGCTGAGAGTCATGAAAGTCTTGAGTTTTGTCGCTTAAATCGACAAACTGGAAGAAGCTGCAGAATCTGCAGGTGAAGTTTGGAAACTTTACACCTCCACGACTGTTTGTTTTGGCCGTCTGATAAAAAAAAAATGTCCGTAGCAAAGATAAAACCAAATCTACAGCATTAGTTTAGTCAAGTTTGAGGTCTGATTAAAGGATTCAAGACCCTTTATTGTCGTCTCACTGCAGTTAAATTAATACTTTTCAGTTTCAAATGCTACCGATGAAGACATGAAATTGTTGTTTCCCCAAGCTTTGAGAAAAGGAAGTGTATTTAAACTTTAGAATAAAATAAATAGATACAGAATAGAGAATATAAAGAATATAATGTGCAAGGGTCTGACCTTGATTCTACTTTTAACACAACAAAATCTAAACATTTTTAAAGCTCCGATAGAGTTTTCTGCTCTAATGAATGTGTTGTGTACATCCTTTAGTGCCATAGATTGTTTTGTCTGGCAGTGTGTGTGTGTGTGTGTGTGTGTGTGTGTGTGTGTGTGTGTGTGTGTGTGTGTGTGTGCGCGGAGGTTGACGTCAGCCCTGCAGAAACACAGTCGGGGTCTCTGTTGTCTGTCTGGCGTAAACGCTCAATAGACAAGAAGAAGCCACATCTGAGCAGAGACTCGTCTGTTGTTCGACATCCCTGAATGGGTCCCAGGTGATGCTGCTGCTGCTGCTGCTGCAGGACTGGAGGTTACCATGGTGAGCCCTTCTCACCGTAGCAACAGGTCCAGGAAGTCTGACACCACAAGGGGGAGGGAGGGGGGTGGGAACAGGGAGGGAGGGAGGGAGGGAGGGAGGGTGATAGGGCGGTGAGCTGGCTGTTCACGTCTGCTTCCTGTGTTTGTCGATAACGAGGGGTGAAGGAGGTCGCCGCGAGGTCATCGCTGTCATTAACTCGGCCTCCAGCTGCATTTTCCTGCAAGATAAATCTGCGTCTGCTCCGCTGAGTCATAAACAGGCTCAGAGATGCTCAGCTCTGAGTACTGTACGCTGCACATACTTTATGCTTAATTTTGACATACGTGAGAATTAAAATAAGTATTTAAAGAGACTAAAAAATGGAAGCAGATACGTTAAAGAAGCAGAAAAGCAGCAGAGTTTCCTACTAGTTTTACATTTAAAGTTTTTTGTTTCAGGTTTGGTTCTGGTGGGTGGAAATAACACTAAATTAAGTGCTCAATCTGTTTTAATTGAAAACAGATGTGAAAGATCTGCTAAGAGAATATTTTGGACCGCTCACAATGCAATGTGTGTGTGTGTGTGTGTGTGTGTGTGTGTGTGTGTGTTTTGGTGCAGTCTGTGTATATTTGCACACCCTTCGAGGCCTCTCACAGAGACCACACACCTCGAAGCGAACAACAGATGGTTGAGCCCGAAGCTCCTGCCACGTCCCTGCTGACAGAAGACAGAAACACTCAACAACCAGACTTTAAGACTAATTTAGCTTAAAGCAGTAAAAACATTCTTCTAACAGGAGTGAGAAGATTCCACTTTTCCCACCGTAGTTTCCTTGTTTACGGAGTTTTCTGTGACTTAGTATCATAGACGATGGACGACATGTCTCCACTTCCTACCCGCTACGCAAAGTGAAGCCAAAATATAACATCTCGCTTATGTGACGTCACTTGCGACCAGAGTCTGAGCAATGATGACGACATGCAGGACCCGCCCTCCTCAACTTGACTGACAGCCGTGCCGCCAGCGTGAGCAGAGTGAACTCAGGAGCCGCTAACCAGCAGCTACAGCTACACAAATGCAAACGTGCATTAGCGTTGGTCACGCCGCTGCGGTCACTCGACTCGTCTCCAGCATCTCTTTATTGAGGGCATCTGTCAATCATGATGTCACACCCCCCCCCCCCTTTTTATAACATCGAATATGCAATTTCAAACAAACTTACATCATCAGCGTGATAAGAACGACCTAAAATGACAGAAACTTCTTTAGTTCGGCTCATGTCCATGGATGTATAATAAGAGCTGGATAGGGCGCCGCCGCCGCTCAGACTTGCAGCCGAATTTTCCCAGTGGCCACTCGCGGTATTGCAGCCCAAAAAGGACCACCATTGTAAAAGAGTCGCCTGTAAAACTGCTGACAGGCAAACAACATCAACTATGACTCTTTCTATTATGAACTTTTGATCCATGGAGGTTTTTTATGTTTGTAAAACTTTCCTCGAGCCGAGAAAAGCGATTTAAAAAGTCTATGGTTATGGGCCGAGCGGGAGCTCGCGGGCGGGGGAAACACTACTGCGCATATTCAGTGGGCCGCACAACACGGAAGCTAGAAACTTTTTTTGGCGAATGCACCAGGACTGAATTTTTAGTCCCATCCGCTAACATGTAGGGGGCGGGGTTAATGACTATACTTACTGAAACCAATCACAAGGGGGCGATCCAGATGTTTTGACCTCCACTTTCTGTGATCTGTCATGTCGTCCATCTTTAAATACAGTCTGTGTGGTACAGCAGCCTCACCTCGCCTCTTCCTCTTCTTCTTCTCTCACTCGTTTCCACAGAATCTGAAGGTTTTAATCTCTCCGTAGTTTTCAGCCCCCTCCTCCTCTCCAGACCGACCGACCAGCCGTGTGTCTTTTTGGCGAGTTGTGCTGTACTCTGCGTGTGAACCCTCTTCCTCGAAAAAAAGTCCAGAGAGCAGAGGAGAGAGGAGAGGAGAGGAAGAGGAAGGGAGGCAGGAAAGGATGGAAGTGGAGGCCAGATTACAGGTTCAGGTTCTGTAAATTTAACGTAAAAAAAAAAAAAAAAAAAGACAAAGCCGACCTTTCAACACTACTGTCTCATTTGTTTCAGCCTTTCACATCGGTCGTGTATGTTGCACGCCGCTCGATTTTTTTTTTTTTTTTTTTTTTTCAGTGTCACACTGAGTTTAACGCTCGGCGACATGATGATATATTACACCAATCTGAGCAGGTCCCTTGTGGTGGTTACAGTTCATGCTGCAACAACAAACCGGGGATTCTTTCAGTCGTCTGTTGGAGAAAGCTGCTCTGGACCAAGATGTCAAGGCAAATTCCTGGGTTTGTTGGGGAGGGAGGAGGTGGGGAGGGTGGGGGGGGGGGGGGGGGCGACGAGAGGCAGACCCAGTAGGTTTGTTTTAAAAAGGGGGAGGGAGAGCGGTGAGAGGAGGAGTACGGGGAGGGAAGGGAAGTTTGTTAGCGTGCCATAGAGTCATTACTGTAAGGAAAGGAAAGGAGGTATTGCTTAGCTGACTAAATGCCAGTGATCACAGATTAGATTACACAAAATACATCTAAAAATTACTTTTTTAACACAGAGGAAAAATGCTCTTCTGTCCTGTTGGAGTCAAATAAAAAACCACAGGAGCTGATTTGAAAGTATTTAATTCACTTTTTTCTAGTTAATTGTACTGACTAATTTGGGGTTGATTGCTTCATAACGTCCGTAGAGCCGCAACGATTAACCGATTAGACGGTTGAGAGAAAATTAACCGGCAACAATTTTGATAATCGTTTAGATGTTTTAGTTACTTTTTAAAGCAGAAAATGCCCAAAAATTTGCTGGCTGCAGCTTTTAAAATGTGAGGATTTTATGGTTTTCTTTGTCTATTGTGATGGTTTTGGACTGTTTGTTGGACAGACCAAGAATATTTTGACAATCGATCGAGTTGTTTTAGTCAAAAAATACCAAAAATTTGCTGTTTGTAGCTTCTCGAATGTGAGTATTTGAAGCTTTTCTGTGTCAAACATGACTTACTTACTTATTTAATCGTCTTCGTACCCTGTGGGACATCAGGCTGGTCCTGTCCTTCGCAGCGTGTTGTCAGATTCGCCGTTTTCAGTTCCAAGGTTGCAGTTTCTCCGCCAGGTTGTTTTTGGCCTCCGTTGTTTCCTCGTTCCAGATGGAGTCCATCTCAAGGCTGCTTTAGGAACGCGGTCCTGGTCCATTCTGAGGACGTGTCCGAGCCTAATTTCCAGCACCGCGTTGCAACAGTTTGTGTTTTTGTACACATCTTTCAGGACAAAAGATGCAACATATCTTCCAGAGACATCGATTGAAGAATGCATCAATATTTCAACATATAACATTTCTGTTATACATTCAGATCTTTGTTTTTAAGCTGAACTGCTGTCAAACAGTAACAGTAAACTGAATATCTTTGAATTTTGGACAAAAACATTTGAAAATGTCTCCAGGAGCTTTTAGAAATTCAAACCATTCAAACATTTATCACTTTTCTGACATTTTACAGACAAATAAAATTGAGAAAATAATAAATAATGTAAATAATCGTTAGCTGCAGCCTTAAACATCTCCAATAATTTGTGCTACTTGATTCTTTTCTACCACAAATACTGTATATACATACTATGCGGATGTGTTTACTTGCTCTCTGGTGTTGTGTTGTCTCCTGTTGATCTGTCGCCTGCATTTGGCTTGAAGGACGTCACTGATATTTTATGTGTTTCACAAATAAACCAGTGAAACATTAGCTGGGATGCAGCAAAGCAAAGCCACATGCAGTGTGAGTGTTGTAGTAAGACGGATGTTTGTTGCTGCTCAGAGTCACAACATGTAGGGAGTCGTCTTTTTTCATTTTTGGTGACGCTGAGAAGTCAAAATCTGTTTGAAAGTGAAAGTCTCAAAGACGTGTTTTTGTGGCCGTTGAATAGACAAAGATGTCTTTTTAATAGTGAATATTAATTACTATATTAGTATGTAATTAAATAAACAGCACAGAAAGGAAAAAGCTGAAGTGCAGAAACACTGAATGCAGTTTAGGAAACTAAAAACCAGTTATGAATAAAACTGGCAACTATTAATGAGTTAAACTTGATTTCACATCTTAAAGCAGCTATAATAAATATTTTCTTTATAATAACTATGTTTGCGCTGACAGTGTGTTGATGTGGCTCGGCTGCAGCTTTACTGTTTTGGTTCACTCTCAGCGCTCTCATAGTGTCGTTTTAGGTCGCAGCAGGCAGCTGTTTTCAGAGAAAGTAGACTAGCTGGTGAACATAGTGGAGCATTTAGCAGCTAAAGAGCCAGATATTTCCCTCAGGAGTTGGTGGAGACCAAAAACAGAGCTAAAAGAGAGTGAATATTGGACTTACATTCACCAGGTGGACAGAAACACGACTCCAAATGAATGATAATGTTGCTCCGTAACTGCTGGATGTGGAAATAAGTTCAATCAGGAGAAACAAGTGAATGAAGCTAATTGTTTATTGAACAGATGATATTGATAATTGAAGCTTGTCAAAAGTCTTTGGTTCTTAGACTCGACAGGGAGGTTTTATAATCGAGGGACACTGGTGGCGGCGACTGATGACGTCAATGAGACTAAAAAGGCTGATGAGGTGATGAAGTGATGAATCTGTGAAGACCGGGTGGTGATGGGGAGCAGAAAGGCAGAGAGAGAAAAACATATTTAAAAAGACAGCTGCAAAGTGATCGGCTGACAGTGAAGTTGTGTCGCTGCGCTACGGCATACATGTGACCAGCTGATCAGTCAGCTGACAGCTTCAGATAATGACAGCAAAGGAAATTATAAATGAGCATGTGTGAGAAATAAAATGGTAGTCTTCCAGTCTGAACTTAAACTCAACTTAAAAGATGATGATCACAAACTGTTTCTGCTTTGGACAAGTGGACAAAAAAACATTTCTCTGTAACCTAAAACATGTTTTATACAAGTTTGACAAAAAAATGTGTTCATACAAGAAACTGATTGGAGAAAAAAAGGTGATGTTTGCAATCATAACACTTATAGAGCACCAGTGCTCCTCAGTGTAAAACATGCTGGTTGTGTTGTTGAGGTGAAGATGAATGTTGCTCATTTTGCTATTTTTGCTTTTAAGAATTAAGATATCATGAGTATACGTCCACAGCGAAGTTAAAGAGCAGCTTCTGTTTTTTCTGTTCTGTCTTAATACAACACTCACATGTGAAAGAGTTGCTGTAATCATTCCTGCTTTCCATATCTACCCTGAAGTGACCGTCAACACAGTTTCATTGTAACTGTGAGATGAATTCTGTGTGAAAATGCATTTTAAAGTCCAGTTGCAGTGTTTATATTAGCATGTTATTATTGTATGAACCTATCTTTAAATGTTTGATGCTAAACTACACAGATTAGAGCACATTTTATGTAATATACTAAACCAAACACCCTGTGAAAACACTTGCAAGGCTCTTTTTAGATCAGCAGGGACATCATGTCTCTCTTCCCTTCATTTACTTTGGTTTACATATTTTTGTGCAAACCAATATTTTTCATTTTTCTGTCCTTCTTAACTTCACTTCTTTTTTTTCCCCTCCAGGCAGCTTCGGACATTAAAGTTCAATCTCTGACACAGAAAAACATTATGAAAACGTCAAAGTGGTGTGCGCGAGTTGTTTTTCCGGCTGAATCGTTTGTTGTTGTTTGTGTTGCAGCGGCGCTCCAGAGGAACGCGAGGTCAGCAGCTCCTCACGTCTCTTCAAACGGCAGCAGAAACGGACAGTCCGTGTCGCTGGACGGAGTTGGTTTCTCAGAGGGAGACCTTCTTCTTCAGGTACAGGAAACGCTGTGTTTGTTTGTCAGTGTGCATGTGTGTCGTTTCATCCGTCTTATCCTCACATGCTGTATCGCTGTTATCTCCGCAGGCGCTGAACGGTTTCGTGTTGGTCGTGACGACTGACGGCATGATCTTCTACACGTCCTCGACGATCCAGGACTTCCTGGGATACCAGCAGGTAACACTGTGACGCCAAACATATGGTGTAAATATCTTACTGTGTACTATTCTGAGAGGAAGTTAAGATAAAATGTGAACTCATCACCTTCCTCTCTTCCTCTGTCGTCAGTCCGACGTCGTCCATCAGAGCGTGTATGACCTCGTTCACATGGACGACAGAGAGATGTTCAAATGTCAGCTTCACTTTGCCCTCAACCCCAGTGAGACCAACTCAGACAGGAGAGCAGAAGGTATTATTCTATTGATCAATATCTGCTTATAAAGGACTAGTTCATAATTTTTTGTCTGTCTTAAAACAACAGTCAGGAGCCCAAATGAACAGTGAAACATGTTTTTCTTGCTGTAATCGTTCCTCCTGTTCATACTGACCATTAGAAGATCCCTTCATAATGTTTATCTGAAACTAATATGAAGCTTCAGCGTCCAAATGAGTCAAATCAAGTAGATATCTTTCAACGTTACAGTCTTTTTAGTGCCAAAGTCCCTCTTTTTGTTACTATACTTCCACCTGCAGCTCAACAGGGAAACACTGTCTGAGGAAACACAAAGAGGGAATTTGATGCTAAAAAGACTGTCAATGTGTCAGATATCCACTTGATATGACTAACTCAGACTGCTGAAGCTGAATAGAAGCTTCACAGAGACTTTTAAATGACTGTGTGGACACACTGTGGATTTTGGCCTCCATCACTTTGAAGGATGTTTTAATATCCAGTATGAACAGGAGGAATGATTACAGCGAGGAAAACCTCTTTCACTGTTACTATGGACACCTGACTGTTGTTGAACCTACCCTTTAACAAATATAATAAAAAGATGAAACCAGGAGACGTAACCATCACGTATAATCTTATTTGGTCTGTCAGGATATCAGATGCTGATGAACCCAGAAGGCAGATGTTTTAATATAGAAACATGTTGTTTCTTGGCAGATATGCAGTCTGGCATTAAAGCCGCCAGCAGCTCTGAGAGTCTCTTGCCTCAGTACATCCCTCCAGAGAACTCCTCTTTCCTGGAGAGAAGTTTCTGCTGCCGCCTTCGCTGCCTCCTGGACAACACCTCTGGATTCATGGTAAATCAAAGAGTTTGTTCAACAAGATGAAGAGTCTACAGTATCGGTACGGTTTAGTGCGAAGACGGTTTGCACGGATTTGGCCTTTGTGTTGAGTTATCGTAAATAATCTAAGATATACATTTACAATAAAAATATTACATTGTAAAATATATTCTAAACTGAAAAGGGATGTTTGTTTATGTAACAGTTAGCCAAGAGACTATTTTCCATCTGTAGTCCCTGGACAGATGTTACAGACTCTCCCTAAAAACAGTTACTGAGGTCATTAATAAGCATGCAGAACAATTAATACAATGAAGAAAGAAGAACATATATAATATTAATAAAAAACATCATTCAGGACATCTTTAAAACATGATACAAGATATGCAAGACAATAAAAACATGAAGATATTAATGTTAATAGAAAAGTAGATTGAATAAGACAACATTGAGCTGCGTTGTTAGACACATGCAAAGCAGAAGCACAGACACAAAAAGCACAGTTTATGTAAAATACATAAATTAGTCTGACACAATAAAAGCAAAAACCACAATAAGACATGCATGCAGGTACATGGAGGCGGTAGCGAGATAGCGACAGGTGACGGTAGACAGCGAGGGAAGTTCAGCACAGACAGACTGAGGATAGAAAGGTCAGGAAAGAGCCGAGCGAAATGTTTAAAATCGGGGGTTTCATTTGTCTCCAGCTCTCAACGCAGGTTCGGGAAATCCCCTTGAGCCTGTCGCTGTAATATCCACGATTTCACCCATTTAGTGCGGTTTCTCCTTATTTTTCCTCTCCGCCTCTTCCTTTCTTCTTCCACAAGCAGAAGACCAAAGGGCTGACGATGCCAGCGCAGTTTACAACTTATCAGACATTTTAGTAGCTAAACGAAACCGTCTGCGGCGAGCGAGAGTGGTGTGAAAATGCTAGGCAACCGCTACTTTGTTTCTGATGGATTCCTAGGTCTTCCGGTTTCCTTTTTTTGAGTTCACGCAGGCGCAGAACGTACGTGCTAGTCGGCCGTCGGATGTAGTCTCTGTAGTGTGTTCAAATGCAACCGACACGGGGCGGCGTGAGCAGTTGGCTTTCATCGCCGCTAGTTCTTTGATGTCGGTTTGGTGTTTCACTTGCTTAAGTCTTAGTGCTGACAGAGCTGAGTACTAATTACACCATTTCTTTAAATGAGCTCTAAATGAACTATATGTGTCCAGTTCTCTAACGGAGAATGGAGACTGACTGAAAGTACTTTTTTTTCTGAGTGGGATGATGCAATCCCCTCTCGCTGCACCTCTTGTGAACCCATATGCAGCAAACTGTCTGAGCGGAGGAGAGGTCAAACCATAAATAATCTTGTACATAAGACAAACATTTACATATTTAATCAAGTTTGTACATACACTCACTTTATTAGGAACACCTGTGCAATCTAATGCAGTCTGATACAACAGCTCTGCCATGAAATCTACTCTTATTAAGATTATACATTTTCAGTTATTGTTGACATTGTCAGAAAGGTGATAATTCTACTTTATGTTCATTATATTGTATGTTTTATATTGATGTGTTCCTAATATTTTGTCCCCCTCATGTATGTTTAATAGGAACACTTCATCCTGACGGGGACATGACCAAATTTCATGACCATCTATATAATAGTTTTTGAGATATTTCAGTTTGGACGACCAACAGGCAGAGATTATCATCCCTGGAGTTTTGATGCTGGCTTAACTAAAACTCCCTTTCACACATAGAACAGTGTCATCATCATATTTATGAATGTACCTACCTGCCTAAACGTAACCGTGTCTCCTCCTCTGCTCCAGGCTCTAAACTTCAGCGGGCGTCTGAAGTATCTGCATTTGCAGGAGAATCCAGGAGCTGATGGGACCGTGGCTCCTCCACAGCTGGCTCTGTTCACCATCGCCACTCCTGTGCAGCCGCCGTCAGTCATGGAGATCCGAACCAAGACCCTCATCTTCCAGACTAAACACAGAATGGACTTTGCTCCCATGGGCATAGACACCAGGTGGGGCTTCGCATTTCTTTCTAGACTGGTGATGCGTTCACTGTCAGTGAGTCTAAAATGGGTTGGAACTATATAAACATGTAAATTACCCTCCTGTTACATTATTCCCTTGTGTTTCTTCTTTAATTTTCAGAGGGAAGCTGGTTTTGGGTTATTCAGAGATGGAGTTGGTCACAACAGGATCTGGCTACCAGTTCATCCACGCTGCTGACATGATGTACTGCGCTGACAACCACCTCAGGAGTGAGTTATCCGACAAGTGTAGTTTTTTTTGTGTCGATTATACACTCGTCCTGAACTTTATGTCACCACAGTGGATGTAGTTTTCTGACGTCAGCCTGTTCTGTCCCTCAGTGATTAAAACCGGAGACAGCGGCTTCACCTTCTTCAGGCTTCTGACCAAAACGGGACACTGGTTGTGGGTTCAGGCCTCCGCCAGGATCGTCTTCAAGGGAGGGAGACCAGACTTCATCATCGCTCGCCAGAAAGCCCTCACGTAAGCGTCAAAAATGTGTTTTCTGTTCATCCGCTGCAGGAGGAAAGTTTCTCCGTTTTTCACCTTAAATCTCAGTTTAACACGTGAAACCTACGAGCAGGATTTGTGACGTCACGTCTAGTTTGGAGCCGATCGTGGTCCAGTATTCAACTTACACACAAGTGTGATGTGGAAACTTGAACACTGAGAATAAACTTTACAGTGAAGGAGGAGACATCTTGTGTGCAGCTGTTAAACTTTTAATTTTAAGAATTTTTATCAGTTCGCTGAACTATTTTGTTATATTTCCCCAAAGTCCATTTAGTTCAAGTGTCATGATTCATTCAATCAACATTTCAAAACCAAAAGATATTCAGTTTACTGTGATACCAGAAAAAATAAACATCAATAGTTATATTTGAGCCGCTGGAACCAGTGAATGTTTTGGCATTTTGGCTTGAAAAGTAACTAAAACGATTAATCAATAATGAAAATAGATGTTTCAGATTAATTTTCTGTCGACAAATCGTTGCAGCTCTACATCATAGTATATACTCGACAGAAGGAAAGTTTTTTGTGGAAAAAAGCATCAGAAACAAAGTTTTATTCCAAGCAGAGTGTCTTTTATATATGTTAAAACATATCTGGAGGGGATCTAAAGCTCGATCTGTTCATGTATTGAAGCATTTTTAAGCTTTCTAAACTCTCTTATGTGTTACTTTTTGATATTTTGCCATAATCGTGGTTTTCAAAACTTTTGTCAAGTTTTTGGAAACATCACAGCACAGAAACCAGAGTCACAAATCATTTATCCAGAGGGAGATTCACCTGTTTTACAACCAGGAGATAATAAGCAACATAAACAGAAACTAAATCTAAGTAAACAAAAACAAAATTCAAGCAGCAAACGACTAAAAGTGATGAAGCTGTTAGTGTCGATGATGGTCACATGACTGGATGTAACATCTCGGTATTAACAGTAAATACAAGATGAATAGATGAAGTTTGAAAGAAAAGATAAATAGATCAACTTGAGAGGTAACAAAATGTGCAGATTTACAAAAAAAAGTAAGAAAAAAGTGAGATATGGACATTTTATTATGTTTTATATGCTGCAGATTTTAGATTTTTATTTTTTTTGCTCGTTTCTGCCATGTTGATTTTATTTCTGTATCTTTGTTTTCATTGTAACTTTAGTGTAAAGCACTTAAATGTGTTACAACTACTTTTTATTATTACTATACGTTACATTTTTTATTTAAATGGCGTCTAATTTCCATCGTTGGTTGTCTACTCTTTCCCGCAGAAATGAGGAAGGAGAGGAACACCTGCGCCAGAGGAGACAGCAGCTCCCCTTCAACCTCACTACAGGTGAAGGTGTCCTCTATGACTTCTCTCTGGATGCCTTCTCCATCCCCGGTCCTCCTGGTCCCAGTTCTCTGGACACCACGGAGCCCACAACGGAGAGACCTCTGGACCCCACCTCTCTCCTGGGATCGCTACGCCGGCAGGACCACTCTCTTTACACCCAGCCGCAGACAACCAGCCCCCAGCTGCCCATCTTCTCCCAAACAGACGACCCTGATTTCGACCAGCAGCTCTTTGAACAAGCCTTCCTGGACAGCCATGCTCTGCTGAGCGTGCCGGGCCAGCTCCAGGCTTCGCAGAAGAGGTCCAGCATGGGCGACCTCACGTCACAAGCCATGATCGACTCGCTGGAGGAGATCTTGGGAGATATGGGGGATGGAGGGATAGAGGGCCTTGAGGTGGAGGAGACGGAGCAGAGGGACTGGGAGAACACCCTCGCCAGGATGAACAAAGAAAGAGAAGATGCCTCGAGGGAACTGAATCACATCCTGGCCAACGACGTGTTCTCGTACGTGGAGGAGGCTCTGAGGAGAGAGACAGGTGGGTATGTGCAGGGTTCGGATCAGAACGGGCCTCACGTCGCCGAAACTCAGATTCAAGTGCAGCATCCTGCGTCTGCATTTTCAAACCACGAGCATCAGAGGCAGAAAACGACGGACAGGAAATCTAACGGGAGCGGATTCACGCAGCAGACTCATTCAGCTGGACTGAAAGGTGTTTCTGAACGGGCGGCGCCTGCACAGTGTCGTAACACACAGCAGGGACTCACCTCTCCGCTGTGGCCTCCAAACAGCAGCGGCGCTCACCACCGTGGCACCCAAATGACTTCTACACAATCCTGCCGCTCTGCTCATTCACAGCCTGAAGCGACAGATCAGTCATGGCCGCCGTTTACACAAAACTCCCACTACCAGAGTGCACAATATACGCTAAACCACACAGCAGCTTCACAGCAGACTCACGTGGATCCGCAGTCTTCTGGTGTGGCCACGTGGCAACAACAGCAGCAGCAGCAGCAGCAGCTGCCGCAAGGTTTTCACCATCACACACTCACACATTCCTCACACACGCCAGGCGGTGTGAACTCAGCAGCTCAGTCCTTCCAGCGCAGCCCGCAAACGCAGCGATTATCCGGCAGCTGCATGTATGAAAAAAGAGACGGTCACATACCGAACCCCGCTACTGTCCCTCCTCCCCGACGAAACGGTCCTCTCCTGGGACCCGCAGGCTCCAGAGGATGCGCACATGTCACAGGGCCAAACACAAACTCTCCCTTCATCGGAGGCATCTGGCCCGCCGCTCCTAACCAGGGCGGCGTGATGCAGTCCTCCGGTCCCAAAACTCACATGGCAGCCTGCACAGATGTGGGCAACATCAGTCTGGGTCATCTGAGCGGAGACGACTCAAATTATCCTCCTGAGAATGGGTCGATACAGTCGTCGTTCTTCTGTTGGAGCGGTGAAGCTCAGGTAAGACACGACTGCAGTTAGAACTAATCACGTTTTAAGTATTTTGAGGTCATTTGGGGGGAAAATAAAGGGACTGAATGTCTGTCCAACGACTGAGCATGTAATCATTAACTCAGGCCTGGCTCAGATTACAGGATTACTCAAACAAGTACTTCCCAAATCTTTGTTCACATGGTTCTGATTTGTCTTGGAAAAACCATTATTTATGAGGGGGGGGACCCAAAAATTCCTGCAAGCCATCGATAGCGCTGGGCGTTGTTATTGGATTTGCTGCTAGGTAGCATCTGCCTGCAGCTCGGTGAAACTAATACTAGGACTGAAAACGACAAGATTCACCACCGTAGAAGAGTCCTGCAGACTTACACAACACACCCTCCTGATATTCTTACCCTAACCATCTCACTCCACATGCCTAAGCAACCTAAGCAACCTAAGCAAGTGGATGTGTCAGGTAGTAAACTGGTAGACAGATAGACCTACTGGGGCGGCTCTGGACAAGGTGATGAAAGATGAGGACAGGAAATGGTTTAGAAAGGTGCTACTGAAAGATTTATAATGACGGTTTTTTAATATTTCCGTGATTTTCGGGGTCCCGTTCATATGCGAGACACTAATAAAAACTTCATTCATTCAAAATCTTTAATTGTTCTAATTGGGAACCACATATCACTCCATAGTTGCTGAATTTATCCGACATTGACTCAGGTCACAACAGTAAAATTGATCCACGGTGGTGAATCTTCTCCTAATTTTAGTTTCACTGAGCTGCAGTCAGACGCTACCCAGCAGCAAATCCAATAACTGCACCTGACTGCTGAGCGATCAATGGCTTCTGGGTATTTTTGGGTCCCCCCCACATACGACACAACCAGCCTTTATGGTCTTACAAGACAACGGAGTCATATAAGCCGGATCCAGAATGCTGTGTGTACATTTTTTAAACAACACTACAAAAAGTCAAAAACTAAAGAAAACCATTTTGAATTATTGTCAGATTTACAGACCTACATGTTTACAACAAAATTCATAAATTACTGACAGATCTTGACATTGTTTGCTCTGACAGTCACTATTTCTGACCTTCAAGCTTCGAGCTGTTGGTGATTTTGATGTTTATTCCCACATCAAGTGATGTCACTTGAGTCAGCGTGATGTCACTTGAGTCGGCGTTGGTCAGGGTTGAAGACCACGAGTTTGAAAATGAAACAGATCTGAGGGTGTGGAGGTAGAAAGGAGTGAGGTTAGCAGACCTCTGCAGCTCCAGGCTACATTAGCAGCTACTAGCATAACACACCTGAATCTCTGACTGAGCTGCTGTTGGTTGAGTTGCATTGTGGGTAATGTAGGCGCCAGGTTTTGACAAGGTAGTAGAATGCGTGGAATATCTCTGATTTTACTGGATCAGTTTTGATCTTTTCTTTAAACTGTCCATCATGAGTCCAACGTGTTATCGTTTAATGCATCAATTTATATAAAAATCCAGATTTTAAATTATACATAACAGGTTTGAAGTTATTATAGTTCTAGTTTATTATAGTTCCAGACCTGATTTCTCCTCCTTAGATGTCAAAAACTGGCCTAACTTCCCACAATTGAGCCTGACCAAACACTTCTCTTTTATAATAATAACAATAAAGTTTATTTATAAAGCCCTTATCAACACCAGCAATTACAAAGTGCTTTACAGGGCAGTCAAGGACAGATACACACACACACACATCCCCACATATATGACATTAAAAACAAACATCAGTAAAAAAATAAATAAATATTATAAGAAAGTTTTATAATAAAAGTGAGTTTCCAGAAGAATTTAATTTGCAAGTCTGAGACTTTCTTTTCAGCGTAACGATCAGATAATCACAGCTTTTCTCTTCTTTTCTTCCACAGATCCCCAAAGTTCCCCTGAATGGCGTTATCGACCCGTTCGTCTTCCCTTCCCTTCCTACTGGGAGCATCAACCTTTCCCAAAACGCCGGCCCGTAGCCGCGCTCGGATTCTGGACTGACTGAAGCACTTCTGAGATTATTCCTCCAGATCTGCCTCCACACAAACAATATCCAAGGATCATTATATTTTATACATGTAGTGTCTGCTGTGGCTCACAGAGAATTATTAACCTTCTCATTTCAAACCAAAAAAAAAAAAGTCTTTACAGTCTTTTGCTGATAACGCAGGTTTAAATCTTCAAATATTTATCAAGCAACCTTTTCCAATAATTAGCTTAAAACACATTTACATATATATGCTGCAAGTAACCGACGATGTTGAAGTATGCTGTCGGCAGAACGGAGGAAGCTGGAAACAACAGGATTTATTGCACGTAGAGAAATCTTGACTTCAGTTCTCCTGTATCACATAAACTGTGAGGAATAAATTAAATGTACAACTACTCTTCATTTAGAAACATTTCATATCAGTTTAACTCTTCCTGTGAATCTGTGAAACACTTTCTCAACTTCTTACAAGTATCTCTGCTTCTTTTAATATCCATTTATATCCAGTTTATGTGCAGTTTATATCAGTGTGTTCTTTGAGCGGCATTTAGAGGATACATCTAGAGCTGCAACTAACGATTGTTTTCATTATCGATTAATTGATTAGTCGTTTGGTCTATAAAATGACTTAAAGATATTTAGTTTACTATCATAGAAGATTAAACAAACCAGAAAATATTCACATTTGAGAAGCTGGAATCAGAGATTTTAGACTCAAAACAATTAATCTATTGTCAAAATAGCCGCCGATCAATTTTCTGCCAATCGACTAATCGATTAATCGTCTATACACATCAAGCCATGGACTCTGTAGTATCATTCAATCATATATTTGACTTTAAAAGCAAAGCAAATGTTTGCTGTTTAGTGTTTGATCAAAGTAAACGCAGCTTCTTCTTCTTCTCCTCCTCCTCCTCCTTCTCCTCCTCCTCCTCCTCCTCCTCCTCCTCCTCCTCCTCCTTCTTCCTCTGAACCCAACCAAAGGGAGTTTGTTGTTTTCAGCTTTAATCAGGTTGGTTTTGCTTTTGTCTCCAAAGACGTTTGGATATATTCAGCTGTGAAACTAAAGAGACTGAAATGTAGGAACTAATCTTTTCCCAAACTTTGTTGGAAAGAACTGTGAGCCAGATGTTCCACATCTGACCATTTCAGAGTTATAGTTACATTTAGACTTGCCAATTATCTGGCAATCAATTTTCAACGAACTACAACTTAGTTTTGTATTGATTAAGCATGTTTGACATGAAACGCACACGATACAGTATTAAAATACTGTAATAAAAGATTCTACTTGAGCATTTTTTCCCTCCCTCACTACCCACCATTGATGTGTCCTTGAACAAAGGCAAACAACACTAAATTATCTAAGATAAACATTCTGTAGATAAGTTTAGAGATCAGCTTTAACAGAAAACTGAAAAGGTTTTTGCCAATATGGGCTGAAATAAGTTCAAAATGATACACAGCATTAACTCTCACATCATAATACATTTTGTGAAATACTTAACTTTAAGTCCCCCTATTTAGCATTAATAAGCAGTATATAAGCACTTAATAAAATAAACTGTTTATAACAGACTATAATGTCGTTATAAGCAGATATAAGGACATTTTTAAGTGTTTATTAGTGAATACAGGTGATTTTAAGTGTTTGGTACTGGGATATAATAAATGATTGATTACACAATATAGCACAGCTGTAATCATATTTAATGATATATGATTACATGCATGAACAAATCATTGCAGTGTTATAAAACGTTTACACACAGTCATGTCGACATGTTGAATACTTTAAATCCCCTTATTTAGCTTTTATAATCATTTATAATAAAAACAGTTAATAAATGGTTTATAACACGCTATAATGTTGTTATAAGCAGATATAAGTGTTTATTAATGTATTTTTCAACAACTCTATAATCCTCTTGCGCACACCCATAAATTAAAAGGTTAGTAATGAACGACAATATAGTTAAATACAGTTGTAATAATGTAAAATACGTTGTAATTCTTACAATTACTAATAAACACTTAAAATGTCATTATAACTACATTATATTTATACAGTAAATATTAAATGTTTGTATACTGCTTATAAATACTTAATAAGTGGACTTAAAGTAAAGTTCATTCTTGACCTCAGATATAGTAATTTGATTTTAAAAAAAAAAAGGTTTAACTCAAGGTCTACTTACTAGATTTCTCTCGGGTGCTTTCAGCCGCATCTCATGACCTTCATCAGCAGATGAAGTTTGCTCAGTTTTCATGGACAGTGACCAAAGCGTCTAAATAAATAAATAAATACAATATAGTAATTTAACAATAATTCGTAATTTATAAATACTTAATATTTTTATACAGCTGTTTTAAATTATATTGTCAATCCTACATTATTTTGTTTATATATTATATGTAGTTATAGTTGTTGACAAATACATTGATAAACACTTAAAAATGTCCGTATATTTGCTTACAGATCCAGTGTAGCTTGTTATAAACCATTTATTAATTGTTAATATGCTGCTTATAAATGCTAAATTACAGTGTATTTCAGTTTAAACAGTGAATCATCAACTCATGGTGTTTATGAGGAGTAATGAACTCATGGCAGTCAAAGATAATGTTTCAACCAGTATAATTTCATAATTTCAGAGGACTTTGTAATGTTTTGACCTCTACACACGGATATGGGAGAGACGGCAGCTCTAATGCTCACTGTGAATGGATCTAAACTGGGGGGAGTGTGATTCAGAACTGTGTAAACAAACTGCACACTATATAAATCATGTATCCATCTCAGCTTGCATCAAAGAAAAAAAAACTTGTTTGTCTTGTCAAATCTGATCATATTCAGGAAGTAAGATGCTCTACATTTATGCATTTTTGCCTGTAGCACATATTGTATTATTCTGCTTCTGTAATTATCGGTCCTGTTACACTCTGTAGCTGCTTTGTGCTCCTTGTGTACAAGATAAAAACCGTTGGGGGACAAGTCTAATTTATGTTGCCATTAAAAGAGTTGTAACCCCCGCCGTTAGCCTCGTGTATTATTCCCTATGCCACACATGAAGTGTTATCTCCACAGTTCATGTAAGGACACTGTCCTGATTGTATTCAAACAGCGTCATCAGCTGACATTATAACACCAGGATGCAGAGCAGGTATCAGGCTAAACCCATTGTGATCATGTGGTCTGTGTGGATCCATTCAGCGGCTCCAGTGCCAACTTGTATTGTTATCTGTGGCGTATCTGTGGGCATGATGGCACATATAATGTTTTTGTTCCAGCCTTCCTGCTCCCATATCATCCCTCCTCTGAGATATGTGCTCCCACAAGACATTATGTAACCGCCAGCAGACTCCCTCCTCTTGTCTGCCCTCACGCTGCATGTTCCCCCCGAAGTCTCTGCAGTCTCCTCTGGGCAGGATTGTGTCTGCGCACTTCATTGGATAGATATAACCTCATAGGCAACACACTGTAATAAAAATGTAAGTGATAGGAGGGTAAACTCCACTGTCCTGTACAAAAATGTATTTAAAAGTTTATCTGAAGCTAATATGAAACTTCAGTCGTCCAAATGAGTCAATTCAAGTAGATATCTTTCAATGTTACAGTCTTTTTAGTGCAAAAGTCCCTCGTTATGTTGCTATACTTCCACCGCAGCTCAACAGGGAAACACTGAGGAAACACAAAGAGGGAATTCGATGCTAAAAAGACTGTAAATGTGTCAGATATCCACTTGATATGACTAACTCAGACTGCTGAAGCTGAATATAAGCTTCACATCAACTTTTAAATACATTTTTGCACAAAATGTGGATTTTGTCCCCCATCGCTTACATCGAAAACACATTTGAAGGGGATCTCTTAATAGCCAGTATGAACAAGAGGCACAATTACAGCGAGGAAAACCTCTTTCACTGTTCATATGGGCACCTGATTGTTGTTTTAAGACACACTTAAACTGTAAGACTATCCTTCAACGACTATTGATTCCCTTTAAAATGGAAGCTAACTGACAATAGAGGTTAATGTCTCTCTTCCTGTTGCGGTCATTGAATACACCTTCTTTCCTTTCGGAAACAAAGAGGTTAATGCATCCTACCCTCAGCTCAAGAGGGGTGGTTAGAGGGGTTTCCCTGGAAAAAAAAAAGTGAGCAATCACCCAATGCAATGCTAAACCATTATTCTGCTTTTTGGAAAATATGCAGAAGACCTGTGTTTTAGCTGTTTTCTTTAAAAGCTGTCTAAGTCCAGTCCTGAAATCCAAGCTGTCCCTGAAGAAAAGGCTGACTGGTTTGTCTGATTGAGGGATTAAAGGCAAGGAAAAATAAAGTAACCCAATATCACAATCAACTGGACCCGATGCGTCGTTCTCACGCGAGGAATCTGATGCTCCATTAAGAGCAAAAGAAAGAGAGGAAGACAGCTTATGAGAAAAAAGGAGAGATGGAGGGAGGGAGGGAGAGAGGAAGTGGCTCTAAAAACAAATGACTGCTGTGGGAGTTGGTTCATAAAAGCTATTAAGGCAGAGCGGTTCAGCTGTAGTGAACAAAAGGTGGACTAGTGGGGAAACAAATGGAGGTGATATTTATGAACTTTCTGTGAACTTCCTGTCATTTCCACTGGAATTAGTCTTGATATAAAATGTTTTGCAGGCTTTTCTCAGTCAGTTGGAAACATACTGTATGTCAGAGTTCAGTAACACTATATAAATTGTCTATATTTTTCTTATTTTAAAAGAAAGTTGTCGGCTTGTTGTCGTCATTGAATCTGCTGCACATGTATTTAAATGTGAGTGTGATCAGTGGTGGAACAAATCGTACAATTTAGAGGTTGTTATACAATACTGTGCAAAAAATTTTTAGGCACTTTAGATGTTTAGATTCTTATCCATTATGCAATACGATCAGGGAGGCGTCTGATCAGTCCCAGATTTATTCTGCAGCATGACAACAACTCCAAACATGCAGCTAGAGTCATAAAGAACTATCTTCAGCCACAAGAAGAACAAGGAGTCTTGCTACAGATGGTTTGACCCCCACAGAGCCCTGATGTCAACATCATGGAGTCAGTCTGGGATCACATGAAGAGCTGAGAAGCAGCTGAGACGCCGAAATCCACAGAAGAACTGCGGCAACTTCTCCGAGATGCAGGAACAACCGACCTGCCGAGTACCTGAAACACAGGTGAACCGAGGAGAACTGCTGCTGCTCACAGTAAATGTTGATTTAATTTAGGTTTCTGCTGTTTACTGCACAAAAGTATCCATGGCGTCACTTTTGAAAGCATCCTCACTTTACTTCAAGGGCCTAAAACTTTTGCACAGTACTGTTCTTCACTTGAATTTTTCCCTTTTGTGCTACTTTATACTTCTAGCTGGTTAAACTTCAAATATTTCCTGCAGCCTTCCAGCCTCTTCACACTGTTCAATTATAGACTGTCTGAGACGAAAGTTGACAGTCATGAGAGAAACGTGGTGAAATCTTCGGTCATAAATCCAAAACGGTGCTCTTTGATCACACTGACATCCGATTTGGAGCTCTGGCGACCAAAAACAGCCTGTATAGTAAATAATGAGAGATTTTTGGACACAGACTACACACCAAAAGTCTCTGGATCAAGATTTTACCCAGTTTGGATGAATATAGCACCAATACAGCATTGGATTAACTTTGCCAAGTAGTAATCTGTTATTTTGACTCAGTGTTACACACAACAAGCTCAAGTTTTTTAGGTGAAAACTGTCACAGATGTGTTGTTTCTTGTACAAAAGAATGATCATATGACTTCCAGAAGTACACATAACAATCAATAACAAACTGTGATGGAAGTTTAAAGAGAATAAAGTAGATTATAAAGCTTTAGTCTGGGTAAATAACTCATCAATAACATAAAAAGTAACACTAAAACTGGATCAAAAACTGGGCAACGTTAACCCAGTATTGTGTTGGTGCTGTATTGACACAGACTGGGTAAAGTGGTTTTTAGTTGTGGGAGTTTTTAGCAGTTTACCAAACAGAGATTTCCCCTCTAAACTTCTCACATAGTTTCATTTACATAACTGTCTGAGACTCAAAGAGGTAAAATTTCACAATATTTTACAAAAAATGCAAAGATCAGAGAAGAATCCATGAAATAAATCAAATTTATGAATTTATGTAACAGCATTTTTCTATTTTTCTCTCCCATTAATCATCTTTTAATATCGATGTATCCACATCAACCAGCTGCAACTGTAAAATACAACTAAACGTATTCATTAATGCATCAGAACTAACTGATCTAATCAAGTCATATTGATTATCCATCACAGGGGACATTTTTCTGCAGGATGAATACTTTTACTTTTGGATCTTTACATAAACATGGCTGATAATACTTCTATACTTTTATTTAAGTAAGATTTGCTGCTGAAATGTCGGATTTTTCACTTGTATTTGAGTATTTTTACATAGTTTTATTGATCCTTTGACTTAAATAAGGGCTCTGAAGTACTGCTTATGGCACACAGTATCTCTGTTCTGATACTGCAACAGAAAACAGTTAAACCCATTTACACCTGAACACCAGAATGTCTCTTTGACTCCATCATGTGGCAGAAAACAGAACTACAGTTAATAAATTCAGAGTTCAAATTAGACTTTATTATCACTGAAGACCATAAACAAAGTGTGTTTACTCGTGCAGTGCAGATAAACAGATAAAAAACATACAAAGACATAAAAACATACATCATACATGTTGATTGTTGCACAAGTAATAAAGAAATAATAAAGAGGCGTTTAGAAGTTTTCCTCAACTATGATCCATGAAAGGTAAAAGAAGAATAAATGTCACTGTAATATACACAGAACTCTTGTAGATTAGATGTTTTCTCTTTGTTTTGTTTTTGTTATTTGTGTTTTTTTTTAAATTAATTATTATTGTTGTTGATATCACCCTTGTGTCTTAGTATCATTACTACCTCTGATAATGTTAAACTCATCCTACAGAATGTGTTTTTTTTTAATTCAGTCATATGTTTATAGGCTTATGAATGAGTGTGAAAACCTTTATTGAAAAATTCCATAAATAAATCAAATATTTTGTACACAGAACTCGAAACGAAACAAACAGAACAAAAACAGGAACAAAAGACAGTAAAACACAGTAAACTGATAAAATAAATATAATAAATTAAATCCAGATTTCAGCTCATGACCAAAAACAGGAAACCACAGAGTTCTTCAGAACTGGGATCATGGTGGGGTGCCCCCCCCCCCCCCCACCTGTGAGCCTGAACAAGATCAGGTTCACAGAGACTGGTGACTATCCCAGCATACACTGGGCGATCACCAGTCGATCACATGGCTCCATTGAAGACAAACACAGCAAATCTCATCCTCTGACATGATGAAATAAGCTCGCCTATAATCTTCTGGTCTTCTAATGTCAATAAACGGTGTAGAAAAGAATGTCAGCTACAAATCTATGGATCATCCCACAGAATAAACTGGTTTGGTTTCATTCTGTCATTAAACAACCTGCTTTAAACTGGTTTATGTGAACTTGTTCTGCTCTCGTCTGCCTGAAGATGGAGCTGTTGCATCATGTGTCGGACAGTCTTCAGTCTTTGGCCCTTTACTTACTGAGTAATGTCCCCCAAGAGGAAAGTCTTTCTCACTGCCAGTGCAAAAACATGACACATGCTTACTGACTGAGGAGTTGCATCAGCTGTTAGCAAGAAACTGCAGAGTGATGAGTAATGTTAGCACGTTGATCCAATCCAGAGGTGGAGTCTGTTGAAAATGTGGGAAAGAGAGAAGCACTCTTCTCTTTTTAATCAGGGAGTGTATGAGCATATATTTAAGGTTCACAAATTCAGAAAAAACTAAACTACGCAGAATCCAAAAACTATATTGACATTGTTCAAATTCAATATGCTAAACTGAAAAGTAAAGTGAAAGAAAAGAAATGTATTTGCTCTATTTCTGCTTCACAATATCTCATTGCATTTAGAAAAAGTACATTTTGAGACAAAATTGGCTCTAAATGAGGTAAAAACAGCAGTGGAAGAAGTATTCAGATCCTTTACTCGAGTAAAAGTATCAATACAGCAACGTATAAATACTACAAGTAAAAGTCCTGCATGAAAGATCCTACTATAGTAAAAGTACATAAGTATTATGAGCTTGATGTAGTTAAAGTATTGCTGTAAAAGTACATAAGTATTATGAGCTTGATGTAGTTAAAGTATTGCAGTAAAAGTAGTGGTTTGGTCCCTCTGACTGATATATTATTATATATGACATCATTAGATTATTAATAGTGAAGCATCAGTGTTAGAGCAGCATGTTACTGTTGTAGCTGCTGGAGGTGGAGCTAGTTTACACTACTTTATATACAGTTAGCTAGTTTAGTCCAGTGGTTCCCAACCTAGGGGTCAGGGACCCTCCAAAGGGTCAGCAGATAAATCTGAGGGGTCGTGAGATGATTAATGGGAGAGGAAAGAAGAAAAAACAAAGTTCTGATACACAAATCTGTTTGCAGTTTTTTCTCTAATCTTTGATTTTTGCTGAAATATTGGATCATTTGAACATTTATTGAAATGAAAGCATGTGAGAAGTTTAGAGGGAAAAATCACTATTTGGTGGAGCTGTTAACAACTCATAGACATGTGAAATGTGACCCCGACTACACACTGCTTTTTGTAAGACGTCAAAAGACAAAAAGGTTGGAAACCACTGGTTTCATCTTTAACAATGTGTTGTATTTTAAAAGCTTGTTATATTATCCATTGTGTCAAATCTTCATCTGAAAAGTAACTAAAGCTGTCAGATAAATGTAGTGGAGTAGGAAGTATAAAGTAGCATCACTGGGTTCGGAGGATGTAAATGTGTCTCAGCTCTTTTTATTTCGGCTGCAGGAAATAAAATAACTCCTGTAAGGAGTCAGCAGGTAGATTTAACACTTCAGTCAGTTAATAATACATGGACACATTTACAGGCAGCTACAGTTTGTGTACCGGGAGAGTAATTTCTGCATAAGTTAAATGTGAAGTGAAACAAAAAGCTTAGATTAGTTTTCTAGGTCAGTGAAGGACTTCAAATGGCTCTCATAGTTATTTCCTGGATGCAGTTTTCAAAGGAAAGATCTGGATCAAAGGTGGAAGCGAGATCTTTGACAGAATCGTCAGGGGGGACTGAACAGATACCAGAACTGAGAGAAGAGGGAGGAGGTCTTTAACTGAGAGGATATTCATTTATTCATTTAAATGTTACACTGAGTGAATGATGAATGAGTGGCTGACTAGTGATACTTTTTGTAACAGAACAGACGTCAGGACGACGGTAGAAATACAGGATTTAATAGAAGTTGTTGCTTTAATATTAAAAATATGCATCCAGAAGAAGAATTCTTGATTTGCAGATGGATCCGTTTACTTGTTTCTCTCATTTTTGGGGCATGAACTTCCTTTTCTTCAGTGTTGAAGCTTCCAAATGCTTCAAATCTTATTGTTTTCTTTGCAGGCAGCCAACCAGCGGCCTGTGGACCAAATCCGGCCCTCTAATGACAAATATCTGATTGATCCCCTGATTGAAGACAAAGTTTAAAGTCTTGAATTTTCCAGCCTACAGCAGCATATATAACAGAGCGAACCTCCTCGGTGTCTTCATCTCTCCTCAGAGTCACCACACAGAGAGGAGAGAGGAGCGGCGAGAACAAACGCTCGACTCGGGTGGAAACTTGAAGGAGGCGTCGCACACAGGAAGTGTTACGACCCAGGAGGACGCTGGGAGAGGAGGTGAAAATTGTGAGACTCCTGGGAGAAACAGGAGCGATGGAAAAGCAGATGTGCAACACACTGCAGCTCCTCCCTGTGGGCCTTACTCTTTTTTTTTAAACAACTTTATTTACAAACAGAGAAGGAGAATAACAGACACGCTGCACGTAACAGCTCCTCAAATTATGATAAATTATACAATAAAACAAAACATCAAATGTGCTTCACAATGTTTGTAGCAGATTTTTTGTGCTTTTCAATTACAGAGTTTGTATAAAACTGACACACTGAAGAAGTTTTATATTATCAATCATTCTGTTATCAGTATTAACAGAATAAAATAAATATAAAACCATGTTTTCTGAAAAATAAATACATTTGCTAAAGCAGCCAAACATCACAAAGACGTCAAACGTGTTAAGATGTTTGTGTTTGCATGTTTTTTAAAGCATGTGGACACAAAATCGTAGCAATACTGGTGCAATATAGACAAATACTAACTAAGCTTTAAAGGATGGATTCACAGTTTTTCAAACACTGAAACAGGTTTTTCTGTCCATGATCATTCCTCCTCCTCCTCCTCCTCCTCCTCCTCTTCCTCATACTGACTGAAAGATCCTCACAATGTAAGTGATGAGGGACAAAATCCACAACCCTCGTTTGTTCGAAGCTAATATGAAGCTTCAATCGTCGAAATGAGTCAAATCAAGTAGAAATCTTTCAAAGTTACTGTCCTTTTAGTGCCAAATTCCCTCTTTTTTCTTCAGGGAAACACTGTCCGAGGAATTACAAAGAGGGAACGTGATGCTAAACAGACTGTAACATGATTTGACTCAGACTGATTACAGCTGAAATATTATATCATCAAATAAACTTTAACTCATGAGAACCCGGATCCATTTCTCCTTAAAGGAAAACTATGGGGAATATAAAACAGACCAAATGGACCACAAGGAACACATTTCTGTGTCATAACGATATTTCTCTAACTTGTTTTATATCAGTTTGTTGAATAAATGTGGTCAGAACAGGTTAAATGTAATACAGGACGTCTTATTAAAGCATCAGAATTGTTAAATGGGTTGAAACTTACGTTTAGTAACAAAAAACAAGCTTTTTAACATTAGCTAGTTCTGTCACATCTGCTGACCAGGCCGTTTAGGAAGTGATGTCATTAGTACACAGATTCACACATTGTCACATGACCGCACCAGGATGTTCAGCAGATGTCACTTTAGGGACTTCATGAGTTAAAATCAAGGATAAAAGCTGTATAAGGAATTTTCCAGAACATTTAGAAAGGGTTGGTGACACCTGTGTCACCACAGGTTCTTATGGGTTAAATGCATTTTTGCACAAAAGGAGGATTTGTGAGCATGTTTGGAGGTTGATTTTCTAAGGGTCAGTATGAAAAAACAAACAAAAAACAACCTGGAAACAGCTGTTTTGCTCTTAATTTCTCCTAAAAGAAGAATTGAGAACAAGATTTTTTCATCTTTAAAGTCATAGTTTTGCAAAATTTATGTACAAATCTGCCTTAATTTACTTTTTTTGCACATTTCAGATTAGTTTTTGGTCAAAAAAAAGATGAGATGAGTTTAAATTTGAAGTGTCTATAAACTATTTCATGGTCTTCTCTTATAAAATACATTTCATATCGTCAAAGGTAAAGTTACAGGTAGTGAATGAAACATCCGTCACACAGACATCGTGTTTTTGTCCTCACGTCTCACCTCTCACTCCTTCTTATTAAGAGAGATACATTTTTTTTTGGTGAGACTTTCTTTCTCTGTCAAAGAAATTATTCATAATTTTCAATCAGCAATTCGTCAGTGTTTAACAGTAATTGAATTTTGATTCGGGGGCAATTATTCATCATTTAAGGTTATTTGCATTAATTTGAAATATTAATGGGTTCTTTTGGGTGAAAGAGAGGAGATGAGTATTTTGGTCACAGAGGAGCTCCACCACTCCAGGCACATCATCCACCGACATTACCCAGCATCCCCTGCAACGTCTGCGGATAGATCGAAGTCAAGAGTCTGTAGATGTTCTCTGCTCTCGGGATGATTTTACAGAAGCAGAGAAGAGCTTAAGAGGAAAAAAAAAATCCTGTCCTGCTTCTTTGAAAATGTTTCCTCAAAATTGTAATTGCAAATGATGATTTTCCACGAAATCCGGTGATCTGAGTTTCCTCCGTCAAACATATGCGTTGTCATGGTAACGATGACATTTACCTTTCAGACTCAGGTTCTTCCCCTTTTTGTTGTCAAACTTTCCAGTTTTATGTTTATTATTTCTCACACTGTTTATGTACCCGTTGGCTGAGAGATTAGACTTTTTCAGCGAACTGTACAAACATATGCAACCAATCAATCAATCAATCAATCAATCAGTGTTTCTTGTTATGGTGACATCAGTCATAAAGACGATCGTACTGCACTTAAGTACAGTTTTGAGGTACTTGTATTTTACTTGAGTATTTCCATGTGATGCTACTTTCTACATTTCAGAGGGAAATATTGTACTTTCTACTCCACTACATTTATTTGACAGCTTTAGTTACTTTTCAGATGAAGATTTGACACAATGGATAATATAACAAGCTTTTAAAATACAACACATTGTTAAAGATGAAACCAGTGGTTTCCAACCTTTTTGGCTTTTGACGTCTTACAAAAAGCAGTGTGTAGTCGGGGTCACATTTCACATGTCTATGAGTTGTTAACAGCTCCACCAAATAGTGATTTTTCCCTCTAAACTTCTCACATGCTTTCATTTCAATAAATGTTCAAATGATCCAATATTTCAGCAAAAATCAAAGATTAGAGAAAAAGTCCAAAAACTGCAAACAGATTTGTGTATCAGAACTTTGTTTTTTCTTCTTTCCTCTCCCATTAATCATCTCACCACCCCTCAGATTTATCTGCTGACCCTTTGGAGGGGCCCGACCCCTAGGTTGGGAACCACTGGACTAAACTAGCTAACTGTATATAAAGTAGTGTAAACTAGCTCCACTTCCAGCAGCTACAACAGTAACATGCTGCTCTAACACTGATGCTTCACTATTAATAATCTAATGATGTCATATATAATAATATATCAGTTATTGTACTTCTACTTTAATACTTTGAGTACATTTTGCTGCTAATACTTTTACTTTTACTTATCTGAATCCGTATCTGAATTCTTCTTCCACCACTGAAGACAACAGTGAAAAATAGAAACAGTTTTGTTTATTGTGTTATTTTCTGTATATTTTGTTACACCAATGTCAAAATGTCACACATGAAAACTAAAACAGACACATCAGTAGAGCTCAGAGACTGTCATGAAGATAAAGATAGAAGTATCCCTGGATGAACTCATCCTCCTTAACAACGTGTGTATTTTAGGCGTTTTCAACAAGACTGTTAAGTACGATAAATCAAAGTTTTATTGTTTCTGCTCCTCCCTCACACGCATGTAGCAATAATCTGGCTCTGCACATTTGGGAGGGAAACTCTGTTGATACTTTCAAACCAGGTTGTTTTTTCTATGACTATTCCTAATTACACCAGCTGGGAACTCAAATCACTAATTGTTTTTCTCTTTAACATGAAGCTACTCCAAACCTGTTATAGCTTTATGATCTCTGTTTTAAAATCAATAACCTAAACCTTGTGTTGTAATATTAACATTACTACCGGTTAGCAGTGTGCCCGAATACAAAAACATTATTCGACAAAGCACAAATAGTGGGTTTTATACGAATATTTGTTTCATACAAATATTTTAAAAGTTATTTGTTGGGGGTGTTCCCCAGAGATAAAGCTGAGCTACTGACACATGCAAAGTGGTCCCAACGGATTCTCCATCACCTGTTGTTCCTCTTCTCCTTTCCACAAAGTTAGGTTGTAAAAAATAGGCAATAAATGAAAAGTGCAAAGCAATAATCGCCTTTGAAGTTCCTCCCTACATGTTACACGGTGTGCTGTCTCTGTGTTATAGTGTATAAACAGGTAGAGGTCTGTTTGCAATGAGGCGATGAGTAAAGTTTTAGTTCAGTCGTCTATGATCTGGGAGACTCCAGTTCAAGACCCGGTGTGGGGACCTCCTTCATAAGGTAGTTTATTCATGAACACTTATTGTAACACTTTAACTTTATAAAATTAATAGCGTCATAAAAACAAAAACAGAATTTTAAGCCTCTTTCCACTTTTATTCGAATACAAATACAAATACTGGGATCTCTGCACATCCCTATTACCGGTATATATATGTGTGTGTGTGTGTGTGTGTACTTTTACTTGTATTATCGTGTGCTTCTTTTTTCTTCTTTCTGTTGTCATTTTTATTGACTTGTGCAGAGACTCTTGATGATTGTTGAATGTTTCCATGTCTTATGAACCAACTGAAAGTAAAGAAACTGTATCAAACTTTTTGAAACTACATTGAACATGCAAAACTTTAATGCACATACAGACCAGCAGACACACATCAACACTTTCCCCCAGGATAATAGGCAATCCTATGGTGTTATGGGAGCGATTACAGTAGGTGGTGCTATGGCTCAGATCCAGTATTGACACATGGATGTGTTCAGGACTCTTTTCAAGCACAAAAGGTTTGGGTCTCTTAGGACCATGTATGCCTGAGTTATGGACGTTTCAATTTTCATGGTGAAGGATCGAAATTCGCCACCCAGCCACGCCCCCTTGGCAATGTCGAAAACTCACTGTTTTGATAACTTTTCATCTCCCGGGTCTGTAGATGATACTGACTGAATCTGAAGTCGCTGAGGTCAAATCTCTAGGAGTTCGTTAAAGTACGCGGGCTGGAAATGGCAAAATTGGTGCAACTTTGATCCAAAATGGCCGACTTCTCTGTTGTCATTTTTATTGACTTGTAAAGCGTACAGACTTTAAATAAACTGAAGTTGAAGTTGATGTAGGAGAACCTGAAGCTCTTTATGTGTTTTAATCTTGAACTCTCTCTGGGTGATTGTTGGATGTTTTCATGTCTTATGAACCAACTGAAAGTAAAGAAACTGTATCAAACTATTTGAAACTACATTGAACATGCAAAGCTTTAATTCACATACAGACCAGCAGACACACATCAACACCCCCCCCCTCCTACCTTTTCGATTTTCCCTCCAAGTACCAAATGATAATAGGCAATCCTATGGTGTTACATTTTCCCTTCAAATATCAAGTATAATGAGATTCTGGGGGCCTGAACAGAGAGGGAGAGGTTACAGTAGGAGGAGGGTGTGAGATAAGAGCCGATCGCTCCCCCCTTTAATAACAGAGAAGAGACGATTTCGGTCTGGAAAAGCTGATTTTCTGATTCAGTGCGCAGAGCGTCAGACGTCACCTCCAAGATTGTTCTGACACCCCGTTAAGAAATTCAGATGGAGGACGGCCGGCTCATGAAATTTGCAGATCCTGATTGAATTTAGGATATTTTCATAAAGGGCCGTCAGCTGTGTGTGTGTGTGTGTGTGTGTGTGTGTGTGTGTGTGTGTGTGTGTGTGTGTGTGCAGTCTGAGATGGGGTTTGGATTGGACGTCTGTCTGAGCTCTTCTCCTCCTCTCTTGTAGGATTTAAAGGTGCAGGTGCCTTTAAATCCAGATAAACAGATATCTTTTTCTTTTTTTCTCTCACTGATGGTTAAACATCTCTCTGTCTGGTCTCGCTTGACTTTTCTCTCCTTGTATTTTGGCTTAAAAGCAGTCAAGTTGGAGCGCCACGCTAGCTGCTGCAACATCCCTCGTTCGATTCCAGCCATGTCATCTCTCTCTCTCTCTTTCCCCTTGTTTTTCTGTCTGCCTCTTCACTGCCAACTGTCCAATAAAGGCAAACTGAAGGGCAGCAGAACAAGTAGTGAACACAACATTCATATATTATCACCTTATAAAGTTGATATGTTGAACTTGTTAGCAAACAGTTGTTTATTTCCACATCCAGCAGTTACGGAGCAACATTATCATTCATTTAGAGTCATGTTTCTGTCCATCTGGTGAATGTAAGTCCAATATTCACTCTCTTTTAGCTCTGTTTTTACTCTCCACCAACTCCTGAGGGAAATATCTGGCTCTTTAGCTGCTAAATGCTCCACTATGTTCACCAGCTAGTCTACAGCTAACTACATCTGTCCTTTAAAGCTGCCTGCTGTGGACCCAAAACGACGCTATGAGAATGAATCAAAACAGTAAAGTTGCAGCCAGACAGCTAAACAATGAGCTGAAAGCCGAGAGGAGCTGCAGAGTCACTGTTATTCTCTGTAGGTTCATCACTATGAGCGACGCCAACAGTTTTGGAAGACACGGAGAAATGAAATCATCCCACCGGTGGATCAGAGTGCATGAGCCAATGATTTATTTTCATGTTTTATTCTGAGGACTAGTTCATCAAGTCAAGTAAATTTTATATATATATAGCATCAAATCACAACATCTCAGGGGACTTTTCATATAGAGCAGGTCGAAACTGTGCTCTTTAATTTACAGAGACCCAACACTCCCCCCCCCCGTGTGAGTGAGCACGTGTCGACAGCGGCAAGGAAAAACTTCCCTTTTACGACCCTTTTTTTCTTTACTGTTTTGGTTTTACGGCTCGTAAAACCAAAAATAGTGAGCTTGAAAGGAGACTGTTCCCAAGAAAAACGTCACAATAGGTCATAATGTCAGTCGCCCAAAAAAAGACATAGTTACGTTTGAGTGACAGATGCCATCTAGCAGTAATTATATAGTAAATATGTGGACAGATTTCCTCATTCAGAGGAGGAAGGGGGAGTGGACTTTACCACAGGAGACCGCTGTTCGTTTCCAACCGCGAGTCAGGACAGTTTTTTAAAAACCGTAACTATGATCGTCCCCTGACATTAACCCCGCGGTTATTATTGTAGCGACGAAATAACTCTAACCTCAACCACATGTTTTTCTGACCTTAACAAATCATTTTAACCCAAACCATGATCTTTCCCTAAACCTAACCAAGTGTTTTTTGTGCCTAAACCAAACCAGACCTTAACCACAACATTGTCACATCATAAAACATCATTATTGTTTAACAGTGATGGTTCTGGAAAGCACAGACAAGTCCTGCTGTTCACTGCCAATAGAGGCGCCAGATTAGAAAACGCCCCTATGTGTCGTTCCGGAGTCACATGGTCTAATTTGTCAGTATCAGAGTATAAACTTCTCCCAAGCTGCTGAAACCCAAATCCTGAGAAAAAAAAAAAAAGTACTGACCTCAGTGTCCTCAGTCGGAGCTGCAGCGCTGATACTGTGTTTCTTGTGCAATTCTTACATCAAGTATTCACTATGTGACTTTGTGAAGCCAGAGCGATTCATTTTCATGTCCTAAATCTGCCATCCACTCACACAAAAAACCCCCCTCAAGAAACCCCACTGACTGAAAGATGTTGGCTGGTATGCAGATGAGGGGGCAGCAGCCGATACTTTCCCCTCCTTTAACTTCTCCGTTTTAATGTATCACCTTGAAATCCACAGGGCATCCTCCCAGGAGTCCCTTTGTCTATGAATGTTAATGGGATCTCTCTATGTTAATAATAAATAGCTGCTGATAAAATAATAAATTTCTAATGTCCCTCTCAGACCTTTTTCTCTCCTCTGCCTCAGATTAGTTTATCAGGGCTTTGCCGCCCCAAACACTTTGGGCTTAATTATTTAAAATGCCTGAAAAATTCATATCCTTCTTTTTTTGGGTGCAAAAGCCATCGTTCAGCCTGTGAAATTTTGGAAAAAGAGGCGGAGGGGAGATGAAATATTCAGCATGCAGGGCCCTTCAATTATTTTTCAGATGCATGAATGTTAAAGAACACATGCACAGTGAAAATGAGCATTTTAAGGCAGAATAATTCTCACACCAATATAATACAGCGTTGTTAATTATTCAGGGATAAATCTCCCCACCGACACTTTACACATTTATGTTTAATCACATCCAGGGAGTTTGGATACAATCACTTGGTTGGGGTTTTTTTTTTTTTTGCACCCCCAAGCAATGCAATTAAGTTGTGAGGAAAAAAAAAAAGTTGAAAGACGTTTTATGCTGCAAATATTTTTAAAAAAGAGAGTCCATTTGGGAGCAGAGCAGTGTCTTTTTTTTTTTTTTTTTGTGGATGGTCAAACACTGAGCTTCCTCGCTACAGTTATCTCTCCGTCCCCGCTGGTTTGGCTGCCATCAATGTTTCACAGAAAACAAAACAGCAAAAAAAAAAAAAAAAGATGTTTCTATTCTCATCTGTAATTTAAGCATTCCTCTGTGTTATATCCTATCCCCGGTATCACTCCTTGGCTACACAAATGCTTTTGTTTGCTAGCTGTCATCGTGTTGTATTATTTAGAGGCAGAACAAACAGAAAGCCCTCACCGTCTTCTTCTTCCTCTCCTCTTCCTAATTCGTTTGGCTCCTCGGGCCTGTCAGTGTTTCTACCACAGGGATCAATTTCACCACTGCAAACCCGCTGGATCAGATCAGATGGGACACACATATACAGCATATATATCACTACCTCCGGCCCCTCGGAGGGCTGAAATCTTTGGAGGACGATCTTCTTCACGCTGAGAAGAAGAGTTGATTCTGAAAACTCTTTTTTGAAACTTTCTGATTAACTTTTGGGGAGAAGAGGTTGTGGTTTAATAACAGTTTAAAACCCCTTCATGTAATTGAAAAGAACATAAATGATGATGAGAGTTAAATGATGGGCTTGGAGACGTATTTGAGTCTCAAATTAATTTAAATGGCTGCGTGACATGCCCAGAGGTTCTGGGTCAGTTTCCTTTTTTTTTTTTTTTTCTCCCTCCGTCTCCTCTCTGTCCCTGTTGTACCTGCTATTTAAATAAATAATGGAGACAAAATATATAAAATTTGACGATAAAACTTTGAGATGAATCTTTAAGAAGCATGTCACACAACTACATGTAAAAAGGTCAAGGGGAAAAGGGTTTTATTTAATTGAATTTACGATATAAACTACTATTTTGACACTATTTTGATAATCAATTCATTCTTTAAGTCATTTTTTCAATAAAAAGTGCCAAATGCTTAATGGTCCCAGTGTTTCAAATGTGAAGATTTTCTGCTTTTCTGTGTTTTATGTCTTTGTAAACTTAATATTTTGGGGTTTCGGTTGGTCAGACATCAGTTTAAGCTTTAATAAACATTTTATAGACCAAACAATTAATTGATTAATTGAGAAAATAGTGGGTAGATTAATCAAATGATGAGAATAATTGCAATTGCAGCTCTAAAATGTTGATGTTCTGATCATATTTGACGATGAAGCTGTTGCCATAACAAAAAAGAAACTACCTGTCTTGCACACTGTAGTTATTAATTAGTGCATGTAAACCTGCTGAACCTCATTTTTGGACAGTATTCACCAGCAAAAACACAAATAATACATGGCATTTAAGATGTTTGGTATATAAATAAGAACAGGTGCTTTAACAAAAAGTGGAAAAACACTGAATCTGATTGACATAGATGTGCTTATGTGAGAATGTGTCATCAAAAATGGGATTTCCAGACATACATTCACAGAATTGTGTGCATATCTCTTACTTGATCTTCAGACTGGGTGCAAAAAGCCACCAGTGACCTAAAGATGACATCTGCACACTGTGATGCAGCCACTTATCGACATGTTGGTTGAGTATAATCTGTACTGCTTCTTGCATTATTAGTCATACAGTCCTATTTTGGAAGAATCACTTCCCCTTTTTGGAGTCTAACTGTAGTCACATTTAATCATCACTCTTTGTCGTCACAAATAATGTCAACATGTTTTTTAAAAGTATTGTTTACAGTTTTGTATTATTAGAATGAAGAAACAAGGTCTTTGGAAAAATATCAGAACTGCTCTGTTTTGTCTCAAACAGCTGGAGGGGCGTGTTGGTGTCTGTGTTTGATTGACAGCAGCTGGCAGGTTACTAGTGTTACTCTGTATGAACGGAGACAAAGTAAACAAAGAAATGAGACAAAGTAAACAAACAAACCGAGGTGACATTTTCAGGTATGTTTACATGCTGTTTAACGCGCTGCAGCTAATTAGCTACCTAGCCTGCTAACGGCGGTGCACTTTTCCCCGGTGAAAGTTTGTTTGGTGGTTCATCCAACAAACGTGCATTCATGTTTGTAAGTTAGATAAGTAGGAGACTTTAGCAGAATAAGAAGTGTAAGTTAGATAAGAAGGAGACTTTAGAAGGAGACTTTAGCAGGTAAAGCTAACGTGGGTTGTTGTTCAGAGTCTGTGGCTCTCGTGTTGTGTAGCCGGATGCAATCAGGCTCAGTGCGACCGTCTGCTCTGCCGATGATAGAACGACACGTTATCGCTTTATTCAAGATTTGATTTGTAGTTTTGAAAAAAGGATTTCAGCTACGTAAGTGAAGACCTAATGGTATCCTAGCAGTTTAATGCAAAACTAGGGGGCGCAATCATGAAACCAATGATATTTTTTTAAAGAGAAAGAGAACACAGGACAACTGATTGAGAAAAAAAAAGGCAATTCAATTTCATTTGGTCTTCAAACCTACTGTAGTGGCATTAAATCAATTTTTTGGCCACCTGGGGGCAGCAGAACAAGCTGTAAACACAACAGTGATGTATTATTACTGTGTTAGCAAAATGTTATATTTGTTGTTATCAAATGTAGTTTATTTAATCTTCCAGTAAACGAGCAAAACAAGAAGACGGACTCAATGACATTTGAGAAAGTTGTGAACGAGCTGGGTGATTATTTTAGTACAAATATCAGTAAAAGTAAATTCAGGTAGCGTCAGTCTGTGATGTGAATGAATATATATGAACGCACCTTCACACATCTAAACCTGTGTAACACTAATAGATTTTGAAAGCGTACAGATTATTAAAATATTTATTAATCAGCTTCATGAGATGAATTATTTATCTGGACAGCTCATTTTAAAAATCATGTCTGCTACATAGCTTACATTATCGTTATATTAACATTATTATATTGTCATTATAGCATGAATTATTAACAATTATGGTTATATTCAGTGTCTGTGAACGCCTGCTGTGGTCACACGTCACTTTAGATATAGAAAAAAGAGCTCGTGTTGATTGGCTGCGAGCAAAATCACACAAACTCAGTAATCAGATTTTCAAAAGGCATCGATTGAGCGCACTGGTGTTGATGCTTATTAATGTTAACGACGTGATTCACTCGATAAAGTAGAGACATGGACCACATTTAAAGCCAAAATATTGAGTATTAATGGAGCAGGATGTTTATTTAAATGTGAATCCTTTACAGATTTGTATATTTGCAGTAATTTATTGTAGAGTTTGGTTACATTTTATATTTAATTTACTGGGAAAACTGCATATACCAGCTACACACTGGGCCAATATACATTTTAGCATTTTAATACTGATACTACATGAATTTATAATGTTTTATCTTTGAGTTTTTATCCTTTACATATATATTTCTAATTCTTATTTTTACTGTTATTCTATATATTATTCTTTATTGCACATTAGTCTTTTTTACAGCCAAAAGAATATGTCAAATTTGAAGAGAAATCTAATTTAATTTAGTCTTTAAATTGATGTGGTGGCTTATTCTTAACTAGAACTTAATTTTAAAGTAAATACTTTGCATTTATGTAGATATATATACAGTATATTAAATCTTTGGTGTATTCTATTAGGTAGGTGAAGATAGACTACATCTCATTTGTCAGTTTAGTTTTCCCTCGGGTGACGAAACACCAGTGACACCAGATTAGGTCTTCTTTTCTTGAAGCTCCATTAATGAATAATTTTTTTTATATTAACACTGATTCAACCAGCCAGCCCTCAGAGAATCATCACCTTGGCCTCATTTAGTGGATTGTTTCAGTCTCTCATCAGCCTCTTTTAAGCCAGCTCTGATAAGCCGACGTTACCTGACCGTTACCTGCCTCGCACCAACCGGCAGAAGTCAGTAAATACCTGAAGAAGAAAGTTGAACATGTAGCTGCTAAAGACACCGAAATGATTCTCCTGAATTGGCGGAGACGTTAACAGAGCTAAAAGAAGAGCGACTGTTGGACTTTTATTAGTCTGGTGTCCACAAAAATGACACCAAATGAATGTTAATAACATGACAGTAGATTTTGTCCCCCATCACTTACACTGTAAATGCATTATGAAGGAAGAGGAGGAATGATTACAGCAAGAAAAACATGTTTCAATGTTCATTTGGGCTCCATTTTTTACTTATTAATACTTATTAATCATATTTGTCATTGTTGTTGCTTCTGTTATTATATGTTATTTATTTATTTTGCCTGCTTTTTAAATTTTATTTCATTTATTGTCCCTTTTTCCCCAACATTCTTTGTCTGACTGGGGTTTCTGTGATCTAAACATAATAAATAATTGTCCACAAAAAGAAATATTGCACCAGTACATCAGTGGTGGGAGGACTGGTGGGCAGAGATCTGTGGAGGACAGAGACAGGAAGAGAGACAGACAGAAGGAAAAAATACAAGAAAATATGTTTTAAACATTAAGTGTGCAGCACAGACAATGAGTTGTGGGTACCGTTACAGAGCATGGGTTATCCTGTAAGTGAATACACACACACACACACACACACACACACACACACACACACACACACACACACACAGCATGGCTTATAATCCCTACAGGCCCTGAGGCCTTTCTCTCAGGCCCCTCAACCGGGTGACAACAAACCTGCCTCTCTGATTTATGGAAATGCAGATTGAGTTTTTATTGTGCCTCCTCTTGACACACACACACACACACACACACACACACACACACACACACACACACACACACACACACAACACACACACACACCCTTATAGGTTCAGCTAAAGGAAGGACAAAGGAGGGTCAAACACTGTAAGAAATGTGTCAACTGATTAGATTAGATCATGAGCTCTATGTGTGTGTGTGTGTGTGTGTGAATCCAACATATGTATGTGTGTTAGCTCCGTGCATAATACTACGATATCTTGATATTTAATTGCGGTAATTAACATTTAAGGAATACCATAAATTATACAGTATTTTAGGCAGCAAATAATTCATGTTCAGGTCAGTGTGTCGTCTGCATGTGAGTATTTGTATTTATGTTTTTTCTGCAGTGGCGGAGGAAGTATTCAGTTTACTTAAACCTGCATTAACTGATTTTTTGCCCACTAGTTTTCGGCCGAAACGAGCCTAACACAACACTGACATATAATCATCTTTTAAGTTGATATGTTGCTTATTTCCACATCCAGCAGTTACGGAGCAACATTATCATTCATTTGGAGTCGTGTTTCTGTCCACCTGGTGAATATAAGTCCAACATTCACTCTCTTTTAGCTCTGTTTTTGTTCTCCACCAACTCCTGAGGGAAATATCTGGCTCTTTAGCTGCTAAATGCTCCACTATGTTCACCAGCTAGTCTACAGCTAACTGTGTCTGTTTGCTGTTTGGTGCTGAGCAGGTAGTGTACAGTGGCTTTTTAGAGCTTTTTCTCTGAAAACAGCTGCCTGCTGCGACCGAAAACGACGCTACAAGAGCGCTGAGAGTGAACCGAAACAGTAAAGTTGCAGCCGGACAGATAAACAATGAACTGAAACTCACTATAAAGCTCCATAAAGCCGAGAGGAGCTGCAGAGTCACTGATAATTCTCTGTAGGTTCATCACTACGAGCCACGACCAACACATTACACACTAACAGATCAGCCATTATTGTAGAAATGTACATTATAGTCACTTTAAGTAAATGTACATCAGTAAAATGTAGTTAAAGTATTGCAGTAAAAGTACATAAGTATTATGAGCTTGATGTAGTTAAAGTATTGCAGTAAAAGTACATAAGTATTATGAGCTTGATGTAGTTAAAGTATTGCAGTAAAAGTACATAAGTATTATGAGCTTGATGTAGTTAAAGTATTGCAGTAAAAGTACATAAGTATTATGAGCTTGATGTAGTTAAAGTATTGCAGTAAAAGTAGTGGTTTGGTCCCTCTGACTGATATATTATTATATATGACATCATTAGATTATTAATAGTGAAGCATCAGTGTTAGAGCAGCATGTTACTGTTGTAGCTGCTGGAGGTGGAGCTAGTTTACACTACTTTATATACAGTTAGCTAGTTTAGTCCAGTGGTTCCCAACCTTGAGGTCGGGGCCTCTCCAAAGGGTCAGCAGATGAATCTGAGGGGTCGTGAGATGATTAATGGGAGAGGAAAGAAGAAAAAACAAAGTTCTGATACACAAATTTCTATTAATTTTTGAAAGACTTTCCTCTAATCTTTGTTTTTTGTGGAGAATATTGGATAATTTTACATCTTTGGGTCTCAAACAGTTTGGAGGGGAATTTTCTTTTTGGTAGAACTGCAAAAAAAACTCTTAGACTGTTTCCAAAATCACCTTTTTGTGCCTCAAACAAAACTTTCTCTTGGGTGAAACTGCTAACTACTCACAGACATCTGAAACGTGACAAGGAGTCCCAACTTGAAACCAAATCTGGTTTAATCTTGAACAATTCGTTGTATTTCCAAAGATTATCAAATGTTTTTTTAATGTAAAATCTTAATCTGAACAGTTCCTAAAGTGTCAAATAAATGCAGGGGAGTAAAAAGTGCAATTTGTTTGTTCACATGCATGTGTTTAATCCTTCTTTTTGCATATAACCAGACATCTGCACGACTTTGTGTGACAGAAAGATTTCATGCTCAATGCTGCAGCTTATATTGGCCGCTAAAACTTGGATTTGCACCGAGCATATCCACAAAGGAAAATTAAATTTACATCAGAGCTTGGGAGTGTTTTTTTACGGAGGGGGGTGGGTGGGAGGAAGATCAGAGGTGTGAGAAATCCAAATGAGACCATAACATGCATTTGTTTCTGAATATTCATATGCTCCTTCCCCTCAGTGTCACAGAGAGGAAAAGAGCACAGCGGGGGGAAGGTAAAGGTGCAAAAACTGCTTGGTTTTCATTCTCAGGGAACATAATCCTCTTTGTGAATGATTCTTCTACTCCCCGTCAGTCTTTTAAAGAAGAGGAGGAGGAGGAGGAACAAAGGGAGAAAGTGAGAAAACAGGAAATGATGGAGGGATAAAGGGGCACGAACAGGAAGCAGGAGAAGGGCTTCGCTTGTCCACACACACTTCTGTAGATGAAAACACATCATTCATCCGCTGTTCCCGTGGTGACAACTCTGCCAGCTCATCACCCTACAACATTTATGTTGAAGAGCTCTCACCGCCATCCTCTTTCTCTTTTTCCCCTCCTCTTTTTCTATGCTCTTCACCATCCATTGGCTCCATCCTTTTCTTCATTTTTCACTTCAGTGTCTTTTCTCTATTCCCCCCCCCCCCCCACCGCCATCCTCTCTGGAGTGCTCTTTATCCTCCAGTCCTCAGTATCCTCCCACACCCTCCCTCTCTTCTCCCTCTCTCATCTCATCCCACATCCCCACCCCTCAGCGTTTAGTGATTAATGCGAGTTTTAATTGTCATGCTCACTTTTATGCTCATTAAAGTGTATTATGCAGCAGTTAGGGTATTAAAGTACAGCGAGAAATTTCATGCATACTGATGAGGATGCAAATGAGCCCAGCGTGAAAGGATACTATGGTTTGTGTTGTGCATATGTGTGTGTGTGTGTGTGTGTGTGTGTGTGTGTGTGTGTGTGTGTTTGATTACCCCCAGGAGTGAGCAAGAGTGTCATTATCACCCGTACTAGCCATCTCAGCTGAACAGAGAGAGTCCATCCATAGAAATCATGTTAATGGGAGTCTTAAAGAATCTTTTATGCCTGAATACCTGAATAGTGTAAAACATATGATGCAAATATGTTGCAAGAAATGATGCGTGGTCTTTGTTCAACGAGGAACAATAAAGTTCAGTCGTGTACACACAAAATAAAACCGTAAAAGTTCAAATTGGATGTTTTATGCGGTTATGAGATTTGTGGATATGTGATGTGAATAAAACACAGGTTTGTATTGGAGCCAGTTTGAAGCCCAGAGTTGCAGTTTATGGTCAACGCCATCTTTTCTGTTTGGAGTCAGGAGCTTCCAAATAAAGAGTTTGTTGCCTTTCATGCTCTGGAAACACAGCCTGCTACCTCAGACCCAAGCTAACGCTAACTTACTGGGAACAACAAGCAGTACACACTTGGGCTAACGTTAGCTACTTAAGCTAAATTGTGCTAACAGGGCAGGTATCATAATCAAATAACATTCAACTTAAATATTGCGACAATAATCTGACTCAGTGTGAGTCCCGGAGCCGGAGAAAGCAGCAGGTGAGCCAACTGTCAATCACAGCTGTCAATCAACACCCACATAGCAGTCATTAAAGTTACTATAAGTCTTCAAATCTTATTAACAGAGCTATAATTTCCAAATGACCACCAGCACACTGATTACAGGGCCTGAATTTAGAGATTAAGACCGTAATGACACTTGGGCTAACGTTAGCTACTTGAGCTAAGTTGTGCTAACAGGGCAGGTATCGTAATCAAATAACATTCAACTTAAATATTGCGACAATAGTCTGACTCAGTGTGAGTCCCGGAGTTGGAAAGAGCAGCAGGTAAGCCAAGTGTCAATCACAGCTGTCAATCAACGCCACCTCAGCAGATATCAAAGTTACTATAAGTCTTCAAATCTTATTAATGGAGCTATAATTTCCAAAATGACCACCAGCACACTGATTAGAGGGCCTGAATTTAGAGATTGAGACCAGAATGATTCATTGAAAACAATGATTGACTCAGTATTTCTAGAGAGAAGTTGAAGCTTTTTGAATGGGAGTCAGTTGGAGCGGTTAGTGACTGTCACTTTAGTTTAAGGTACTGTAGCTTCAGCCTCAAGACGTGGTAGATGCTGCTTGGAATGAGAAACAGAAAGACAATGTTAATGAGCTTTAAAAAGCAGCTACGTTCAGTTATTTATATCTGTTTGAGTTCAGTGCATGGATGACGATTTGTCAGTATATCAGGAAATTAGCAAATGTTTCCGGGTGCATTCACTACTTTATATGAAACAAGACTCTACTAGCTACATGCTACATGCTTATAATGACAGTGCTAACATGCTCATGCTAAGCAGATATAATGTTGCTATTGTCTTAGACAGCAAAGCGATTTTCTGAACGACGGACTCTGGTTGATGTGAGTCCTTATTTGCTATTTTCAAGTATTTCCGTGTTATGAAATACTATGTCAGATACATCGGCCCCTTCAGAAAAGTCAGAGTTTCCCAGTCGTAATTACGAGGTCAACAATATTTACAAGTCAGAGTCTCGTAATTACAATAAACCTGATATGATGTGAATCCTCCAAACCAAACTTTCGGACAAATGTACTTTTTTGTCCTTGTGCACATGACATTAAAACAAAAAAGGTAAAATGCTAAAGTAAAAACTTTCTGAATAGTCAAATAAAAAAAAGAGAAATTGAATCAAAATTGAAAATTTAACTTGATTTTAGAATTTAAGGAATCACTGAAATTATTATAATTTATCTTGAGTGGGAACCAGATATCATGACAATCCATTGAACAGTTGTTGAGACATTTGATACAAAACCCACAAATGTCAATGTAGGATTTTATCTTCTCTACACCGTGAATATCTGCACCAAATTTAATGTCAATCCGTGTTGACATATTTCCGTCTGAACCGAATCGGTGAAGCAACAAACTGACTTTGGCATTCATAGAGCTGCTAGCGTAGCTAAAACTGAATAGACAGCAGCACTGAATATTAAATGAGACGCCTTGATGAAATGTATGTACTCTGGGTGAAAAAGCAGATAAGAACCTTATTAACATAATGAGCATCTGAAATTTAAATTTAATACAGTGAAAGAGAAATGCAGCTGAATGCCTCAAAAAATGAGCATAAACTCAGCTGTTAAAGGTTGCACCACCTTATTCAAGACAGTGTTGTGTGTGTGTGTGTGTGTGTGTGTGTGTGTGTGTGTGTGTGTGTGTGTGTGTGTGTGCTGCTGTCTTTCCTTCAGCCCTCCTACTGTTACCACCATGCTGAGTGGATAGGCTCAGTCATTACTGCTGCTTCTACTGCACTGTCTGCAGGGTAAAATGCGACAATAGTAAAGATTTTCAACCAGGGGGCCTAAATCATTTACACAGCATGGAGCAAGTGTGCTGAAATGAGGCTGCTGATAACTGTCCTGCAGGAGCAGCAGGTGGTACTGTAACTGGAAATGGGAAGAGGAAGAAGAAGAAGAAGAAGAAGAAAAAAAAAAGACAGATAAACTCGTTACAGTGACAAACAGAATGTTTATGCATGAATAAAAGTGTTTCAAATGCTCCCCTGCTGCCCATCAAAAAGAGATATCTTTGACTGAGGCTGCTGGGATTCTGAGTTTTTTTGTTGTTGTTGTTGTTGTTGTTGTCGAATAACAGAATATCGCCTACTTTAATTGTGTAGTGATTGAAGTAAAGAAGGCATTATTGTGTGGACGGGATGAGGAAATTAAAGGGTAAGGCTGCGATTTTCTATATTTGTCTTATTGTCAACAAATCTCATGTGCAGAGCCAAACCAACAAGTATTATGTGTGTATCCAAAGTCTGATATATCTTATTCCTCTGTGCCGTAGACCTCCGCTGTTGTCCAAAAACTATTAAAAACACGTCATTGAGCCACACCGCTGCACTGGGTGACATGTTCCATCATTATGAAGAGTTTGGTCACTTTAGTTTGTTTAGAAACGGCTCCAAAGTCTAATAACAGCGATCGTGTTTTCAGTCTCCAGAGAGTAGTTCTGTGTAAGACAGACGCCACTGAGCATGTGCAGGATTGCTGTTCTGCTTTGCTAGCTTGTTGTGCTACATATCACAACCTCCTGACTTTGTACTACACTATAAATTTCTCAAAGAACTTCAGTAACAAAGTGCATCTGTTGAAGCAAATCACCACATTAACTGAACACAATGCATTTCAGTTTTCAGTCACATTTTTTCAATCTAGCTGTTCCCTCAGGCTGTGAAAAACCAGTGACGTCTGATCAGGTCTTTTCTTAAAGCTCCATTAATATATATATACAGTATATATATATATATATATATATATATATATATATATATATATATATATATATATATATATATATATATATATATATATATATATATATATATGACTTATTTATTGCATTTGTACAGTCTGTACAGACATCAATCTCTTTTGGCAGCTGTTTTTCAGTGAGAAAGCTCTAATAAAGCTTTTATCCGCTACCTGTCCACCATCAACCAGCAGACAGATAAAGTTAGAAACTACTTGAACCTTAACTGAACTAAAAGAAGAGCAAATATTGGACTTACATTTATCTGGTGGCCATAGGAATGACCCCAAATGAATGCAAATGTTGCTCTATGTCTGCTGCATGTGTCCTCTGTTGGCCTGGAACTGCTTAAAAACATCTTTAAATATATTGCAATAAAATATTTTCTTTCATCTTTAAATTAATTACTTGTTTTTTTTGCAAACTGAATGTTTTCATTTAACTTCAAATTTTGACCTCTTTTCACTCTGCAGTCTTTTTAAATTTCACACAGAATCTGCTTTTTGACGCCACTGCAGCAGAAACATGTGGATGCAAAATAACAACAATAACAAGAACGACTCCGATGAATCAACGATTATTGCCAACAGTTAGTCATTAAATCATCTATTGAACCTCTGTGAGACTGATTTGTGTTTGCTTTGCTGTTAAATTGCTGGTTTTGCTGCATAGATAATAAAAGAAACATTAAATTGATTAAAACATGAAGGCATTTTGCAGTTTTCTCTAGATTACTTTTTGGCGTTTTGCCTTTATTGGACAGTTTACAGTGTAGATATAGAGAGAGAGAGAGGTGACCAGGTTCGTTGCAGATACGTAGTCGTCTATGCATCTCAATGTCTAGACCACCAGATACCCTCATATGTTACTTTTAGAACTATATTTTCATAATACTCACAATGCCCAACATGGTAAATGTGTGCATTGACAGTCAGAGAACAAAAAAAAACAACTTCCTTGTGTCACAATCTGTCAAAATATTGCATTTAAACATTAGCACAGGCTATAAATACATATTAATGAATTGGGATACAGCAACAGGTTCAGTCAGAAAAAACTGCAAACGTTCATTGAAGTCATAATAAAGCTTTTGTTTCAATTGAAGCCGTCTATCCAGAGACCAGTTTGCACCTGGGACTGCAGGTGAAGGCAATGACCCAGCTGATAAAACAGAAATCCAGCAGTTGAGCCCCAAGGGCAACTGGGCAAAAACAACATGACCATTATCTGTACTGAACTGTGTCCAGACTGAGGTGGACTGAGACCCTTCATGAAGAAGTAATGAGGGGTAAAGAAACTATTACTTATTGTTAACTACATGCACTTTTCACTTATTTTGTATTAAATTATAATGGAAAGTAAAAGCACCGATAGTGAAGTATACTTAAGTATATTCATTTTCTATTACTTTATACTTATAGTTCACTAAATTTCAGAAGCAGATATTGTGTTTTTTTACTCCAAATACATTTAAAGTTATGATCAGTTTAATAAAATATGAAACATTATGGCTCAAAACTGTCTTGCTGAAATTTGTCAAATGTATATTGGGTGTAAAAATACTGAAATCAGCTTATAAAAGACACTATTTGAAAGTTTTCATTGTAAAATAGTGTTTTTTATTGTAATGTAAACCCTTCCCTGCTTGCAAAAACACAATTTTACACAATAATAATAACAATGATCTTAAGAAATAACTATAAAATATTAAGGACATGACAATACATGTGGTTCTGTTTCCATCCACTGTTATATTTCACAACTTTGTGACACATGTAACATATAAACAAGTGTGAAGAACAAAAAGAGGAAACAGAGGGAATTCAGTTGTGACATAATAAAATAAATAGGGAATTGTGCAAGACGCTTTATTATATCCAATAAAAACATAATAACACACAGAATAAGGAACACATTAGCAAATAATGGGGTACAGATGAATAATCAAGTAACATTGGTCAATAATTTAATATGTTTTAAAAGTTGTTTGTTGCTTTTTTGTTTTGTAGCTTGACTAGAGAATTGTAATAGAGCTCAATATCAGTTATAAGTTTGTTTTTCTATTGGTCCATTTCATTAAAAAGTAAACATTCTTGTCCATTTAGTGATTTTAAACATAAATTAAAGTCCTCCTTAACTCAAAAATCTGTTTTTCTTCTTGTTCCTACCGTTGGATGTTTGAGCTTCACTGTGCAGATTGATGTATGTTCAGTTTTCACTTTCATCTGCTGAAAGTGGAAAGTTTCCCTGAGCTTATTGTAAATCAGATTTTAAGCGGTTTATGAGAAAGATTTGTGACAAATAGTCAAAACAAATAGTTTGGAAACCAATTGTAGTCCAACATTCAACTTACAGAAGCGTGATGTGGAAACTTGAAGCCTTTCACTGCACAAACACATCTTGTGTCCAACAGTTAAACCTAAGAAATGAAATATATTTGCACATTTATACACTCTGGATTGTTTTTTTTAATAAGGGAGAAGGAGTTGATGTCATTTTAAGAGTTTTAACAAGATAATTTAACTTTTTTTTGTGGAAAAAGTATCTTAAAAGACGTCTAGAGGGGATCTTTTAAATATCTCAACCATAAAAGATGACCATGAAAATGAGCTGTGTTTGCTTTAAAGCAGATCCACATTCCGGTGGACCTTTGAACGTCACAGGAGGGGGGGTTGGTGGTGGGTTGGAGGGGGGGCGGTGTTGCGTTCACTGCCCCCTCCCCCAGAACCACGAGGCTCCTCTGTTGACAGGCCGATCACCGCCCATAAAGGCTCCCAGCGTTCAGCCCCGGCTTTACTGGTTCACCAGCAGGACAATGCAGCCTTCCTGGTGCCTCTGTCTGTAATTTCTGTCGACGCCCACCGGGAGAGCCACAGCCTGGAGAGCAGAGACGGGCGTTATTACCGCGACCCCCGCCTCCCTTTTTTTTTTTAAAGCTCAAACTCACAAAGGATTAGCAGCCGTGCGGGAATTCCGCCCTCCAGTCCTTATTTAGCACCGAGCCGACCGGACAGACCACGCCTGCTCTCAATTTGTCAACAAAGGGGTTTGACAAGCCCGGAGAAGCCCTGCCCCCATGTTTCCATAAAGGGATGATTTGGCCATACACGGCCAACAAGCCGCGGGTAACCTCTTCCCTTCCCGATCCCGTTCATATGGTGCGTTGACGTTAAAGCGGAGCTATCATGGCGGAGCGCGTACAGCAGCCCCCGGCCAAGCGGCTCTGCTGTAGACCGGGCTACAGTGCGACATGTCGGCAAGGCCAGCGGGCCGCGGGGGCGCCGTGCGGCGGTTCGGCTGCCGCCCAGGGCGAATCGAGCAAAACCCAGAACCCGGAGACTCTCCTGGACATCGCGGCGCGGAAAGTCGCGGAGAAGTGGCCGTTTCAGCGGGTGGAGGAGCGCTTCGAGCGGATCCCGGAGCCCGTGCAGAGGCGGATCGTGTACTGGTCTTTCCCGAGGAGCGAGAGGGAGATCTGCATGTACTCGTCGTTCAACACCGGCGGAGGCGTTGGCGGCGGTGGCGGTGGCGGCGGCGGCGGCGGCGGGGAGGAGGTCGGAGGTAGCGGGGAGAGCAGCGACGAGACGCGGCTGCCGTTCCGACGGGGCATCGCTCTGCTGGAGAGCGGCTGCGTGGACAACGTACTGCAAGTCGGTGAGTGAAGTGGCCGCTTTATATGCTACAAATACACACATATCAACCCAAAATCACCCTTTTAAAAAAAACCCCAACAACATTTACGGTTATATAGCTGGAATAATAGATAAAGTGACAACAAAGGGTGAAGCGGTCAGACAGACAGACACAGGGGGAGGCTACAATGGGGGCTTTAAATCTGCTGTGTGCATGAATGGGAATGTGTGACTGGGGCATTTAAATCCTGTTTTTGCTCAGGGCGGTTTGCATTTGAAATGTAGGGCATGTAAAGCCTCAAAATCCACTAATTGTGTTTTTAAAAAAAAACTCCACAAAGAGGCATTTCCATATCCTCACATCTCAAAAGCCACCAGAATATATGAGAAGAGAGAACTTATAATAATAATGATATATAAAAAAAAAAAAAGAAAAAAGGGAAATACCCACATCTGCTTTTCTTGCTGCTGCTGCTGCTGCTTCAGAGGTGTCAATAAATAAGGCGAATGTGATATTTTGGGGTAGTTTAAGGTGAAGTCATGACACTGGCAGACATAAAAAAAAAACACCTAAATACGGAAAACATGACATTAATCCTAATATCACACTGATTAAACGAGCTCAAGGGGACTTTTGGAGATAGATTTTTACATCATAAATAACTTTTAACTAAAAATATCACACAGAAGTTAAAGGTTACGCTAAAAACACAGTCAAGGTCTTTTAAAATCAGTGTTAAATGATTACATGGAAGTATTGAGTAATAAAGGAAGTGCTGAGTGAGTGCTGGGTTGGGTCTCAACTGACACACATTACATTTGAATGACTTGTTCTGTTTGGCACAGTTGAAACGTTGCCGAATGATAATTGTTGTGTGTACTTTTTTTAGCATAATGAGTCGACATGTTGTACTTCACTTCCAGTAAAATACAGAAAATATGAGTTTGGGATGAAGTCAGATATGCGGTCGCAAGCATTTTCTTGATGCATATTCAGATCTACTGTAGCTAAAGTGTGTTATTACTGGAGTGTTTTTAGTGCAGAATAACCACTACAGAAGTTTGCTCTCTTGTGGCAAGAAGAAGAAGAAAAAAAAAAAGAGAAGAAGAAGAAGAAGAGACCATCAGAGTTACCGTATGTCGGCTTGTTTATAACCCAGTGAGTGAAACAGGAACAGACACCTGTGTGCTGAACTGACAGCCTCCTGTTCATGACAACTTTCCTCCACGCGACGACATGAATCAGTGACTCTGCAACACTGCGTTTTGCGTCATTTAGTTGCTTTTTTTTTTACCCAGCACACATATCAAATACCCAGCATTCCTATTGTGAGTTTGTTCCTATTTTTATGTTCATTTGTGTCTTTCAAAGCTTCCTGTCGCCTCTAAGAAAAAAAAAAAAGAAAGAAAGGCAAACAAAAGCATCTTTTCACTCCCTTGTTAAGTAGAAGAGATTTGGAAGGGAGGAAGGAGAAGAAGAAGCGTATTGAGCACAACGATTCCCTTTTTAAATGGGCCATGATTCACACCGGTCTGCAGCCAATCGGCTCAGGTTTGTGTCTTTTTGTGTGTGTGTGTGTGTCTGTAATCACAGAAGACATAAGAGAGACAGAGAGACAGAGAGAGATGGCTCAGCGGTGGTGGCGAATCGAAGAGATAGCTCACTTTAAATGAAGACAGTCTTCCAGTTTACAGCCGTTAATCGCTGGCCCGGTCAGCTGGGAGTCTTCTGATTGTGCTGCAGCTTGTCACCTGTGAGTTCAACCAGACTCGGGACACCTTCTTCACACAGCGCTGAAGGACTGTAATCCCATTACTCGGCACGGTTAATTTGAATTGTAATGCAATCTGAACACTTCAGTTTCTGCATGACCCAGTCGCCCCCCCCCCCCCCCCCCCACACCCCCTCATTCCTTCCCACTACTCCCCCCCCCCCCCCCAACTTTTAAAATGCAGGAGGTTCATGTGGGCTTTGTGTACTCACTGAAGGGCCACAGGAAATACACACTCTCAACACACACACACCAGCCTCTGTCCTGCCAAAACCAGAGGCCTATATATTCCCAGATATTGGGAAATGTTTTTTTCAGGGAAACTGAATCGGGGGTTGTTATTCCAGAGAGAGAAGGTGTGGGAGGGAGGTGGGGGTATGGGGGGGGGGGTGCGGGGGGGGGGGGGGGTTTGATCTGCATGCTTACAAAGAGGAATAACAGTAGCGCACACACACACACATCATATATAGGGAGGGTTTCTTGGCTGATTGCACCCCGGCTTGGAATTTGCCGGAAAAATAGAGCCAAGAAGTGATAAATAAAAGATGTAATCTCCCCACGTGTGGGCCGTACCAGAGGAGGGAGGTTTGTCGCAGCAGACCTTGAGGAAATGAATTGGCACACATTTGCTGTGGACCCTCTTACCCCACAACAAACCCTCACTGTTAATCAGCGCAAAGATAAAGGGAGCCATTTTTCTTTACAAGAGCAAATACAGCAGCTTCAGACTTGAGGGTTACTGTATTTTTTTTATTTTTTTTCCTCCCCCCCCTCTCCGCATCCTTGTGGTGATGTTATTGAGCTGGATGAAGCTTTTTGCACCAAAAGAAATAACTAAAAGTGTGAACACACAGGAAGCCCGTCGGCACTTTAATACCAAACAATAATAAAAAAAATATTTGTGCCTTTTTTCAGCTATAACCTGCAGCAGACTCACGGTAACATGCAACGACACAAAAATCAAATATTAAAGGATAAATTCACAGTTTTTAAAGTGTGCCTCAGGTGTCTCAATATGATCTCCTGTTCTTACTGGCTGTGAAAAGATCCCTTTCAAATGCATCACTTACATTATAAGTGCATTATGAAGGGATCTTCTACTGGTCGATATGAACAGGAGGAATGATTACAGCAAGAAAAAACATGTTTCACTGTTGATTTAGTCTCCTGACTGTTGTTTTAAGACAGACAGTCCTTTTAAAAACAGAGAAAAAATGCAAACGCTGGTTTATAACTATTCATAACTGGTCAATAATTGTTGCCATCGGTGATCTAATTGGCTTAAACATTTCGTTAAGTTTGGAAAGTCATGGCTCTGAACATAAGATGGAACTGATTAAAGCTTATAAATGAGATTAAATCCTGCTGTTTTTAAAAGGTATATGCAATAAATTGTCAAAGCATGTGCAAATAAAAATATGAAGAAAAAAAAATTGGTGAAATCTGCATAAGTTCAAAGTGAAAAATCCACTATAAAGTCAGTATGTTATGGGGTCAAAACCAAAACAAGATCTTCTTTAAACAAAGCAGACGAAGCCTCTTTTTTTTTTATTGAGTCTGATTCAACATCCTGCGAGCTCCTCCGGCGTGGAGTCACTCTGCAGTGAGTTTCATGCAGAGAAGCAGCTGAGAACATGAAAGCCTTTTGTCTCATTCAGTTTGTACTGAGGGAGGGGGGGGGCAGAGGAGGGGGTGGGGGGCAGAAAGCAGAAACACACAAACACTAACTTCTGCTAAAATTTCCAGACATATATAACAGAGGAAAACCCAGATGTGATGAAGTGAAAAAAAAGACCACATCTTTATTAATTGAGTGTATTATATTAGTTTAATACAATAATAATAGTCTGATAGTGAGGTAAATATAATGAGGCAGTGTCTGAGGCGTGAGAAAAAACGTTAGCTACAAACATTAAAACAACTTCCCCCTATGCTAATAATGTCCCCTCTGCTAATAATCGACTGTATATATAAGTATTGACGTCATGACAGCTTCCCAAAAGTGAAGGGAAGTGGCTGCATTATGTCTTAAGCCCCGCCCCCTCAATGTTAGCGGATGGGACATGAGCCAAACTAAAAAAAATCAATCAAAAAGTACACGTCAAATACATTTTTAATTTGTCACGCTGATGTTTGTCCAAGTGCTCATTTTGCTGATGAGTTTGTTTTTAATTAGTTATCATGATTGACAGCTGCGACAGCCGCTCTCGAACCTCTGTCAGGTCCGTCTCTACTGACTCTGGCTCTGAATGACCTCACACAAGCAAGATGGCCGCCCCCCCCCCCCCCCGTAAACGAGATATTTTGGCTTCACTTTTGCACGGAGGCAGGAAGTGGAGACGCGTCGTCCATATTTATAAACAGTCTATGGTGTTAATTAGCGCAAGATTACTTTTAGTGACGTTTGTTTCGGTCGTGCTGAAGAACGCTGTTGTTTTAAAAAGCTTAATCTTCTCTTTAACTTGTGTCTTTTATCAGAAAGTTATGATGAACAGAAGTGTTTCTGTCAACTACAGCCGTCATCACTCTGTGCTGCGACTGATAAATTACAACAGTCATGCTAGCAGCTCTGTGAGGCTGCACTTACAGTATAGATGCTAATGACAACATGCTAACATGCTCATAACGACGATGCTAATGCTGCTAAATGAAAAGTTAAGTTCACCAAAGTTACTGCAGTTCATCCTGAGCGGAAACATGAATGTATGAACTAAATTGTTGAGATGTTTCACTAAAAAACACAAATATGAACCTCATGGTTGCATTAATTAGGAAAAGTCAGAGGATCAACAGAAACAGCAGCTAACCACGAACGTACAAGATTTAACAGCAAATGTATGAAATAGTTGTTGAAATATTGCTAGAAATGCAACGATTAGTCGATTAATCAGCAGAAAATGAATCACCAGCTATTTTCATAACCAATTAAACGTTTTGAGTCTTTTATTTTGAGAAAAAAATGCTAAAATTATCTCTTCTTCAGCCTCTTAAATATGAATATTTTCTTGTGTCTTTCATCCTCTATGACAGTAAACTGTTGGTCAGGACATTTTAGGTTTCATCTTGGGTTTTTAGGAAACATTTATCAACATTTTCTGTCATTTTATGGACCAAATGACTAACAGATAATGAAAATAATCACTAGTTGCAGCTCTAAATATTCCAGTCTGAACCACAGCGGCGGATCAACAGATCCACCGACGTTTTCATCCGTGAAACTGCTTTTCATGATAAGATTTCCTGGATGTTTCCAGTGTTGCGGTTTTGTTTTTTGAGGCCTAAATGCTTTTGGAGTCCCAACGAGTTTAGGTTCAACGCTGTGTCAAGGACGCCGGGAGTAGCTTGATCTCCAGGCTGAGGGGTTTTCATGGTAAACATGACGTGGACGCGGAGCGGAGCTTGAGCTGGGGCGCGTCGGGGGGGGGCGGGGGGGTTGAAGTATAGGTCTGAGCTGAAGTATAGGCTTCAGTGACATGTTGAAGTATAGGCTGTGGTGTTTATGTGCACTGAGTGATGTTTATTTCAGATGGAGAATCTGCACTCACTCTGTCAAAACAACTTGAGAATGGAGAGGAAAAAATGTATACTAACAAACACCGAGCAGGGAAATACATGGTTTCTATATATGGAGGGAAAACATGTGCTGTAATGTGTTTGTTACCGGTTATTATTGCACTTTACAGCAGGTCAAGTTCACACCTCTTTTTTTTTTTTACCCACTTTCTCTCCCCGTCTGATCCCCTGTTGATGAGTTTCCATCTGCCTCTGCTGTAGAAGGTCAAAGGTCATTGAAACATCGATGCTGTTAGTATGCGGTGTTTGTTGCTGACGGAAAAAAAAAAAAAGTGAACGCCTCCGTCCTCTTTCCTCTTCTTATTTACCTGCTCACAGCCCTTAAAGGAAGTTAAGAGATGTCAATTATTTTCTTCATTAAATGTTTGAAAATAGTGAACAAAGTGTCCCAGAGTCCAAGTTGATAAGTTAAATGTGCTTGTTTTGTCCAAAAACCTAATCACATTCAATTTAGAGCTGTTGATTAATTGATTTAGTGCAGCTATGTTAATATTTGTCATTTTTTAAAGAAAAAAGACAAATATTTGCTGGTTGCAGCTTCTCAAATGTGAGAATATGAAGCTTTTCTGTGTCATACATGATGATAAACTGATTATTTTTGGCTCTTGGGAATTATAACCAGTGTTTTTCACTATTTTCTGACATTTTATTGACAAAACAACATTTGAAACAGATCGATTAATCAAGAGTATAACCGGCACGTTAGTTGATGATGTAAATAATCGTTAGTTGCAGCCTTTATGCTGAACATTTTCTGGATCCAGCTTCTCATTTAAGATGATTTGCTGCTTTTTTCATGTCATTTGTAGCAATAAACTGACAATATTTCAGTTTCTGAGTGTTTGTCAGTCTATTTTGGGCACTTTTCTGTATTTTTGGACATTTTATTGAACAAATAATTAACCGATTAATCAAGAAAACATCCAGCAGATTGTGTCATAACAAAAATAATCAGTAGTTGCCTTAAAAACATAGTTTTTCTCCTTTGGGAACAGAAAAATGCTTAAATCTTGTTTCAGACATTCTTTCCTTTCTGTCAGACAGAGATCGCGTGTTTGTTTGCACGTCCGTACCAATTAAAACTCAAGCGCTGCTGAAACGGTTACGACTGAGTTTACGTCAACATCACCGTCATTTTGTACACTGACGTGCAGAATTTGAGACTCGGCCCTCAAGTCTGTCACAGGCCTGTTGCTTCATGGACGGAGGGCTGATAGAGGGACTGATGGTCTGCTGGAGTCCGATACGCTCACGCACTTCACATGTTTCATCCTGTGATATTGATGAAGAAGCGCTCTGGTCTGTAAGGTCAGAGGTCAGGTTGGCATAGCGTCACACACTGAGACAGACAGAGTTCAGCCAAAACTTCACTCGCTCTTCCCTGAAATAGACGTTTTGGCTCGATGATCAGCCGGCGAGGCGCGGCGTCCTGAGACAAGTGTTACTCCTTCTTACTCCTTCTTCACTCGTCATTACGTGCTCCTGCTTCGTGATTAGCCGCTTCACTCAGAGAGCTCTTGACATCAGAGTCAAGTAAGCTTCAGCTCAGACTCGGATGCTTTTTGTACCAGACGGTGGAGCTGATTATATACAGCTCTGTATTTATATATAAATCTACTATTTAAACTACTGCTTAGAATAAAATACCAGGGTTTATTACAATCAATCAATCTAGAAGACCTGATTGATTAATCTATTAGTCGTTCGACATAAAATGAATCAGCAACTTTTGAAATAATTGATAAATCTTTTAAGTTTGGCTGCAACTAACAATTATTTTCATTATCGGTTAATATGCAGATTATTTGCAATTCATTGATTTATTGCTTTGTCTATTAGTTTCATCTTGAAATATCTTGTTTTATCTGATTAACAGTCCAAAATATTCATATATTCAGTTTACTATCATGTACGACACAGAAAAGCTTCAAATCAACACATTTTACAACCTGCAACCAGCAAAATTTTAGCGTTTTTGCTTAAAAAATGACTAAAACGATCAAAATAGTTGCCGCAGGTTGACTAATTGATTAATCAACTAATCCTTGTAGCTCCACTTTTACGGTTGCTTTTCTCTGGTTTATATCATCTGTAAATTAAATATCTACAGATTTTGGACTGTTTGTCAAACAAAACAAAACAAATTGAAGACAATTTTTCACTATTTTCTGACATTTTATAGACAAATACTAGAATAATCAGCTGATTAATCGGTAGTAAGATGAACGATCCCGCTTTAGCTTCATAACTCTGAGAGAAACAAACATGAATTTTCGTCTATTTGTGCACAACTGTTGCTTATATTAATCTCTGATATTGTGATTCAGCACATAGTTACACTCTCAGCTGCTAAACTCAGCATACTATATTGAATTAAACTTGAGCTAAGCACCTCACAGCACTAATTTGTTGTAACACACACACACACACACACACACACACACACACACACAGCAGACGCACACAGCAGATGCACTCATGAAGCTTCAGGCCTCTTGTATACACTGATTATTGCCGGCTCGCTTCCTCATCTGCAATTTTATGAAGAATCGATGAATCGGCGCTCACCTACTGAATGATGCAAAGCTTTACAAGCATGCTGAAGGAGCTCGCACACACACACACACACACACACACCCACACACACCCTTTAGGTTGTTGATCAGCATTAATAGTGTATGCATAGCTCAATATGCTTCTGCTCTGCAAGATCAATTTTTATTGGAGCTACATGTTTTGAAACGAACGCTGGGCTGGATTTTCAGACCAGCCATTGGCAAAAAAAAAAAAAACCTGCCATTTTGAAAAATGATTTTACACTTCAGTGACCGTGCTTGTATAAATTTTAAGGGGGGAAAAGAGTCTAACTGAATGTTAACAGAGGCACATCTGAGCGGAGTGGACAGTGAGGCAGTTTGATGTAAAAGTCCCACAACTGAGTTAATCTGAGTTTTCCTGTTGTTGCTGGTTGAAGCCTTGGAGTTCTGCCCAGGTATTTTCCAGGTCAGTGTCAGACACCACGAGGAATGTAACTAAGTTTTTCATTTCTGCTTCCACATGGACACTGAAAGCTCCACGGACACATTCACAGTCACATTTTGAACGGACTTTTTTGGCTGCGTATAAACACATTTTATGTTTTCACGAGAGAGTTAAGACTTTTAAAAAGAAATGCCTACGAGAAGACTAAAACCAAAAAGTGCTCTCTGACATGCCTACCGAGTCTGTGGCACACTGTAAGATGAGGATTTAATTTTTTAAAGGGGACGTATCATGCACATTTACAGCTCTATATATTTATATTCTGGGGCTCTACTGGAATATCTTTGCATGATTTACAGCTCAAAAAACACTTTATTTATCTTCTACTGGCCCTTTATGCAGCCCCTCAGTTCAGCCTCTGTCTGAAACAGGCCGTTTTAGCTCCTGTCTCTTTAAGGCTCCCTCTGTTCTGATTGGTCAGCTTCAGGAAGCTTCCTCTGGACGTTAGTAGCAGGATTTCACTTCTTTTTTCTTGTCCTTTACTTGAAATGGAAAACTTCTCAAATACATCCGTACATGTTCGAGCCTGAATTCGATCCGAAATGTTCGAGTGGACGACGCGAGCAACCTTAGCGACGACGTTTGTCGGCTTGTGCGAACAATCTGATGTCAGTTCAATGAGGCAGTAGAGGTAAATACGGCTTTTAATGTGAAAGGAGCATTTTTACAGATGTTCACCTCAAGTTTTAGGACTTTGACCGTGTTTAACATAAACATCCGACATTATAACAGCATAAAAATAACCGAAAATCACCTTTAAAAACAGCAGTGTAGTTTTTTTGATACTCAAACAGGAAGAGTGAATTTTTTGGGGACTATTTTCAGCGGCGGATTAATACACATTCGGTGCTTTAGCGAGTATACCTGGCAGCAGGACAGTGTGTGAGTCGAATTGATGTGTTTTTAATAGTTTTTTGGACAACAATGGAGCTCTGTGGCACAGAGGAAGAATATATATATCAGGCTTCTTGTTGGTAGATAAATCCCGTTGTTGGTTTTGGTCTTTTCATGGGATTTATCGACGATAAAGAAAAATATTGAACGTCACCAACCTTATCCATTTAAGGCCTGAGCCGGTTAGCAGGTAACATTTGCTCATAATCTCCCACCACAGCTGCTCCAGACTGGTTTTTAACACCCTTCCCACATCCATCCACGTCTCCCTGATCTGTATTCCTCTGCCGTATCCCTTCATCATTAACCTTCAACTCAAGGGAGAGGAGAGGCGACGGAGCAGAGAGGCGGATGGAGGAGGGGAGTAACTAGTTTACCTCCGTCTGCCCTCGACCGGGCTCGATAAATCCCGTTTTGTTCTTGGACGCCACATAATGCTACTGCTAATATGAACAGCTAGATACACCTTTGCCTCCTAGAGCTGTAGAAACCAGCCAGGTTGTCTCTTTTGTTGGTGGGGGGGGGGGGGGGGCGTCTGGGGAGTTTTATTCAACCCCACACTGTCTCAGCAAGTCAAAGCCTGCCGCTGTCCTCGCCGCATGGGACTCCCGGGCCCCCATGGGGTCGGTCTCCGTAGACGAACGCCCTTCGGACCTCTCGGCAGCTCTGCAAACAAGAGCGCCGTAGTTAATAACAGGTGAACCGCTTCGAGCATTTCAAACATATTAGTACGGCTCACGATTTTTTTTTTTTTTGTGGTCTGTTCTTGATCTGCTCGTGAAGAAGTGTAGAGGAAATGAGATGAGCTGTGAGGGCCTGTGGTGAGAGACTGTCTGAGCGGAGCAGCAACCGGCTCACCTCTCCCGGCCTCGACTGTTAATCAGAAGCTGCTTATGAGCAATGCTTACCTTTTTTTAATGGGAACTTAAAGGTGTCATCCATCAGAGGGCCGTTACCTTAGCTCGCAGCCAGAGCGTGCTTAATGAAGACTGATGGTTCCTCTCTTTACCTCTCCTCCTTGTCCTCTCTCAACACTTAAATCGCTCGTGTTTGTTTAGCCAAATTCAAAGACTGTGTGTCACATAAACTAAAAAACCCATCGACTGTGACATGCACATCTTCCTCCCCCGCCCCCCCCCCCTCCTCCTCCTCCTCCTCTCTCAGCGTTGTCACGGGACCTATAACCATCCGCTTCCTGTTCACCTCTTTACTCGGGGATCTCCTGTCTGCTTTCAGTTTATTATTCTGCCTCTTTGCATGCTCCACCTTTCCACCTACGTCTGTATCTGTAATAACATGCAAATGATCTCGTTCTCCTGGTCCAAACTGTAGCTGCAGGGCCCCCCCACCCCCTCCACACCCCCTCCACACACCCCCCCCACCCCTCCCCACCCCAAACCCTTCGGCATAGCTCTCTGACTCATACATGGGACGCTGCTTTTGGGTGAGCGCCTCATTGCTTCAACAGGTACACATGTTGAGGTTTAGACAAGTAAAACCAGGTTTTTAAGGCTCACCCTGAAACTATTTGATTATTTATCCATCGTTTTAAAGACTTCCAGGGAAGCTGTTGCACAACTTTAGTGCCACGTATGAGAAATCCTTCCATGTCCTCTTGACTCCATGATTTCATCCGAGCTCCATCGATTGACATAAAATCAATCGGCGGCTATTTTGATAACCAATTAACAGTTTATGTCAGTTTTCAATGACGTTACAGCTTTCAGTCGTATCTTATCTGTTAGTAAACTGAATATCTTAAGCTTCTGGACAGACGAAACAAGCAATATGAAGGAAAAGTGTGACGGATTTTACGCTATTTTCTGGCTTCATAGATCAAATTAATCTATTAAAGAGAAACTCAGGCGATGCTCATAAAGTCAGGGGGACTTATAAGAGACTGATTAAAAAACAATGACCAAAAAATCAAAGCAGCAGGGGCCAAAATACCCTTTAGTATGAGTCAAAATGCCTTTAGTGTGAGTCAAGCTTCAGTGACTCTGGATCCTGCAATTCCCATAATGCAACTTAATAGGGTCAGAGGAGTGAAGTGTTTTTCTCCATTCTGTGTTCCCATTTCAATTTTTTTTTTTTCTTGAAATATTAACCTCAGTGTTCCTTACGATAGAAACACAGGAGTCTCCTGAATGAAATAGTTTTAATTATTTTAACTTTGTTTGTCTGTTTGGCTGACGGCTTGAAATACTATAATACCCACGAGTCAAAAGGCATCAAAATTGATTTGTAGTTGTTGCAGGATGAATAAAACACAACGCCATAGTTGCTTAAAAGTATTCAAAAGTAACCCAGACTCCAAAAGTGAATTAATTGAGCTCTATATTTATATTCTGGGGCTCTACTTGAATATATTTGCAGCATTTACAGTTGATTTATCTTGCAGCTCCTCGGTTCAACCTCCGTCTGAAACAGGCCGTTTTAGCTCCTGTCTCTTTAAGGCCCGCCTCTCGATGAGCCCTGATTGGTCGGTTTCTGACAGTAAGCAGACAGTAGTATAAAGATTTCACATCTTTACTGGAAACTTCTCAAATACATCTGTACGTGTTGGAGCTTGAATACGATCCGAAATATGAGAGTCGGCAACGCAAACAACCTTAGAAACAAAGGCTACAGAGCAGAAGGGGCCGTTTGTGGGCATGTGCAAACAATATGATGTCATCACAAGGAGGAAGTAGATGTAACTTGGCAAACAAAACGTTCAGAGCAGGCAGAAGCTTTTTGACTTTCTATCTATCTCTGTTGACTTTATTTATCATAGACATCCAACATCATAACAGTATATAGACAACAGAAAATCACAAAAAAGCATGATATATCCCTTTAAAACGGCTGAGCAGTACTCCCTGTGATGAATAAACTGACTTTTATGTGTGTCAAGAAATAAGAATATAATGGGCAGACTCTTCAATAATAGTTGTGTATGATTAGGTTCCTTTTAAAAGCCTTCACAAGGTCACACTCACACCTCCGGGATGACACAAGCTCTCACAAGCCCTGCAAACTCCTCCGGTATGTTTCTGCACAAAAGGGGGGGGTATGCCTGGCATGCGCCTACAAGTTGAGTCATTGTTTTCATCTGTTAACGATGAGTAATGTCAGTGAGTATGACGGAAACCGAACGCGTTTTTTTAAAACCATATCGACTGGGCTGTAATGCAGTTTAAAGCAGGGAGTGGTAGCTGAGAGGAATGAATGGCGATCAGACGCCGGGATGAGGTTTCATCACGGTGTCCGCCGAGGTGAGATGTGAGCGCCGCCCCCCCCCCCCCGCCTCCCCATGTGTGTGTTTGACAGATATCATTTTTATTCACCGCCGGAGAGAGAGAGAGAAAAGAGAGTTAATATCTGTAAAGTCTGAGCTGCCAGCGAGTATAATCATGATCATATTTCTGTTTTTGTGTGTGTGTGTGTGTGTGTGTGTGTGTGTGTGTGTGTGTGTGAGAAGCACTCAGTCATGGCAGTGACATGACGAATCACATCGCAGCTGAGCAGGAAGGTAGCTCCAGCTGGCAAATGAGATGCAGAACGGAAAAGAGATGGTTGCTCTGCTGTAGCCTCTCAGGCAGGAACGGACTGATAATGTGGTTCGACAGAAACCAAAATAACCGCGCACTCAAACAAAGAACGAGCAGACTGATGATGAGGGTTGAACAACTTGATTGTAGTGTTATTTAACCTCCAGCAGTAACACCTGCTGGTTAAGCTGAACGATTCCCCCCCCCCCCCCAGAAATGTTGAGCAAGCTGTGTTGTCTGTTTAGCCCAAATAGAAAGGAGGTTGAGGGTGTGTGATTCTGGTTTGATGCTCTGCCTTGATAACGTGTGACCTGCATCCTGTTTTGACAGCATGGGGCCCCTCCTTCTCAGTGACGCTGTAGGAAAGTATTTTCCTCCTAGAGGCACGCCGTTATGACGTTACGCTGACAGTTAAACGGCTGCTCTCAGTCAGCCAGACACAAAGACAAAGCCAGAGTATGTTGTTGGGTTAGTTTATTCAACACACACGGACATACAGTACATACATGCCCACATACACAGATTAATCTGATTGTTAATGATCAGTCAAAAGCCTGAATCTGTTCAAACATGCAAAAGTGCAGGTTTATCCACCGTTAGCTTGTCAGATACAAACAACTCCCTTTCTTAGTGATGTGATGAAAAATGTTCATTGATAATGATGTTAAATGTTACTGAGTTGGGTTGGGCACCGTTCACATTTTGATACCAGGACCTGTAATAACTGTAAAACTTTCTCTTTGATAACAAAAATGTAATTTCAGTTGTAAAAAATAAGTCAAAACTTCAAAATTTCAACATTATTTATTTAGAACATTTTGTTGGGTAAGGTAAAATAAAAAAGAATAAAGAATAAATTACTAATAAACAAGGTAAAATAAGTTGTTTACCTGTTGGAGGTGTGCTGGTCGTCTGCAGCTCTTCATCAAACATCATCATCACTGTGGCTGTTTCTGCTTGTACTCTCCCTCCCTCCATTATTCCATTATATTGATCTGCTGAACAAATAGCTCCAAATAGCACAGCTAACAAAGCTCAAAAACATTAAATTTCCTATAAGTTCTTCACAATAACAACCTTCTGTTAGTTTGTCAATGGAAAGCTTTCAGTATGAGGAAGCAGCAGCAACAGGAAGTGTTTTCATCAGCAGTAACTTAACACGACTCCGATACGGCTGAAAACGATCAGGAAACTGTAAAAAAAAAAAAGGCTGATATCTGAAAGTACAAACAGGAACACAGGAGAGAATTTCAAGTGCACGTATGTCAGTAAACTAGGAGATAAACTTTTATCAGCGTTTATTTGAATTCACAACACGACCCGCTCTCAAGGTGCCGGAACGTGAAGAGGTGCTCGGTAGAACCAACGTAATTCAGTCGGTACCCTTAAAAAAGTTCAATCAGCACCCAACCTCGTTACTGAGACACATAACTTAACTCAGCTAACAGTTTCTGGCGTCAAACCAATAAAACCATAAAACATGACCTTTAACTATGACATCACGGGGGTTTTGGAGGTTTTTTTCTCAAGACAAACAACATAACAGGTCATAATGTCAGACGCCCAGAAATGACATATACTCAGTTTGAGTGACAGCAGCCGTCTGAATACATGTGGACAGTTTTCTTCATTTAGAGGACGAGGAGGAGGAGGGGCGGATGGAGGTATCAACCCAACAGTGGACTTTACCACAGGTGACCGCTGTTGGTTTCCTGTTTCCAACCACGAGTAGGGACAGTTTTTTTTAAAAACCGCAACTATGGTCATTCTGTAACCTTAAATCTGTGGTTATTATTGTAGCCATGAAGACGAAGGCGGTCTAATTTTAAGGAAGTAGTAACTTTAACCCACACCACGCTTCTTTAACGTTAACCAGACCTTTAACACAACGTCATCACATCATAAAGCATCTTTATTTTTAACAGTAACGGTTTTGGAAAGCACAGACGAATGACGTTGTCATGGTGATTGATTGGCGCCAGATTAGAAAATGCTACTTTGTGTCGTTCTGGAGTCACGTGTTTGTTTAAGAGGACTTGTTGAGGATTCGTCATTTACAATTACACTACAATTTATGAAATATACTGAATATTAGTCACACAGTTAAATGTATTTTGTAATGTACAAGTTAATTCCACACCAAACAAAATACCTAAAAGATTCGATAAGCCGAATTCTTATCAGATAAAATGCTATCGGACCCCAATCTCTAATTGAAAGGAAGGATTTTGGCGTTCTATATCAAGAATAATAAAGAACCCAGGCCAGGAGAACAAAATGAGGTATAATAGGAGCTCCAGGATTATAATTAACAACTATATGCACTTCACCAACTGACTGTTTTTACTCATAATAACTAATTGTATAGCAATGATAGAAGACACTTCTACTGTATGTCCATGAGTCTGTTGAACAAGTGCATGCTGGGAAATCATCTGATCAATACTCAGCCAATCATGTCAGTGCTGATCACGGTTTCGACTCTCATGTTGCCTATAATTTAAAACAGGAGCGCCGTCTGATTCACGACGATGACTTCTAGATAAACAGATCAATCTTCTACCTTTTTATCTGAGAGTTAATAAGATAACTTTAGCCTGATAACAACATGTTAGCTTGGATTAGTGAAGCCATTGTTTCAAGAATCAGACGCTCTGACTCATCATTGACTCAGCAGCAGCGTTAAGGAAGCGAACCCTCTTGGTTCTCACTTCGTCACATGTCCGTCTGACGTATAGTGTGAAAGTTGAGATATGACAATAGACACTTACAGGAAACGGATGGCCCTGTGTGTATTTTTATTACAGTATCTGCTGTAAAGTTATAAATGCTTTGCTTCAGTGACGTTGTTTCAGTTGTGAGGTTACAAATAATCCTAAAAATTAACATACAGACGCTAGCTTTAAAAAAAAAAAACCCAACAACACGTGTGCTACGTTTGACAGTCCTCAGTATAGTTCACACTCATCACACGCACTGGTGTTGTTGGGCTGTTTGTGACCTCGAGGAAGCAACTGTTGGTAGTTCAGAGGTCAAAGGTCACACTGGTGCGCCTCATGGAGAGAAAACCGTCGTTGGCTCGTGCTGCCGTCCGCAGCAGGTGTGTGTTTGTTTGAACAGATGCAGAGTAGAGGACAGGACGGTCCGTGTGTCCTGCAGCGTTTTCCTCTCGGTCATTTTCTGTGATGTGTCCGTTTTGTTTTTTTTTTACAGTTTATAGCTCCGCACCTCCTACTCACTTTATGGCCTTACAAGATAGAGGCAGACAATAGTCCACAGTGCTGGTTTTAAATGTTTAACATTTTATTAAGTGTACTCTAGATAGTGCGCACTAAAGATTACAAGTGTTTTTGGTTTATTTTCTACATTCCAGCCATTCGTTTCCATTCATTTCATCGCAGAGACTTGAAACTTGCTTAAAAGAAGTCATCCATCACAGTAAAACATTTCAATTACATTATTTTTTTTGTCAGTTTCCGTATTATAAGCAGAGACGGATTGATTGTGCAATTATGGACACGCTGACATCGGAGATTTGTGAGTCACCTGCTGAGTTGTGACCTTTTTATTTCAAGAAAACCACCAAAGTCAGATGATCATTTTCATTCTGTCAACATAATAGAGCTGCAACAATTAGCTGATTAATCAATTAGTAAGTAGACAAGTATTTTGATTATCAGTTCATCATTTTGAGTAATTTTTTTATATTATTTCATGTCTTAAATATGAATATTTTCTGGTTTCTTTAGTCTTCTGTGACAAAACAAGACACTTGAGGACGTCATCTTTGGGAAACTGTCATCGACATTTCTCACCGTTTTCTGACATTTTATGTAACAAACAACTATTAACACTTAATTGAAATAATAATCAGCCCTACAAAATAACTTGTTAATGGAACGTAGAGTGAAAATGATCAGCGGATAAACTGATCAGTCAATCGACAAAAACTTAATCGGAAACTATTTTGATATTTTATCAATCTTAAAACCCCAAAATTCACTGGTTTCAGAATTATAAATTGTAAATATTTGTCAGTTTTCTTTCCGTCCTTCTGCAACGATTTGTCAATTAATTGATAAATCGATTGACAGAAACTTAATCTGCAACTCTTTTGATCAAAATAGTAATGTTTTAGTAATTTTTTAAGTAAAGACACCAAACATTTGTCGGTCTCAGCTCCTTAAATTTGAGGATTTGATCTTTTTTTTTTTGTCGTACATGACATTTGAAGACGTTTCCTTCAACACTGGAAAATTACAAGAAGCATTTTTTAATTTTCTGGCATTTTATAGACAAACGATTAACTGAGAAAATAATCGTTAGTTGCAGCACTAATTATTATAGATGAAGCTACCGAGCAGTTTATAAAGTAGCGAGAATTTACCAAACTTTACCAGCTGCAACATTAAAGTGATGATTACACATCAATGCATCAATAATTATTATAATCCATGCTTTTATTCTGAAGAGCCTTCTGCTTAATGACGACTGTAACTTTAGATTCTTTAACTATTTTCATCGGTGCGAATATGAGTTGACTGTTTGTTTGGCGTCTTCCATTTTGGCAGCGAGACCCGTTACAGAGTAACAAGACTTAGTGCTTGGAAAAACATGACTGGACTATAATCTCAGGAGATAGTGAGTGCTGATGCAGCGGAGGGAAATGGTGACATTAAAGGGGGAAGCAAAATGCAGAAACAGCTGGAGTTGCACCACCACACTCCCACAGGAGCAGAAGCAACATTCAGGTTACTCAGAGTTAACTTTAGAGACGTCAGAGACCCGACGGTCTCCCAACGCATTCGTTCCCACAGCGTTCCAGTTCTCTGAGTGAGCTTCTCCCCTCGGCCTTTTTGCTGGCCTGCTCCACTGAAGTGCTGGATATTCCCACATCGGGTTTTTATTTTCCTTCTTTTTTTGCTTTAGTTTTTTTTTTCCCCCTTTACTTCCTGGTTATTTTGGTCAGTGTTTTAGCTGGTGTGATCAAAGACGTAATGTAAATAATTCAGAGGTTCGAGCATCTACCTTTCTTCTTTGTTGCCCCCTTTTTTTTTATTCAGCAACATCAAAGACTCTTCAGCACTAGAAGATCTTCAGTTCATCACTATCTTGTAGACATTTAAAGGAATAGTGAGTTTAATTTGCTTACTTGTCGAGTTACAGTTAGATGAATGGATTTCAATATCGATTCATCTGTTGATTATTTTCTTGATTAATTGATTAAATATTTGGTGTATAAAATGGTGAAAAGTGTCAATCTCTGTTTCCCAAAGCCCAAGGTGACCTCCACAAATGTCTTGTTTTGTTCCGACCAACAGATGTTCAGTTTACTGTCATAGAAACCATAAAATATTTGATTATTAAAATTGTAGGTGATTAATTTTCCGTTGCAGCTCTAGAGAAGATTGTTACCAATCTCATAACTGTAGACTGAATATGAAGCTGGAGTCAGGAGATGGTTAGCTTAGCTTAGCTTAGCATAAAAACTGGAAGCAGGGGGAAGCAGCTAGCTTAGCAGGAAAAAAAAAACCTACTCAACTTGTTTTTATACTTTGGTTTTGTACACATTAAACAAATTAGATATAAGGTGTTAATTACTGAGTTTTAGAGGCTTTTTTTGACTTTATGACAGAGCCAGGCTAGCTGTTTCCCCCTATTTCTAGTCTTTATGCTAAGCTAAGCTAATTGGCTCCAGCTTCATATTGAACAGATGGACATAAGAGTGGTATCGATTTGCAAATTTGTACATTATTCAGAGAATATTCACGTCTCAAACACTGTTCATCATGTCTTGGAAAACAAGATTTAATAAAACAACAATCAGATGAACGTGTAAGCAAAGCCTAAAAGGTTTTATTTGATTTTATTTGTGTCTTTGTGGAATTCCTGAGCTCATTAGTGGCACCAGCGCAGCCTGTGAGGGTCTCTGTAGAGACCGAGCCGTATCTCAGGAGTGGGAACAAATGCATTTGGAGAGGAGAAGCGCTGGCTGGCCTGCTGATGGTCCTCCGAGGATAAACAAATGACTTTCACTGAGCACATCGGGAACAGACAGCACTCAAACAAATGCTTTTAAATAGGGGAAGACAGGGGAGGGGAAAATCCTCCTCTGTCCCTTCTGATGGTCGTCATTCGTTTTAGTCAAGAGTGTTTGTCGGTCCCTGATTGTCCACCGAGGAGACGCTTTTATCAGGGAGCTGAATGGAAACGGAGACCAAATGTAAACCAAATTTACTCTGTTTTAACGTTATACTACACTGGAGTCTGACCGATGTTAGCTTTCTACAGATATATTAGTATATGTCAGACGTAAAGTTAAATATCAGAAATGCCAAATTAAGCTATTAGGTAATTTAGAAACAGTGTCACTATTAAGTAGTTTCTCCACCAAAGAGCACCGACAAGAACTGCAATTTTATTTTATTGTTTTTTTTTAAAAGTAAACCAACACCAACATACAGGCAAAACATTACATCTGTATAAAATATACAAGAAATAATCAAAGCAGCAACTTCCTCACACAAATATAACAAAGTAAAAAGGAATAAACAAACATTAGAAAAATAGAAATAAATAAATAAAACACACAAAAAAATAACAAGATTTGCAAAATGTTCTGCTTAGCATGTATCAGTATGTCACAAATAAAGAAAAACAAATCTATGAGATCAGTGTCAAGATTGTTTGTTTACATTTAAAAAAATGACTATTGCCTGATGATTCGTTAGCAGATTTTTTGAATATGGCTCAGGCTAATCGATTAGTTGATAGACAGAAAAATGATAATAATGATCGATTATTTGTTACTTTTCAAGCTAAACTATTTTCTAGTTCCAGCCTCTGCTTTTCTTTGTCATATATGATTGTAAAGTGAGTTTATTTGGGTTTTATATCACAGAAAACATCTTTAACTCTGGAGATTTATTTTGTGACATAAACTAAACGATTAATGGAAAAAATAATCGTCAGAATAAGACCATTAGTGGCAGCCTGATTATTACACACTGTGTCCTGTGTGTTTGTGCACATGTACATGTATGTTTGTACCTGCTGTGCGAACCATCAACGAGACGGGGCCTTGTGTCGAAGCTACCGTGTGTGCTCTGCCTGTTAATCCGTGTTCCTGCAGCACTGTGCTGTCGCATGTACAGTATGTCTGTTTGTTTCAGCAATCCATTAAAGCCAAAGCTGAATTACCAAGGGGCCAAAAGCTGGCGACCGCCCCAGGGTGTCTGCTCCACAGTCAGTCACCATCACACATGATGAGGCCCTTTTTTTGGTGTGACAAGACCTTCGTTATTTTCAGTTTTGTCCCTGTATGTTGCACATTTCTAAAATAATGTGTCTGGGGCCAGGTAGTATTCCAGCATGGACCCTTTTGCATGTTAATCCTGCAGGATTAAAGCTGTATGACATTTCTGCTGAGTGAAATATTCTAAACTAGGGCTGCAGTTTAGTTTTCTCTATTAATTCATTAAATGTTTTGGCTGTAAAATGTAAGTAAATTGCATCACATTCATATTAGTTGAGTTTCCATCCATCTGTGTTTATTCACATTTTCAATTTGAGCAGAAGAAAACGGGATTAAAATGCAGATTATTCAGGAAATCTTGTAGCTGAAATATCACAAAAAAAAGGTTTTTACACTTGGCTGAGGTGGAAATGTTAGTGTATCGATAAAAAACAAATTGAAAAAAGTGCAATGGGAACAGACTTAGTGAATACGTGATGACATACATGAATTTTATACTACATTTGGAAACCTAGCTAAAGTTTTCTTTGTTCAAACAACAGTCTTAAACCCAAACATGTTAAATTTACAATGAAAAAAAAACAACCACAACAGCAAATCCTCACATTTTAGAAACTGAAACCAGCAATATTTGGCTTTTTTTTTTGCTATAAAAATGACTGAAATCATCAATAAATTATAACAGAATAGTCCTAGATTCATTTTCTGTCAATCTACTAATTGATTAATTGACTTATTGAGCTTTAATCCGAATGAAAACAGGTTTTCACGGCTGTACGCGACTACCTCACATGACACCTTCCTTTGTAATCCTCAGATTAGATTACAAGCACAAGTAGATAGTTGTAATTGATGCTCTGCTCTGATATAAACCACTGAGAGGTTTCTACTTGTGTGTTTTCACTTTTAAAAGGCTCGTCTCTCTCTCTCTCTCTCTCTCTCTCTCTCTCTCTCTCTCTCTCTCTCTTCTCACTGGCAGATTGAGTCTTTTTAGTGCAGTGGCTCTTCTCACGAAGAAGCCAGTTTCCTCCCAGTGTTCACCACAGACCAGACAGGCCTCATTGGAGCCTGAATGGCAGCAATTAGACACAAATTTCAGCCGAGGTCCCCCCCCCCCTCCCTTTTTTTGTTTTTTGTTTTATTGGACAGTGAAATGGACACCATAAAACAGCGGCTTCAGTGGCGTTCGCTTGAAGAAGAGTCGTTTTCTTGTCTGGGTGACGAGACTGTTTGCAATTTCTCGTGTGTTGTAAAGGCGGCCTCTTGTTTTTCTGAAAGAGCTGAGGAATTTCTGTCCACTTGGTCGAAGAGGGCTCCTTCCTCCTTGCAGTATTTCAGTGCAGTTTGCTATTTCTAGAGCTGTGTTTCAAAAGCAGGGGGGTGAGTGGGGGGGGCTGGATTGGAAGAAAAGCAGATAACAAGCTAAACTTAACTGAAATTGAAGTAAAACTGGCATTAGAAGTAGTCCACAGCATTGATTAGTATGTTCATACTGTAAGAAGCTGTTGCTCATTACTTAAGAAGAACACAGACTGACCCAGTTATCTCAAATCCTCGTTGACCTGATTTTGAGGTGCATCCTTCAGCTCTTTACAACAACCCCCCCCTTTTCTCTTAACACATTAACTTATTAGCAGACATTAACTTATTAGCAAAGCCAGGCTAAGCTAAGGCCCCCCACTGCCACCACTGCCACCACTTTACACTTTACAGTGGTAACAGGCAGATTTACCTCCCAAAAATTTATTGTAATTTTTGCAAAGAATTCAGACAGAGGTAAACAAAAGCAGAAAATGTCAATTTTGCTGGCTAAAAATCACAATTTACCTGACAAATCCTTTAATTTTCAGGTATCTAACAATTAAGTTTACAGTTGCAATTTGGTACAAATAATAATAACAAATAGAATAAAGTGTTAAGCCTGTTTTAATTGGTGAGTGCCAATTCATATTTTGGTTCATGGTAGTTCATTTTGTAAAAATTCTTTATAAATTTTAACAGTTCTTTAACTGACAAAAAATATTTAGCTTTCAGTGTGTAGTTTTGTGTGTCCAACAGATTACTATATTAGGTTGTTTCTTAGAAACTGCATAATGAGCACATTTCCCGTACACTACCAGCTTACATAACCCTTTCAAAGAAATGTCGTAAGAATCAACAGTTACAGCAGCTAGTTTAGGAAATTGTGGAAAAAAAACGGTAATATAAGGTAACATGTTGTAAAACTACACACTAAGTCTGATTTATTAAGAATGTTTGCAAATGAACAACTATAAACCAAAATATAATGTATTTACTAATCAAACCAGCTTAACACTTTTTTTCCTGTTTTTTATTATCATTTGCACCAAATTAACCGTTAAATACCTGCAAATTACTCAGAACATTTCCAGGAAGTCAGTATAAAACTAAAGGACCTGTAGCTAGCTAGCCTCTAGCTAGCTAATTAAGCTAACATTAGTTTCTAGATTAACCGAGTTTGTATTTACCAGTCAAACCAGCTTAACACTTTTTTTTCTGTTTTTTATTATCATTTGCACCAAATTAACCATTAAATACCTGCAAATTACTCAGAACATTTACAGGAAGTCAGTATAAAACTAAAGGACCAGCAGCTAGCTAACCTCTAGCTAGCTAATTAAGCTAACATTAGTTTCTAGATTAACCGTTTTGTCTATAAAATGTCATAAAATGGTGAAAAATGCCAGTTTTAATTTCTTAGAGCCAAAGTCGATGTCTTCAAATGTCTTGTTTTGTCTGATCAACAGTCCAAAATCCAAAGAGATTCAATTTACTGTCATGTATGACAAAAAAAGTTTCAAATCATTACATTTGAGAAGCTGCAACCACCAGATGTTTGGCGTTTTTCCTTTAAAAACAACTAAAACAGTTATTCACTTATCAAAACTATAAACAGCTACACCACAGACCCTCTGTAGGCATAGTGGGAGGCTGATCTGAAACCAGTTTTTGAGGACAGATGGTAATCAGTGCACCGTGACTATTGATTGGTTGTTTACTTCTCCTTCCTGCAGCCCCAGAGGTGCCTCTGCATCTCCACGGGTGAGAGATTAGGTTCCCAATTGTCATCAGAAGAACACACTGGCATACACAAAAGCACACCTTCGGCTGAGAAGCTCTTACTAACGCCTGACTGGCCGGTCTTGGGATCGGAGGCTGAGCTGACTGAGTGGCTTACTGGTGTGTCGTGGATCTCGCTGGCTTTTGTGCTCTGAAAGAGTCCTGTTAAGTGGAGGCTTTGGCCACATAGCTGATAATGACCCCCCGCAGCCACAGATTCAGCCTCTGGCATGAAGGTCCCCTTTAGACTCAACTCTGTAGGGAGCTGAGCTGCTGCTCTTTCACAGGCTAACGTCCTGGCCTTGTTTTCAACCTCTTAAAGGACGAGTTCACAGTTTTTTTGAAAGAGGTTTTCCTCGTTGTAATCATTCCTCCAGTTCATACTGGCTATAAAAAGATCCCCTTCAGATGAACTTTCAATGTAAACGGCAAGAAAAACCTCCTGTCTACCTGTTGTTTTAAGACAGATTTGAAAAATCGTGAACTCATCCTATAAAGTCACAGTGAAACATAAGTTAGAGCATCTTTAGCTGTGACTTGTTTGCTAGTGAAATGGATGAGCGGTGTACAATTACAAGAGGGATGTATATCAAATCCATCACATATGATTGGACCGCTAACGTGGGCGTAACGTAGCGAACATACGGAGCTGCAGAGAGAACATTGTTTTGGAAATTAAAGTAAAGTTTTTTTTCTCACTGCTATAACACCTACTCTTCCTCTGTGATGCAGCTACTATGACCTACAAGACTGTTTTACAATGTTGGGTGCGGTTCGCTAGTCTCCAGAAGTCACATTTGATTCTATGAATTTTTATAAACGCCCCTGAGTTCAAGATGATTCATCAAACATTTGAAAATGTTTACAGGAAGAGCAGGAAGACAGATTTCCAAAATGATTTTTTTTTTTTGGGCGCATAACAAGAAATAACCGAACAATTAACACAGGAACACAGGATTAAAACTGGGAAAATTTATTTTTTTTAGTTCACTGTGTCTTTAAAAAAACGCCATTTTCCCCCACTCCTCACCGAGACTTCCTCCTCTCTGAAACCCTTCAGAGACAGCTTAACTCGACGACCTCGGGCTTAATTGGGAATGAAGTGTTAAAACCTCGGGTTTCCAGGCTGGTGTATTACGCTGCGTCGGGAGTGCAGGAGTTAAGTTTGGTTGCTATGCGGTGCACAGAGCTGTATTATGCAAGCTGCGAAGCACATACACACAGAGAGGAAGTGCATTACAGAATGCTGAGCTCAGGGCTTTGGCTCGCCGCCAAGCATACACTCCTGCGTGTGCACACACACTCAGCTGAGGGCATACCGATTTTTCCAGCAGCACAGCGGTCTCCTCCTAGCGAGTCACTCTCTCTCTCTCTCTCTCTCTTTCTGTTACGTCAGTAGTTCAGCTGTGGGCCAGGCATGACTGGGGCAGGGCTGCGTAACTGAGAGCACCATGCATTTCTGTGTGTGTGTGTGTGTGTGTGTGTGTGTATAAAAGACAGGATGTGGACTTGTGGTGAAGTGTGATCCAGCGTGTGTGTGTGTGTGTGTATATGTGTGTTTGTGTGTCATGTGTCTGCTCAGCAGGAAAAGCAATAGCAAGAACTGAAACGAGGTTTTCTCTATTTCTATGCAAGTTTCGCTCTCGCATACTTGTCTCGTAGTCCTTCCGCCTGTTTTGTTTTGGCTCAGTTCTGTATCTCGCAGCTCCGCCACATCTGCAGGCAAACACCCACTCTGTTAACGATATTCTTCCACCCAACAGGGGTGATATGTGTCACATTTATGAGAACATTTGAGCTGATCTCCCAGCTAATGTTCCAGGGTGAACAGCGATGCAAGTATTTTTGTGAGCATGTATGTGTTTGTCAGACTTGCATAACAGGAAAAATTAGTAAATTCCAGTGTTAGATTCTGTGATGTGATTCAGAATAATTTCACTGGAAAAGTTTTACCACAGTCTTTCTGTTCGGCACTATTTCCCTTGTTTGTTTTCATCTGTTTAGTCTTTTTTTAGTTGAATCTGACGGGTCACAGTTTTTGTTGGAACAGTGTCACCCGAACCACTTTTTGATATGATTATATTGCAGTGTCATTAGTTGTAGAAAATGTTAGATGCTACAATGTGAGCTTTTTAAAATGTTTTTATTTATGCATTTATTTCATAGTCAACAGTTTAGGTTTAAGATATTAGGACATACAGGAAGAAACAGCATCGTCTGACATGAAACTTCGTCTTATTTCTGTAGCGTCTATTTTGGCGTGGACATTAGTGTTTCCATCACCAAAAAGAAAAACGCTGCCCTGCAACGCTGCATGAAAACTAATGACAGTGTTTTACAGGTCTGTGTTGCCTTCTGCTGGACAACACTGACATGCAGTACATTTTTTTACTTTTTGATTTGTTTAAGACAAAGAGCGAAAACATTTTTACTTTTAACACATTTTGCAACCAATTGTGACAATAAATGAGTGCATAAAAAGGAAATACATACAACAATGTCTATTGTATTTCACTTTATTTCTTTGACTTGTTTTAATTTAGGCTTCCCAGTCCTCCATAGATACTCCCCACTTGACTAACTGGAACTGTGACATTAAAGCAAGGCTGTGTAACTTGTTCCTAATTATAAATCAGAAAATTGGCAATAAAACAAACTCTGGATCAATCCAATAATCTCAGAGAATTGATGCTACAGCTCTACTTGTACTGGTATGAGCAGGAGCTAATGTCAGCTAGTGTTAGCTAATGTTAGCTAATGTTAGCTAATGTTAGCAAGCTTTTTTGTAGATGTAGCTGTAAAAGTGTCGCTACTTGATGACTTTATTACCTTTTTTACACCTAAAATTACACCTTAAAATGCGATCTGTATCTGGATACGTTATCTGATAAGGAAAAACACACGTTAATGCAAAGTGTAAATGCACTCAGAACACAGTGTGAACTAAACAGTCGGACCAAGTAGCTCTTCCTCTTCCTGCCATCTACAACAAGCCTTGCAAAAACTACAAGTAGTAGCAGCAGCTGGAGGTCACTTGTGGTCACTTGCATTTCAAAAATGACTCTGGTTCACTTTAATATCAACACAGTACTTGTCTCATTATTGCAGCTGTCAACTGAGACACCTTTTAATGATACACTGCATTGATTTGAGTAGAAGTTGAGCCTCTTGATTGGTTTCTAAACAGAACCTCAGATGTTTATTTAGGCTGCTTCAGAGACGGGCGCTGAAGGAAGGATCTGTGACGGAGCATTTTCTGGGTCTTTTGGCATTTTTTTTATTTGCTGATGTCGTCTGTCATCTGTTACTGTTTGGCATCACGGCTTTTATCAGCCTTGCAGTCGGCCAAGTCACATATTTCTCAGTTTGCATGACAACATGACTCACAAAGTACATCACGCTCCTTTGATTTAGGACTAAATGTGCATGTGTGATTGCACTGCAAGTATCTGTGCATGAGGACAAACGCTTTTGTCATATTTTTGTCATAAGTTCTTTTAATGAATTGATCTTATAGTGTTTTAGTGCTGTGTGCTCCCACAGTGAAACAGTACAGACTGCTAATCAACTCAGATGATAAGTGTTTACATCCGTTTTCATTCTGACACCATCTGTTATCACTTGTAACCCACTAACCCAGTCAGATATGTACTTCTACTCACTCTGACTGTCTGCATCTTGTAATCAGAGTTTTAGTCATAAAGAATTTGCTGTCTTATCATCGTTTACCAACATGTGTCTGGTAGTCTCTCTGGACTTACGCAATATTTAAACCTAAATCTCACATGCAGCTAAAGTTGTTTCAAATCTATTTGTACCATGGTTTTGTTTTGTTTTTTTTGTTAAAATGGAAAATGAGAGCTCTTCAAATCCAACAGCATTTGCATCAGGGTTTATTTTCTTGTCAAATACCTTACGCTTCAAGAAATGTGAGTAACTTTAAGATCACATCCACATCCAAAATATGTTCCTCCATCTCTCTTTGCTTTCCCCAAAACACACCTAGAGGCCTATAGGTTTTTTGACTGAGAGGTGAACATAGGTTCAGTGTACAATAGCAGGTCTCTCTGCCTGTGGTGAAATGATCCCGTCAGTCCTGAGAGAGCGAGGAGGTGTTCAGGGTAATGTAAGCACTGGAGTTGTTGTGGAAGGGAAATGAAAAGAAAATGAGAATATTTGGCTCTTTGTGCTCGCTGCCTCACTGCCCTTTCACTCGTCTTTCCTTCTTTCTTTCTCTCTTTCTTTTTTCTTCTATCTCTCTCTGTCTTTAACTTTTTATTTCACCCTGCCAGCTCTTGCTTGACTGGAGGAAAGTTAAGTTAAACCACATTTTAAGGGAATATCTGCTCTGATGTTTCTTCAAGAAGGGAAATTTGGAATTTTAGCAGAATCGAAAAGTAGTTTGTGTGCAAGTTTCAAACTTCCTCAAGTTTATTTTAGGACCGCAACTAACAATTATTTTCATTATCGATTAGGCTGCTGATGATTTTCTCGATTAATCAATTCATCGTTTGGTCTATAAAACATCAGAAAATTGTGAAAAATATTGTTTCTAAAGCTCAAGATGAAACCTAAAATGTCTTGTTTTTTCCCAACCGACAGTCTATAACCCAAAGATATTCAGATTACTGTTGTAGAGGACTAAAGAAACCTGAAAATATTCACATTTAAGAAGCTGGAACTAGAGAATTTTAGTTTTTTTTTTAAATTAAAAAATGACTCAAAATGATTAATCAATTATCATGAATATTCTGTGGATCGACTAGTCGATTAATTGACTAATTGTTGCAGTTCTAGCTTGTTTATTTTATGGCATTTAATGCGTCTATGATCAGTATTTTATATCAACAGTTGATCACATGACTGTCGTATCTTCAAATAATTTTCACCCGACTCTGCAGCTCTCAGCTCGTCGTAGCATTTTAGCTTCTTTCAGCTCATTGTTTTGGCTTCACAGCCCGCATCTTTACTGTTTTTTGTTGCTCTCATAGTGTAATTTTAGACTTGTTTTTAGAAAAATAGAGGTCAAAAAACCCTCCTGCTCAGCACCAAACAGCAGTCAGACACAGTTAGCGACTAGCTAGTGAACATAGTGGAGCATTTAGCAGCTAAAGAGCCAGATATTTCCCTCAGGAGTTGGTGGAGACCAAAAATAGAGCTAAAAGAGAGTGAATATTGGATTCACATTCGCCTGTTGGACAGAAACACAACAAAGAATAATAATGTTGCTTTGTAACTGTTGAAAGTGTAAATATGCAACTGTTTGCTAGCATGTTAGCATGTTAGCCATATCAGCTTAAAGGTTGTTCACAGTGGTCAAAAAATCTGTTATTGCAGGTTTAAATTAAGCGTTTTTAAATTAAAAGCAGCTGATTAACAGTTGTGATTTTCTCTGTTTCAGGGTTTCATCTCAGCGGCACAGTAAGGGAACCTGCCACGTCTTCAGAGCCCGAGTTGGTCTGCAACGTGAGCGTCAGCTTCGACCGCTGCAAAATCACAGCAGTGACGTGCAGCTGCGGCAACAAGGACATCTTCTACTGCGCCCATGTGGTGGCGCTCTCGCTTTACCGGGTACGGAAACCCGAGCAGGTCAAACTGCGCCTGCCCATCTCAGAGACTCTATTCCAGATGAACAGAGATCAGCTGCAGAAGTTTGTTCAGTACCTGATCACAGTCCATCACACCGAGGTGCTGCCGACGGCGCAGAAACTGGCGGATGAAATACTATCGCAAAACTCGGAGATCAACCAGGTTCACGGTGAGTGGAGGAGCCGGAATAATGGTCATTATCTGTGATTTCAGGGGAAAAACAGGCAGGACTTCCCCTCTTTAACACGCATGCCGTACAGGCTTAAACAAACACAAACACACATGCAAATGCGGGTACCTGTGTTAAATTTCCTTCGTCTCGCACCAGTGGAAGTCCAGCTGGTGGCTGCCATCCTGGGAGAGGACTCAGGAAAAACAAGCTGTTTAGGAGAACAGGATGGAAACACACACACACACACACACACACCCACACACACTTAAATCAGGTCAAGTCTGACTAGAACACATTACAAGAATGCATGAAGTGAGGAAAAGTTTGCGAGGCGACTTGTGTTTGTCTTTGTCTTTGGACCATCGCTCATTCGGGCATCACAATAGAACAGAAAGTACCACAAAGTACATGAATGAGTTGTACAAAGTGTGTAACATAGTGTTTCCTAAAAGACTGAGTACACAAACCTACTGACATACCCAGGATCCAAATCCTGGACACCTCGAAATTTTACTTAATTTATATATTTATATTGAATTCATTGGTTTTAAATTGTTTTTAATCAGCTTTCTTTTGTACTCATGTGATGTTGTTATATTTATATGTTGTGTGTACGTGTGCTTTGTGTTTTTATCCTGTGTTACACAAAAAAAATCATGAATTGTAAAATATGGAAGAAACTCTGTTTACATATAAATATACACTGTAAGGTTAATCTGCAAGTGATGTTTGGAGCATGTTAGAGCCCCAACAGACATGTAGTACTTTATTATAGAACAGTTGGTGAATATTTAAGGTGCGTTTTGTGGTATTAGAGGTAGTTTTTATAAAATATGTTCTATTTTGGGTGCTTGAACACATTTTAAATGAATTATTAGGCTTTATAGGGCTTTGGTGGTACTTTGTTGTACATTAATACACTCGAGGGATGTTGTGGTAGTTCTTTCAGGTAATTTATAGTAGTTTTTGGTATATTAAGGTGTTCTTATGGACATCTTTGTGTATCTTTGTGTCAGTCAGATACTTTGACATAACCTGAAGTACTTTTTAAATACAGTTTGTGGTCATTTGGGTACATATCGTAGCATATTATTCTGTATTTTGTGTACTTTCACATTATTTAATTGCACATATTTACTCTTGGATACATAATAGTTGAATATATAATACACAGCAGTATTTTGTGGAATGTATACATGTGAACATAATGACTGTTGACAATATGACAGTTTTCTCTGCTTTCATGCTCACTGTGGCAATTTATAGATTTTGATTTACTCTATTTTGCTTTTGTTTTATGGATTTAATCCTCCCAGGAGTGCATGTTGAGTGTTTTCTTCTCTTATATTGGCCGGTTATTGTTGCAGATTTTGCAGAGTTTATGGTATTGATCGGTGTTTAAGCTTAACCAGCACTGCATTAATGCACTAATGCATTAATGCAAATGCAGCAGGAGGTGAACTATATGCTGATGCAGGAATATTCACGCCAGGTCTTCCCCCCATACGAAGAAGCTGTTTATTACTTTTATCGCAGTAAATCTTGTGAAGTTAATCGCAGATTGTCATCGTTCGGTGCAGGAGCTCCTGATCCGACGGCGGGGGCGAGCGTGGACGATGAGAACTGCTGGCATCTGGACGAGGAGCAAGTTCAGGAACAGGTCAAGCTCTTTCTCTCCCAGGGCGGGTACCATGGCTCGGGGAAGCAGCTCAACTTACTGTTCAGCAAGGTAACGATCTTCTTCAGAGCGATCGCCCCAACACGTCTACGCTCGCATTCGCAAAACGTCAGGCGCGGCTATACGTTTACCCACAATGCCCCTGTCTCTGCAGGTGAGAGAGATGCTGAAGATGAGGGACTCCAACGGAGCTCGCATGTTAACGCTGATCACGGACCAGTTCATGGGCGACCCCAGACTGGCGCTGTGGAGGCAACAAGGGACCACCATGACTGACAAGTACAGGCAGCTGTGGGATGAGCTAGGTACTGTGAGAGCAAACACACACACACACACACGCGCACACACACACACACACACACACACACACACACACATACATACACACACATATTTAACTCCACATAATGTTACGATGATCTTGCAACCTTCAGCTTAGAGTTGGTGATGATTGACCTGCAGGTTTATATACATTTATTTTCTTGCAAAGGTTAATGTGAAAATCTATCATAGATCAATTTTAAATGTTTTAGTTTAGCCCCAGATTTTCAAATATGTCTTAAAAAATTGGAGAAAAAAACATTTTATATCAGCAAATATTCAATAAAGTAAACATTTTGCAGAGTCAGGCTCTTTATGTTTAAGAGAAAAGAGCACAAGTGCACAAACGTGAGTACCCTTGGAAATTCAACATGTTTTGTAGTGTGTTACTACATTATATGACAAAATATTTTAAAAGAACTGAAATTATGCCCATTTATTTAATTTCCAATGTCGTAAACATGACCTGTTTATTAATTCAGGAAGGTTTAGGTTTAAAATAACAAAAGTAGATCATAAATGTAATTAATCTGCTTTAGGAGACATAGAAAGGAAACATGCAGCAAAATATAAGCACATTATCGTCTGTGTGTGTAATAAAGAGGAGAATACATCCATTAAAAGGAATAATGGTTTAATTAGTCTGTTTTCCTTAAGAGAGAAAGAAGAAAGAAACACAGTCTTTATTTCAGGGGTGAAATACAGGATTAATCCGCAGTCTGCTGTTTTATCTCCTTCAACAAAGACAATAAGTGCTGAAGAAAAATCCCCCCCTCTTCATCCACTGCTGATTATGTAGCATGTGGCTTTAATTGAGGCCTTTTTATTGGCTTTGTTTTGATAATATTAAGCTTCATATTAAAAGCACTTTTCAAACAGAGATGGTTCACTTTAGGTCCGTTGGTTCATTTATGTCCAGACTGAAATATCTCAACAACTGTTGGATGGATTTTCCTACAATTTGATATAAACATTCCTGATCTTCAGAGGATGAACTTTATCGTTCCTGTAACTTTCCATCTCGCGCCACCAACAGGTCAAACACTTTATTTTGTCCAATATTTTGGTTTATGACCAAAATATTGGACAAATTAATTGTTTGTGTTTAGTGCTAATTAGCAAATATTAGCATGCTATGACACTAAACTGAGACGGTGAACATGTTAAACGTTAGCATGTTAGCATTGTCATTGTGAGCGTGTTAGCATGCTGATGTTAGCATTTAGCTCAAAGCCGCTGTGAGGCTGTAGACTCTTTGTCTTGTTTTTAGAGACGGCAGCAGCAAATTAGCAAATTAGCTTAGCAAAAAATATGTGTAACGGAAATATGTGTAACGGAAATCCAACACATTTGAGTTGTAATACGAAATCTTTTTCATTTAGTCGATAGAAACATCAGAAACCAGTCTGATAATCAATAATTGTCATTTTTCTAGCAAGATGTAAAGGTAAATTTAATCAAGAAGGAAAAGAAATAAGATAATTATATAATTTAGGATGTGATGTAAATGATATTTAAATTATATTTGGCTGTTTTACTAAGAAAATCCAAGATATTTGAGTGGTACGAAATCTTCAAACAATTAATCGCTTAGTTGATCGACAGAAAATTCATCAGCAGCTATTTTGATAATCAATAATTGTCATTTTTTTTAGCAAGATTTCCAAACATTCATTGTTTCCAGCTTCTTTTCTTTTTCTTATTTGATTGTAAACTGACATTTGACATTAAACTGACACTCACATTTTATAGGACATTTAACATTTAATTCAGGAAAATAATCAACAGATGAATCAATAATGACAATAATTGTTAGTTGCAGCCCTGAAATCTTCAATAAAGTCTTTAAAAGGCACCGACAGAACAAAATAAATAAACAGAAATACACAGTGCAGAAGTAGCTTTGCTCTGCTGTAGTTGTTTTCTCCGTATTTCACTCAGAGCTGCTTCAGTCGGCAGCTCAAGAATCTACTTTTGTTCATTTGTTTGTGATGGAAAGTGATTGAAATCACTTAAAAATAAACGAGGCGTCACTTGGATCTAAGCTGCGATGTGAACATGGTCCCTCGTGCTGCAGTTTGCACGTCAGAACAGAAGTAGATTTTATTTACAGAGAGAAACAATATTATATATATTTAATATCTTATCAACAGGAAAAGCTGTTTACTGTTTTATGTTGTTACTGTTCTCTCTGCTTTTGTTTTTCTGTTTTCTCCCATCCTTGATGAAAATTCTTGCTGTGCATTTCGTCACTCGCGTCTGACATCACTCCGCCCGCTCGGTTCCCCCTCCGTTCCTCCTCGTCTCCTCGCTGTTGTCCTTGGTGCAGCCTTAACAAAGAGACGGGAGGATAAAGCCTCTCTCTCTCTCCTCTCCTGTCCCCTCCCCCCACACCGCCAGCTCTCCCTCACCTCTCGCCTCACGTCTTTTTTTTTTTTTCTCACTTCACCTCCCTTTTCTTCTCCTCTCCCGTTTCATTTTGTCATCTGTCATCCTTTATTTATCCCTATTCATTGTCCGTCCCCCCCCCCCCCCCCATCCTCTCTTATCCGTAGTCCTCTCGCAATCTGTATCCAGTGTCTTCTAGTTTTAGTCAACAATGCAGGTAATCTCACCTCACTTACATCCTCACGCTAAAACTACATGACAAGGTGTTGTTCTTTATGTGTGAGCAGACCTGTTATACTGTTCCCTGTATAATATAATAAACAATTACATCTATTTTAAATATTTTTACAGAGGTTTAAATTAATATTTATGACCTTTCCAAAGCTGTGTTGCATTACTGAGATTTTTAATCTTACTAGCGACTGGTTTCTTGACTCAAAAGTAATATTTTTATTCAAATTCTGCACCTGCAATAAAACATTACTCTACTTCTAATAGTTTTTTTTTTAATAAACTGGCAAAATTGGTGCTTTTTTTCTGCTGTTTTCTGTCCTGTGAATGATCAGAAAACTACAGAGCATCGATGCTGAATGTAGTTTTTCCACCTCAAGTGAAATAATCTATAATTTAACTTTCCATAATTCAGCTTTTTATCTATATTAAGGGCTTGATGATTAGGGCTGCAACTAACTGAACTTATTATGCTTATTATTGATTAATCTACCAATTATTTTCTTGCTGAATTGTTCTGAAAAAGGCTTGTTATAATTTTGTAGAGCTCACGGTGACGTCTTTAAATGTCCTGTTTTGTCCAGAATCCAAAGATATTCAGTAAACTATCAAACATGACACAGAAAAGCAATTGAATCTTCAAATTTGAGAAGCTGCAACTTGCAAATATTTATTTTTGCTTGTGTGTGTGTGTGTGTGTGTGTGTGTGTGTGTGTGCAGGAGCCCTGTGGATGTGCATCGTGCTGAACCCCCACTGTAAACCCGAGCAGAAGGGTTTCTGGCTTCGACAGCTTCGCAGGTGGAACAGCGTGGACGTCTGCCCCTTGGAGGACGGTAACCATGGCAGCGAGCTGACCAATCTGACCAACGCTCTGCCCCAGGGTCCTCCTGGCAACCCAGGTGAGATGACACCCGGCCAAAGCAGAGACGTCGCCTCCTTTTTTTTTTTTTTTTAAACAATTTCGAAATCGTCTCCTACATCTTTTCTCATCTGATGAGCGTTTGGTTCTGATCTCTCCTGCAGTGTCTCCTCCTCCTCTGTTCTGCTGCCGTCTTAACGCCGTTAAGTCTTCTTTCTCCACCCTCCCCCCTCTCTTTTAATCAAGTCTCCTTCCTTCAATCTCTGTGCCTTCAAGCCTTATTACCTTTTTAGTGTAGCTAATAGAATGAGCCTAATAACACAGTTGAGGTCCTGCAGCTTTTTTTTTTTCTGGCTTCTGTTTCTTGCGTGTGCTTCCACTAAATCAGAAAAAAAAATACAGAAACTCAAACATTTCTGTTGGATAGTAATAAAAATGTTTGGAATGAGGAGACAGACTCTGTTATTATTGCTGCTGTTTTGTCTGTAATGATCCTACATTGTTGTTTTATTGACATTTTTCAATTAAATAAACAATAAAACTCGTGCTCGTCTCTCTCAGATTCACTGACTCGGCCTCACCGGACGGTGTTCACGCGAGCGATCGAGGCCTGCGACCTGCACTGGCTGGACCCCCACCTGCAGCACATCATCACCGAGGACCACTACACCAACTACTGTTACCATGACAACCTCGACAGCTCCCTCTTCGACGCCCGAGGGTGGCCGCTGTGGCACGGTGAGTGAGCAGCGACACGAGGGGGTTTAGAGCGGGAGACAAATTAGATTAATAAGAGGAAAAATATAAAGGGAGAAATTGAAACGTCTTTTCATCTTCCCCCCGTCTCGTCTCGTCTCTGGCCTGTGCAGAGCACGTCCCGACCGCGTGCGCACGAGTGGACGCCCTCAGATCGCACGGTTACCCCAAGGAGGCGCTCAGGCTGGCCATCGCCATAGTCAACACGCTGCGGAGGCAACAGCAGAAACAGCTGGAGTTCTTCCGTGCACACAAAAAAGGTCAGTTTATCTTCCTTCAGGCTTCAGTTAGTTTCATATTCAAGACATTTAACTTCTGCTTTTGTTCTTCTCCCAACACGTTTAAGGCTTATTAACAAATATAAAGCATGAATCTGGTTTTTGTATACAGAGATTTCGTGCCCCTTGAAAAGAACACCAAGCTTTAAAGAAAGAAAATCTAGTAGAATTTGAGGTTTTTGATGAATGTTGTTCTTATTTCACACCTCTTTAACTCTCTTATTCCATCCAAAAACTGCATAGAAATAAACCTGAGAATGAAGAAGGCAAATCGCATTCTGCAGAGATGCTTCAGAAAATTTAATATGGGGCCATAAAACCGTCATATATTCACAATTTCATATTCAATATGTGCATTTTGGGAACAATGTTGGAGCCAAGATTCCTTCTGTCAATCATAATCCAGTCAAACCATCGAAGACACTTCTACCAGCAACAGAAAATAAAGCTGTAATGAAGGAAAATAGCTCCCAAACCTTTGACCCAGACTTGCTTAAAGTGCCAGAAATGTAATTATACACATTTTGTGCACCTTCATCGACTGTTTCTCATAAGTGTGCACACATTCTCAGTTTCTATGGCACTTTCTGTCTTACTTCAGTCTTGCGTTGTAGTGTATAAATAGCATGTTAACAGTGTGAATGTGTTACTGCAGAGCTGCTCCATAAAGGCATGACATCAGTCACCAACCTGGAGGGCTGGGTGGGACACCCTCTGGACCCCATCGGCACTCTGTTCAGCACCCTCATGGAGACGGGGCGGGGCGTCGAGGACGGAGCCGCGGTCCTGCTCGACTTCTCAGGTAAACACACGCACAGGTCCTTTACTTCATCTCGTTAAAGCTGCTTTTCCACGAGGAGGACTTAAAGGTTGTTAACCTGGACCTTCCCAAACCCTGAACCTGCTGAACTTAAAGGGCTACGGTGGTCAGTCCTGCTGTTCCGCTGTAGTTTACAAACCAGGAAGCATCAGATTTGTATAAGTTAGATGTTGTAAATTGTAAATTACAGTCAAGTCTTGTGAAAGACAAAATAGAAAGGACAATAAAAAGAAGAAAAAAAATCAACATTAAATAAAATAATACATTGAAATAAATGGAATAAAATAAAGTAAAAGCAGATTAAGTTCTAAATGTTTTGTAGTTATAATGTTGTAGTAGAAGAAAATACTCCTAATACTCCGGAAAATTGATAAAATTGGGAATCTTGTGGAAAACTGGCATTTGTAAATACATTTTTCCGATTACATAACGATTACATAAACAATTAAATCAGTCTAGGGTCTTTGCATCAAAAATATAACATATTTAATATAGATATAATATACTTATGTTTATGTTGGAAATGACAGTAAGGTTACAGTTGAACGAATGATTCATTTCCTTTTCTACAAAAAGTTCAGTTAATATCAGCAAAACTTGAAACAAAAACATGTATAGGTTATATGTTATAGGATTTTAAATGTATTTATCTGGCTGTACTGGGTTTATAGAGTTTATATGGTAATGACCACTTTTTATTCCAGTCACTACCACCCCCCCCCCCCTCCCCCCCTCCCCCCCTCCCTCTTCCCCAAAGGGTCAGCAGATAAATCTGAGGGGTCGTGAGATGATTAAAGGGAGAGCAAAGAAGAAAAAACAAAGTTCTGATACACAAATAATTCATATTTATTGTTTGGACTTTTCTTTAATCTTTGCTTTGCTTAAATGAAATCAGCTCATTAGTCTGAAAACAGAAGTTCTGACTAAACACTGCTTCTTGTTTAATGTTTAATCTTTAACAATGTGTTGTGTTTTAAAACAATTTGCGATGTAGAATCTTTATCTATAAAGTAATCAGTAACTACAGCTGTCAGAAAACTGATAAAAGAGTAAAAAATACAACATTTCCCTCTGAAATGCAGCGGAGTAGAAGTATAAAATAGCATAAAATGGAAATATCTCAATATCATATGTAAGTACAGGACTAACACAAACCTTTTCCTGTGTGAGCTTCCAACGTTTTCACTGCAGCGATCCTTCCTGTCGGAGTTTTTTAGGCCCTCAGGTTCCAATCAGCAGTAATGACACAGACGTGCTGATTGGCCTCCAGTCATCCTCCAATAACAGCTCATGAATAAGAAATGCGGCAGGAAAAACACTCCAATTAAAATGCATTAATTATGCAGAGGAGCTCAGCTAGACGAATTTCACATAGTGTAGCCAGAGAGGACGGTCACATCATCGCGTCGTCTCGGCTCTCGGATACGCTTTGTTTCTCTTGTAAAGTAGGTAAACTGACAGGAAACATGTTGAACCTACAGCAAGGAGGAAGTTGTGAAAGTTTTCAATTAAGACTGTGCTATTTATAACTCTGTGTGTGTGTGTGTGTGTGTGTGGTTGTATTCACCAGGGACTGTTAACCCTCCTGGGATGAACTGTGAGGTCTGCCAAGACATCATTAAACCATTAAAACACATGATTACCATCCTCAGGAGACTACACACTCTGAAAAAAAAGAACACCAGGATGAACAAATAGATCAATACATTTATCAATACTCTGCTCAATCCACAGCCCAAAGGGACAATTCTCCTCTTAAGTCATCTCTCACCCTGTCGCCTTTTTTTTTTTTTCTCTCTCTGCTTCGCCCCTCAGGCTCGCTGGGTTCAGGCAGGAGGACAGAGCACGCCGTTTGCCCGGCGCAGCGTTTCCTGGAAGAGGGGGAATCGTTCATGTCGTTGGCCATAGAGACGGCTCTGATTGGCTTAGGGCAGCAGAGGGTGATGCCAGACGGCCTCTACGCCCAGGAGAAGGTCTGTCGCAACGAAGAGCAGCTATTGGCCAAGCTGCAGGAAGTGGAGTTAAACGACACGTTGGTGAAGATCTTCCGCAAGCAAGCTGTTTTCCTGCTAGAGGGTGAGTAAGACTCACACGTCATTGTATTTACAGGAACAGTATGTGAAATATTTACTGGGTTTGATTCTCAAATGTGAGGATTTGCCGCTTTTCTTTGTCTTATATGATATTAAATTGATTATCTTTGGGTTTTTGCATAAAATGAGACGTTTGAAGACATCACCTTGGGCTCTGGGAGGCTGTGAAGGAGTGTTTTTCACTATTTTGGATGATTTATAGACCAAACAATGAACATTGAACAATGAATATTGGAAACATCATTAGTTGCAGCACTTAACTGTAGGTGCTAGTCGACTGGTCGATTAGTTGGTCGATATGCTCTCGTCCGACTAAATTCTCATTGGTCGAATAATCTCCGTGTTATTTTCATAAGGAGAAAAGTGCTGCATCAACAGCTTTCCAGGAATAATCCATTATGTCCTGCGGTGGGAGGGACAAACTAACAAATTACCTGTGAAAACAACGGGGGTGTATTCAAAACACCCCCGTTGTTTTCACAACTTTGAACTCGCCCAACCTAACGGAGACTGCTGGGTCTAACTGTACTTAACGGTTACTGAACGTACTGAACGTTTACTGAATCTGTGTTTCTCCATAATGACACAACGAGAACCCCCGCCAGGCCAAAAAAATATTTCTTTAATATTAGATGAATGGATACTCATTCGGAAATCGATAGCGTTTGGGAGTCTCTGAGCAGCGCTGTTCCGGTACGTGAGTCAACGTCTGTCGTTGCCTGGGAAACCACTGGTCGCGTGGCTCCGTTAAGGAGTATGTTTGCGTAGCGAGCGGGAAAGAGCGAGGGACAGAGAAGTGACGGTAAATGTGAGCGGAGCAGAGGAAAAGGTTAGCAGTAAGTTGTCAGGACAGTACAGGCTACGGTGTGTCAGTTAATAAATGCTTAAGAGTCACGTCTGTTGTTTCCCTAAATGCTGGAAAAGTAAAGGAGGTTAGCTCCAAAGTTAGCAACAATGAGTTAGCATAACCTGAAGACACAAAACAGAGAAATGTGTGGCTGCCGAGTTTATTGTGCACTCTGTCCCGTTACATTACATTAGTTGAAGATTATGTATGATTTCAGTCGACCAAGATTTTCTTTGGTTGACTACAGCCCTACTTAACTGAAACATAGTGTGCAAAGCTGTCAGCAAAGCAAAACGTGGCTACTCTGAAGAATCTAAGCTATGAAAGATATTTTTGGTTTGTTTAACACTTTTTTGAGCACTTCATAATTCCATATTTGTTATTTCATAGTTTTGAAGTCTTCAGTTTTGTTTTACAATGTAGAAAATAGTAAAAATTGAAAAAAAACAACCTCAAATGAGCAGGTGTGTTGAAACTTGTGACTGGTACTGTAAAGAACATTTGGTCCTTTTATAAGTACCAAAAGACTACAAGAGACTACAGCCGTGCTAGCAGCTTTCTGAGACTGTTCTTGCATACAAAGGTGCTTTGTGCTAAATGCTAACATGTTCATGTTTACAGGGTGTAATGTTTACCATGTTCACTCTCTTAGTTTAGGGTGTTTGCATGCTAGCATTCGCTTATTAGCACTAAACATAAAGTACAGCTGATGCTATTAGGAACGTCATTATTTTTGCAGGTAATTAGTCATAAATTAAAGTATCGGACAAATTAAAACTGGAAATGAAAGGTCATATGTTCACTAAAGTTATTAAAATTCATCCTGAGGGGAACATTAATGTGTGAATGAAAGTTTCGTGGCAATCCGTCAAATAGTTGAGACATTTCAATCAAAACCACAAATGTGAAGCTCATGGTCGCTCTAGAGGAAAATTCAGAAGGTCACCAAAGTCAGTAAGGATTCATCCTCTCAGCACCATTTGTATCTGTACCAAATTTCATGACAATACATCCATTATTTGTTGAGATATTCCAGTCCGGAGCAAAGCGAGAAGGGGGGGGCCCACCAATGGAACCATTAGCATGGCTAAAAATATCCCAGCATGCTTACAGATGTGTGCCTGTTATATTTTAAAGGAACAGTTTGACATTTTGGGAAAGATGCTTATTAACTCTCTCGCTAAGGGTTAGATGAGAAGATCAATACCACTCTCTATGTGTTCAGAGAGCTTTATCAATCTTCTCATCTAACGCTCAGCACAACAAAAAAAAGCGAATAAACATATTTCCCAACTAACCGCTCCTTTAAATGTTTCCATCCCTCAACCCCCATATAACCGACACATTATCCGCACACAGGAAGATTCCCATTTCACACCCTGAAAACACAACCAGCTCTTTGTGCTTGTAATTGTCTGTTATGTTAAGTGTGTGCGGTGTTGCGTTAACCGTGTGTACTTAAGTGTGTGCGTGTGTGTGTCTCGTTCCGTACGTGTTCGTTTTACACTTTTGAATGTTTGTACTTCTGTATTCATAATTGTGTGAGTCGATTGTTTGTATTGTAGGTCTGTTTGCTGACGTTGTGTGAATGCGTGTGTGTATGTGTGTGTACTGAGGGGTATAATAAGCCAGTGTGTGTGTGTGTGTGTTTGTGTGTATAAGATGTGGCTCTTCATGGTTCAAGGCCCTTTTCACTTAAAACCTACTAATGATAGAGCTGGTCTGCCTCCCACACACGGCCTCTTCTAACTCACTTTCTGATTATAAGACGTCATATCTTATCTTTTTGTACATATAGAATATCTTAAAGGAACTTAATGTATCCCATTAAACCAGCAATGATTCGCTCTGACTAACAAGCATTGTGTGTAATATATCCTCTTCCTCTGTTCCTCCGTCGTTGTCCAAAAACTATTAAAAACACATCAATGAGCCACACCGGGTGACATGTTCCTTCATCATCATGAACACACACACACTGTAGTTTATTTTGACTCAAACCCACACACACACACCGTCCTGCTGCCAGAAATAGTCACTAGAGCACCAAATGTGGATTCATCCGCCACTGAAAATAGTCCCTAACAAACGCAGTATTTCCTCTTGTTTGAGTAACGTTTGCTAGGAACTGCAGTGCCCAGCTGCTTTAGGAAACTATCCATTTGTCAGCTGTGTAATTTAAATATTTGCATCTTGAGTAAGAACCATTTAACACGGGGCTTTTCCGTTCCTGTGTGTGCGCTACCACACACTACACTTTGGCAGTAAAATCATTTCCACAAACAAAGGTGAACGAGCTGCACAGACAAAAAAAAAAGGGTGGCTCCGTCTTATAAGCTTTTCCTAGAAGCTGTCTCTGTACTTAAATAACCTCTTAAAACACAACCTCATGTCTGTGTATATTTCTTTTTTATGGCGATGTCAGTCCACCACTTTGATCCAGACTAAAATGTCTCAGCATCTGTTAGATGCATTGCCTTTAAATTACATACATACATTTATGTCCTTCTCAGGATGACTTGTAATCATTTTAATTAACTTTGGCCTACTTTTCATCAAGCACCATCATCAGTTTAAACCTATAAACCTGCATTAATTGATTTTTTATTGACATATCGTCACTTTTTAAGTTGATATGTTGAACTTGTTAGCAAACAGTTGCTTATTTCCACATCCAGCAGTTACGGAGCAACATTATCATTCATTTAGAGTCGTGTTTCTGTTCACCTGGTGAATATAAAGTCCAATATTCACTCTCTTTTAGCTCTGTTTCTGCTCTCTACCAACTCCTGAGGGCTCTCAGCTGCTAAATGCTCCACTATGTTCACCAGCTAGGCTACAGCTAACTGTGAGCAGGTAGTGTACAGCGGCTTTTTAGAGCTTTTTCTCTGAAAACAGCTGCCTGCTGCGACCGAAAACAACACTATGAGAGCACTGAGAGTGAGCCAAACCAGTAAAGTTGCAGCCGAACAGTTAAACAATGAGCTGAAACTCACTATAAAGCTCCGTAAAGCCGATAATTCTCTGTAGGTTCATCACTCCAAGCCACAACCAACACATTACACACTGACATTTCATATATTATTATAAAAATATTGATTATAGCTGCTTTTATTTACATCCGAATATCTACAAAAGTAACAACATCCCCTTCAGCCTGAGCTGTACTTTGTGTTTAGTGCTAATTAGCATGCTAACATGCTAAACTAAGAAGATGAACATGGTAAACATCATCCTCAGCGTTCAGCTCGAAGCATTACTGGCCCTCAGAGAGCTGCTGGCGTGGTTGTTTTGGTCGATATGCGATTCCTGTAATTTCTAACATGTTTCAGGAAGTACTGCGATACTAAGCAGAAAAGTCTCATCTCTGAAGCCAAGACGGAAAACTGTGGTTGACTAACAAAGCGGTCATCATGCTGAATCATACTGTTCATCACTGTGTTTAATCAGCGGTGTCAAACATGTTGAAATATCAAGCTGGGTAATAATCTCATACACGAGGTCACTGCGCAGTCATATGTGAACTATCATGCTGCTCCGCACGGCATGTTGAAATCTTTGTTTTCTTCGAGTTGACTTTGTACAGACTGCACTGATCCCTGAGGTGATTTTCTAACAGTGTTTTCTGTGTTTCCTCCAGCTGGTCCTTACAGTGGTCTGGGGGAATTACTCTACAGAGAAAGCGTCCCCATGCACACTTTTGCCAAGTATCTCTTCACCTCCCTGCTACCTCACGACGCCGAACTGGCGTACAAAATTGCACTGAGGGCCATGAGGTGAGTTACCTCCAGTTAAATCTGCTTCTGGCCTCCTGTTTCCTTCCTCTCAGTGTGTCTATGAGGAACTGAGAGATGAGAGGAGGAACAGAAATAAAGAGAGGGGCAGGGTCGGTCGGACGAAGCCTGAAAATGTAAGCAGCGTGTGATGGATACACAGATAGAGAGAAAAGGAAGAGGAGAGGCAGATCTGGGAGCTATCTGGGGCAATGTTTAATGACAAAACCTCCTTTTGCTGGAATATTCACTAAATAATTAAACACTGCTGAAAACGAGTTTTATAAAATGTGTGAATAATAAATATATGCTGTTGGTTTTCTCTCTGACCGCCACGGGTGTTATGAAACTTTATTTCCTCTCTCCCAAATTAAACCCCTTTGATTTTTTTGATATGTAAATCTTTATATTTTTTTAATTTGAAACTCGAATTACAAAGGAGGAATATTAAACTACTGAAGCGTGATATCACAGCAGCTATATCGGGATATAACAGGAGTGTGGTTGGGGGGTGGGGGGGCAGGAATTGAGTTGTTATTTTTAAACCCATCCTTGCCTCAGGCAAAGATCCACCTGAGTTTAGATGTGCAGGCAAGCAAAGGAAAACTATTGATTTAATCTATAAAAGGAACATTACACTCTGATAACTTCTTTACCTCCATGAAACCTTCCTCTAAGTGGACAGATCTGATCCTGTGTGTTTCTGTATTTCTGTCTGTGTCTAATAAAGTTTTTCTCTGCGTTCAGGCTGCCGGTCCTGGAGTCCACGGCCGGTTCTGGCGACTTGTCTCGGCCTCACCATATAGTGTCAGTGGTGCCCAATCGTTACCCTCGCTGGTTCACTCTCAGCCACATAGAGTCCCAACAGTGTGAACTGGCCTCCACCATGCTCACTGCTGCTAAAGGTACACACACACACACACACACACACACACACACACACACACAGCTTTTACAAGCCCACAAACAGTTGTTCAGTGGAAATGTTTGTTTGTATAACAGCGTTGTTCTACCACCATGACAAAAAAAGACACTTCTCTCATTCTACCAAGATCCCTTTCACATAATAACATAATTCGTAGGAGTTTGACTGGTTTTAGTGGTTCTCAATGAACTCACAATGTTGTTCAGGAAGATACACGATGACGCACAGGGACACACAAGGACGATAAAGCTGGACAAAGATATGTAAACATGTCATTATTATGTACAAGCAAGTAGGTTAGAAAAAAATAAAAACAACTATTAGACAAATAGACGACAACATACATACAGTGTTTTTGTAAAGTAATATTGGAATTTTTTATTACTATTTATTATTACTTATTAAAGTTATTGCTAGACGCAGTCAAGTTATTCAGTTTTAACATTAAACCTTAATTATTATGACATATGGCAAGTTTATTTGTGTAACACATTTCATACACAAAGTGCTTTACATAATAAAATAAAAAGCTTAAATGCAAATTAAACAAAAAGAAACCTTTTAAAGAAAATTGAAAAGTTAAGAATAGAGACACTTACAGATATTTGAATATATATAAATCAAACAAAAAAATCTTCTCATTACAGTAACAAGAAGAAACTTCCCTTGTTATAACTTGATAAGTGTGTTTGTTGTTATTACTAGAAGCTTCCACGTGATGTTAAAACATGTTTAACATGTAATTATCGTGTCTGGTTCGGTGTCTGATTGTCAACGATCAGGCTACGAATGAACAGAGGAACATGTTTCATCCCGAGTGTGAAATAAAACCAAATCAAACCAGTTAAAGCAGTCGCTGTCATTCTTCCAGCTGATGCAGGACAAACTGTCTTCTCTAAAGAAATCAACTGGAACTTTTGCTCATTTTAACAACATATGGAAGTTTCTTGTCATAACAACATACCAATTTATTCTGTCCTAAAGAAAAATAATGAGAACGTTTTGTGATATAATGAGCTTCAGTGATAGTAGTTTGGTTTGTAGTAATAACAAAAAAAAATATCCTGTTATAACGAGAAAGGATCTTGTCAAAAGGAGAAAAGTTTCTCATTATAATGAGGTAAATTCTTATAGTATTAAATGTTACAATCAGGTTTGTGTGTGTGGACAGAAAACGAAAAAATGATGCCAAGGAAAATAACCATCAGACAGAGTGAGTTATACAGAGAATAAATACTGGACGATGGGAATAACTTTGCCTCTGTGTTTGTTTGTTGTTACCAGGTGATGCTCGTAAGCTAGAAATAGTGTTAGAGTCCATCCAGAAGAACATCCACTCCTCATCTCATATCTTCAAACTGGCCCAGGATGCCTTCAAAATCGCCACTCTGATGGACAGCCTGCTGGACATCACACTGCTCAAAGTCTCCCTGGAGCTGGGCCTTCAGGTAATAAACACACACACACACAGAAACACACACACACACACACACACACACACACACACACACACAGAAACACACTCCACATCCTGCAAACTCAAAACTAATCATACGTTTCTTACAGGTGATGAGAATGACTCTGTCTACCTTAAACTGGCGGAGAAGAGAGATGGTGCGATGGCTGGTCACCTGTGCGACAGAAGTCGGTGAGTTTGTCCCCCCCCCCCCCCTTGGTTACTGTCGCTATGCCTGTCAAGGTTTCCGTTCTCATGCAGCACATGTGCAGTTTAGAGTTGCAAATAGACGACGTTATGTGACTCACAGTTTGAGCTTTTCTGCAGCTTTGATCGTTATGAAACTCTCCCGGTTAAATCATCAGTACAAAAGATGAACAACTGTGTTAGAAAATATCTGGTTCCTTTAGTAAAAAGTTGAAGCTACAAGAAAGTGGACAGTCTAGTAGTCGGGGTAGAAGTTAACTACGACTCAAACAGCCAATCACTGACACAAAAACAAAGCGTTTTGAATTCATTACGCTCTGATTCTTGCCTCTGACTGGTTTCGTCTCCATAGCAACAGCAGCCGAGGCAGGTAGCAGGTATTGTAGCATAATTAGCCCTTTAAATCCTTTATTTAACCAGATTTGAAAACACTTATGCTAAAACCTGGAGTGGTAAGTAAAGAACTAGCTAAATATTCTTTCTTGTTGTGTGTTTGGTGAAATAAATACTTGCTAAATCACCTAAAAAATACAACCTGTAAAACCATGTGAGATAGATTCTAACTTAATATATCCTCTGTTTGATGTTAGTGAATTACAGAAGTCTAAACTCATACTTCCTTCAGAGCGTTCACATAAAATATAGAAATTTAAAACATATTTTAGTCATTTTTAGCTTCTTGCCACTCAAAATAAAAAGGTAACAGTGTCATTACTTCAAAGACAAACACAAAATCACATCTTTAACAGCACATCAGCTATTTTTTCCACACCTTGATGATGTCAAAATGTTAGTTGCAAACATCTTTATAAAAGACTGATAATAAAGTTATATTTGTCCAGTAACACTTGAACATTTCACTCTTTATATTTCATTTGTAGCTATTTTTTCACACAGAAGTTAATGCGCAGTAATTACCTTCTTGTTCTGGGCGAAAGAACTTAAATTAACTATAAAAGTGCACCTATTTGCTTATATTCTTTTGTGGCAGAAAAGGAGGTGACGCACCTCACTTCTGGGAACTCTCTTCCCATTGAAACACAAACCTTAGTTATTTTTGAAACAATGGGTCTTTGATTTCATACAGAAGTAAACAAAAAGCAGCTTCTCATTTTCTAGCTGATGACCAATCGATTTTGTTGTCAGAAATGACAAATGCGGAGTTTTATCAGATGTAGGTTACCTAGTTAACATCCTCTTAACTCCGTAACCAGGCTGAAAACATCTGTTTGCTTGTTTGTTTCCACAAGACCTTAAAAGTGGATTTCGGAAAGCTTTCAGAGGAGGGAAGGAGGGGGAAAGGAATGACTGGCAGAGTAGTTATTATGGAGGATTGTGGCCTGTGGGCTGACTAAGTGGGCCTTATGTTTGGACGGGAATACTGGAGCCCAGTGGCTGATTTTTCCTGAAGTGGACAGGAAGCTGAGTCCAGAGGGACGGAGCTCTGTGGGGGGAAAACCCTCCTCCCAGATTATTTCTTGTGAATGCAGGGGAATGACAAGGAGTCCCTGTTTCTGTGAGCAGAGCTTTGAATTGATTCATTGAGAACTTGGCAGTTGGTGATGTAGAGAGAGGCCAGGTCATATAATGTCGGAGAATTTGAAACAGAATATCCAATTAGAAAGTAAAAAGCCATTGTAAGACTGTTAAAATACAAATATGCTGTTTTGGATTTTGCCTCAGTTCATGAATTAGAGTTTAATGTTGAGAATAAAAGTTCTTTTATTGTAAAGACTACATGATTTAAAGGATGAAGCTGGTGATCTTCTATATTTTTGTTATTGTCAACAAATTCCATGAAAAGACCAACAGTGTGTTAGTCTCGATACTTTCTTACCATGTCTATGGTTCTCAACCCCAAGTCCATTTGTTCCTACTGAAGACACAAATATAAAGTTTAATTTGTGGAAAAAAAAGGCTAAATAATATGCTAGAACAGCTGGGCACTGCAGTCTTTGCAAACATCACGCAAACTTGAGTAAATTGTGAATTTGTTGGGGACTATTTTTAGCATTAATACACATTTGATGTTGTGAGTATTTCTATGTATGTGGGTTTGAGTAAACTACAGTGTGTGTGTTCATTGTAATGAAGCAACACATCACCCAGTGCAGTGTTGTGACTCACTGACGTGTTTTTAATACAGCGCTCTACTGCACAGAGGAATAAGATATATCAGACTTTGGATAAACACAGTACTTATTATTAGGATCCTGTTGTTTTGACCTTCTTTGGTTGTTTTGTGGTTGATGTGTTTATTCGCTGTTGTGACACTGCAATTTCCCATTGGGATTAATAAAGTACTCTATCATTGTTGGTTTTGGTCTTTTCATTTGTTGACACTAAGAAAAACATAGAATATCATAGACTCATCCCTTAAGGATCAACGTCATTGTTTCATCAGGGTGTATATAATAAAGGGCCTGTCATATGTAGCGTGAAAGAGGGCATCATATTTATGGATAATAGTACCAAATTGTAAGTATGTAAAATGAAAAAAGAAGAGGACCTAAGATTGAGCCCTGGGGAACACCAAAATGAGCTGAACTTTCCATCAGATCTTAAACTAACATGTATTTTCCTCTCTGTGTAGGCGTGTTTGCACTGGACAGCATCATGCAGAGCTGGTTCACCCTCTTCTCTCCCACTGAAGCCACCAGCGTCGTGGCCAGCACAGTCATGTCCAACAGCACCATCGTCCGCCTGCATCTGGACTGCCATCAGCAGGAGAACCTGGCCAACTCCGCCCGCACTCTGGCCCTGCAGTGTGCCATGAAGGACCCCCAGAACTGTGCCCTGTCGGCTCTGACGCTCTGCGAGAAGGACCACATTGCCTTCGAGACAGCCTATCAGATTGTACTGGATGCAGCCGCCACAGGAATGAATTACACACAGCTGTTTACAATAGCACGCTACATGGAGCACCGCGGTTATCCTATGAGGGCGTACAAACTAGCAACGTTAGCCATGACTCACCTGAACCTCAGCTACAACCAAGACACACACCCGGCCATCAACGACGTCCTCTGGGCGTGCGCTCTCAGCCACTCACTGGGGAAAAACGAACTTGCAGCCGTCATCCCCCTGGTGGTGAAAAGCGTGAAGTGCGCCACCGTCTTGTCGGACATTCTGCGGCGGTGCACGTTAACGACGCCGGGGATGGTGGCGCTGCACAGTCGCAGGAACTCTGGGAAGCTAATGTCTCTTGACAAGGCTCCACTCAGGCAGCTACTGGACGCCACGATCGGGGCCTACATCAACACGACGCACTCTCGGCTGACGCACATCAGCCCGCGCCACTACAGCGAGTTCATCGAGTTCCTCAGTAAAGCCAGAGAGACGTTTCTCATGGCGCACGACGGACACATCCAGTTCACACAGTTCATAGACAACCTGAAACAGATATACAAGGGCAAAAAGAAACTCATGATGCTCGTTCGAGAGAGATTCGGTTGAAGGAGGAACAAAAAAAAGACCAAATGGCCCTTTTTACTTGAGTCTCCTTTTTTATCCTTTCTAACTTGAAGTGAAAATCATCCTAAAATAACATTCATGCAAATCTTATTCCTATGATTTGGGACTGCTGGGTCTAATGTGTTACTGAACACATTTTCCTGAAGGCAAATAATTAGAAATAAGACTGTGATGTGGAGAAAGGGACCGTTCGTCGACGATGAATGGGACTTTTTATTGTTCCGCGTAGACAGACTCGTCTCGGCTGAGCGGACGATTTGGCGCTCACACGTTTTTTAATTGAAGAGCCCCAAGATGATAGAAATTTGATATGAATATTTAGGGTACATTTTCTCCTACAAATGACGAGTTTGAAGAAATTTAAAAAAAAAAAGACTGTAAACCATAAAAGCAACACTTGGTATTGATGTGTATAAAAAAGTTTGCAGAAGGAGAAAACTGTCAATTCGTGGAAGTAAGTGTGTTTCCCTTTATATGTATGAAAGTGAGAGAATAAGAGTTTTACACTGAGTATATACTGTATTGTCCAGTGGCAAAATGTCCACCTTGCACTCCTCCTACTTCCCTCAGCTAACATTCAACAGCCTCAAAGAGAAGACAAAACGGCTTTAAACCAAATGGAGCAACTCCATCTGAAGTGACAAGTACCTCTTTTTAAAAGGATCCAGCTTTACTCTCCCCGCCTCTCCCCCAACAGTCCACGCCCAGCTCTACTCACTGTAGTGAAACTGTGTCAGAATTTAAAGAAGAAAAAAAAAAAAAAAAACTTCACTGGGTTGATATTTGTATCTGCCATCTTCAGGCTGATTGTTCTGGCTTTGCAGTGTTGTTCACGCAGACTTCTCAAACATTCAGTATGCTTATTTTACACACACATTTGTCACAGAAACACAAAAACAAACTGTCATAGTGCTTGCTCTTGTGGAAACTTGGCAACTGTCAGCATACATTCTCAGGGATTTCTCTAAAAAAAAAAAAAAAGCAGACAAAAGAAAAAAAAAAAAGAAGAGAACAAAAGCATTTTATTGTCCTGTATATATGAAAGTATATGTCTGAATATTGAAAAAAAAAATGTATATGTTAACTAATTTATGACAGAATATTCTATGTAAGGCACAATACTTGAAGCTGCAGTACTTTGGTTTTTGGAAACAAACAAGAAAAAAACATATCAGAAGGACTTCAAAACGTTCGCCTTGCATTGCATCGGGTGGGTGGGTTGTATAAGCTGGTTTGGCTCTGCAGACATATAATGAACTGCAGAAACTGGCCAGGAAGTGGACATGCAAAGTGTGTATTCCCCCCCCCCCCCGAACACACAGACGTTGTATTGAGGATTGTAGAAGTGACTGTGGAGGCAGAGCAGCGACGGCGACGTACGGTGCGACTCTCTCGCCAAACTGCTGCAATATTCCAGCGGAGTGAAATCTGTCCTTCTGCGGTCACGACAAAACGTTAAGCTCCGTTTAAGCGCCCAGCGTCCCACGCCTCCTCCGCTGACATCCCGACTTTGTGCAGGACAGAAAGTTGCTCTATACTGTAGGTCTTGACTGTTCCACTTTTTTTACGCTTTTTGTGTTTCTTTTTTTTTTTAATTTTCCTCCTCTTCAATTGATTTTTTTTTTTTATTTCTCTCTAGAATTCCTCACACAAGAACAGCCTTCTTTCTTGCCTTGTCTTAATGCTTTAAAATAACCAAATGGGAGTTCTAACTACCAAACTTTTTTCATAAGCCAACCAACTTGGGTTAAAACGTTTTTAGTGTCTTTTTAATTTGTAGCTCGACAGCTCTGTATTCTGTGCTTTAAAAGCTTCATTTCATCTGTTTTCTCCAGTGTTGTCTCCTGTTCCCTCGTTAGAGGTCTGTTGTTTAGAAAACCCTTTTATTTATTACGTTAGTTAAATGATTGTACAACCATGTCAACATGCTCATGAAGTTGAAACTAAGATTTGATACACTGATCGATTTATTTATGTAACTAAATCACTGTTTTATAAACTTGTTAATGAATCAACATTTTGTTTTGATTAAATTAGTTTTTTGAGAGGATGAAGTCTACGTGTTCTTTATTATTTATTAGCTCCTTATAATAAAGTAAAAGGTTTGATGGTGGACATTCATAGTTTGACAAAATCATCTTAATGCAAAGTACACTTACTAGCTTTTACCAGAGCTTTCAACCACATCTACTGTTGTATTTTTATGTATTTCATGTGTAAATTTACCACATCTGATTTAGTATTATATACAATTTCTATACAATTTTCTAATTTGAAGTTATATTTGATTAATTTGAAGTTAAAACAGGTTTTTAAACATCCATTGCTGAAATTCTGAAAATTATATATTTTTTATGAGTTTTACAAGCATTTCTGTCATCTGGAAAAGTATGAAATGAAAAGAGAATGTAAATATCTACAACTCTGACCTCCCTGAGCATATAAATATACTGTTTGAACAGTAATATCTCCAATAAATACAACATTAATTAGGAAGGAAAAAAGATTCTTTGATTGTCTGAGTGTTTAATATAAGATAGAACAAGATAAACTTTATTGATCTCACATGAGGAAATTGAAATCTCACAGCAGCAGAAGTACAAGAACAAATGCGTAGTACAGAAAAATAACATTACAAAACTAGAATACTATATTTAATGTTCATTATGAACATTATTGTACAGCATAAAGAAACAATAAAAGCGTCTTAATACGATGTACATCAACATAAATAAGAATTATAGTGCCATGCTAGTGTCCATGAGGCTGTATTCAGGCACAATGCTGCTTTGAGCTAAATGCTAACAGAAGCATGCTAACATGCTAATGTTAAGCAGGTTCAATTTTTACCATTTTTACTATTTTCATGAGTTTTGCAGGCATTTAGTCATAAACCAAAGAACTGGACAAATTTAAAGTTTGACCTGATGACGCAGCAGAGGAACCGTTAACGGCTTGCTAAAGTTGTTCGTTTTCACCTTATGGGAACCATGAATGTCAACACAAAATTATAAGTCCAATCAATGTAGTAGATGATGAGATATTTCATAGAATAAGTGAAAAAAAATGGACCGTTTGGTGGCGCTAAAGGAAAAGTCAGAGGATCACAAAAGTTACTGTAATTTGTCTTTAGATACCTTAAATATGTGGAGCAAATATCATGGTGATCCGTCCAATAGTTATTTCACTCCAAACCACCAATAAAAAGTCAGGAGATCACCAGAGCAAGTGGACCTTATCCTCTGTGCACCATGAACGTCTGCACTGAATTTCATAACAATCCATCTGATAGTTGTTGAGATATTATTTCCTCCACCACTGGTAACCATTACAAAGTGTTTACATGGGATGAGGCTGAATCCAGGTTCCTGAAACCAGCAGGATGTGATGTTTAGTCTACATGAGCAACACATAAACCGGGATAAACCTGATCATAAGCAGGATACTCGTACACATATAAATGTTCTTTATGTTTCAGTCTCTGCAAAATCCTCCTGGCTATTGATCCAGATCGATCCAGATTAAAAAACAAGAAGGAAAGAACAGTTGAGGAGCAACAATTTGTCAATTCAGTGAGACTAGAAAAAAAAAGAAACTGACATGTGAGGAAGAATTTATTTATTTATGTGTGAAACAAGAGACTTCACAGAGGATGAATGGATTATTTGGATCTTAGTATGTTCTTAGTATTGAGCTTAAACTCTCAACAACAAACTCCCAGTAATCCTCCTCTAATCTATCTGCTTGTTTCAGACTTCATCGTTTAGTTTATGGATTAAACGGTGAAAGTTTTACAACAAACTTTGTCAGCTCAAGTTATTCTCATGCTGACCAAGTTTACTCTGACATTTCTCAACTCATGAGGGAACAGGAAGTCTCTGTTGTCCAAGTCTCATCATGAAAATGTCAGAAAAGGGACTTTTTTTTTTTTTTTTGCTTGAGTTATTTTCAATACGTTTACTGTAACATTTTCTTTAAATCCACATTTTAAACAGTTTTTCTTCACCTTCAATCACAAATATCCCATCAAAGAGTTGCATCTTTACTTTTATTTATGTAAATTTGTCCCAAGTTTTAAATTTTATCAAAAGCTTAGACGACTCGTGGATTAATGCACTTAAAGGTGTAGTATGCAGGATTTGTCAGGTTGGTGTTTGTAAACATTCAAAGTTGGCCCCTCCTCCCCCGGGTCGACCAGAGCGAGCTTATTGGCTGAGAGCTACACACCCACTGCCAAAAGGTCGACACCTAGAAACATCCAGAACACAGTAAAATAATAAAAAAAACACAGGCGGAGTCTCTGTAGATAAAAACATCGCCACACACTTCAAGTGGGTCATAACTGATGATTGAGAAGGTTTATTTTTGTAAGAGTCTACACATTGTGTGTTTTTTTGGCTTTTTTTTAGGAAATCCTGCATAGTATACCTTTAAGGAAGTCATAATTTCTTTTTGTGCTTATTTTGCTTCCTGCAAAGATACTTTTGGAATTTTAAGCTTTCCTTATCCTGCTTCCTGTCTCTTGTCAGCAGCAGTCAGGGGCCTGTATGGGCAGGAAGCTCTGAAAAGGGAAGTTTTGTTGAGGAAACAAAGGATCATTAAATGGCAAAAAAAAAATGGCCCTAAGTGAGAGTAAGTTTTGGATTTAGTTGACTAAAGTTAATAATAAGTTATATGGTGCATAGAAGCACCGGCGTCACCAGCTCGTTTAGTCCTGAACGTTTTGAGTGTATAATTTTAAATCTAAACGTAATAATAATGTGAAGCTCGACAAAAAATGTGTGAGTGTGCAGATCTTTAAACTAACTGTGTGTGTGTGTGTGTGTGTGTGTGTGTGTGTGTGTGTGTGGGAGTGTCTGATGGTCAGCGTTGAGTACCATGACACATGTTGCTGGTCAGTGACTCAAGAGACGAGTGGAGGAGAAATGAGAGAGTTTACAGGAAAAAAAAAACAACAAACTAAATCTTGGGTTTTTCCAAAAGAGAAGGAAGAATAAGAATTTTGCTTATGTAGTAACTTTCCAACAATGGTCGAAACTGTCTGTTGATTTATGATATGATTGTTTAGTTAAAAGGCCAAACTGATCCGTTCCCACAGCATACTTTAGCTTCCTTAGCTGTTCTCGTAATGACTCATTTTACTACAGACATAACAAAAGTTAACCATTGCATTCGTTTAAATCTAAATTAACTTAAAGTAAATAAACAATTGACTTGAAGCCCCCTTAAATTATGTTTGGGGGTATTATTTTCATACTACTACAGTTGTAATCAGGTGTTTTAAATTGACAGCAGTTAAAAGTATGTTGCTTTTAACAGCAGAATGGGTTGGCTGTATTGTAGTCAAATGAAACACATAACATTTCAATAAAATACAGTACTTGGTGTTATTTTAAAGGGAACCATTGTGTGTGTTAAAAGGACAGAACTCCTCATGCACAGCCAGTATTTTCAGACAGGTGCTGGTCGGTCGCAGGAACATATAAGGTGAAAATCAGAATATCCCACCGCACACTGTAATGACTTTACTGTTTATTAAGAGCGAACAACGCGTTTCGCCTGTAGCTTCTTCAGGTTCGCTCAGTACGACTGCTGAGTTCTCACAGGTAAATACATCTGAGTCACATGACTAATTATCACAGTCTTCATTTTCTCAAAGTGAACATTTTACAAAAGGCACGAAAATGAAGTTACAAGAATTACACCATTTTATATAATTAAACTTCATTACATCCCGTAAACAACTGACTGAACAGGATGAGCAGAACAGACTACAGGTCCTACAGACGTCCCTCTACAACACTAAATGGGGACCCAGTGGCTCATCTCTCCCTAAGAGTCCAAACAGCCTGTGGAGAGAAATACAAGTTAATATTTACATATCTCAGACGAAAACTCAAATCCTGTGTTTCATAAAGTCCATAAGGTTCAATAGTATTTAATTCATAAATCCAAAATGCCTCCCTTCTTAAGAGCTGGTTAATCAAGTTACCACCTCTTGGATTGGGTCGCACTCTTTCAATGCCGACATAGGTCTATATAGAGAGCAGCAGATGATGGTAAAGCAACAGGCTGCTGCAGAAAAACTATCTGACGTCATCCAGAAAGTGATGGAAGATGGTTGAATAGCTTTTATTATAGATATGTGGACAGACCAATTTAACAAGGGGACAAATAGTCTTTACATGTCGCTACATTATTGATTAGTTTAGTTAAGATTAGTTTTCTGTCTCTTTTATTTTTAGCTTTTAGACGCTACGACTCCCGACAGAAATCAACATATCTGTACAAGTTTTATCAGTCAGGAGTAGGGGTGTGCCCGAATACAAATACATTATTCGGCAAAGCACAAATAATGTTTTGTTTTTTTTACGAATATTTGTTTCATACAAATATTTTAAAAAATATTTGTTAGCTAGAGGTCTGTCTGCAATAAGTCGATGAATTAAAAGTGTAAAATTAAAAGCGTAATAAAAACAAAAACAGGATTTTTAAGCCTCTTTCCACTTTTATTCGAATACAAATACAAATAATTTTGCTGCCTCAACAAATACAAATACAAATACAAATACTGGGCTTTCTGCACATCCTTAGTCACAGGTTTCTCCAAACTGCAGCCATGAATTTAATGTTTTTGTGAACAACTAACATCAAAATCAGACGTCGTATTAGTTCTACTTTCTTCAGAAAGAGCTGAAGAGTGAGAGGGAAATTATCTATCGCTTCCAGGAGCAAACAGAAGCCGAACTTTACATTTTTAAATGGCCGCCGACAACAGGAACATCTCCAAAATCTTATATGTCTGTCAGTCACACGCCTCCACACAGGTACACGTGCTCTATATCATGTTGCATCTCTGTGGCATTTAGCTCTGGATGCTACTTCAGGCTATTTTCTGGGCCTCCGTCAGTCTAACAAACCAAACACAACCAAAAACGTCAATCAGAGTATATCCTGTAAGCAGGCGGCAGCTTATTTCTGTAACCCCATCTGTGTAACTGGCACCACAGATAAATCTTATCACTCTTAATCACACATATCCGGTGTGGAGCGGCCTGTTATTCCACTCCTGCTGCCATATTAGTGGAGCCATCCACTGCGTATTATCTATGATGGGAACTGAGGAGATGGTTTGTCTCATGATGTCTCCTCTCAGAATTTGGAAAGATTGAAGTGTCAGTGAGATAAGATATTTTAGACGCATGTGAATCATATCTTACAGTTTTGTTTTGTTTTTTTATCACTAACCAGAAAAGTATTGTAAGACTGATTCTTTTCTATGTCCTTTCTTGGCCTTTTTTTATAACAATGTTATGTTAGTGATCACAAGAAAATTGTGCTTTTTTCATCTCAGGGGATCAGAAATGTGATAAAGATTAATTATAGAAATCATATTAAATTTCACAGATGATCCATATTAAAGGGTAACGATGGCAATATTCTATATTGTCCTTATTGTCAACCAGTGCTGGGTTACTTGACTTCATCATTACACACTTACTTTACTAATTACTCAACAGCAGAAGTAATTACTTTACTCTCTACTTTATTTTTGTTACTCAGCTCCATCAAAAGTGTCCTTTAAACAGCTTTAAAGCCTCCACACACTCACATGTTCCACCCAAAGATGTTGCTTTCATCCTTTTATCCAAGGTGTTTGGGAGTTTGAGCTTCTGTTGCACCTGCTGTTACTAAGCAACTAAAAGCTGTGCACTGCTATGATGTAAGTTATCGTGACACGAAATGCGACAGTTGGTCTGAATCGCGAGCGGTCTCTCGGCAGTCTGTTGATTTGGCCTTTTCATGTGGAAAAGTAGCTGTAATTTAGCAGGAAGCTTCACTGACTAAACTAACCTAACTAAGAAAACAAAGATAAATGCATTTACAGCATCGTAAGCTGAACAGTAGCTTTACTGTTCAATTTGTTTGTGGAAAAAAAAACAAAAAACCTTGCTGTGTCTGGGTGAATTTCACCAACTGATCCAGTAGCTTTGAGTAGACGATGGGCAGTTCAAAGCTTATTTCAGAATAGACAAAGATCAGTTGACCTTCGTCTGAGAAAAGTTGGCTGGAGTATCACAAAGAAAAGCTTCTGCCGTGAACACATGATGCAACCACAACATGGCCAAAACATAGGGAGAGGAAACAGGCCCGGCCAGACGAATGGTGGAATGAACACTCTGTGTACTTTCAACACAACGGCGGCCGTACAGGAGAGCACCGGGAGCGACCCCAGGAATGGCAGAGAGAGCGGTAAAAGCCACCTGTATCCTCCACAACCTTCTGAGGGCAGATCTGACAGACGACCATCCTCGTGTAGCATCAGAGCCCGAGTGCGGTGTCGGAGCAATGAGGCATCTCAGCCGAATGAGCGGCAACAACGCCTCACGAGAGGCCGTCGCCATCAGGGAGGAGTATTTCTGGTCTGCTGCAGGTGCAGCGTGTCATGGCAGGAACAAATTATGGAATATCTGATAAAAGCAATTTGGGAATAGTCATCATACATTCTAATGCAATAAACATTTTTAACAAAACATGCCTCATCGCCTCATTTCAGAAGATTAGGTTATTAATGTATCACTTGTTTTAAAACACAATAAAAAAAATGTATTAAAATATTTGAATGCATAAAAATACAACTACTTTTCAATATGAAATGGAACATTTAAATCAGGCTAAAATAATACAATAATAAATAAGAGGGTCTTTGCAAAGGGGACAACACCTTAAAAGTGATGTGGAGAGTCTCTTGGACAGGTAAACATTTTATTTTTTAAACAATATAATATGATAGTGATAATAATAATAGCTGCAAACAAAAAGTGTGTGTTATACCACAAAAATGTGTTTGTGTCTGTCACTGATTGTAACCTCGTTCAGTCAAACTTCATCTGGATCTCTGCTTTTTTCTGCTGAGACAATCTTTTAAATGTTCCAAGAAGACTCATGAAATACGGTTCGTCATAGTCTTTGTCTGCGGTTTACTCATGTTGCTCAGAACGCTCTCCTGGACTACGGAGACATCTGGCTCCATACTCCTCTTCCTCTTTCCGATGTGGCCCGTCCAGCGGAGACGGGTGTGACAGGCAGAGGAGGGTCCGGTTCCACTGGAACCAGGGCGAGGGTTTCCCACGTCCATGAGTCACACCGCTGCACCGGGTGACTGGTTCCTTCATCACCATGAACTCACACACTGTATTTATTTTGACTCTGTCCCACACACACACACACACACACACTGTCCTGCTGCCAGAAATACTCACTAGAACACCAAATGTGGATTCATCCGCCGCTGAAAATAGTCCCAAACAAACGCACTATTTCCTCCTGTTTGTGTAACATTTGCTTGATACTACAGTGACCAGCTGTTTCAGGAAATTACTGAGCATTTTTTAAAAATTAAACTATATATTTGTGAGCCATTTTTAAGGATTTATGTCTACAGTAGGAACCGATGGGCTTGGAGTTGTGCTACAGACGGACAAGAGGCGGACTAATGCATTCTCATGATATTTGTTCACAGGAACAAAAATATAGTGTAAAAGCAGACTTAAATATAGGTCACAAAATGTAAAATTTGTAACAGCATGCAAGATTTTAGTTTTTTTCTTCAGTAATGTATCAAAATTTTCTTGCTTGGTCACTTCATATAGTTGTATATACAATATATTTTTAGGCCTTTTCAGTTTATATATCCGTTTTAGAATTGATTTTAAGATTTTACTGATCACTTTTAAAACACGTCTGGGTCTGAAGCTCCATACATACATAACAGATATGCTGACCCCCGTACGAGCCAGCCTGCCGCAGCCTTAGATCCTCACGTTGGGGCCCTTCTGGCTGCTGCTTTTTCCATCAGGGCCCCTCGACTCTGGAACGACCTGCCTGAGGAGATAAGGCTCCGCAGAATCAGTGACGTCTTTTAAATCCCTTCTTAAAACCCATTTTTACAGACTTGCTTTTATGTAATGTTGTCTTTAGATCATCTTTCTATTAAACTTCTTTTTTTTTTTAAACTTTTCATCTTTTTTTAAAAACTTTTTATCATCTCTTAATTGTCTTTCTTTGCCTTTGGCCGCCATCTTTTTTAAGGTCAGATCTGTTATTGTCTTCTGTCTCATGTGCTTTTTGCTTTGTCTGTCAAAGCACCTTGTAAACTTTGTTTTTAAAAGGTGCTATATAAATAAAGTTATTATTATTATTATATACTATACTATTGATGTGTCTTATATTTGAAAAATGCTCTTAAAAACCTATGAATTTTTTTTGCAGTGCACCTTTAAGCTTCAGTTACTCTGGAAAAATTGATTTTGCACACACACGCATCCACACCGCTGTTTCCAGGCACGACCATGCAAACTACAAACATACTGTATGTACAGCAATCTAGTCTGCAACAAACAAATAAAATAAAATAACAAACAGTATCAACTGAAGGCATCTGTGAACGTCTGACCCCGGAGCAGCAGAGCAGTAGATCACCGCCGTTGGGTTTTCGAGGCAGATATACGAGGTTGAACAAAGCACCTTGGTGGAGATTACTAGACTGCACCAATCATCCATCAAGCTCAGGCCTGTCCTTGGAATACATAATGTAATGATAATCTGATCCAGTATGCAAATGAAGGCACAGCGGGGGTGACTGCAGGGAGAACGGTCCACCTGCCCTGCAACACAAGTAGCCCCTAACTGCAGATCTGCTGTCAGATTACAGCCCTCGGAGGCTTTAAAGCAGAGAGGAATGCAAACTGGAACAATTGAGTTTAGAGACGTTTACTGATGCTGTTTGTGTATTCAAATTAGTTGACCAATTGCATTATTTGCAAGTAGGTAACGTAATTTAGCTTCTTTATGATATTAAGAGTAGTTTAACCAGCATAGGTCAGCAGCGGTGTTCGTCAGCGCTCGATATTCTGTCTTTAAACTGTCTTAAAACTGAAAAAAAAGATGTCACGGTTTCATCAGCTCTATTTCTAATCCATGTCAGAGAGCTGCTGTATGTGCAATCCCATCAACTTAATGCACCATGACTGTCACACCAACTTAGGTAATTAGATGGGGTGTCTGGCACTGGTAAAAAAAACAAAAAAACATTTGAGCACATACATGCAGATTTGTTGATGTGGTGATGCAAGATACTCATGTGTGCAATGATTGGAAGCCATTTTGTGTGACTCCCTTTGCCAACATTAGACATAAATCTGGCTGTCACACTCTGTGAGAAATATTACATTTAATAATGAAGTTAGAAGTTTTACTTGTCTGTCAAAAGAACCCTTCACCTGACATCAGCTGTCTTCTGTCTGTAAGTAAGAGAGAGAGACATTGACAGAAAGTGTCCCTCATTTGTCAGAAGTTGCCTAAAAAGAGATAAAAGCATTTTTAGTTAAAGTTACCCCGTGTGAGTTTTTGACCACTAGTAGCGCTATGGAGCAATGCTTATATGACTGAAACCCTGTTTTGTCTTTTTTACTGAAGTTCTTGAGAAATATACGATGTTGTACAAAGTCAAAAGTTGTGATATTTAGCACAACAAGCTAACGAAGCTCTGAAAACAGAATCGCTTTCTTTTGACCAAAATGCCATTTGGTTTAAGTCATTTTTTAGTCTGTATTGTTTGTATTATTTAAACGTTTCTCTAGAATTTCCTATTAATTTTCTGTATATACCAAGCGGCAACCACCGGGGCTGTAAAATGAAGCCAGTGCTGAAGTGCCAAAAACTCCAAAAGCGAGTCAATCCCCATAGACCCCCATGTTAAAATGCCCAACTTTACAGCAGAAATAAACATGTTTACAGCCTGGTACAAAAAATGGTTTTGGTCTCTAAAGCTAATTTCCTCTTTCATGACAACTGTACGGGAGGTGAATTTTTTTATAACTCACCCGTTTAAATTTTATTAAACCATAAAGTTATGCATAATGAAGGACATGGCTGCTTTGAGTGACAGGTCCGCCAGCTGCTAGGTGGCTTGTTTCAGCCATTCGGCCCGCCTCTTTGCCCATTTTTGATTGGCTGGGAGTTAAGCAGAGTCACGCACTGCCAAGATGGCGACGGCTGGAGCGGCTCACTTTGAGCTTCAAAACCGCTCTTTAGAAACCAACGGGTGACGTCACGGTAACTACGTCCATATTTTTATACAGTCTATGGTTGATACACAGATTGCTCTACAAACTCATGGAGGAAACATCTTTTTACCTAATATTATGGAAGCGTATTAAGGTTTGAACATGAAACACAGACATAGTTTTAACTGTTGAGATATAAAACATCTTTATCTTAAAATCAAAAATACAAATAAAACCAAGTCTCATGTAAAAGAAACAAGAATATGAACTTTTTTTGCAAAAGACCATCTCAGATAATAACTAAATAACCAAAGAGCATCAGGTCTACTCTCCCTGAATAATACTGGACCGTCTCTATCATTAGAACAAAGTCCTCATCTTCAGTCCTTGTGACCAGCAATCCTGTGCGCCTAATCCATTATCTATGTCCTCTTCCTTGGTAGGTTGTTCTTTAGGAGCACTTAGAAGAGCTGTTGAAATATTCTGCAGAGATGCTCTAGTTTTATTTGCACTCTGTGGCCCGTCTTTGTCTTCGGCCGTCTTTTGTGAGGTTGAATAAGGATTTTCTACACATGCGCACAGACAACTTACATTTCTGTTCCTTTCTCTCATCATATGTCTAATATTAAGCAACAGTAACATTAAGTCAACCTGAGCTCAATGTAAACGTTTCCTCAGACGTTCATTCTTCTGTTTGTTACTTCTTTGTTTCAGTTTGAGGACTTTACATTTATTATCTTTATCTTGTCAATCAATCTTTTAATTTACGATCTAACATCTAAGAAGATCTAAGATCAGCAACTCTGGGTCATTCACTCCTCTAATCAGTACAGGACGGACGGTGCTATACCAATAAACTTTATAATAAACATATTTTTATAGTATTATTTGCTGAGGAGCACACATAAGATACAGTTGAGGCTGATGGGAATGTTGTTTGCAGGCATTTGGTCATAAATCAAAGTATTGTACAAATTAAAATTGTTATTTGATGGCACTGGAGGAAAAGTTAAATGTTAACTGAAGTGATTACAATTTCATCCAGAGGGGAACATGAATTTTGTGCCAATCCAATCAATAGTTATTGAGATATTTCAGTCCAGAGCTGCTTGTAATTACTGTCAAATAATGTTTATATAAAGTTAACCTCATACATTAATGGGGAAATGTATGTAGATATATTGGATAGTTGCTTTTAAATACTATCAAATAATGTTTATATAAAGTAAACCCCATACATTTATGGGAAAAGCTTGTAAATATATTGGGGAGTTGCTTGTAATTACTGTCAAATAATGTTTATATAAAGTAATGATTATTAAAATTATGTTTTTGTAAACTATTATCACATGATCTTATTTTTTTGTACAGTATAAAACCAACATTTACCAGGGATCTACTGTAAACAGATTGGATAATCACATAAAATAAAAGCTTAAAGCTCTCAAGATACCATTAATAGGTGTTAAAGGAGGGTAATTTGAATGTAATTTTACATAATTTTTCTGTTTTACATCCAGAAATCTGTACTTTGATGGGGAGTTCTTGTGGATGGATTGAATAATCCTATGAATTTACCAAAGATTACTGTATGAAAACAAGAGTCTTCATTTAAATTAGGTAATTTTAAGGAAGTTCTGCAATCTTTTTCGTTTTTTGTGCAGATTTATACATTTGTTTAACATTCTAGCGATGATTTTCTTTCTATTTTACAATGGTTGGACTGTAAAAATGTAGACAATGTCCAAAGTAAATATCCGTATTTTTTAAATAAATCTCTGTAGAATAACTAAAGGTCTTTATTATGTTATTTGACGGTAAGTGTTTGGCAACTTTTGCTGCCAGACTTTTTACAATTTTTTTTACAATTTTTTTTTTTTACTGTGTAGTGTAACAACTGACTGACAGACCACCATGGCCATCCCTTGAACCATGCCGCTATAGGTGGCTAGAAATCTTGTGTGCTGAAGTATCTTAAAACACAAAAACCATTTCTACTCTGGCTGCAGAAGCTCTTCACTCTCTGCTATTGAAAAATGTCTGATGGGCTTATTGGAGAGTAACCGTCGTAGTTTGCAAAGCCAATAAAGTCTGTTCAAATTGGAGCCACTGTGCTGGAACTAATGTCTTTTCACACATCCAAATCAAATATAAGCCAATCTCACTTCACAATAGCTGGTGCATCTTTGCTGGAGCTGGAACATCCGTTTATTATTGCATCATTTCAATTACCCGCAGAGTTCAACAACCTGTGAAAAGATTTCAGTTTCAAACCAAACAAGACCTTTGTCTCCATCAAGACGCATCATATTTATGACCTTTTCTTACAGGATGAAAACACCATCAGTGTCTTTTCTCTCATCGCTCTTTCATCTGATCCAACGAGACTCAGTGTGGGAGCTGTTGTCATTTTCATTTTGAGTTATGTGGCCCATAAAGTAGGAAACCTTCATATTCACAGCTTTAAAGGGAATCCAAAATGTCACAAGCTGGAGCGGTTGCTGTCTATAAAGTTTTCATAAATGTCAGAGCGAACGAAACAGCCAATAGCAATTAGGTATTTCCTGAAAGGCTACGGCTCCACAACAAGAAAGCACCGCAAGCGAGAATCCAGAGAAAACAGCAACGTAATCCATCCCTTTTTTTTTTTTTTGTGATTCACATTTTCTCCTGATGTGCAGCTTTTAATTGAGTCAGTGTCTTTAGGTGTTTGATGTTTTATGAAGCACAGATGACATCACTTTTTATCAACATGTAAACTCTAATAGTTATTTTGTTCAATTTAGAAAATTCAATAATGGTTATTCTCCAGAAGAAAATTAAGTAATTACACTAACGGTCAGTTACACTGGGGTCCGGTAATGACTGTCCAAACAGAGTCTCACTTGACCAATTGAAAATATCCTCCCCAGTCTCCTAGCAACAGAGCAGGCCTCTCCGCCTGTTGATTGGCATTTACAAGTGCTGCTGATAGTGGGGCTCTTTAGCTCCAGTATTAAGTATCATCTCTTCACTGGGAGCCTATTCAGATGTGAATGCAACTGATTAAAAAAACCCTGAACAATCATTTGGTTGCAGATATCTCTCATAAAAACCTGAGTGTGGTCAAGTTATTGTAATCAGAGCTGGGTTTTTTGGTAGAGAGGACACACATGCTTCTCCAAAATACTATAAAGGCTCCTTTTTTATATTTATGACCAGGGTTTATAATTAAATACTAATTAATACCACCAGAGCTTAATCAGTGGTATTAATTAGTAATCATTGGAGTACCCTTTTAAATCCTCCTCACAGGCAGCTTTGCGGAAAACTGAAAAATGAAAATGACAAGCAAACAATTTTAACAAATAAATGAAGCAAGAAACAAAACCTGTACATGTAATACTTCTTTGTGTAGGATTAACTTGAATTTACTGTTACAGTTCTAAAGTTAAAGCTGGTATCCGTTATATTTTGATATAATTAAAGCCATTATATGTAGGATTTATTTTGGGGGGGATTATATAGTTTTGTTTTTGTTTCTTTTGGGGGATTTTTTGTTTTGTTTTGTTGTTTATTTCTACAAAAAAACCCAAAAACAACTGAAAGTAGTAGTAGTAGTTGGCCAAGAAAAGATTGGAAAGATTGGAAAGATTGTAGAGCAAGTCAACTAATTAGGAATTGATATCCACATACTGAGTCTGCTGTAACATCTGAACATGTTGTGACTGAGAGTGTGAGAAAGCAGACAAAGGTCTAAACAGTTACCTTAAAGTGATGTATTGATTAAATGGTTGAAGTAGACAGCTACAAGTAGTAAGCTAAAAGTAATGGATAAATGGTTAAAATAGCTATAAGTAATGGAAACAGTAGAAATATTTAGTACAAACTAATGGATAAATAGTTAAAAGAGTTAGCTAAAGGTAACATAAATTGTTGAAATAGCTAAATATATCAGATAAATGATAGAAATAGTTATAGTATTAAACAGTTGAAAACATTAGCTAAAAGTATTAAACAGTTGAAAATGTTAGCTAAATGTAATAAAGTATTAACAGTTTGGAAAGTTAGCTAAAATTAACAATTTAAATAGTTATCTAACAGTATTAAACAGATGAAATAGTTATCTGAAAGTAATAAACAGCTGAAATAGTTAGCTAAAAGTCCTAAATAGTTGAAAACATTAGCTAAAAGTATTAAACAGTTTGGAAAGTTAGCTAAAACTAAACAATTGAAACAGTTATCTAAAAGTATTAAACAGTTGAAGTAGATATCTAAAAGTTGAAGTAGTTATCTAAAAGTATTAAACACAGTATTAAACAGTTTAGAAAGTTAGCTAAAATTAACAGTTGAAATAGTCATCTAAAAGTATTAAACAGTTTGAACAGTTAGCTAAAATTAAACAGCTGAAATAGTTTGCTAAAAGTCCTAAACAATTGAAAACGTAATAAGCAGTTTGAATAGTTAGCTAAAACTAAACAGTTGAAATAGTTATCTAAAAGTATTATACAGTTGAAATAGTTAGCTAAAAGTATTAAACAGTTTGAACAGTTAGCTAAAACTAAACAGTTGAAATAGTTATTGATGGTTCTAGATGGTTCAACTAGCTACAGTAAAAGTAATGGATAAATGGTTGAAATAGTTAGCTAAAAGTAACAGCAAAATTGTTTAAATAGGGTTAGAGTTAGAGGAAATACCTAAATGTATCAGATAAATGGTTAAAATAGTTAAAATAGTTAGCTAAATAGTTAGCGGTTAGTTAGCTAACAGTATTAAACTGTTGAAATTAGTTAAATGTAATAGATAAACAGTTAAAATGTCCAGCCTCTGCTTGTCCCGGTGAGAGTAGTACAAATGCAAACTTGACCAAACGAACCTAGAACATTAGTTAAATTGTATGAAAACATATTGCTTTAAATAATGAATAGAGTTACGTAATATCCAGTTTAAAATCGATTAAACATTTGGAACATGATGGGTGGTTGATGAAGAGGTAGGCCTACTTGAGTTCATATGACAGGACAGAAAAGTGCACGAAAACACACAAACCAGCACATTTACTGTGGTTGTAAAAGCTCTTCATCTTCTGCCTCTGAGAAAAATTGGATTGGCTTGTTGGACTGTGACGTAAGTGTATCAAAAAATTGAAATCAGTTCATTTTGGCTCCACTTTTTTTTGACACTTCCAGGTATGTTGATTGCTGAAATACAATGAAGACTCCCCTAGAGGTTGGAATATTTCTATATTCCCAGGTGAAAATGTGTGAAAGCTTTTGATATTTATGGCCAGGGTTTATAATTAAATACTAATTAATACCTCCAGAGCTTACGCCTGAGCGGTGTCTTCCACATCGTCCCTGTCAGATGATTAATAGTTGCCATTTACTCACTTACCTAACAAGCATGCAAACCCAGCTTTCAATAGAGATCATTTCACGCAAGCCTATTACAACCTGAAAAGGAGCAGCCTGAATTTAATATCAAAATTGCCCCTCTTGATAACGTTCGACCTTAATGCAATAATTTCTCACAACTAGATGTAAGTGTGTAATGTATTACCCCTGTGAGATTTATGATAGATAAAGAAAGAAAAAAAAGGAATTAATACATAAAAGTTAATTTATATGCCTTTGTTAAAGCAGAGGAATTTCACCTGAGGGTATCTATTACCTTTTATATTGCATTTAAGGGAGAGGGGCAGTTAATTAACGTGCTTTAACCAGATTATATCTGCTTTCTCAAACTTAGTGGGCTGTTTAAAAATTGGTGTGAATGTTTGACCATGTAATTACCTGATATAGTGATTTTCCTCTTCAGTGCACAGCAGGATCTGGTGTAACCAGGCTTTTCCCAGTTTGTCCGCATGGAAAAATTCACCTTTATGCATGTTTTTATCGGTCCAGTCAATTTACAGTCAGTGGTACAGTCTGACCTTTAAAGCTGCCCTTTGAACAAATCACAAACCAGTCTGACTGTATGGCTATAAAATAAACCAGTCAGGAATCTTCACTGACATATTCAGTACGAGACCGAAGCCCACGTGGAGCTATTACAAAATATCCCACTTAAAAAGCAACATTTTGCTGAAAGACCTTTTGAAACACATTGTCAACTTAAAGTGCTTTACATAAGCAAAGAAATGCATTAGAACGTTTAAAAACACAATGAGGAGGATATATATGGAGACCCAGAGTGGCCAATATCAAATAAATAAATAAATAAGACATGAAACACAGGATCATATTAACAGAGTCAAATATATACCGTAAATGAACTGAGATTATTTTAAAAAATTAAAACTCAACTCATTAGTATGAAATTTATGGTTTTCATACTCTTAGACATTTTAATTAAAATCAAAATATTTCCTTTTTTCCATAGTCTGTTTTTTTTTATTTCATAATGTCATGTCTCCTCACAGTAGAATTATTACTCCTTATTAAATAAAATAATGCGTCACAAAGTAATGTGTTATTGCCCAACACTGTTGAGGTCGCGGTTTTGCACTACATTGAATTATACTTAAAGGTGTTTCTTATATTTTGTCCACCCCATTATTTTGAATCGGAAAGCAGGTAAAAGTTGGGAAGCATTTAACAACATTTGGAAGTTGGTTCAATGTGTGTGCAATATGAAAGCTAAAAGCAGGTAACTCAAAGTACCACGGACTAGCTAAACGTCTTAGGGATCTACTGGGTTTATGTTCTTCAAGTATATCAGAAATGTTGTATTTTAAAATCTATTCAGTATCTATCTGGAAGTCAGTGTTCTGAATGTGCTGCAGTTGTTTAATGGTCTTTTAGCTAAAACCAGACAAGGGACCATCGCAATATTCTACACTTGCTGGATAATCTTGACATTTGCAATGTCTTTCTTGCTCTTATGACTACCCCATCGTGATATTTCAATCTCTACCGAGCTCCCTGTCTGCCTCAGGATGAGATATACGGGCTCCTTCTGTTCATCAGCAGTAATATGTCACTCACTGCATGTTTCTCTACCTGAAGTGTCATCCGCAGCTTGAGGAGCAGGGATGAAACAAGGCTTTGGTGTCAGCCTGTCAAAACGTGGAGGACTAAAACAGAGACAAAGGCAAAGGTGACAGGAGGAAGACAAAAGACGAGACTCTGCCTCGTGAGTGATTCAAACCCCCTCAGAGCCTCTCAAAATCGGACACTCAACGTAACCCTGAGGGCTGGAGCAGTGACATGAAAGAAAAATATGGTGGAAAGGGAGCATGGATGTGCCATACATATGATAACTTCTTTAACCAAGACATCCTTGAGTATGTTTGATTTACTATTCTATTCAGCTATACTGTATATCTCCCAGACTATAAACTCTAAATACAGAATAGTAAGTCCAGCTTTTTGTTTTCTATCACTGTGTGTTCTCAGCAGGTTTATAACCTCCTACTGGTCATTTAAAAGCTCGGCAGGCTAGATTATGTTCCCTTTAACAGTTACATGGGAAAGAAACTGCTTTATTAGGGTTAGATATTATATTAAATACTCCAACATCTGATGGATATCAATGAAAATGTATCGGGAAAGTTCTTTTTTGGGATGTAACCAAGTCTATTTGGGGGGAGAAAGCTACATGGGGCCAATAGGGGATATAAATTATGTATTTATTCATAATTAACAGCGGTTGTTTATTTATTTACATATAATTATTGTCCATTTTCTTGCTAGCTTTAGGCTGCGTCATTGGCAGTTCATCTTTGAGATGTTGGGGTTTCCGAATTTCTCGGTTAAGCATTGATATTTTTGGTTGTGAAGGACTGTTTTATTATTTTCATTATTATCCACTATAGATGAATGTGGACAAGTTGCCATTAATGCGGCGGCGTCTTGCTTATAAACGCGCTTAAAACATCACAATGTTCTTTTGGGCGCCTTTGCTGAGAAATCTTTCCAGGAGATCCTATGTAGTGGGTTATATGTTGAACATATAGTCATCAAATGGCATTAAAGTAAAGGTTATAATCTACTAAACATAACTTATCAATGAAATTATTCCAGTAAAGTATTTCCAGTAACAGTCCAGTAACAGCTATGGGCAGTTATTAGTCGCTCCTACAAGAAATTAAACCTTTGGAAAAGACAGAAAGTAGAAGTTACAAGCCTCTCCTCCATAAAATCAATTTTATTTTCATGAATCTCCATTCAATCTTCATGTTACCACATTCTGACCAACCAGAGACCTCTAAAGATGAAGCAAACTGCCTACAAACAGTGAGCTGCCAACCAGTCGTTAGAGACCAAGCAGTGAGGCACTGAGGAAACAAGAGTTGTAGATGGAAAAATGGGATTTTATTTCCCCCAACCAAAAATGCAAAAACCATTACAAAACAAGAACATGATAAGTGGGCCTATAAAAGAGATCAACAAACTATACTCAGTGTAATAACTAAACAAGATGTGAATGGAACAAACTGACCTAACACAATGACACTTAAGGGAATATATGTAGTGGCTTGGCCAAACCAAATAACATACAAAGGGATCAACAACATTTCCACCAGCTACAACTAAACACAAAGAAAAAATGACTAAATCCAGATTACAATGCAACAAATCACGGAGTTTGGTGGTTTAAGTCAAAAACCAGCAGGCAGAAGTGCTACTTTCATGTTATTTCAACAATTTCACATTAGTGTTGTAAGACTGAATAACTTCCACATTTACACAGACCACCTTCACCAAACATCTCTGCCTTCACTGCTTCTATTTGTACTGTTTTCTTGATACGTAGCTTTAGGTTGTGGCATTGTTGATGAATCTTGAGATGCCGTGGCTTCCAAATTTCTTGGTTAAGCATTGATATTTTTGATATTTCTCATTGTTATACACTATAACTTTACATTTATGTGTAAAGTATTATCTGTGACTTTATTTTTTAGGTTTCACCAAGCTGCAACTACCACAGCTTGAGGCTGAAGCCAATGTAGAAGGCTGCTAGATGCTCCAATTGGCTCAACTTCTCTCCAGAAATACTAAGTTAGTCATTTTTTAAACAAGTCATTATGATCTCAATCTATAATTGCACCGCTCTGTGTTCCCAGTAAGCTAGTAAGCTGTTTCCAAAGGTGTGTTTTCCACCCTGAACTCATTATTTGAAAGGTCCTGGCTCCAAATGAAAGCAATGGTGCCAACAACAAGCTGCATCTCTGGGCTTCAAACTGGCTCCAATCCAAACCAATAAGTGTCGTCACACCTTGCTACCTCCATTTCCTCCATCTTTATATACAGTCGGGTTTCACAGAGAAACAGTCTAAGCTTCCATCTCCATCGATAGCCCACAAAACATTCCCATGGTGACGTTATTAATTTAATTTCACCATCAATGATTACGGTTAACACTATTATTCTTTTCACGTTGCTTAAACTTTCCCTTTGTTGTCCAGAGTCTGTCGGTGCACAAGGTCTAACTCTGGACAGGAAGTGTTAATGAGAACTCTCTGTGGAGGAAAAGGTTGAGTAAGTCTGTAAGTCTGTGGTTGAAACTGTCTGGCCTCTGATCCACAAGAGTTCCCCCCCACCACCACCACCACCACCACCACCCCCTCAATCCTGCAGTGTAAGTTGACTTTTTCTTTCTGCTCATTGGTATGCAATGTGTTGGTGTCTGTTTCTATTATTTATGTGAACTATATATATATCACCATGTGTGTGTGTGTGTTTGGGTGTACACATGTGTATTTGCTCATGACTGGGTCAGATGCAGTCTATACGTAGTCCAGCTAAATGACTGTAATTATTTCTCGAGCTGCAAGCAACTCATGCATGTTTTATTCCCCATCTGGACCCAGACTGTACACAATGGTGATGATTTTCTCTTTTCTACCACCCTTTGTCTCTCTCTCACACTCTTTCTATCCATCTAGCCTTTTTTGTCTCCTTCAAACACTCAAACTGCAAACAAATCTCTTCGTCCAAATACAAACCCCCTTGGTTTTCCCCCAACCCCCAACCAGTCCTGTGTCTTGCTGTTCCAGATTTGGGGTTGTGGCCCTCTGTGTCTTTTAGAGGAGCTAGTGATCTGTAAACTGACAAATGAACTCTGAAGCTGCCTGCCTCAGAGGGGGCAGATTCCTTTGTGAAGTCCAAGCTCTGCATCGCACTGCCCTGCTCTCTCCTCTCTCCTCTCTGCTCTGTTTACATCCACTCATTTATGTAGCAGGTGATTGTTTAGGTGGCTGTAATGAGCATCATGTGTATCCTCCTAGCCTCAAATTAAACACATACAACTGAAAGGCATTAGCCAGCTGCCACTACCTGCCATACCCACACATTAGAGAAGAGCAAGGAAATTAACTGAGGGGATAAAGAGAGATGTGACATTGTTGTACCTGTGTGGGGGTGAAGTGAAGTAACTACATAGTCGTGTATTGCATGAATATTGCATTGTGCTGCTGGTGACATATCATATGCAAAAAACCCTGTCTTCTATAAAAGACTTCTACTGATTTGTTATGCCAAATGCATTTCTGGGAAAAAAGTATTTGCTGCTTGGATTATGTGCAATGTTTTTTATACTGTATGTAATTAAGCGCAGGACTTTGACCCCGAAGATCAGGGTTTGCATCCTTAATCCTGCATGTTTTTAAGTTTAAGCAACAAAATCCCTTTGGTTAAGGTTAGGAAACGATTGTATTTTCGATTGAATGTTAATAAAGTAAACTCTTCTTGTGTCATGTTTCAAGTCACTTTAGACTTTTTCAATATTTAATCGAGATGACCATCTTTCCTGAACTTTTAACCAAGGGCTTTGAGTGCCTGAATATAAAAAATCATGCTTTAGAAGCAATGAGTAGATATTGTAGGAAAAACAAATCAAATATGTTGTCAATGAACATTTTGCAAATATGTTATGACTTATAAAAAAAACATAATTCCGGTGGCTCTCTCAAAGCATATTTTCTGTTGCAAGATAGTAGTGTGTAAAAGTATTTCTAAATACTAAAAAAAAGACTCTACAGCCATGCTAGCGGTTTAGTGAGGCCGTAGGCACAGCAGTATTTTGAGCTAACATCGGCATGCTAACATGTTCGCAATGCTAACATAACATACTGCTGGCTAGCTGGTGTAATGTTTACCAGGGTCACTAATGCATATTGTGTTAGCATGCTAACATTTGCTAATTAGCATTAAACACAAGCTGATGCTTTAGACAGACTGAAGTCATCAGTATTGTGGCCTTTTTATAACATGTTCCACGTTTCCAGGCCACTTAATCTGCAAAGTATCTGAGTTTCTACTTGTGTTCCACTGAATTAAATCCACTTTTCTCTTGAAACCCAATGTACTCACAAGTCCACAGGAGGCAGGGAAAATAAAGCACTATCCTTGTGTAAGGACACCGAGCAGCCACATCCAGGAAATGATGATTAAATTTGCCATTTGTATGTGTGCATGCATGTGTGCATCTGTGCATGTATATGAAAATGGGCCCTTCATATCCGGGGGTGTTTATGCATACCCTGCATTACACTGTGTGTGTGTGTGTGTGTGTGTGTGTGTGTGTGTGTGTGTGTGTGTGTGTGTGTGTGTGTTTGTTTGTGTGTGTGTGTGTCTAAATGCACATGAACAATAGCAGCCACGTGGCTGCAGCAGTGGTAATTGATGAATGGGATGTTTAAAGAGCAGAATATGAATGAAGAAGAGGGGCCCCTGAGGGAATACTTCACACCATTGTAATCAAAGCCATGATAGTGTCCCTGCCTTTGACTAATGGTCCTAAAAAGAACCCTCTTATATCCTGACTATTCAATTCCCCTACCTCAGTGTGATGCAGACCTCCACGGAGAGGCCAGCAGGGTGGGAGGCGACTTATGTCTCATCTTTTATATATCCACCCAACCTTGCTGTCACTTAAATACAGGTGACATACCTGATTGTGAACACTAAAAGAATGGTATTTTCAGCTGAAGCCTCTTTTTTTTTGTTCCTTTTTCATCCATTTCACCTTTAAATGTCTCTGTAAACCTTTCTAATTCAGATGTGTGCACCTGTTCAGTGGCTGCTGATTTATGTAGTTCATATGAAGCCATTCTTCATGGGCTGGTGAAGGAGGAGGTAGAGAACAGGACTCTGATGAAGGATGGAGGGCAGGAAAGTGCTAATACAAAGAAAGTGATTCACAAACACACGGAGACACATTAATTAATGACACTGTACAAAATCAAATGACTTGCATTCATACATTATTAGCATGACTATTACAGTGACATTCAGATCGACCTCCAGAGAGGTTGCTGATATGTTACAGTACAATGATAAAGTATGAAAACCGTGGCAAGAATGTGAGCTTAGCTGTATTCCTGGGCAAATTAAATGTTAGTAGCAGTAGTAGGAGTTACCATACAGAGAAATGTAGTATGCATACAATATTAAATCTGCTCTAATTGATTTTTCTTTGACCGTTTGGGAGCAGCAGAACAAGATGTGAATGAAAAACTTGACATATTAGTTCATTATAAAGTTGTAAACAGTTGCCTATTTACGCATCCAGCAGACATGGAACAACATTAGTATTCATTTGGAGTCATGTTTCTGTCCACTTGACAAATGTTGATGAATATTCACTTTCCTCTTAGTTCTGGTTTGGTCTCTAACAACTCTTGAGGGAAATATCTGTCTGTTTAGCTGCTAAATGCTCCACTATGTTCACCAGATAGGTGCTAACTTTGTCTGTTTGCTGTTTAGCACTGTGCAGGTAGTGTACAGTGGGTCAATCGGGGCTTTTTGTGCTGAAAACAGCTGTTTGCTATGGTTCAAAACCAGGTTCATGAGAGAATGAATGAAATTTATAAAGTTTCAGGCTGTAAAACCAAAACAATTGGCTGAAAGACGCTAAAGAAATCTGTGTTTGTTACTACAAGTGACACCTTTCACATTACACATAGTCATTTGAGCAATTGTTTATATAAAAATATTGATAAGTGCACCTTTAAATAGATTAAAAAGTAAAAGGTACGTATCATGCACATTTCTAGGTCTATATTTATATTCTGGGGCTCTACTTTGCATGATTTACAGTTAAAGAAACTCCTTATTTATCTTATACTGGTCCTTTAGGTCCTTCCTGTCTCTTTAAGGCCCCCCACCTGATGAGCCCACTCTCTTCTGAAAGGTTAGCTTCTGGAGGCTACGTAAACAAACAGCAGTAGTCATTTCTTTTTCTTGTTCTTTACTCGCAACTTCTCAAATACATCCGTACATGCTCGAGCCTGAATCAGATCCAAAATACACAAGTGGACAACACGAACAACCCATGGAGTAACCTTAGCAACAAAGACTACGGAAAGGACGGCCATTTCGGACTATGCCTGAATAATCGGACGTCATCACAAGGAGGAAGTAGACGTAACTTTGTAAACAAAGTTTTCAGAGCAGGCTGAAGCCCTGGTTTTTGACTTGCAGGGAGCATTTTTACATAGATCTCATATTTTGTAACTTAGACCATGTTTAACATAGACATCTGACATTATAACAGAATGAAAAGAACAGAAAAAAAGCACAAAAAGCATGATAAGTATAATAAAAATGCTTAATTGTTGATTTTTCAATTAACACACTTTGCTGTTAACACAAGGCTTGCATCAAGTGTTCTGGCAGTTTATTCTGTTTTTCCAAGCCCAGTGTCGCAATGCAAACACAAGTCTGAACACACAGTAGCTCGATCACCTTTCTCTCATAAATGTCACAGCAGTACAGCCTAGAAAATACAACCTAACACGCTCACACACATGCTCATACTATTACAAATGTATGGCATTACTCCTGCACTCAGCGTGTTCGTGTGGCCTTTCGCAGGCATCCTCAGAGACGTGGCATTGACAAACCTACAAACAGTAATTGGGCCATTATGACTCCCTGCGATGGTATTGATTCCTCTGTTTTAGGTGCAGGCGGGTAATGGGTGTCTAGACAGAAAGGTTCATATTGCAGGCAGTAGGGCCTGTGCAGTATTAGATACAGTAATCTTAACGTCCATGACTCAGGTGTGTTGTTTTGTGTAGCTCAGCCCATTTGCGGGACTTTCAGCTCATTGGAAATGATGTAATTTAGTAGCACATTTGAGCACTGAACCTGATTGCACAGTATTTCTGTGTGTGTTGAGAGCAGTTTCATTTTGCTGTGAGCTGGTATTTCAGCATGGGGAGTTGCTTGGGACAAACCTATAGACTGAGAAGAACTCCATATGGAAAGGAGAAGGAGAAAACATGAAGATGGAGTCCTCTTTCTCCCAGTCCAATTATCACCAGAGTTTGAACTAATCCCAGTGGCCACAAGAGCTGAATGATGACAATCTGTTCCAGGTGGCTTACCAACTTTGAAAATCCAGTCACCTGGAGAGCAGAAAGCGTGTGTGAGGGATCTCATCATAGCCTTGCTGCTGATCTAAATCAAATATTACTGAAGCTGGGTTTCCATGGCAATAATGCGCTGCCCCCTCCGTGACATTTGGGGGGTTTAGCTGTGAAGGAGGTAGCCCCTCCCTTCCTTGTCTCTCTGCCTTCTTGGTCCAAACGTGAGAAGAATAGATGAGTAAGCAGCATCTTGACCACCTTTTCACCTTGTGTGAATCTACAGAGTTGTGTGCACAGCTCTCCCATGGGCTGCGCAGGACCAGGATCCCACCGTGTGTGTGGCAAACACCCTCCCTGTACTGCAGAATACTGTCGGTCCACAGAGAAATGCTGAGGCCATCGATTGCTTTCTCCACAGTGGCACAATGTGCAACCTGTGAGCCCACAAAATGTCAGTGGATATGAGTTGTGTAAAGAACTCTTGATCCCCTAATTCAATATTGTAAAGCTTCACAAAAGGTCGTACCGTACGGTAAAATAACAGCAATATCTTACACAGTCATTTTATTTTATTATGTGCTATTATTAGATTTTTCACACTTACTCCTGTTGCAACATTACAAAAATGATATTCTACAAATAAAGAAAACGTAACCAAATATGAAAACACACTGCAAATACAGAAAATACAAATACAAAAACACACTGCAAATACAGAAAACATAACCATATGCAACATCACACTGCAAATACAGAAAACACAATCACGTACAGGAAACAAAACCAAATACAGAAATGCATTGCTAATAGAGAAAACACAACCAGATACAGGAAACACAACCAAATACAAAACCATGCTGTAAATAAAGGAAACATAACCAAACACAGAAATGCATTGCTAATAGAGAAAACACAACCACATACAGGTAACACAACCAAATATAAAAACACACTGCAAATACAGGAAACACAACCAAATACAGAGACGCTTTGCTAATAGAGGAAACACTACCAGATACAGGAAGCACAACCAAATATACAGACAATGAAATGAAACAAAAACACACAGCAAATACAGAAATACAACTAAAAAAAGACAACATAACTAAATACAGAAATGAGCTGCAAAAAATAGAGAAAAACACAACCAAACAGAAAAAACACAAACAAATACAGAAACACAGAAGTTGACTACTGTCAGTGGTGTTATGACTCGTTATATGACAACATAATTATGATTGCAAGGTTCAGATATTTGCTATACACCTAGCATTAGCCTTATAGTATTCCTATTCAATTTCAACTCCATGAGCCACAAGCCATTGCAAAAACTCACATCCCCGGGCATCCCTGGGGTTTTTTTTTGGTAACTCGCATTTTGTTCCATGTAACTTGCAGCATGTCTGTATTTGATTGTGTTTTCTGAATTTGGTGGTGTTTTTCAGTATTTTGTTGTGTTTATCTGTATTTCAGATATGTTATGGATATCTAACAGCCTCCTATCTACCTGTCAGTAAATAAAGTAATAGAACGAATTGTGGATAACTGTAATGACATTTTTACTGGTCACAATGTATTCTGAATATTCAAAATCACATTATAGATATCTGGAATCGTTTTTCATTTTGGAAGAATGTCATTGTGGATATCTGAAATCTTCTTTTTGACTAGGAAGAACTGAATTACAGATATCTACAATATATACCCAGTCTAGCTATTAAATGTTAAAATGACCACTTATACTTTTTACAGATTTTTAAATATCTTAAATGTACTTTTGACCAGTACAATCAAAGTTGCAGATATCTTGAAATACAATTTCTACTAGTAAGAATGTTATTGTGGTTATCTTTAATTACCATTCTGACGAGTGAGAATACAGTTTTGACTAGGAAAATGTTATTATGGATATCTAAAATGTAATTACAGATAGGAGTGTGGTTCGAATAAATGTAAAAACAGCTTGCCATAGGTGACAAAATACAGTCAATGAGAGCGCAAGACACTGGGTGGTATTGCGTCATTTCCCGTGTTACTTCTCACATGTGTTTTCGTGACAAAACGTAGTTTGAAGACCACACGGACTCGTCAGGGACTCCTCCTTGTGAAAGACCTTGTGATGTGTGACCTCCTGTCACTGATCAGTCATGTACATGTGCAAACCACGACGACTTCAAGATTCCTGATTACAAGACAGAAAGTTGTGTAGTGTGAACAGTACAGTGATCTGACGACTTTCAAAGTCATGTAGTGTGACCAAGGCATAACACCAGATCGTGCTGCCTTGCCACCTTCTGCCTGCAATATTCATCTGGGATAGCGCTGTCATGATGAAACACACGTTTTAATACTTACAAGAACACTGCCCCGGGCTCTTTTCACAGCATCAGTCATCTACCATCAAATCAAAGCTGCTTCTGAGGGATGAAAGTACGAACAGGCCCCGTGTATACAATATACAACACTGACAAAGACAAAACAGCAGGACTGAAGAACAGTGAACATTTAGAGATAGCTGCTCAGCTGTGAGCAAACATACTGGTATTGGCTCAGTGTGATGATGGTTCATTTTTGACACTCAACTCCTTTGTTTAGTCTGTCGCAAATGTTTCTGCCTCCGTGCACATGTGTGTTAGGGAGTGTGCGGGATGATTTTCACCGTGGTCTACTGGTCTCCTCGCAACATTAGGCCACGTCATTCTAGTGATTACTGCCGAAACTGGCAGTGGTCCAAATGAATGTCTGAGGAGGAGATGGGGAGCCACCATCATGCATATATTTACAGGCCGGAAGCAAAACAACACAAATCTGGACTGTGACTCCAGCATAAAAGTGTTTTGTGACAGCATTGGAACAGCATTTCATTGACTAATGTTATATTCATAGTTTGTTGTTGCAATCCTTGTGAATTATATGTATTAGCTGCATTATCATAATTATTAGCTGCGATGTGAGCTGCCAATTAAAGCTTGGTGAACCACATGAGGCCACTGCGTAATGAGTAACACTGCTCTAGATGAATATTTTTTCAGCTTTTAAAGTACACAACAAGACCTATTTACCATTTTCTTACCCCCTTCTAAAAACAGCAATTGTCCAGTCATAGATAAGCAACCATAACTAGGCATGGCAGGCCTGTCAAACTTTGGATTTCTCAACTGTAGTAAGAGTAATATTGTGGATTTAATAGTTTAAGGTAGTGTCAGTTTTTATCCTTTTCAAACCTAAAAGCAAAAGCCTAATAGCAAAAGTGTAAGGAATGTATTAAACAGTGTGTTTGTCTGCTTTAATGTTTGTAAATGTTAGTATATCTGGCCAACTAGTTTCTTAGCTACAGTAGTGACCAAACTTTTCTTATAAAGGCCAAGAGGCATCATTAACTAACTACATTAGTTTGTGTGTTACATGTTTACTTTTTTAAAAAGCCCAATTCAGGGCTGGCACATCTATTGTGTAGTATTTCCCCACTTTATCGAGGCCAGTCCTAGATGCTATTAGAGTTTAGCATAACGTTAGCAACTGCTCAAAATAAGAGTCTGATCTTACATTTTTCCCTATCATACTCATAATACTTACTATATTTAAATTTCTTTTACAGGGTTCATGTTTTCAAACAAAAAACAAAGTCATCCAGATACACCAACAAATCCCTGAGCAAACATTAGTTCAATTAGCTAGCTAGCTACAGCTAATAAAATCTGCTAGTGTCAGCTACCAATTTTAGCTGGCAAAATAGATAGTCGCTAGCAAAAAACTTGCTATTGTCCATGTAAAATGCATGGATGTATTGGTAAAGTGGCTATTTTTCTGTAATATTCTTGTTAAGCGCCAGTTTAATACACAGTCATGTTACTCTATTTTGTTCTATTTACATTTTTTAATATATTTTTTTGGTTTGTTTTTTGAATCTGTTGCTAAAATATTACTGCTAGCATGATCGCTAGCAAATGTTCCTGTTTTGCAGGTTTTTTGACTTTTCTGTCCTGCTTGGTATAGTGTTTTGACAAGTGAACAAACTGCTGGTGATCTAAAATAATATTATTATGTATTTATTAAAGGTGTTCCCTCAAACTCATTGGTAGTGATGAATTCACAAGTGTGTGACTGCTGCCAGCACAGCTTAGAGAAGAACAACAGAAGCAACATTGTGTGTACAGTTCTGTAAATGGGTATTCTCCTCAACACGTCTGTTCACAAATAACAGTGGTTTTATGTTGTATGTCTTGTGTTTTTGTCTTTTAACATCTTTGAACCATGTTGGAACCGTGTTTTCGCTTAACATGTTATACCTTCTAGGGCTGTAACTAATGATTATTTTCATTATTGGTTAACCTGTCAATTATTTTCTTGATTAATCAAATTAATAAAATGTCAGAAAATGGTGAAAAATGTTGATCACTGTTTCCTAAAGTCCAAAGTGATGTCTTCAAATGTCTTATTTCATTATTTCATAATGATAATTTGGACTTTTGTCCTTAAAAAATGACTCAATTTCAACTCAAATGACTCAAGTTTGCAATCCATAATCATAAATCATAGATGTTTTGAAAGAAGATGATTGGGAGAAAAATACAAGTATTGAGTGTATATCGAGCTGGAAGAGTTAAACTGATGAAGTGAATGAAAAATGAGAGTGGGTTGGGGTCCAGTGTGTGTGTGTGTGCATGTGTGTGTGTGTGTGTGTGTGTGCTGGGGGGGCAGCATAAATGAATACACAGAGGGCCTCATTCTGTCTGGTCCATTGTCTTAATTGTCATACATTTCTGTTTAGCAGACACTGTCCTGTGATCACTGAAGGAGAAGCTGTATAAACACACACGCACACACACACACACACACACACACACACACACACACACACACACACACACACACACACACCGTTCATGTGTGGCTGACAGCACCACTCACAGGTTTAAAACTGTAAATGCAGCCACTGAATATCAGCTGCAAATTTTACCTGCAATATCAGTGTGTGAAATAAGTTCTGCAGTCATCACAACTCCAAAAAAGGACAAAAGACTAGAAGGAGGTAAAAAAACAAAAAAGGGAGAAATGCATCACTTTTTGATCATTTCTTAAAAGCAACTGACTTGCTTAGGGTCTTAAAGATGTGGTTGTCCATCAGTGTCCAAAAATCTCCACTGTAACAGTGAGGATTCACTGCTTAAAATTCCCAGAGGTTTATGGTTATTAATTATAGTAATTCAGGCATCTCTAATCCAGGTGTTGGTGATTAATAGTCGTCTGAGAGGTGGAGGACAACGAGGCCTTCAGCAGGTCCATTATAAATCTACGCCTCTGAAGGAAAGACGGACAGACGCAGCATTCAGATGCATCTCTGTCTAAACCTTTATCAGTGAGTCATGTTATTAAGGATATGTTTTTACTTTCTTTTGCATACTTTATGTTGTCATTATGGATTTATTAGTGTATTTCCAGGATCAATCCTGCAGACATCTACACAGAGGGAGATTTATTGTAGCTTGTGGCTCTGTTTTATGTATCCTCAGACTGAGCCTAAGGATGTGGGAGGCTGGTCATGCAAGAGAGGAATTCTCCTCTCTCCACTTTATTCAATGTCATGTGAGTTTTTGGGAAACCAAATGCATCTGAATGAAGATGAATTATTCCTCGCCGAGGATCCGTGCTTTGATTTCTCCCTAATCGAACTGAAGTTTGGCTGCGCTGAAGTTCTCAGGCACAACAACACATGCATTTTTCATAAAAGACGGATCATGGAAAGCAGTTCAGAGTAAGATAGCGGTGACATATTTTGTGCTGAATACACCATGCATATTTCATAACGAAAAATGTTTTCTCTCCGCCAGCTTTGTCGATGCACAGACTCAGAGGATTCGAGGGGGATCGAGCACTGTTCTCCCACCTCGAAGTGTGAGAAAGCAGAGTTATTCATCCGAGGCTCTGTAGTTAAGCATTTGTTTTTTGTACATAAATCATAAACTTAATCTTAGTCATTTTAAATTACACAGGTAGAAACAATTATCCCAACTGCTAACTGTATTTTATTTTAAACTATAAATTAGCGGAAAGGCGGAAAGCAGTAACTACAAAAGCAGTTGGTTGGAAAACAGCATAACAGATGCAGAAGTTGTAAAGCATTAATTTGATACTTTTTTAGGCTGATTATTTCACCCCAAAAATCACAGCCTTAGAACTTAGAATAATGCCTAAAAATGCAGATAGTGTTGATTATTTACAGAAAAAAAAACATGATACATAATTAAATGTATCACTTTTTTGCTAGGTGTCTGTCAACTATAACATACTATATGATGTGTATTATGATATTTATACTAAACTCAATATAATAGATTAATTTACCATTAAAAACATTGAAATATGTGATTTAAAGTATAGCCTAACCAAACCAAATCTCATGAATACTACTGTTGAAGCTAAGAGGCAGTTATTGCTACTCTGCTAGCTAGGCTAGTCAACTTTAGCATGACTAGCTGTTTTTCCCCCTATTATGATTAGATTTAGCCATACCCATTTAGTTATGTTGAATATCAAAATGAATCATCAAAATTGATATTTTTCAATGACATATGATAGTTATGGGGAAAAGCACTATGTACATTTAGATTAAGATTAGGCTAAAGCTAAAGCCAACCATTTCACAGCTTGCTTGCTTTATTGGTCTAATTAAGTATCACGGTGGCTCACAGATGACCAAACAAGAGGGCTTGGTTGTTGACTCTGTTTTGTAGTTTTTGTATGGAAATTCACGGCCCCCAACCGGATGAATTTACAGATAGTGATAGGTGATCACCTGATTTTTCCTCTAGCGCCACCATGAGGTTGATATTTTTGATTCTTTGTGACATGTCTTAACAACTATTGGAAGTATTGCCATGAATTTGGTACATCTATGTTCCCCTAAGAATCAACAGTACTAAGTTTTCATCTAGGGCCACCAGCCATGTCAAAATTCAAATTTGTACTTTGTACTTTGGGTTTAGTGCTCATTTGCAAACGCTATCATGCTAACGTGCTACACTAAGATGGTGACATGATTAATATTATACCTGCTCAGCATCAGCAAGGTAGCATTGTCATTTTGACTATGTTAACGTGTTGATATTAACATTTAGCTCAAAATACCACTATACCTACTGATTTTGATTATTGATTTTTTTTTTTTTCCAATCAGAGGTAGAGTAGGGTGGGTCATAACTTCGCCATCCTGGGAAAAAAAATTTGGCCAACTGGAAGTATAGTCTCCCTAGTATGTACAGAGTTGCTAGCATGGCCGTAGACCACACAGCAGACATCAAAGCTACTATATATGTCTTCAAATCTTATTAACAGAGCAATAATTTCCAAAATGACCACCAGCACACTTATTAGAGGATCTAAATTTAGCTATTGAGACCATAATGACTTGTTTAAAAAATTATTAACTTAGCCTAGTATTTCTAGAAAGTAGTTGAGTGGGAATCAGTTGGAGCTAGCATCTAGTGGCCATTGTTGGCATTGCACTTTAAGGTACCTCTGCAATGACTTCAGCCTCAAGCTGTGGTAGTTACCATTTGCCGTAGACTCTTAGTCTTGTTTATATGATAAAACAGACATCAAAATGTCAGATTCTGGATTTAACCTTGACCAAATATGTAGCGTTTGGCATTTTGTCATTTGATTTTGTAGGGCAGCGTAATCATATACATACATTTACATGTGAAGCAAAATGCAATGCAGCACTTGTATATCAGTAAATTCCCATCTGCCAACAGTGCAGCACAATCGCTCCCCATCATCTTTCAACTGTCATCTGCTGCAGTTTGTCACAATCCATAGCATCCCACTGACTCACCGGCTGACAGCTCTGGGGCCCCACTGAGGGGAATCAAATGGATTGTGAGCACAGCTATGTGTGCCAAATTGAATGGCACACCCATTTGTGAAATATACATTTTCAAATAAAAATTGACAAAGAAATTTAATCTCAATTCAGGGAGCGGCTGAGGCGTTGTCACTGGAGAAAATTAATTGTTACCCGCTCAGAGACTGCGTCTGACAGTTTTTGAATGGGCTAGATAAAGGCTTTATCATCTCACCATGAAACAGCCATATTGAAATAAGTGACAAGCAGTGCAACAGGAAGGGCACACGAGCTACAGATAAAGGACGGGTTGGCAGAGTGGAATCGATGGAATCACGTTTAAAACGGCACGAACATCATCTGACAAGACATCAATTTTCAGCGTGTTGACAAGTCTCAGAAGTAAAAACGATAAGATTTCATAGCTGCCAGAGACAAAAGACTCCACTAAATTTAGCCCAGTTTATGGCCTAGTTGATAGTGGATTGGTGGAATGGATGGCTGGGAGTATTGGATTTCTGTACCACATGATTCTAATGCATCTCATTACAGAGAACTAGTCCAGATAGATTTGGTTTAGAGTGAGTATCAGGTCAAAAAGAAGTGCATTAGATGGACTCAATCAGTTCCCAGATTGTCTGATTTAAAAATAAACTCCCCTGTTTACATAAGCTCTTGCAAGCACTTCATTTCAACCACTGGATATACCCTGGAATCCAAATTAAATTATTCTTTTACTTCTTCTGAATGGCTTAAACAAACAGTATAATACATTTTAAGTTGTAATATAGTTTCTGACGTTAGGTAATTATTGCCTATCACCAAATGATGTTGCATCTTATGACATTTTTGTGTCTCATTACATTATCCATTATGTTAAAAAAGTACCATGGTACTCTTGATGGATATTTAAGTGAACAAATACATTGATTTAAAGACAAAGAATCAAGAAAATATGCAACATTGTTAGATAATGTCAAACGTCTGCAAGGCATCGTTAAAAAAAGGACAATTTTACTGATTTTTTCTTTGTCATTTGTGTGACATAATTTGAATAAAAATGCAGGGCTAGATAAGGAGGCAGGAGCAAAAGAAGAAACATTTAATGCGGGCAAATGAGCATGAAGAAACATAACATGATGCTAATGGTTCAAGCTCATTATTGGGCTTAAAGAGAACAGACTGAGTTGAGGTAGCTTGGTTCATATAAGCTAACTCACCACGACTTGTCAGCGAGGGAATCACAATAACACATTCTTAACGTGTCAAGGTATCACCAGGATTCAAAGGAGTAGTTTTGATGTCAGCCACATCAATCCATGTCGACAGCCGACCTGAAAATACATCTCTGCCTCATTCCTATTCCCCTGGAGTTTGCCTCTCCTGGGCCAAAAGATTCTACTCAGGCGTCTAGAAGCAGCCCATGAAAACATAATGAGCAAACATGGCAGTAAAGAAAGCCTGATAGACTCAGGATTGGGGGGGATTTGGTGCAGCACACAGTCTCACCACACACTTCAAAGTAAAGCACCCTATCCCTGGAGAAGTCTCTCTCTCCCTCACCCTTAAATACTGCAGCAGCATCCTCCCCCTCTTGCCCTCCTCTTCTTCTTCCTCTTCTTCCTCCTACTCTCAGTTTCTGCCCCTCCAATTAAAAATCTCCGGCCTGATCCCTGACAATCACTGTAAAGTAGTAGCTTTTCAGTTTATTTGTGGGCTTAATGCAGCTCTCATATATGAATTTTAAATGATCCAATTTCACTTTCGATTGACCTATGCAGTTACACAAGGACATTGTTTAACTGAGTGGACACACAATAGCCTAGATTTTTTTTTAATGCATAAAAGAATAGTGCATGAGGTTAACGAGAGGCATAACTTCTTTTCATTAAATGACATCAAGAAAAGAGAAACGATAGCTCTAACTGCCAATGAAACCCTGGGGGGATGTTGCAGCTCCAGTGAACAGGACTAAGGGCCCCGTCGTTGCCAGAAACCATTACCCACCGAAGCTGCTCCACTGCCACAGCCTCCACTGTGGAAATGAAATCAGTAAAATGGACGGTAATTTGATTGCCTCCTTTGTCCTCACAGAGAGAGCACCGCTGGTTCTGCAGCTCAGATGTACAGATTTGACAGTGATTATTAATTAGCAGTGAGATCGCTGCCATTACAGGGCATGCAGTGGATGACATGTGCTTGCATGGGTCATCTCGGAGTCAACAATGTGCTGACCACTGACATGGCGGGCAGGCCGTCTCACATCTCACATACAGTGGAGCAGAACTGTTGACTGGCAGCCATGCTGTGAAAACTCATTGGGAGATGAATATTAACAACTTGCAGTCAAAGTAGAATAAGGCCATTTTTATAGCTGTATCTTTCAGTGAAATAGTATTTATTTGTAAAAATGTTTTACATTTGTTCAGATTGTTTGGTGGATGTTTGTGATATACATTCGTGAATACCACACATTACTCACAAATCATCATACATATCTTGGTCATGTAACACACACTCACCACCATTATTGAGACTAATTTCTCTCTGTATATACGGGTGAGTCATATTGCCTGATCGAAAAGAACATTACCTCACAGTGTGAATTTACAGGCACTGAAACACAAGAAGCAAGACCTTTACAAAATGAAGGCAAGTGGAGAAAAAGGGAATTTCCCAGTCCCAAACCCCCTTCAAAGGATATATTTTCATATTTTCATATGCAGTGTGTCTGTGCAGATCATGAATTATCCATGATTGCAAAATAGCTCCCTTGCAGTAGCTGCACTACATGGAATATTGGTATGTAAAATAATGCGAATGATCCCCAGAAATGCATGCATAGCTGGTCTGGGCTCACGGGTTTGTAGTTCAGTCAGTGTTTCCTACCAGACAATTTAGCTCAGGAGCATATTTCCTGTGACAATCAAATATCAGAGTACTTTGGTTAAAGCAGAAGAGTTTGCATCCTTTTATAGCTCCATAATTGCTCTTGATAATGTTTTTCAGTGTTTTTCATTTCCATTGTGTTACATGCAACCAACCCCCCCCCCCCCCCCCACCGACCCACCCACACACCATTCATACGCACACCTAGACACCAGCACAATAATGTGTGTCGATTAATCCTCTAGAAACCAAAGCAAACAGAGAAAAGCACTCTCTCAAGTCTGACAGGGGAGGCTGTGGTTGCTGGGGAAACGCCTGCGAGAGACAGTGATGGCCGACACCTCAGGGACTGGATGGACTGATGGGTAGCGAGGGAATGTGTCAGTGTTTGTGTGTCTGTCCGTCTCTCTGTGTGTTTTTTTTGTGTGGAGGAAGAGGGAATGTGTGTTGTTAATGAAGGACTGAAAAGGGAGGCAAGTGTGAATAAGTTGAGGAGGGAGTCTTGAGTTATCTTGAGGTTGGCTGCTTGTTACACGGGGTGGCAGGTGGGGGTGGGGAGTGACAGCTTATGGCAGACTTTTGGGGGGAGGTGGGTGATAGATGTTTGGATGTGGTTGCATCTCAATACTCTCAAGTTCCTCCCTCGTGTGACTCTTTCTTCGTTCTCTGGAGTAAGTGTAAACCTGAGAGATTTGAGTTTATTCAAAGAATTTGTTTTTATCTGGTAATGGTGCATACAGTACATGCTCAATTACTGTAATAAATAAGGCAGGTGATATACTATATTTTTGTTATTGTCAACAAATCCCATGAAAAGACCAAAACCAACAATGAATTGATGGTTGATTGATGTCTTAAAACAACAGTCAGGAGCCCAAATGAACATTGACACATGTTTTTCTTGTAATCATTCCTCCTGTTCATATGGACCATTAGAAGATCACCTTCAAATGTGCTTACGATGGGGGACAAAATCCACAGTCATCGTTTTGAGCAAAAAATGTATTTAAAAGTTGATGTGAAGCTTATATGAGGCTTCAGCAGTCTGAGTTAGTCATATCAAGTGAATATCTGACACATTTACAGTCTTTTTAGCATCAAATTCCCTCTTTGTGTTTCCTCTGACAGTGTTTCCCTGTTGAGCTGCGGTGGAAGTATAGTAACAAAAAGAGGGACTTTGGCACTAAAAAGACTGTAATGTTGAAAGATATCTACTTGATTTGACTCATTTGGATGAAGCTTCATTTCAGCTTCAAATAAACTTTCAAATAAGTTTTTACACAGAAGGAGGACTGTGGTTTTTGGCCCCCTTCACTTACATTGTTCACTTACAAGTGCATTATGAAGGGATCTCCTAATGGTCAGTATGAACAGGAGGAATGATTACAGCAAGAAAAACATGTTTCAGTGTTCATTTGGGCTCCTGACTCTTGTTTTAGGACAGACTTGAAAAATAGTGAACCCGTCCTTTAACATGCTAACATGCTAAACTAATATGGTGAAAATTATGCTTAACAGCATATTAGCATTGTCATTGTGAGTGTGTTAGCATGCTGATCTTAGCATTTAGCTCAGTGCACTGCTGTGCCTAAAACAAGGCTACAGCCTCACTGAGCTGCTAGTGTGGCTGTACACTCTTAGTCTTGTTTTTCATTGTTTAATTTGGATAGGTTTTAGAGGTAAAACAATATCCAGTAATTCACAAGAAAAACAAGGAAAGACTAGAGGAAAATCTGACAGAATAATTTTGTGCAGCAGTCGTATGTTTTTCTCTGCTTTCCTTTCCTGAGTATCATTGGATCAAATTGGGTATCACTTGTAACATCAGTCGTTAAGAGTCACTGGAGTCACCTGAGGCCAAGTGACAGGCATTGGAGTTGTCACATGAGGCCAAATGTGAATGGTGGTTAAGTCGATAAGTAGTGTCGTAGATCTCCTCCCCTGTTGAGAGATGGTTTCTCTACTTTGACGTAGATGGCTTTCAAACCATCTGTCCTCCATCCAAATATGCACAAAAGATAAGGGACACTCTTTCGAGGACAACAACTTGGCCTCAGGTGACACCAATGACTCTTACCAATTGTCATTACAACAGCCAGGAGCACTAACGAACCAAGTGGTATCAGTGACCTTGATAATGACCCCACAGAGGACTCCTCACCAGAACTGAGGAAGTCCCTTGGCTGAAGTGTCTTCAAGTATCTTCAACCAGGTCCAGTTGCCCTTTATTCAACCTCCTTGGATAGTCAGGGAGAGCAGAGGAGTTAAAGAAGGCCTTGAGGCAGATGACTTAGAGACTACAGAAACAGGACCAAAACAAATAAACCTCAACCAGTATCCATTCACCAGCTTTGGACTACAAAGAAGGCCCTTTCAGCAGAAATGGTTTGAGTCTTTTGAATGGTTGGAGTACTCTGTTAGCAGAAATGCCACATTCTGCTACGCTTGCAGGCTCTATGGGAAGATGAAAAGATTCTCTGATTAGTACAGCAGGCTTTTCAAACTGGAAGCGAGCTTTGGAAAATTTCTGAGAGCATCAAACAAGTTCAAGACACAAGGCCTCAATGCTTGCTTGGAAGAATTACAGAGTTAGTTTGATACAAGGCAATGTTGTTGAGCAAATGAATGTGGCACATATTGGTGAAATTATTGAGAGACGAGAATATTTGCGCTGTATTGTTGCTGTCACCAGCTTTTCAGGAAGGCAAGGCATTCCTTTCCGTGGTCATAATGAAACAGAGTCCATTAGCAATCAGGGGAATGTTTTAGAATTGATGAAGCTACTGGAGCAATTTTACCCCTTTCTCCAAAACTACAATGCCGCCTCTAATGCGGCCTATCTCTCTCCTTCCTCTCAAAATGAGATTATAGTGTGTTGCACAGGTGAAGTGACCACAAGTATAGTTGAAGAGCTGAAGCAATCAAAAATGTACGCAGTGATGGCTGATGAGGCAATGGATGGCCACGTTGAGAGTGTGCAGTTTGTGTGCATTGTGTCACAGCTAAAGGCACAGTCAAAGAGCGCGTCATTGAACCGTCCAACCTCAACGGTTTTAATGCAGAGTCAATCACAGATGCTATCGAACATGTGCTAGAATCAAAGGGTTTGAATAATCTTCTTTGATGAGTGGTGGGGTTGGAGGAGTTCAAGCTTGCTTCTGTGAGAAACACCCTGAAGCGGTTTGTGTTCATTGCTATGCACATTAACTGAATTTGGTATTCTGCCACACTTGCAGGGCTGTGACCAGAAGACAATGACTTTTTTGAGACTTTGGGGAAGGTTTATTCTTTTTTCAGTCTTTCAAATGTGAATCATCAGACATTAAATGACCCACAGAAACACTTTGGCTTGGAGAAGAGTGAATTTGTCCAGCTATCCAATACTAGATGGACATGCCAGCTGAATTCAGTGAAAGTTGTGCTTGGAAATCTCACTGTTCTCTTAAGGTGCCCGGAAGGAAATGCAACACTTAAGGGAGCTGGACTTCTGTCAAAACTCTCCACATTTTCCAAAGTGTACATGCTTGTGATGTTAGGAGTATGCTGTCCACCACAGAGGGGCTCCACAAGTATCTTCAGGAGTCTGTGGACTTGGCACAAGTGACACTCTACAAAGATGCAGTGCTTGAAACAATAACAACAATATCTCAGATTGCCGGGGCAAGCAGAAGTGGATGAATGTAATGCAGTGGAGTCCTCCTTGAGCACAAGGGCCTCTTGTGGTACTGAAGACCAGCTGAAACATAACATTTTCTAGCCATGTTTTGATCACATCGTAAGTGAGCTGAACAACAGATTTACTGGATTCAAACTTGCAACCCGGCATCAGATGTCCTCCCCACTGGAGATTCTCTAAGCCTTATTGCAACACATTGCAACATCACACTTCATGAAGAGGAGATTGTTGTAGCAAAACACTTCCTGGAAAAGAAAAAGAACGAGGGTGACATCTCTGATATGTGCAGTATGTACAAGCTCCTTGACCCTGACATGTTCCCCACCCCAAGCTTAGCTTTTCAACAATACCTGTTAGTATTTCCAGTTGTGGGCGTTCATTTAGTGCAATGTGTCTTCTCCACTCATGGCTAAGGCGAACAATGGGCCAGGACAGACTCAATCATTTGGCAGTTTTTATCAAAACAGAAAGAGATTCTCGGTGGCATAGATTCTAACATGATCATTGATTGGTTTGCCCAAGTCAAGTCAAGGAGATACTCCTTAATGATTCCACCCTCGAAGAAATAAAGATGCTTAAAGCAGTGGGTCAGTAAAGAGACAAGAAAAGTATCAGCAACAGACACAAAAACAATAAAGAGACAATCAGAAACATTAATTACAGACAGAAAGGAAGAGAGAACATAAAAAAGATGAGACAAAAAGACAGAAAGCAATAGAGGAGGAACGACCAGAATGGAGACTGACAAGATACACTAAGACCAACTGTAGAGAATATGGGTGTGACAATATATTGTAATATCTCAATATGAAAATGTGACAATATGTATCAGCTCATCTATTACTTCTTAATTATACCTCTAATACCAGCAAAACTGCCCTGAGAATGTCACTCAGCAAAACTTTTTGCTTATTGCCATTTATGACGAGATGACTAGCAACATGTTACCATAACACATTTTGTTTAAAAATTCATAAGAAATGGAAATACAGTGAACATGGCATTGTTATGCATCTTTTAAGCCTATAAAATAAAAGAAAATCTTTTTTCAATCATACATTTTCTTCATTCAAGTTTTGTTCCAGGTATTGTGAGAATATTGAATTTGTGTATCTTGTATTGTGTATCAAATCTAATTGTGTATTGAGTGTATCATCACACCGTTAGCTAGTAGCTAATGGAGGCCAAACAACCTCCCTGCAGCCCCCGGAGCCCCCTACAAGGTCTGAAGTAAGCCCTAGATGTTTCCAAGTCCTAGAAACACCTCTGGCTACAGACAGGGTGGGGAAGTCGGAAGGTATTGAGAGACGGACTATCACATTGTTGGTTTTGGTCATTTCATGGGGTTTGTTTACAATACAAAAACTAATGTCGGCCTTTAAGTGTGCATGAAGAGTAGTTTTAGCTTTCTTACAGCAAACTGGAGAGACTAAACTTGTACAACCTACTATTATTTTCTTGGGATAATCTTTCATCTGATGTATATATATTCAGCTGGTGACAGAAATCTTCATCCACAGATGTGTGAAATGATCTCATTTGTTGCGTAAATGAAAAGTAGAACCACAAAAACGGATGGACACAAGTGCACTGGAAAACAGAGAGTAAATGGCAATAAATTACATTAAAAGAGGAAGATGATACAGCAGCACAATGATACAGCAGCGTAATGATACAGCAGCACAATGATACAGCAGCACAATAACCCAGATTCTGTAACAGGCCTCTGCTGCCACCCCGTGTTCAAACAGATGAATTACAACAGATTAACTCAGGTTTCTTCTATATTCTGCTGTATGTAAAACAAATAATGAATCTACACAATGTATATACAATCATTTTATTTATATAAAACATATGGTTTCAAAATCTACTAAGAAGTATCAGTAGCAGCTCTAACTGGCCGGCTGTTGACCTGTGAACATGCTACACCGGCCACACGTGTTTAAATTTAAGCTACAAAAAAGTAGAAATGTAGCAGGAGATGAATTGTGAAATGAAAGTGACAGGAAGAAACATAAAAAATATCAAATTTAAAAGAGTTTTTAAAAGTAGCCTTGCATTTTTGCTAATTACAGCACTATATTTGTACTTTACATTTTAATTATATATATATGGTTTTACATAGTGCATATATAGTATTGTAATATCGTTTTTCTTGTAAATTTAATATTAACTTTAAGTCCGGTTTAATTTTTATAATGCATATGTATTCTTGAAATTTCTCTCTGTAGACGCACTAATATTATTTTAAATAATTTCTATTGCACAATCTTGGACCATGACAATGTAGCATTTTGCTACACATTATATTTGTATAATGATGTATCAAATAATTGATAGAATGAATTGATTTGATCTGATATACAGTAGGTTGACTACAGCCCTGCTTCTAGGTGTATTTTTACTACTTCGTCATCCTGTCAGGAAGAATTTCAATACAATTTTAATTAGCAGGTAAAAACTGACAGATGCTTTTTAGTTCAAACTCTTCTGGGCCATTTATTTTTTATGTTATTCATTTGTATTTTATTTTATTTATTCAAAATGTACAATTCATTATTATTATTATTATTATTATTATTATTATTATTATTATTATTATTATTATATATTTTCTTACTACTATTACATTTTAACTTTTAATCTATATGACATTTATATTTTTTATTTATTCAGTTATTTTTATTTTATTTTTTCATTAATGTTTATTTTATCTTAATTTATTTATTTGGTATTTGCATGTATTTATTTATGAGTTGTAAATGATTGTAAATGACTACTTACTATGTCTCTTTTATTCGTGACTTGTCACGTGACACGTTTCTCTTGTTTGCACAATCTCACGCTGTGCCAGCGCAGCATTTCACTGCGTATATTATATTATAATAATTTATGTGACAAATGAAGATTGGTTTCATGTGAACTGATATTAGTTTGACTTCACTATTTATAATATTCAGGTTACAGAATCTCGGTATGTTTTTACACACTCATCGTCCTGTCAGGTAGAATTTTAATACAATTTTTAATCAGCAGGTAAAATTTGACAGAAGCTTCCTTTATAGTTCAAACTGTTCTTTATTATTATTTCTTAATTTGTTTTCATTCATTTTTTCAGAATGCTTGTTTATTATGCGATTGCTTTATTTATTTATAAAAAAAAAAAAAATCTAAGATTTGACAGAAGATGCTTCTCTGTTCTGGGCTACACCCGCGCATGCGCAGTAGCTCTCCTCCCTGTCTCTCCTGACCGCTAGTGACCTCAGCAGCTTCTGCAGCAGCACAACTTGGACGGGCTCGGCACACGTGCACTCACACACGCGCGCGCACGCCGCTTAAATTGCACTCATAAAAAAAGCCGGAGCAGGCAGGAGGAGATGGCGGGGATATTCGGGAAAATCTTCGTGGGTATTTACGTGGAGATAAAACGGAGCGACGGTACGTAGCTTAGCCGCACACACACACATATTCACACACACACACACACACACACACACACACACACACACACACACGCACACACACACACACACGGTTCCTCCATCCGGCGGGTCCGGAGGAGAGGAGCTAACGATACCGAGCACCGCAGCTAGCAGGCAGCTAACTTACTGCATCTTCTCCGCAGCGTCTTGAAAAGCGGAGCAGAGAAAAGCAGAAATGTTGTTTTCTGTCAGTCATGTAGACTCACAGCAGCCGGCGGCCCGGCTGCAGGCTGGCTTACCGGCCGGCCAGCCGGGCGGGCGGGTCCGTCCACCGGTACCTCTGCCCCGGCTGTGACTGACACCTGCCCCGCTCTGTGTGTCCGTCCCCTCCTGCACATCATAGCTCCAGTAAAGAATGACATTCATGCCGCTAACCAGCACTGCATCATCCAGCTGTGGCCTGTGAATCACGGGCTAGCGGATGCATGCATGCATGGATGGGGGCCTCTCCCCTTCTTACTGCATCTCATCATGCACAAAAACCTTTAATTTAAAGCATTTAAAGCTATTCAAATGTATAAATTCAACTGATTAATTAGCTGCCATTGTTTAAATGAACAGACAGCAAACGCGGCTCTTGAAGTTGTGCAGTGACTGACAGAAAAGTCTCCTAATCATCCATCAGGGGCCACACCCATCAGCATCTCAGCATCCTTACATCAGTGTCAGGATTTAATCTGTTTGTTCCTGCGTGTAAAGATCTGCAGATATTCTCAGTTAGAGCTGTGTGGTTAGTTCACGGTTCATCGGACGAGTTAATGTCAGCAGCTTATCCCTACAGTCAGTCCAGTGCAGCACTGAGCAGGCCCCCAGCATCTCTCTCTCTCTCTCACTCTGTGTGTGTGTAACTCCCCACTGCAGGACGAATACACCAGGCGATGGTCACATCACTGCATGAAGACAACGACAGTGTGACGGTGGAGTGGATCGAGAATGGGGACACCAAAGGAAAAGAGGTAAAGCTGCCACTCGCCCCCAATAACATGTTTCATCGCTGTAGGTACTGGAATGCACTATTTTCTCATTCAGGTTGGACAAATCTATGAATATATGTCACCAAAACACACTTAAATGAACTTTTCTTACATTCAGACACATTGCGTGTCCGTAGATGTCTGGGCCCCTGAATAAATGCAGCGTCAGAGGACCCCCGCCCCCTTCCCCTTCTAATAAATCCACCGTCACACCTGTATAAATAACTGAATCAGCAAATAAACATGCATCTGTGGTGGTTATTAGTGTGATCAGTAATGAAATGTTTGTAACACAATCTGAAATCTCAGCATATTTCAGCGCTTTCTTCTCAACATACTGTCGTTATTTTCAATTCCATAAAATGTCAGAAAATGCCCAAAGCTCAAGATGACGTCATCAAATGTCTTGTTTTGTCCACAACCCAAAGAAACCAGAAAATATTCACATTTGAGGAGCTTGAATCAGAGAATTTGGTCTTTTTTTTCCTTTAAAAATGATTAATTACAACATGCACAAAAAGGTTACTTTCAGTCAAAGAGTAACGCAGATGACAGCTGCTGTATGAGCCGTTTTGAGTCTAACGAGTCTTGTAAACTGTGATGTGATTAGTTAGACTACATGTTCACCTGCTGCAGTTTTACAGGACTGTGGTGACCCCATGTGGCTTCCTGTCTCTGGGTGTCTGGTAGTGAATTTGAGAGGAGAACAGACTAGAAATGACTCAGCAAACACGCTGATCTGTGCTCCGTGTTTGTGTTACTTGACGAGGTGTCATCTCCGGTTATATATAGAGTTGAAGTTCTGGGGAGTCGACTGAACGGTTTCCAGATTCTATCTATTCTGCCGGGAGCTAACAATAGCTGAGCAGCAGTCTGCAGATATCAGAGTTTCATAAAGAAACACAAACAGCAGCAGCAGATCGATCACTGAGTCGACCTTTCTGCGGCCTAGTTCAAGTGTCGGGTTCTGACAGTCGGGATCTGTGTCGGATAACGTTACTTTTATTCTTGTATTTTGCAACCGCAGCTGTGAATCGACCCCAAACTTGATACAAGTCTAGATTTGGAGGCTGAGGGAGGATTACAGTCTGAACTATTTATTCAGCCAACAGTAATAATTTAATTACAATGTGAAGAACTTCACTAAAAAGAAGAGTAATAACTCATTTTCGTTTCTGCCTCAGATCGACCTGGAGAGCATCTTTGCTCTGAATCCAGATGTTGCTCCAGATGAGGAGATACCACAGAGTCCCGAGGCTCCTGTTCCTCCCTCCAACGTGGCCAAAACCAGCAAAGTCCCCAAGGTCTGCTCCCCAGCAGCTGCTGTCAGAGCTCGTTTTCTTATAAACTGGTAACGCTTTGCTTTAACTGCCCCAATTTAACATTTATACACAATATAGAAACTGTTAATAAATGGATTTTAACACATGATAATGTGGTTTTAAGCAGATATAAGTGTTTATTTATGTATTTGTCAACAACTATAACTCCTCCTGTTGACACCCAGAAGTGTTTGCTGCTGTATAAACAGATAATAAATGACAATATAATAAAACACAGGTGTAATAATATAAATATGTCTTCATGGGAGAAGTTATAAGTGTTAATAAATACTGTACATTAATAAAAAACAAACTTTAAAATGTCTTCATATCTACTTACAACAACATCATAGTGTCTTACATGTTAAAGGGGCACATGAAGGAAAAGTGTTACCAGTAAATTATTTGTTTTTATGGTTAATTTGAGGAGAAACACTGTTTTTGTTCTTGACTCAATGTCATTTTTTTCAGTTTGTATCATTATTTTTGTTTTCTATTTATTCAGAAATTGTGTCTTGATGCTTTTTTGTGTTGTCACTAATTAACTGTGACTTATTTAAATTATAATTTTTGTAGCGTTGATGTGTTTAACACAAACTGTCCTTGATAAGATGTGTTTGGAGTAAAGCCAGGTTATCTGCAGGTCTATTAAAAAGTTTTTAAAAAAGGCCCGAGAAGGTATTAAAATTAAAATAAATATTTTAGAAAAGTCATGAATATTTTCTCTTTCCTCCTACAGGCAGTTAGTTAGTTTTTGTTTGTGTTTACGGGCAGTTGGGAGACGTTCAACATCTGTAAACCACAGTTAAATCCTTTTTTGTGGAGTTTCAGTGACCATCAGACGTGCAGCTACAGTAGTGAAGAATCTCATCAGCTCACAATGGACAAGTGTCAGTTTTTACAACTGGTTAATCCGTCCGTCCATTTCTGCCACTTATCCTCATGTAGGTCAGCAGCGTCGACGCTGCCTGAGGACGAAACACGTTGTAACACAGAGTAGCTGCTGATTCAAGACTTTACTGAGTTCTTTATGACGTTTAGTGTCTGTATTCATGCACATATTGAGCATATTAACATTCAATTTTAATTAAATTCAATTAATTAAAAGTTTTGCACTTGACAGCTCCTGTCCCGGTATTTCCACTGACCCACTTGGGAAGCCTTTTTCTTGGATAAGTGTGTTTTCATCTGGTGTGTAACATCACACCAGATGTTATCACATAAGGATCCAAACCAATATTATCTATACAGATGTGTCTCAAATAGCACAAGTTTCTTTTCTTTTAAACTGTGAGAAAGTTTTTTTGTTGTAGTCGTAGTTTTTGTATTTTTAGTGAAGTCTGGAAACACTTTTAGGTGTTTTCACACGAGCGTTTGCTACATAAAAAAATGAAAATGTCAGAGTTGTGTTAATCTGTGTGTTTAGATCAGCAAAATTGATTTTGTGCAGTTTTGAGACTTTGAATGTGACTGATCTTTATTTGTCACATAAATGATCAGTGGCCACAACAAAGAGAGACACACTGACAGAGAGCTTTTAACAGAAGATAGTTTATTAAATCAAATTGTGAACAAATCAAAGACTTAATTAAATATTTAACAGAGCGCAGTGGGGTCTGGATGTCAGTAGAGTCAGTGGTTTGCATGAGTGAAAGATGTACGTGCATGTTGTGAGGTGCAGAAAAAGAAACAACATGACCCCAAAACCAAAGCGGGAGCCTGTAGGGACGAGCAAAGAGCTGCAGGCAGTGAGGAGAGAGAGAGAGAGAGAAACCGCTACAGCTGCAGACTTTAATAACCTGGAAACCCTGTTAGCCATCAGGTGACGCCAGCTGCAGACTGCAGGTAGATCACACCAGGAGTCACCACAACAAGTACAATGTGAAGGGAAATGTGTGTAAGATTGTGCAGTAGGAATGATCCGCTACTGTAAATGTAGTCGTGCAAGATGCAAGATGTACTGTATATCTATATATATATGAGTTAAAAAGTGCAGATAGAGTTGAAGTAATGAATGTGACAGATGATCTTCATCCAGGGGGGTTTCTTTAAACGTTGTCAGTCTAATGTTTGTCGTTCATTCAACTCAGTTTTTTTTGTTTTCAGACCAGAAGAATTACAGCAATACCCAAACCTGAGAACGCTCCACGAGAGAATAGAGGTATGTTTGATATAAATGTGTGAAAACATAAAAACCTACTGACTCACTATCTGAATCTGAGGTAACCAGAGGTCGACCGATTAATCGGTTTGGCAGAAGTTTCCTTGGACAAGATGCCGAATCCCAAATTGCTCCCGACGGCTGTGACATCAGTGTGTGAATGATTAGAAAATCTTCCTGATGAGCAGGTTGACACCTCGCATGGCAGCATCTGTCATCAGTGTGTGAATGTGTGTGTGTGAACGTGACACTACGAAGGCGCTTTATAAATGCAGTCCGTTTACCATCCACACAGTCGTACAGTGGTGTTACAGATTAATGTGTCTTTTCACTCTGCAGAGAGCAAATTAACCAGCCAATAGACATTTTAGCAGCTGCTGGATTAACATTAATGAGCTACAGCTGATCTAATCTGCTGCTGGTGACATCTGTCATTATAATCTGCCAATTTAAACACATTTTTGTGAGTGAAATTTGCCCACAAACGGAGAGGAACAAGTTGCCTTATATGGCAATTTTTAGGGATGTTATTTACGCTAATGATGACATGTTCATTAATGTTTACTTCATCATAAACCGGTGCTGTTCATCAGGCTGAAATGACTGAAAAAGTTCATACAGTTAAGAGAGTTAGGAGAATCTGACGTGGAAACTCAGAAAGAAGTCAGGGATTTAGGATAAGAATTCAAAAATGTTCTTGCAGGAGGTTTAATGTCTTTGTTACTGCAGATAATCCACAAACATCACTGTAAAGTTTTCACATGGACTGTTTCTTCAGTAAAAAATGTGCATAAACGTGTGATTATTGTTGACTGTGTGTCCTCCTCAGCTGCAGCGGTGGGAACCACCCGGGCCCGTCCGAGCCAGCACAGCCAAGCGGCAGAGCCCCCTCCTCCGGCCATCACTCCCCAGACCGCCATCAACCAGGCGCTCCTGAAGGAACAGAACGGTCAGTTTCTCTACGCGGGTAAAGCAGGGCAGAGATTTGTTCTCTCTTGATATATCTCTACATGCAGTCGTTTTCCAAGTCCTGCGTGTCTGTTGTTATTTTCTGCTGGAGGGTTTGTTGCAGAGGCCAGAGGCAGTGATGTCATGGCCACACAGCTGTGTGTGACGGCGTCAAAGGCTCTTTCACGCTCGCTGGCTCAACCTCTGGATTTCTGCTCATACTACAGCACTTGTTTTCTGCTGGATTTAGCATAAATGTTTGCTGCTGTGGAAAAAAAATCAATCTCCTAATACGTGTTTGCAGAAAATTTGCAAACGGATACAAGAGTTAGACTGTTTTCACTGTATAAGCACGACATTTAGAAGGTCGTATCATGCACATTTACAGCTCTATATTTATATTCTGGGACTCTACTGGAATATTTTTGCATGATTTACAGTTAAAAACTCCTCATTTATCTTCTACTGGTCCTTTATGCAGCCCCTCAGTTCAGCCTCTGTCTGAAACAGGCTGTTTTAGCTCCTGTCTCTTTAAGGATGAGCCCACTCTGTTACTACGTAAACAAACTATAGTAGCAGGATTTCACTTCTTTGTCTTGTTCTTTATTTACAATGTCAACTTCTCTAATACATCCGTACATGTTGGAGCCTGAATCAGGTCCGAAATATGCGAGTGGACAATCTTAATGTGCCGTAGAGCTCTGCTGTGCTTTAAAAAATATTAAAAACATATGTATTCATCTGCAGCTGAAAATAGTCCCCAACAAATGCACTTTCCCCCTTTTTGAGTAACGTTTGTTAAAATTACAGCTACTTTGGGGGCTTATTTAGCCTTTTTAGATAATAAAAGTATATATTTGTGAGCTTGTTTTTAATGATTTACATCTTCAGTAGGAAATAATAAACTCGGGGGGGTCGAGTGCCACAGACAGATGGGTAGAGAAGTCAGTGGGGGGAGTTTTGTGAGATTATTTTTTGTTTCTGTCTCTCCAGCACGAAGGAAATCCAACTGTGTGAAGGAAGTGGAGAAACTGCAGGAGAAACGAGAGAAGAGACGACTTCAGCAGCAAGAGCTCAGAGAGAAGAGAGCACAAGTGAGCAGCAGCCGTCACACACACACACACACGCACAGACACATACACACACACACACGCACACACACACACACACGCACACACACACACACACACAGTGATCACGTCTGTCTGGGTCAAATTGATCACTGTAAGCAGATGATTATTATAACTGAATTTTTGTCTTTTTCTTTATTTCTCATGTAGATTATCATCTAACTGACATTATTACATGAATATAAAGTAATTAAACAGGCAGATTTGACTGTTTTAAAATACAGTAAAGCCGTTTGAAACGTTTCTCTGCTGCATCTCATTGGCTCGTTTTTGGCAGTTTGTCATGAGCTTCAAGGAGATAATCATGATGTCAGTGTGCACGCCAGGTTTGTGCAATATGATGATATATATCATATTATGCTCTGTTGTTTATTTTGTTGTGACACAAATCACTCTCTTTATGGCGATATTTCTCTTCATTTGGAGTCCGTCCATCTTTTGCACAGATTTCATTGATAAATTACTTTTCTCGGCTTTTTACTCTGGAAGCTTTTATTGCTTTTACAGTAACGTAATGATTTGTAATGTGAACCCGAACCCAGACGCAGACTTGAGATGAATGAAAAGGATTTATTGCCAAGGAAGAGGGGAATGTAGATGGAAGCAGGCTGGAGGCTGGAGGCTGGCGGTGAATGAGGGAGAATGGCGAGCGCTGGCGAAGGGGAGCTGGTGGTAGTGGGTCTGAAGGCGGTGGTAGTGGAGCAAGGAGAGCGAGCGGTAGTGAGAACAAAACCTCTGAATGAGAGAAGGAAAACGTTATGTTCTGATTATTTCACGGCACAAATAAATAACCATCAAACAGTCAACAAATGATTTACTGCGGACACAGTTTCCTCCTTTTTATTCATTCATTACATCCCACTAGCGGTTAACACGAGGACAAAATGACAAATGCGTGTTGGTTCTGTGGTGTTGGAATTTCAAATCTGATGTTTCCTGTGCGTTTAGGCTTTGAGATCACGCAGACAGGCAGGCAGGTGAGTTGTGGTCCAGGAGCACCAGAGACAGAAACAGCAGTTACAGAAGTATCAACACTTTGAAATAATAATCTGTAATACAAGTTACTGATACAAGCTACCGCTGAGGCAGAAACAACGATGTGGCGAAGAGCCGGAGCAGATATTCGCTGCAGGATGATGAGCTCGATGGAGGACAGGTGTGTGCAATCAGTCAGGAGCCAGGAGAGACGGGGAGGGAGTGACACGCCAACGCCACCAGATGCAGACAGACAGACAGACAGACGGGGTGCATCTCAGGTCTCTTATTTGATCTTTCCTCGCTCCTCGTCGGAACCAGAAGTTGTTCCTGCTGCGCCATCTTAACAGGCGTCCAAAGTCTCTTATTTCTGCTCAGCTTTCAGTGAAGCCTTTTACCGGCTGACACTCCCCCTTATTGGATATCAGTTATTGATTGGACGCTGCTGCAGCTGATCAGACTGATCTGATACATCACTGCAGTTTCATACTGAAGTGGAGACAGATTACAGATTAAATTGTTTCACTCAGTTTGATGTTTTGTTTTCTGATTCAGTTTAAAAAATCTGTCAACAAAAGAACCATAAACAACTTCCTTCATTTATTAGAAAGATGATCTTGTTATTTCCTCCATTAAAACTGTTTCTTGACTTTAGTTTTATCCATAAAACAAACAGTTAAACACGTTTATATTTTACATCATTTATTGTCAGTCACATGTGAGGCTGAACATTCCTGAGTGACGACGTTTGATGTGAGTTTTATGATTTCCATTTTTCCTGAAACATTTAGCCAGATACATATTTTCCAGTGTTCAGAAGAATTCACCATCAGGATTATCAAAAAATACAGACGCGAATTATCAATAAATACTATAAACACATTCTGCCAGTAGAAATGGTTCCTGTGCGTCTGAGCAGGAGACAGTGTAAATGCAGAATGCAGGTTTTTATTTATGTTTGTTGTTATTTAGGTGTTTGTTAAACAGGGGACAGGCTGCAGAGAGGAAACAGCTGCTCTAGCGGTGATAACTGTGCATCTTTATTAGCATTAACACAGTGAACATGTGTGCAGAAACAAACTCCATCACAAGTCTCTACAGCTGTTAAAGCCGACTGACAGCTGATCCAGCTGTGATCAGCTGATCCAGCTGTGATCAGCTGCAGCCGTCATCAGAAACGGACGTCGCTTCACATGAAGCTTCAGAGGAGAGGACGTCTCATGTCTCTAAAAACAAATTTCCTCGTTTCCTCTCTCCTCGCTTGGTTTCCTTGCGTCTCTCCAAGCATCCCCGGTGGGAGCGACTAAGAAGTGAGCGAGGGAAACGTGGATGCAATTTAAGTGACTTGGGATGCATGTGGGATGCATCCACAGACAGACAGGTGAACATAAGGAAACTAGAGCCATAACCATGACTGTTGCCTTCATTCTGGGACCCTTTAGAGATATCTCGTGACCCTTGTGGGAGTCCTGAACCCCATGTTGGGAACCACTGGTGTAGATCTGTAAAAGGTTTCCCACATTACAAATAAAGAACATCTGCTTCTCTGCTGTTCCTGTACAGATATCTTGTGTAAAAGAACACAATTTGCTAAACTTCTTTGCTATTTTAAGAGCATTTTATAAGATATATTCAATATATTTGTTCTCTGTTCCTTTGTAGGAGGTGGATGTGAATTTACCAAACTATGAAATCATGTGCATGATCAGAGACTTCAGAGCCAGTCTGGACTACAGGCCTTTAACCACTAATGATCTGGTAAGTCTGGTTTAGGGCTGCGTTTGCAGAGTCAGTGTATTTTAAATCTCTCGCGAAAGATCCTGTGGCACAGTTTATAGACACAAACGTCTAATTAAATGAAGATTACCGTATAATCCAGAGTAGAGATGTGAGGGAAAAAAATCCCCTATAAAAGGCTCAGTCTGCCCGTCTGAGATTCAGCCCCTCTGACCCGTCGAGATCCCAAAGTTTCCAAAGATACCAGATATGTCAGTCTGAGTTTGATGATGCACGAGACATGTTTATGCTTGTAGAACAGTTTCCCAAACCATCAGACACCCCAGACTCTTAAAAAAAGGCTTAAAACCTTTATTCAGGAAGGTTTTTTCATGTTAACTCTTGTTATTTTCTTTATGTTATTAATACTGTAGCACTTATATTTCCAGTTTATGGAACAGTGTAGCTCACTGGTTGTTCCTCTGTCTAATCTGCACATTTCAACCATTTTCAGACGTGTTAATGTCAAGAAGTCATAGAACCGTAGTTGCAGATGTGGCTCGTATTTCTGCTCCCGAAGCGTCGTCTTTACCGACTGAAGTTTGAAGCAGTGACGGTAACTTCAGTTGTTCAGAGCCGTTTGAACTGATGTTAATGAGCCGTAGTGAAGTAAACTACCAGCTTACCAGTAGAAGCTGTATTCTTACTACTGTAACGTTTCTACTTGCTGCTCTCAGCTGCGATGCTCGCGTTGCGTCGTGTCCCAGGATACGTCAGAGACTCTCACACGTTATTTTGGGGTCAAATGGACACAATCACTGGATTTTCTCTGGACAAAGAAAAATAAAACTATGTTGAGATGAGACCAGGATCAATAGATAATATAATAAAGTGACTGTACATGTGATTTAATAATAATAATAATCTTTATTTGTATAGCACCTTTCATACAAAATGCAGCTCAAAGTGCTTCACATTAAAAACATGAGACATGAGAAACATGAGAAATAGTGCTTTACATTAAAAGAGAGGAAACACAGCTAAAAATCTTAAATAAAAGACATAATCATTCATGAAAAAGAATAAAAATGCCTTAAAATAGAATAAAGTTTTAATATATGATATGGTGCAACAGTCGTACTGTAGAAAGGCTTTAGGTTAAAAGATGTGTTTAAGTGTTGTTTAAAGCTTTCAGTGGAGAGATGAGAACTGCAGCAACACTTGTATCATGAAGAACAACTTTATTAGTTTACAACGCGTTTCGGCTCGTGGCCTTCATCAGAGTCATCATCAAACACATTACAAACAACATTTAAATAAAGTAAGTTCAGTATGAAAAAAGTTAAGACAACCAATCACATACATCCAGACACGTATCAGCCGACGGGGCGTCTACAGAGACGGGTTGGATATACGGTCATGTGGCTTCAGGCCAGTCGTTGTCCAAGAAGGGACACGGGTGACGCCATATTTGGTCCGTTAACTAGAAAGGTGTGACTAGGGGGTGGAGACTGTTTCTCTAGCGTCTTTAAGGCGTTCCATAGTTCGGGAGCGTCATCGAGGAAAACTGCATCTCCAGTTTTCTTTTGGGAAGGTTTATGGGTATCAAGCTAGCCTGCAGAGGAAGATCTGAGGGTTAATTTAGTCTTTAAACATCTTATAGCTTCATAGAAAAGCTGGAAGTAGCTGATAAAGAATATATATGATACTGTAAGAGTCATAAGATGATTTTTCCAACCTTTAAACTACTTTAGGCAACTTAAAATGGGAACTCTGGATTTAAATGGAAAATTACACTAAAGCATGAGAGTGTTTGCTTTTTATCTGAGAACATACAGTTTGAATGAAGGACCTGCAACTCCTGAGAAGAGCTACTATATAAGAGTCTAAACAACGTATTGTATAACACGGTGTAGTTTATTTCTGCCTCTTGATGTTTCAGATCGAGGAGCATCGGATATGTGTGTGTGTGCGAGCGCGTCCTCTCAATAAAAAAGGTAAGTGGAGCTTTTTCTTCTTAGAGTATAAATGTATTATTCACATAAGATACAGAACAGCAATCTCCATTTTATTCAGTAATATTTGTGCAAACAAGAACTGTTAGTAGCCAGATCAGTGACTTTCCATGATGCAGATGAACCATAAATAAGATTAAATAGACTTTATTGTCCCCGACAGCATCACTGCATCAAAGAGCATTTTTACATACTTTGCAGCATCATTCACATATAAAAATACATTTAAAAAAGGCCAAAATTCATAAATTCAACAGGAAAATAACACAGTCAGACCAATAAAATCAGTAAAGTAATATTACATGTTCAACATAAAACCGACAGTATTACACAGGCTAACATAGACCCGACTACATGGATAAAATGCTCCGTTACCATGTGATGTTTTACCAACACAACATTTAATCACTACTGTTTAAAATCTTAATGGACGACTGAACAAATGAGTTTTTATAACGGTTTAATCTGCATTTGTGACCAGAATGTAAACACTCATATTCAGATTGAAGCATGTGAGTGATCATTTATTTTCTGAGCATCAACTGTAATACAGTATTAATGAAGAGATTGATGTTATTTCTTTCCTATAACCTTCATAGTGGTCTAAAGACGACAAATGAGCTTTAATGACTGACAGACGCTTGAATATTAAACCCGACTGATGAAACAAAACGTCTTGCAATACAAATACAGGTTACAGGCCAAGAACGCAGATCTGTAGATAGTTATAAATTCAATATTCAGACAATAATCAGGATTAATTCTCAATAACTTTTCATCAGTTTTCACCAGGTTTGTTGTGCTGTGCAGAATAAAACTAATATTTTTATTTTTCCTCATGATGAGAAATTGAAGCCTGACAGTCCAACTAATGAGGAACTGATGGGTTTTAAATGCAAATTAGTATTTGATTAATTTAGATACATGGTTGTAATATTATGTCACAAATGTTATATCTTATATATTATGTGAGTAATTAAACTTATACATATTTGTATAGTATAAATGTTTGTAGGACCTTCGCCTGCTGTCAAGAACTTGGACTCAAAGACAGTTGGCAAAAGTTCAAAAATCAGTCCTTTAATCACAGTCGGGTCGGTACACAAGTGATCAGTCAGCAAAACAAGATATCAGTAAATCGGGAGGTTAAAAGGCAAAAACACGTCAGGAAACGAAGAAGCTCACTAGGAAAAAAGGCGTCACACAGGAAACAAGACGAACCGAAACACTGAGACTAAATACTCTGGGGGAGGGGAGACAATGAGACACAGGTGCAACACATCAGGGCAGGTAATCACAGGCAGGAAGTGAAGGACCTGAAACGAGAGCTGAGTGTCAAAATAAAACAGGAAGTACAAGACAAAGAACACCGGGAGAAACAAAAAGATAACTCAGCCGTCCATCGGGGGCGTGACGCCTGCTTCCAGAGTAAATGTGAATACAGATGTTTTTGTGACAAACACCTGCAACGTTTTCACAGGAACAAACATTCGGGGAAAATGTGTCTTTTTTTTCCCGCCTCTTTTCAGAGTTGTCAGTGAAGGATTTGGATGTGATCACCATTCCCAGTAAAGACGTGGTAATGGTCCACGAGCCGAAGCAGAAAGTCGACTTGACCCGCTACCTGGAGAACCAAACTTTCCGCTTCGACTACGCCTTCGACGAGAACTCAACCAACGAAATGGTTTACAGGTAGAGTGTCCTCATCGCTCTGACCTGCCGCTGTGGAGTCCTGCTTAACTAACAGAAGCTCTTCTGCTCGCAGGTTCACCGCTCAGCCGCTGGTCGAGACCATTTTCGAAAGAGGGATGGCGACCTGCTTCGCGTACGGACAAACCGGAAGTGGAAAAACACACGTGAGTGCTTTGACGTTTGACCCGATGGAAGTCGACGTCCTCGCTGCTCGTTGCTTGTTGTAACTCTGTCGTGTCTCCTTTCAGACGATGGGAGGCGACTTTTCAGGAAAGAACCAGGACTGCTCTAAAGGGATCTACGCGCTGTCTGGTCAGTTTCACCCTTCAGCATCAGCTGCTCTGGTGGTTTCTGTGTGTTTCACTTTATTCACGTCTCTTTTTCTCTCACTGTGCAGCCAGAGACGTCTTTCTCATGTTAAAGAAGCCAAACTACAAGAAGTTGGATCTCCAAGTCTTTGCCACATTTTTTGAGATTTACAGCGGGAAGGCAAGTGTCTTTAACATGATTACTAATTATTGTTATTTATATTATTTTATTTAGAACTTATGACCACATACACACAGAGTTAATGACATTCCCATCAACCTTTTGTGTTTAGTGCTAACTAGCAAATGTTAGCGGGGCTGCAGCTAACTGGGCTGCATATTCATCTCTCGATTGATTAATCTGCCGGTTATTTTCTCATTTAATTATTTGGTCCATAAAACATCCTTGAGCACTAAATGACATCATCCATCGTCCTGTTTTGCCCTCCAAAAAGTCCAAAACCCCAAAATATTGAATTCACCATAATGGAAGACCAAGAAAAGCAGAAAATTCTCGATTACAAGAACATGGATCCATTAGATGTTCGTCATTTTTGCTTGAAAAATTACTTAAATATTTATTCGATTATCAAAACAGTTGCCAATTAATTTTCTGTCATTCGACTAATCGATTAATCAACTAATTGTTGCAGCTCTAAATGTAAACACAAAGATGGTGAACATGGTTAACATTATACCTGCTAAACGTCAACATGTTATGATGCTAATGTTAGCATTTAGCTCATAGCATCGCTGTAAAAATACGACCTCACAGAGCTGTTTGCTCTAATCTGTAGAAAATAAAGACATTTCCATTAAGTCATGCAAGCGGTTTCCTCTTCACAGTCGATATATCAATAAATATTAGATTTAAGATATGTAATGATTTTGGCAGCATATTAACTTAAATAACTTACATAGATTATTTGCATATCAACATAAAGCCTCCACACAGTTTATTTTCTGCATTTGAAATGTTCCTTTTGTCTAATATGACAAACTCAAACTGTCAAGAAAACTACGACACATTTCTACTTTGTGGCTGAGAGTGTTGACGTCACATGTTCTTCTTCTTCTCTGAAAGTCACTGTTGGAGGCTTCATAAATAACTCTGACCGGATATTTTTAGTCCTGGTTTATCTTTTAGTGTGTGTACAGACCCTGATGTATTTGTGCATGTGTGTCTATGTATGATTAATCAATGAATAAATTACAATTTCATACATTAGATGTATGTTAAAGAAGCCTGTATATTCACTCAAACATTACAGCTGCTCCGGTGAAACAGAGTAAAGCTGTAGAGACGTCGGCTGAAATACTGAAACTGATTTGTTTTGTTTTGCATTAAAAGGTGTTTGACCTGCTAAACCGTAAGGCCAAGTTACGCGTCCTGGAGGACGGGAAGCAGCAGGTGCAGGTGGTGGGGCTGCAGGAGCGGGAGGTGAAATGCACAGAGGACGTCCTCAAACTCATCGAAGTGGGAAACAGCTGCAGGTAAACACCAGAGGAAATGATTCTTTCTATAGAAACAGCAACAAGAGCAGTCGTTTGTCAAAATAATCATTTGTGTTGCACTTTAAGAAAGGAGCGCAAAAATAAAATATATACAGATACATATAAAATACAATTATAAAACCATCCTTAAAGGTAAAAACAGGCATTAAAATAAACATAAAATCTGGGGGTAACATGGCAGCTGTGTCATGCAAACAAATACATCTTGTAGTCAGACAAGAAGGTGAGTTTATATAAAAGCTTTATTTAAAATCTGAGACATGGACTATTCCAAATTCAGAAGCTTGATGAGCCCTCGACTTTAACCTGGACTCTGGAATAGCTAAATAACCTAACCAGGCTGATCTGAGAGGTGTTTTGTAACAGTAAGAAGAGTTAAAAGTTCACTGACGTCCGTTCATTTAAACCTTTGTAAGTAAAGAGTTTGATTTTAAAATGGATTCTGGAGGAAACTGGTTACGAGTGCAAAGATGCCAAAACTGGGGTGATATGAGAAGAGCATTTAGTCTTCGTCAGGAGCAGGACTGCAGAGTTCTGCACAGTCTGAAGCTGAGCTAGCTAACATTACACTCCAACAACATTATCAGACTCATGATGGACAGTTTAAAAAAAAAAGGATCAAATTTGATGAAGCAGAAACAGAGATGTCGTCTTTTTTTTATTCCACACATTCTTCTCCCTTGTTAACATGTTTTGCCTACATTACCCACAATGCAACTTGACCACCAACAGTTCAGTCTGAGATTCAGGTGTGTTATGCTAGTTGCGGCTAATGTAGCCTGGAGCGGTTAGCCTCCAGCAGAGACGAGGAGCTACAGAGGTCTGATAACCTCACTGCTTTCTAACTAAAACACTCAGATTTCTTTCATTTTTTAACTTGTAGTCTTCAGTCCTGAACGACACTGACTCAGTAACTACAGGATCACATCGCTCTGATCTTGGAAAACTTAAAATACTCTCTATATTTGGAGGAAGGTGAAGGTTTGTTTCATGTATTAATTTGAGGAAGGTCACAGTCTCCTCATCGCTCCACACAGATCTGATGTTTTCGTCTCTTCAGTGGAAACTTGACTTGACGTTTTAGTCTCATGTTTCATGAACGTCATGATGTTTTCACTGACTCTGTTTCCATTGCATCTTCTTTTTATTGATACACAAACTTTTCCACCTCAGTCAGGCGTGAAAACGTTTTTGCAGTGTTTCCACTCAGGTTTTTTTTTTTTATGGGCCAGATGAAAATGTTGATGATGGAAACATGTTTGTCTCACATCAGCGAAGCAGCTCTGGAGTCTGGAGCCACATATTCCATCATGAGTACAGATCAGCCCTCAGAAACAGCTGCAAACCTTTGTATCTTTACATTTAACAGCAGCTGATTAAATGCTATAAATATTGTGAACTGATCCTTTATGTTTTTGTTGTTTTCTTCTTCAGGACTTCTGGTCAGACTTCGGCGAACGCCCACTCCTCTCGAAGCCACGCCGTGTTCCAGATCATCCTGCGCCGGCGGGGAAAGATGCACGGAAAGTTTTCCCTTATTGACCTGGCGGGAAACGAGAGAGGAGCCGACACATCCAGCGCCGACCGCCAGACTCGCCTCGAAGGAGCAGAGATCAACAAGAGCCTGCTGGCACTCAAGGTTCCCCTCTTCAGTACCTCAGATACCTGAGTCCTTACTGTAAACTGTTTCCTGCCTGGATGCTGTTTATGTCAGTTTAGGTTTTGATTGATTCATAGCTCACAAATGTTAAGTATGGAGAGACTACTTCCTGCTGAGCTGAGCTTGATGTTCCTAGACATCAAACAGTAATGCTGTATATATTCTACATTTATATAATAATTGATTCCACATAAATTGACTGACCAGTAATTATTGGTATTTTAAATCTTATTATCTTTACAGTAGATTAATCTATAAAATGTAGAGAAATATCCATCACAGTTTCTCATAGCTGAAGGTGACAACTTCAAGTTGTTTGTTGTGTTCAACCAACAGTCTGAAACACAAAGATATTTCAGTCGGGACGTTCAAGTTGTCACGGTGAGGAACAGGAAAACGCTGAGACCGAAGGCGAAGCAGGTCTGAAGAAAACTCTTTATTGGGAGTTAACAGCAAAAACAAAAGCTGACAGAACAGCAAACTGGAGTAAATGCAGGCATCTAAACAGAAGCAGAGACTGACTTCTAAACCAAGACTTAAATACTAACTGAACTAATAAGGGAATGGGGAACAGGTGACTGAACACAAGGGCAGGCTGGGAAAGACTCTGGGAGTAAAGCAGAGCTAATGAAGGACAACGCCAGACAGGTGTGAAGGAACAGCAGACTGGAGAAGAACAACGAGACAAAGGCAGGGCAGGTGTGAGGAGGAGGAGGAGGAGGAGGAGGAGGAGGAGGAGTACATGAACACAGAGAAACCAGAAAACTAAACACAATAAGCACAGTCTGATCAATAAAGACAACCCAACTGACAGAAAGTCCCTCAACTCAAAACAGAGTCTGAGGGCATCTGATGGATAATGAAAACCAAAGGAAGACAAAGAGACTCAAGAGTCTTCGGAATCAATGACAGAACTATAACACACATCACGTTATGTGTTTTAATGAGCTCTGTGTCTCAGGAGGCAGAGCAGAGGAGTGTAGCTACGAAGCGAGATTAGTGGGTTAGTGAGGTATGTTGAGCCTGCAGGATTTTCAGTGTCACGCAGGTGTCTCTCTTTTAACATCACCATGGTAACTTATACCGCAAACTGAACCTGGTCCGGAGCAGGTTATGATCCGAGTTTCGACTTAATAAAAAGCTGCAAAGTCCGTTCAACACTGCTGGTACTGCAGATATTAGAACACTGATTAGTCTTTTATCATACATACTATTGATTTGATATTTCATATTGTAAATTTGTAACGGTGCAAGAGGTTCGGGTTACTCGTAGGATGGGATTTTGTTACAATATATCAAACTATTTCAAATAAAACAAACAAACAAAAAAAAACTATAAAGAAATACTTTGAACAAAAAAACAGATTAATCTATTGGTTTATTTATCACAGATAATATTCAATCTATAATATTAATTTCACTTTGATTTGGTCAGAATCTAAAGTGATTTCCACTGATCCTTCATTATGAGACAGAGTCAGACAGTTTAATGTTTAAGAGCTCTGGATGTTGGAGGCATCGAGGGGTAAAATAAGTATACAAACTATTTATGCAATTAATAAATTAATGAATTAGTTTTTTAATGAATGAATTTACATCAGCAATGTTCTGCCAGCTTTCCTCTCTCGCCTTATTTGCAGCAACAGCGTTATCTATATTATTCATAGCTCTCCGTTATAATGACCTGTTCCTCCTGACTGAAGCAGGCGGCACACGATCGCTCCGTTTTGTGCGGAAAAAGAGTCAAACGATGCGCCAAACGCCCCCTTTCACGGGGACGCACACAGAGCCTGAAGCAGAAAGCCTGAGTTAACAAAGAAAGTTCACATCCACCGTCGTGATGCCACTTATCTCTGATTGTGAGTTTAGGGTTTGTTGATCCAGCTCACACAAAGGAAGCCTGGATATGTTGAACTGGCTTCGTAGTAAAACCCTTCAGGTCGTCTGTTAATCAGAAGATCTGCGGTTTGATCTTCAGCTCCTCCAGTCCGCATGTTGAAGTGTCCTCAGGCAAGATGCTGAACCCCAGACTGCTGCTTGAAGGCGGCGGCGTCGCTGTGTGTGAATGAGTATTAGATTAGATCTCCTGATGAGCAGGTCGGCACCTTGCACGGCAGCCATCAGTGTGTGAATGTTGACATGCAGTATAATATAAAGCACTTTGAGTGGTCAGAAGACTTTATCTACATAAAAGCAGCACATTTACTATTTCATTTGGTGTTGTAGCTGCGCTCATGTGATTCACTGAGCTCATAAACCCCCCCGGCGGAGCCTGAGATACACAAACATGAACACATTAAAAAGAAACATCGGTGCTGGTTGAATGAGCATTAAATGTTTATATAGACCCCCTTTAGAGAGAAGTAGGTCATGAACATTCATACATGATTGGAGGATGTTTGGATCATGTGACTATAAACTGTCTGAACCACCACGAGGCTCCATTTATAGTCGATTAATCAATTTGTCATTGAGCAGGAAATTAATAGGCATCTATTTTGATAATCAAATCATCATTTTAGTCAAAAATGTGATGGTTCCAGCTCCTCAACTGTGAGGATTTTCTGATTTTCTTTGTCTTCACACTGTTTTAAACTGCTGGTTGGACAAAACAAGATGTTTCATGACATTTTATTGGTGTTTTTCATTGTTTTCTGATGTTTTATAGACTAAAAGATTAATCAGTTAACCAAGAAAGTGACTGTTATTTGAATAAATTATGGAAAAATAGTCAGTTGCAGCCCTTTGGTGCTTTGAAGAACTTTAAACAGAGAATATCTTCCTTCTTTCCTGATAAATGATTTAAACAGTCAAACAATTAGCAGAACTGTTGTAGATTAATTATTCCAGGACTGATGAGCTTTACATTTACAAACTGTCCCTCCAGGCAGCCGCTGACGGCGTTCTTGTCTCTCTGCAGGAGTGTATTCGAGCTCTGGGCCGAAACAAACCTCACACTCCGTTCAGAGCCAGCAAGTTAACTCAAGTACTGAGAGACTCCTTCATAGGAGAAAACTCCAGAACATGCATGGTAAGAGGCGCTGCACGCGTCACTGATCACGTTTCACACGTTCGGATGATCTGATTGTATATATTGATCTCTTGATGTTTCCCTCCTCAGATTGCCACCATCTCTCCCGGGATGGCTTCTTGTGAAAACACCTTGAACACGCTGAGATACGCCAACAGGTAGAAAATAAATGTTTACTGTGTCCAAGACAGAAAAAATGTTAACTTCTCCTCTTTAAAGTGAAAAACACCGTATTGGCTTGAATATAAGACGTTATTTTATTCTGTAAGTTCTGTTTGGAAAAGTGGGCGTCGTCTTATATTCAAGGACTAGACCACATGTGTCAAACTCAAGGCCCGCGGGCCAAATGTGGCCCGCTACGTCATTTTATGTGGCCCGCGAGAGAAAAAGGTCTGATTGTAAAGCGGGCATTGACTGAAAACTACATTTCCCACAATGCATGCCGATTATGTTACCCAGGAAGTGATGGTATCCCGCCGCTAGACCGCAGTGTGTCCACATCAATGTGATTTCCCCAACAAGTGGAATTTAGAAATATAAATAATGACGTTAAAAATGTCTAGAAAGAGAAAAACTGATGCAAACGGAAGGAGAAAACATGTTTGTGCTTCAAGGAGAAAAACCGCCATGTCTTTTGTGTTATGAGGTGTCGTCTGTGGTCAAAGAGAACAATCTACCAAACACGGAGCTGAGTACGCCAAAAAACAGCCTTCAAGAAAAACAACAAATTGTCCAAGAACTAAAAGGCATTTGTTCACGAAAGCCACAACCAAAAACAATACGGTGTGTTAATAATAATAATAATAATTAGCAACAAGTTAATAATAATAATAACTTGTGTTTGATGTTATTTTTCTTTACTCTCTTGGATAGTTTGATTGTTGATTGATGGAGTCATGTGACAAATTAAAAATATTTATGTTATAATTACAAATCAACAAGTCAACATATTTTTTTTACATCTATACAAATATATATATATAATATTTGTAACTTGAACAAGTAATACATTTAGAGTTATTTAACATTAACATTTATTTTACATTACATTTAGTTACATTTAAAAGTTACATCTGGTCCTTTGAGGGCAACGATTATGCTGATGTGGTGAAAATGAGTTTGACACCTCTGGACTAGACAATTATCTGTTGTTTTTTTTCTTGTTTTATTTTACACAAATATAAAACACATATACAAAAAAATAACATAACTTACATCACAAACACAAACAGAATAATCACAGCTGTGTCCCAAGTTTCTGATATCGTCGAGATTTATTTATGTCAGAGCTTCAATAATGATCTTTTCCTGCAAATAGTAATGATTTAAAAAAAATATGAAGGAACTCAAAACCAACTTTTTTGGAGAATCAAATATATAAAGTTTGCCAAGCAACACAACAATATTCAATAACATATTTTTATCATCCTGATAACCCCAAATAACATTGAGAGGGGATAAAAGTAGAAGGATTGTTTGTTCAGATAATCTGACACCTGCTGCCAGATCAGATATTCTTCCTGAAGAGTGTTAATGGAATAATACAGAGAATGTTGCATTATGGGTTGTTTGTAGCCTTTAATGTTGCTAAGCTAGCGAGTGACTCCAAGTCTGTCAAACAGGTGTTGTTGTCTTATATTTGGATCAATACTGTGATTATCAACACCTCAGTAGCTTTCATTGGTTTTCTGTAGCAGCTCCAGCATCAGTGACACGTCAGTCAGCTGGTCTTCGGTTACCTTTGTGTCCCTGCTCGTCTTCCTCCTTCCTCAGTCGTTCACGCTGAATGATTTTATATGAATGTGAGATTTCAGCGTCTAACACGACCGTCTCCTGTCTCTTCTTCTTGGTTTTGTGTGTTTGTGTGTTTGCAGAGTAAAGGAGTTCGGGATCAGTCCCTCAGATATTCCCTTCTCCCAGAGCGGAGGCGGAGGAGGTCGCTCTGAACTCTCCCCTACGTATGAGTATGATCACTTTTATTCTGTTTCACCACAAGTTACCAGCATACTGCCACATGATGTTGCTTCCTGTCCATTCAGAAGTCATTTAGAGTCATAAAAAATATATTTGAGATCAAAACTCAGTCTGATGATCTATTTTTTTTAGTTATTGTCACTAAATCCCATAAAAAGACCAAATCCAACAATGAATTAATCTACCAACATGTATTTTCTGTGTATCCAAAGTCTGATGTATTTTATTCCCCCGTCTGTTCATTTAGAGCTGCAACAGTCAATTAATAGATTAGTTGATTGACAGATAATAAATCTATTTTAATAATTAATAATCATTTTAGTCTTTTTTAAAGCAGGTTGCAGCTTCACAGATGTGAATATTTTTGGATCTTTCAGTTTTGATGAATATAAATAAAGATGTAGCGCTAAATTTGAATCAAGAAAACAATCTTATAACTCTGTACAACCGGGGACAGAAAAATAAAACATGATTGATCAGAGTTGAGCTGCAGAAGCATCACTGCAAATTCAGCCACTACAAGTCTGGAAGGAACAGCAGCGATGAACGTAATCAGACGTTTGTTGTTTTTATTAAATAGTTTTGTGGGGATAGAAGTTTATTCTGAAACAAATACAGAAACTTTGTCAGAATATCCATTTTTAAAATATAGATTCTGCCAATGAAAGAGATATATTTTGTTAATCAATTAGTTAATCAGCAGAAAATAAATATTTTTCAATAATTGAAAAATCATTTTAGTCATTTTTTGAGCTCCAGATTTCCACATGTGAATATTTCCTGGTTTTCATTATCCTCTAATGATAATAAATTGATTATCTTTGGGTTTTGGACTGTTGGTCAAACAAAACAAGACCTTTTGTAAAGTAACTCATGAGTTCTGGGGACTTGTGTTGACATTTTACAGACCAAACGAATCGATGAATCTGGATAATAATCTGTATTTGCAGCCCTATTTTGCATTAACAGTTTTCCCCTGAAACTTGCACGGAGTCTATATTATTTATGAGTTTCGTCCAAATGTTTCTCTCTTAAACCTCACGCAGCCTTTATAATTACTTCCTCCTCATGTTGCTCATCATGAGATCCTCCCAGCGGTGGTTACAGTAGCCGTACCGTAACGTTACTGATGTGTTGTCAGGGTGAAGGAGCTCACAGTGGACCCTGCGGCGGCCATGGAGAGCCGCCAGGGAGGACACATCAACCAGCTGGAGGTGCTGGAGGCTCAGTGGGGAGTCGGGAGTTCCCCGCAGAGAGACGATCTGAAGCTGCTCTGTGAACAGAATGTAAGACAAACACACACACCAACGCTCCCACTGGTTCAGCTGGTTTTAGACCACGTCCACACTAAGCTGGCTGATCTTTTCCTCTCCGTTTTGGCCTTTTGTCCAAACTAAAACTGTATTTTTCTCCCCTGAAAATGGAGCTTTTTCAAAAACAGCCTCCAGAATGTGTAAATCTGAAAAACCGGTTTGTTTTCTTGAACTGAACCTTGAAGAGATGGACGGCTTCCTGCGAGCGTCGTTCTCTTTATTGTCTTCTTTGACCGCTTGTTTAGAGTTAAACGTAGCTTTCGACCACCTTTCTCTCACTGAAAATGTTGTAATCTGCTCGCAATAAACTAAATGTCAGGAAGCCGCAGCAGAAACAGGAATAGTACGCCGTTTCTTCTTTGCTGGTTTTCTTTGGCTGACGCGCCAGTCACATGCCCAGTAGGAGGACAAATTACCAGTTTTGGCGTTTTAATGTGGACGGAGATATTTGCAGAAATGAGCTGAAACGCCTGGTGCTCGAAAACTGCATTTTAGAATTTAGCAGATGTAGTCTTACACTACTGTACGTCTTCACTACGCCGCCTAATTTTTAAACTATGTGTCCACACGAGCATTTCCAGGTTGTTTTAGTGGAGACTTCTGAACAGCATAACGTGGCATTTGCCTTTTTTTTTAGTTGGCAAACAACAAAACTACGTCACAGTCAACATCTGGTGAGAAGTAAGAGACAGTCGGCGCTACTTTATGGTGCCACATCATCTGTCAAAATCAAGATATATACAGGATAATGACAACAGCTGTGCAGCGTCATCGGCTGTATCGACATGTAAAAAGAATCAACTCGTCCTCTGTGATCACTTCTACTGTGTTTGAAGGCTTTATAATTCACAATAAAGTTGGTCTAATTTACATATGTTTTTGTTTCTGTTGTCAGACAACGGAAATAGTGATTTAATCGTGGACCATAAACTCTACAGCGCAGCGCTGCAGGAATAAAATCATTATTTTATAATTGCGCTGTCATCTGACAAAATAACATAAATCCAGGTTAATGACAAAAAGCTCTGCTGTGTATTCAGCTTTAATAACATTTAAAATGATCACAGAGAAGATTTAAAGTTTACATCATCATTTTTGTAAAATAGCTCAGTTTTTGAGCGAGAATAAAATGCTGTTTTATGTCATATTGGAGGACTAAAGCGGAGAGAAAAAGATTAATTTACTGGCGCGATGTGAATGTGCTCATAACGCAACATTTGGATTGCAAACTGCAGACCTTCAGCTCAGTGTCACTGTGTGCTCTCTGTAGGAGGAAGAGGTTTCCCCGCAGCTGTTCACTTTCCATGAGGCCGTCTCTCAGCTGGTGGAGATGGAGGAGCAGGTTCTGGAGGATCACAGGGCCGTGTTCCAGGTACAGCAGAGCCTGCAGGGATACATTTATTACTCTAATGTCAACTTTGTAACCTAAGTGCTCAAATCTGCAGGGGAAGTGAGCTCTACTCAAGATGTCTTGACAAACTTTAAGTAGAAAAAGAGTGTAAAAACTTGCAAAGAAAACAGGAGTACCATGAGCTGACAGTCTGCCTTCTTCAGAGCTTAAAGGAAAAACATCAGATTTAAAGCTTTCAGGATGTATGAAGTAGATAATTTATTGAATCTACAGTCATGCTAGCAGCTCTTCGAGGATGCATTAGAGCTAAATGCTCAACAGCAGCCTGCTAACATGCTCACAATGATAATTCCAGCAAGTTTATGTTTAGCAGGTACAATCTTTACCATGTTAACCATGTTGGTTTAGCGTGTTAGCATGCTAACATTTGCTAAGTAGCACTAAACACAAAGTACAGCAGAGGCTGGGAATGTTATTAGTGTTGCAGATTTGCAAGTATTGCACAAAATGAAATTTTGACCAGATGATGGTGCTGGGTGAAAAGTCACCAAAGTCATAAGGATTCGTCCTCCGGGGTGAAAATTTCATTGCAGTCCATCTAAAGTGATCAACTGACCAACAGACCAACATTTCCATCCCTAAAGCCGTTAGCATGGTTAGAAAAGAATTTTTACAATTTATTTAGTGAGCTTTACTCTTAAATCCTTCAACTCTGCAACAGTATACACACAGTAAATACTTTTCTGAGGAAAAGTTAGATATGCAGAAAAATCTGTATAATAAAAAAAGAAAGAACACAACATACTGTAGGATAAGTTTAACTTAGTTCATATATGGAGAGGAGATATACTGTATCTACAAATCTAACTTTGCAGTTTATACTCACTCATGGCTCAGATGAACCCTGTTAAAGGTTTGGTCTTAATAAGCACATGAACACTGTTATGTTGTCTGTTTTCTCTTTTAGCTCTGAAGAAAGTCTCATCACTCTCAAGTGCTTCTTCCTTCTTTATTACACCAGCTTTTATACCTAAAGTATTACTGACATACATTGAAGTACCAGCTAAACCTCTTTTAAAATCCCAGAGAAATTCCTCCAAGTGTCTTTTTCATGTTAGTTGTTTTTCTCACAGTTCAGTGAAGCAAGGCGTTTATTCCCACTCTGTTAATTAAAAGTTATAAAGTTTAAACAGCACAGACGGTGTTAAACTGCGGCGTTCCTCCTCACAGGAGTCGATCCGCTGTCTGGAAGAGGAGAAGGTGCTTTTGGAGATGACGGAGGAGGTGGACTACGATGTCGAGTCTTACGCAACTCAACTCGAACAAATCCTGGATCAGAAGATCGACATCCTCACCGAGCTGAGAGGTAAAGATCGTTTATCCAGTCGAATGTTAGAGATGGTAAACACATCTTTATGATATTGTTATATATCTTATTCTTGATCATTTTATCATGTCGTGAGTTCTGTTTTATTCTTTCTTCTTTCAGATAAAGTCAAGTCTTTCCGTTCTGCGCTCCAGGAAGAGGAGCAAGCTAGCCAACAAATAACCCCCAAGAGGCCTCGTGCACTATAGACACATAAAAAAAATATGATATTCAACTGTTGATGAAAGAGCTGATTTAGCTCAGCTGTGATTTTATGACTTACTGTCTATATGTGTGTATGTGGTCTCTCTCTCTCTCTCCCCCCCAAAAACTTTTGCTGTACAGGCTGCCATCGCTTCCCATCATCCATCCGTCCACCTGTAAACCTTCCATCCTCCTGTGAAGTGAATTTACAAGGTTTCCGTGATTAAGTCACAAGTGCTTCATTTTAAGCCAAAAAAACAAACAAAAAAAAAGATGATAAATTATTTGATTTAAATACATTTTTATAGGATCGATCATAGGATATCCCCACTTTGGCCAATTTTATAAACAGCTGTTGCCATTTTGTGCAATATCGCGCCTTGTTTGGAGGATTTTCTTCCTGTTCTTCCCCTTGTTTCAGCTCAGGGGTGAACAGGGCTTTATCGAGTTTATGTGTATAAAAAAAAAACAACAAAAAAACAAAAAATGAGCCAAATGTGTGTTTGTGTTGATACTGTATGTAATATATGGTTGATTGAGAGAAAGCCTAAAACACAAAACTAATCTTACATTACATTTATCGGCCTGACAGGGGCGCTATAATCAAAGAAACTTGAGACGCAAAACTTTCATTCCAGAGTGATCCATAAATACATCTACAGACAACAGATTTTTCATTTGCCATAATAAAGACAGGCTACTTCTTGTTGCTGGACTCGTTTTATTCTTTCTGTAAAAACATTCAGTTTAAAAATGTTTAAGATTATCTTGAGCTGTTTGCCCTTTTTGTTACTACAGACACACTTTATTTATTCCTGATATATTACAGACAGTAGATGTTAATTGATTTAGTGTTGCTTTAATCATTTGTGGGAACTTGAGTGCTCAGTGGTTGGTAGATCATTTGTGGTTTGTGTCTTTGACTAACGAGTTAAAGAGTGATATTCTGTATGAAAAGACTAAATGCTAAAGAGACATAATCTTTAAAACCTGGAGCCTGTTTGACTGTGGTTTATATCTAACTAATAGACTTCTAAATTCCAGTTTCAAGGACATTTTACTGTGAAAACTCAACAAAACAATAAACTCCCAGTATTATAAAATCTCAGTGCAGTGCAGATAACAGCTCTTAGTGCTGAGGTATCCTGAGTGTCGGCTTAAAACAAGCCTGTCTTTATTTTTATGACCCTGTCCGACATGCATAGACTCATCTAAGAGCCAAATTAAAGAGACCAGACTGAAATATCTTTTTGAAACTGGTCCAAGGTCACATACATCATTTTATTGTCAAAAAAAGGTAAAAGCAATTTCCTGAAATAGCCAGGCAATGTAGTTTTTGAGCAAAATAGGAATAAATTTAGCATTTTTTGTAGTATTTTCAGCTGTGGGTGAATATCTGGTGTTCTAGTGCAGTGATTTCCAACCACAGCAGGTACTGACACGGTTACTGGGGGCTGTCTGGGAAGGTTGTGGAGCCTGAAAATTTTTTAAAAGAAATACAAATTATAATTTGCTTTAACCCATAAGAACCCGGATCCATTTCTCCTTAAAGGAAAATTATGGGGAATATAAAACAGACTAAATGGACCACAAGGAACACATTTCTGAATTTTTTTGAAATTCTACCTTCAGTGTCAAAGATCTGTAATGTAACATATATGTCATAACTTGTTTTATATCAATTTGTTCAAGAAATGTGGTCAGAACAGGTTAAATGTAATACAGGAGGTCTTATTAAAGCATCAGAATTGTTAAATGGGTTGAAACCTACCTTTTAGTAACAAAAAACAAGCTTTTTTAAAATTAGCTAGTTCTGTCACATTTGCTGACCAGGCCGTTTAGGAAGTGATGTCATGGGTGCACAGATTCACATATTGTCACATGACTGCATCAGGATGTTCAGTAGATGTCACTTAGGGACTTCATGAGTTAAAATCAAGGATAAAAGCTGTAGAAGGAATTTTCCAGAACATTGAAAGGGCTGATGACACCTGTGTCACCATGGGTTCTTATGGGTTAAAAAAGATATACAACATATATCCACATATTTATGCTTTTAAGGGGAGAATCAACACATAATTGGATTTAAAAAATTTATGATGCTGATCTTTAAAGGACCAGTGTGTAGAATTTAGTGACATCTAGTGGTGAGGATGCAGATTGCAACAAACTGAATACCCCTCCTCTTCCAAGCGTGTAGGAGAACCTACGGTGGCCACGAAACTCCTGAAAAATCTCTCTAGATCCAGTGTTTGGTTTGTCTTTTCTGGGCTACTGTAGAACATGGCAGGCTCTGTGGAAGAGGACCTGCTCCCTATGTAGATATAAAGGGCTCATTCTAAGGTAAATAAACACGATTCTTATGTTCAGGTGATTATACACTAATTAAAACATACCTATGAAGATTATATTCCATTTTTGCCAAGTCTGTTCCCCTAGATGCTGCTAGATTTTACACACTGGTCCTTTAAGTAGTGCAGCTACAACAGGCTGACTACATTCTTCAGCAGCTCACCTTATTTATCATTTATAAGCAATATGCAAACATTTAATAAATGGTTAATAACACTGTAATATAGTCGTAAAAGATATTAGCTTGTCAAGTGTTTACTGATGTAATTAACCAATAATTTTAACTCTTCCTGTGAAGCATCTATAAGATGTTGCTCAATAAACAGATTTATTTTTTGAAACTTTTTATAGTAATCAAGAGAGACCTGAGAAAAAGAAATATTCATAATCAGACAATCACATAAAAACATCAGATAATTAAGTTTAAAATCTCAGAGGGGAATAAAAGAAATTTTGGGGCAGTTTTCAGTTCATTTAACTCATAATGAATCACAATATAGTAAAACACAGTTGTAATAATATAAAATATATCTTCAAAGGAGAAGTTATAATTGCTGACAAATACTGGACATTAATAAACACTTAAACATGTCCTTATATCTGCTTTTAACTACATTATAATCAGTGGTGGAAGAAGTAAAAGTAGCAATACTACAATGAAATAATATTCTTACAAGTAAAAATCCTGCATTCTAAATGCTACGCAAGTGAAAGTACATAAGTAAAAGTACTCATTGTGCAAAATGGCCTCATTTAGAGTGTAATACTTATATAAACTGTATATTATTGGAACATTAACACTGAGTCATTGATGTGTACATGTAAGCAACATTCTATGGTAGAGATACGACTTAAACTACTTGGTAGTTTAACCTGTAACAATACATGTTTTAGGAACTGATCATATGTTTTAAGTATAAAATATTGATTATAAGGGAAAACTAATAACTGTCAAATAAATGTAGTGGAGTAAAAAGTACAATATTTTACTGTAAAATGTTGCAGAGTAGAAATGCAAAGTAGCATAAAATGGAAATACTCAAGTAAAAGTACCTCAAACTGTACTTATAAGTATAGTACTGAAGTAAATGTGCTTTCCACCACTGATAATAATCTATAAATGATAAATATGGGGAGCAAAATATGTTATAAAAACACACGTACACATATTAAATTACTGTCCAATTGTATTTATTCCACAGTACAGACAAATGTAGAGCGAGCTGGAGGCGGGCGAAGATCAGACACCCGCCTGAACAAATATGAGCTAACAGACATCAGTACTTACTGTATCCTACGTCTGGAAACAACACTGTATGTCCAAAAATCTCCTGGAGAAGTCATTCTGATACCGGAGTTGTTAATTAAATACACACAGTGCTTTTATCAGCAGCTGTCAATGTCATGGCTAAAAGGATAACACTAATACAGAGAAATACTGCTAACACTGTATTTATAAACCCCTTTTTGTAGCATTTAGAAGCAGAATAAATAGTTAATCACACACTATACTGTGCTGTAGTTGTAATCAGTTATAACTAGATTTATTACATGTTAATTTAACAAGTATAACCCATCCTTTGGTGTATAAACAGTAAGCTAATGCCTCATAAACATAACTGTTTCTACACATGTACAAATCCTTCACAGGGAGGTTTAATACTGTTTATAAATGTGTTAAAAAACACATGAAGACATATTATATAGTATAGCTATATTATATTATGCTATCAAGTATTCATTAATTGTTTTATGGATACTTAAAACTGCAATAGTTGCAAATAAATACGTAAAATACATAGAATTTTTAAGTGTCTTTATAACTGTTTACAACTACGTTATAGTGTGTTTTAATGTGTTTATATGCTGTTTATAAATGCTCAATAGGGGGTTAAAAATAAACTGCTACTGAAATAGTTTTAAATTTGAGCATGTGAAGCTTGAATCTAATTTAAAACACTGCATATATCCAAAATATATATGAATTATTGCCACCATATAGTTTGACAACTCACTGTATGTATTTGTGATGTTTTGTTCCAGTTGTTTATGTACAAAGTCACCAAGCTGCGATGCAGAGTTACTGTATACTATAATATAATTATTATACTGTAATTACCTGTTAACTGTGGGATAATTAACAACCAAGTGTTAGGATGTATTAATAATAATACATTATGAAACATGTCAGTACCACTTTCTTTATAAAGGGTTTATAAGTTGCAATTAATGGTTTCATTAATGGTTAGTAAATCATTTATTAATTCTTTATATATAAGTCAGAAGTCATTGGTTGCCAGGTTGTGAAAAACCCTCTTTGCCTGGTGTTTCTCATTTCTATTTTGTAATAATTCAATTATAAATGTTGGTAATCTATTAGTAAATGTTCATTGGTTTCACACTTTCTTAAAAAGGCCATCAAATAATTATATTTGACACTGCAGATGTTCATCATCACTCTACAGAACAGTCTATAAATATCAAACCTGCAGCCAGAATTTTGGGCGTCATCTTTGACCGTTCATTTAGCAAACCATTAATAAAATCATTAATGTCCAACTGAGCTTCCTTCCTCTGAGGAACATTTAAAATGTCATGTCTTTCCTCTCTCACCTTGATCTTTAGATTGTAATACGTGCTTTTATTTAACTGTGTCTTCCAATTTTCCAATTCAATAAAGGGTTTTAATCAACAAGTCTGCAGCTGTGAGTCTTAATAAAATGCTAATAAATTGATTTTAGTCCAGATCTGCAGCCTTTTTTGTCACAGTCTAACTGTTAAAGTAGATTTTTCACATCCTGCCAACCTTAAAGTTTGTTCCTATTAATGGCTTTTTGAATGATTTCTTAATAAAGCCATTAATTACAACATATAACCCCTTTATAAAGCGAGCCTCATTAGAAAGTGGTACCAAAATGTTTTGTTGTGTGAATAACTGAAACTAATAGTGGACTGTTTGGTTTAAAACTGAGCTGTAGTTCTATATCCATCCAAAAGTGGCAATAATTGTAATAATCTTACATATAATCAGCAGCATATTTTGATACATGTTTGATTAAACAGTGAGGACATAGTGGACAACATAACTGCTTTATTATTGTTAAGCATGAAGGTTAAGTAGTTCCAATCTGGCTGGATGACATGCAACAGCTGGTTAAATAGAGCTGCTTCAGTTGTGGGATTTCATTTTATCATGCACCCAATACTGACTAAAAAAACCAGTCTGGAATTATATTTCAAAGGTTTTGTAAAATATTCCAGTTTGAAAAATAGGTACAGTAGGTCCTATAAAATGCTCAGCAGTTGACTGTTGTAAAGAGACAGCAGAGGTCAACAGTAGCTCGAATACAAATAGTTTTCACGAGGTGTGAAACAAAACTGCAGGTGGTGTGAATGTGTATGATTTCATACTGTGAATCGCCTGAAGCTCGTATGTGTGTGTGTGTGTGGTAGATTGTGCCCCTGCTGTGATTGGAACAATAATATTGCACTGGTAAAAACAAAACCTGTGTTGGTCCGTTGACTTAATGACTGCCAAAGTGACAAAGAAAATGCTACATATTTCAAATATATTTCACCTGAAATTTCCATAGTAACATCATGATCTTTAGGTAAATAAATAACTCTCAACCATATAAGTCCTACATATACATCTTTACAGTATGTACAGTGACACATCCATGGCTCCTGAACAGTCTCAGAATGCGAATGGGCATGACATTCAACTCAGCAGCCAAACGGCCAAAATGGGGGGAAATAGCGTTTTGTGTCCAAAAACCCCGCCAACCCACAGCACGACGGAAACTCAACGCAGAAGTCCGTCGCCTTCTTGCAAAATAGCTTATTGTCCACGATTACAGCAACGTGCTCAACCTCTTTGAAAGGTTAAAGGACATCTTCAGTTTTCAGTAAAAGCCACTTTTCTTTCTAAGACAGAAAACCCGAATCAGAAGTCGGTAAGTGTTGCTCTCATGCCGCGTTCACGTCACGTCTTTCAAACCGTAATTACGAGTGGGAAAACCGTTCACATTAACCTCCGACTTGTAATCCCGAGTCAGAGATGTCTGACGGACCTGGCAGAGATACTTCGGGAAATGGGTGTCAAAATGGCTACAAAACCACTTTTATTGAGGGTTCAAGATAATTAAACCTGATATTATACACAAACACACCAATACAATTGAAAATAGATTGAAATGGTTTAGATAGTGTGTTCACACCTGCTTTAATTTAAAAAAAACTGCCAGAAATATGGTCAATTTAGGCTACTTTGTCATTTAGGTATAAGGTAGGTGATTTTCTATATCTTTCTGTCAACAAATCTCATGTTTGGATCCAAACCAACAATGAACTGATCTACTAACAAGTATTGTGTGTGTATCCAAGGCCTGATATATCTTATTCCTCTTTTGTTGTCCAAAAACTATTAAAAACACATTACTGAGCCACACCGCTGCACTGGGTGACATGTTCCTTCATCATGAAGAGTTTGGTCATGTTATTTTGTTTAGAAACGGCTCCAAAGACTAATAACAGCGATCACGTTTTCAGTCTCTGGAGAGTAGTTCTGTGTAAAACAGACACCACTGAGCATGTGCGGGAACACGGTTCTTTTTAAAGCTTCACTAGCTTGTTGTGCTACATATCACAACCTCTTGACTTTGTTCACATTTTGACACATGCTCAGTGTGTGAAATATTTTAATTTTTACACAGAACTGCTCTCTGGAGACTGAAAACATGATCACTGTTATTAGTTTTGGAGCCGTTTCTACACAAACTAACGTGACTAAACTCTTGATAATGAAGGAACATGTCACCCAGTGTAACAATGTGGCTCAATGACGTGTTTTTAATAGTTTTTTGACAACAATGGAGGTCTACAGCACAGAGGAATAAGATATATCAGGCTTTGGATACACACACAATACTTGTTAGTAGTTCATTGTTGGTTTTGCTCCGAACATGAGATTTGTTGACAATAAGAAAAATATAGAGAATTCCAAGCTCACAGTGTGGGCAACATAAACAAACTCTCAACTGTAAGATTATCTGTAACTTAACATCTATCCCGCATGACGTGAACGCAGCATCAGTACATACTGTACACAGCATCTCTCCTTCTTACTATAATAAAAGTTTGGACACAGTCTAAATACTTCTCTAGAAGTGTCTACTGTCGGTTTGGCACATTTACTTACATTATTTTCATATTCTGACAAAATGTACAGACGTGTGCACACCTGCACACACCCTGAAATAAATAAAAAGGTGTCATGCACTACAGAGGTGTTCAAATGTAGCAACATGAGATGGTAACTACACTATATTTCCACCGTAAAACTAGTGCAAAAAACAACAATGAGGTTACACAGTTGATTATCTACAGTATTAGAGAATGATTTTGGCTTTTGTGGTGGATTGAAGACATTGCTGATCACACAGAGTGGACACAGGCACGCCCTTGTGTTGTGTGGAAGCTGGGCATAAAACAACAGCATAGTTGAATGAGTGTGCGACACATCCTTACTCCGAAAGCTTTCATGGGTTTTAATGAGCGAGGGTGGCATCCGCAGGGGGGTAATCTGATCTTTTTGTGCACGTTAATTTGTGTTTTTTTGGGTTGAAGATGTGAGGCGGCTTCTCCTTCTGTGTCCCCTTTGTATGAAAATATACAGTTCAGAAGACAGAAGCGACAAAGAGATGTTTGCTTTCATCGGCTCCCACCTCTCTCCACATTCTCCAACAAAAGCATCAAAGCAGTCTCTTCAACACTTTAACATTCAGGCTTCATCCTTCGATCCGTTTTGGTAAAAACATTGAAAGAATTAACAGGATCTCTGTCAGTGAAAGCTGCTGCACGTGGAAATCCTGCCTGACACGAAACAGGCTCCTCAGCAGAAACACCGGGTCCGTCCTGTACGAGCAAAAACAGCAAAAAGCCGAGGAACACCACACCAGTGTCTCCCAGCAGCAGCAGCAGCAGCAGCACATGTGGGAAACAGAACACCACCTACAGGTAGATCAGAGGTATTGCAAGCAGATGAATATATAAAGGGATTGTTGCTGTGGACTGTACAGAGTTTCAGTTGTTGCTCTGATGCTGCATGCCCTGTTTTCTGCTTTCTGGTCCGTCTGTGGAGCAAGTGTCTCATTGGATATTAAGGCCTTGGATGGCCCAGAGGCCACACTGAAAGGGATAATACTACAGAGTCTCACACAGGGTGGGATGAAAACTGGACCTGCTAGCAGTCCCACTTACACATGTTAACTGTATTTAAATACATGTAATATATCAGTGGCAATGTTGTTCTGTGACGAGACAAAACGGTACCTTCAAATCCAGCTCTCGGATGTTTAAAGGGTCAGTTCACCCAAATTGCAAAAAAATATGTATATATATTTTCCCATTTACCTGGTATCAAGCCACAAAGATAACTGTGGTTTTATGTTATGTATCTATGTATGTGAGTTATTTTTCAAGCAAAAAAGGCCAAAAATTATCTGCTTTCAGCTTCTCAAATGTGATGATTTGCCACTTTTCTTTGTCATATGTGACAGTGAATTAAAAATCTTTAGGGCTCACAATCCTCACAATCGTTGTGTCCTCTTCTTCTACAATGGTTTAATGGCACCAACTGGAGAATTAGCATCACCAACTGTTTTATCTTGATGAACCAACTCCTAATATTTGCAGTGGTGGATGGAAATGAATTTATTCTCATTTTACAGATTTTCTGGAAACTCACTTAAAATTTAAGCTAAATTTGAATAGAAACTTGGCTAAAGTGACTATTTCTTTGGTAGAAAGTAGAAATTTCCGTTGACCTTTGGAAAAAAACAAGACTATCTTGATGGCTTGATACAGTTAAGTGAAGAAATATGTTATTATTTTCTCATTTGGATGAATTAACCTTTTACAATAAGATGTCATTGTTTGTTCCCTCTCTCCTTACATTTGTTTGTCTCTTCTTGCATTGTGAGGGTTTTCTATACTTATTGCCAGTCATTGCTGGGTCGAGTGTTGTCTTTTAAACACGCCGCTCAGCAGACAGCGGGACAAAAACAGGTTGGCTTTTTTTTTTTTTTTTTGCCACGGCTGCCAGCTAACGTGGCCTCAAACCCTTGTTTGGCTGTTTTTGAAAATGAATCTGGCTCTGCAGTTTGTCCTGAGCTCATGAGTGTGACTGCTTGGACAGTGTCTTGTATATTTATATATGTGTGTGTGTGTGTGTGTGTGTGTGTGTGTTCAGAAAGGGGGTCCCGTTGTACGAGATTAGTTTAAGGCTTACATTATTTCATTTAATCCTTCCTTGTCATTTTTAATAGTTAGCTATGTATCCTATAAAAGTATTACTGTAAAAGAGTCATGCTACAGAGCTTTTGTTCGCTGGATCCCTCTTGGCCTGATTATTTCACTCCTTCTGGACAGATTTCTCTCTACGCCTCCTTCACTATTCTCCTCTGATCCAAACAAGAGTATTAGTCATGGTATATGCCTAGAATACACACCCTCCATCCACTCCCCCCCTGCTTCTCTCCTCTCTCCATCCACCCTTCTCTCCTCTACTTTAGCCCCGTCCAGAGATCATGGTGGTTCAGGCCGGGTCCTTCGACACCATCTGAACCTTACTTAGGGCCGAGTGACCCTCCGCTCCCCTCCCTGGTGCTCCCGCTGCGGCCCCAACACCCTGCTGCTATACTCATACTCCTCTGCGTCGCTGCCGCCGCCGCGCCGCCTCGGTCCCGCTCCATCTCGCACTGGCTCAGCGTGCGCTCAGTCCGCCCCGGCTGGCTGGGAGAGCCGGACCCAGCTCCTCCGGGCTGCTGGGAAGAGATGGTGCGAAAGATGTGATTGCGTTTGCGGAGGAAGTCTCCCCCCGCTGCTCCTAACCCGAAGCTGCCCTTGCGGAGGACCATGCGTGTGCTGCCGGACTTGGCAGGACGGGACCTCTGGTTGTACTCCAGCTGGGACAGGTGGGAAGCGTAGCCATCCGGGATGAACTGGAAGAGAATCAGAGAATCAAGCACTTTACTGCCAGGCAGTGGTGTAGCCAGGACTAAAACTGAAGCAAGTAGTGAACACAACACTGACATATCGTCACCTTCTAAGCTGATATGTTGAACTTGTTAGCAAACAGTTGCTTATTTCCACATCCAGCAGATACAAAGCAACATTATCATTCATTTGGAGTCGTGTTTCTGTCCACCTGGTGAATAAAAGTCCAATATTCACTCTCTTTTAGCTTCTGTTTTTGGTCTCCACCAACTCCTGAAGGAAATATTTGGCTCTTTAGCTCCGCTATGTCCACCAGCTAGTCTACAGCTAACTGTATCTGTTTGCTGTTTGGTGCTGAGCAGGTAGTGTACAGCTGCCTGCTGCGGCCCAAAACGACGCTATGAGAGCACTGAGAGTGAACCAAAACAGTAAAGTTGCAGCCAGACAGATAAACAATGAGCTGAAACTCACTATAAAGCTCCGTAATGATGAGAGGAGCTGCAGAGTTGCTAATAATTCTCTGTAGAGGGTTAGGGTTACGAGCCACGACCAACACATTACACACTGACAGCTCAGACATAATTATTATGAAAAATATCAATTTTAGCTGCTACATACATGTATTATGAAATAATTGTTGATTTTCTTCACTTTCACAACTTTTTTTTATCGGCAAGAAAATCCCAACAGTGCAGTAACTGAGCTCAAACACAATAATCAAACAACTTGCATACTTCATAACATTAATATATTTTTTCATGGCCTTGGATTACTTGTACTTTACTTCAGTATTTCTATTTTATGCTACTTTATGCTTCTACTCCACTATATTCAGCTACTATTAATTGTTACTCTACAGGTCAAGATTTTACACAAAAAACATATTTATTAATAATGTGATTGGTTAAAAAGTCAGTCTGTCCAACAAACTAGGTTATCACGATGAACTGACTTGCATTTTTATGACAATTCATCACATGCACTTCACAAAACAACAACAGTAACGTGCTTTGATTGTCTGAAGGTTGTGCTGCAGTAAATTTGTACACAGGAAAATGATGTATGAAATATATCAGACGCCTTTGCTCTCTGGATTTCTTCCATACCTGACACTGGTGCTGCATTTTCTTCGTGGGCCTTCCCACTATGTAGATATGGGACGGCGGCAGGCTGACAGAGGTGTACACAGAGATGTCCTTGGTGGAGCCGTAGGCTGCGCAGATCCTCATATGGGCCTGATCAGAGAGGGAGGTCAGCTTTCAGACACTTCAAAGGATTTTATCGTAACGTCGCCTTAAACTAACGTCGACCTCCCTTACCTCGCCAATGAGGGATTTGAGGAAGTTGGCCTTGTGTCTGAGCGGGTCGTGAACCAGCCCGTCACAGAAGGAGACGATGCCGTGAGGGAAGTTATGCTGCGAGAGCCAAGCCACCACGCGCTGCTTCTGCATGTCAGGACGACCCGTTACATAAACTATCATGTAGCCCAAATCCTGCCAGTACCTGCACACAAAGAATGAAAAATACCAGAGATATTTAAGATTTGAAGCTGAAAAAAACAGAAAGTAAAGGAGAAATAAAACTAGATGTTCTGTTACTGTTGTCAGACATCAGAAGTAGTGTGAAGTTTGATCAACAGCAGGAATAATTACAGCGAGCAAAACATGCTAATGTTCATATAAGCACCTGAGTGTTGTTTTAAGAAAAAATTATGAACCCATCCGCCAACCTGTATTTTCATTCATTTTGTCAGACGATCATCATAAAATAATGATTTTATCTGCAGTACAACATTTAGGTAATGACTGCTGGTTAGCACTTAGCATTTATGAGCTTTTATGATCAAATTTCACTTCTGATGTCTAACAAGAAAGAGACAAAAACACAGGAGGAGACTGAGAGGAGCCCACCTCCCTCCCTCCTCCTTCTCTCTCTCACACATACAAATAGTTTTGCTGTATATATGATGACAAAAAGTCAGTAACAAATGCATAATTAAGAATTTCAGGCTTCAGAGACGCAAACCAGTCCTGCATAAATAGACCCGGCATGCAAAGATGGGTTGTGGAGTGTGGAAAAGATGCAATAATCACATGAAATTTCTACATTTTGTGGCTTTAATAAACAAACTGGAAGCATTTCATGACACAGTTCATTGTATAATAAAGTTACCCAGATAACTTGCAGAATAAACATTGGTTGCTCTTTGTTTTCCAAATGCATTTACTTTAACTAATCCTTTATACTTAAAACAGCTTTTAGTTCCATTCAGATCATCATATTCACTCAGACACACTCGACAACCTTTTTTTTTTAATGTGCCGAGAGTCTTTAAAGAAATTGCTAGATGTGCTTTTATGTTTAAAACACCATCAGATTGGAATAATTTGCCAAACTGACTCAGACAGAGTTCTTTCTATGAAATCAAGACTTCTTAGCTTGTTTACTTTAAATCTACTTGTTCTTGTTTTTGGTTGTATTTACCATCAGTTTAGTTTATAAGTAGATTCACTACTTTGACATAATGTTATTTGATCTCAATGGTGCATCTCAAGGGGTTTATCCTCTTAATGAAATTTAAATAAATAAAGCTACAGTCAGTGCCGGGTATCGCTCTTACCTCACCACGTCCACAGCTCCAGCTCGAACTTTTGGGTCGCTGCCCATGATGGACACACTGGCGGCAAATGACCCGTCGATACTGAACACAACAAACTCAGTCCCTCGTGGTACAATGGTTAGATAGCTGTCTGCAAATGTATGATCACCCCTGCAGAGAAAGAAGGAAAAGAAAAGGAATTACCGATGTGAAAGTTAAATATGCATTTTTTATAGAAGTATGATAATAAATTAAAAGGCAATGAAATAACAATGACTTAGCATACCTGACCACCATTTTGACAGGATACACCCCGATACCCAGCTTTTTGTTCTCAGGGATTACATAAGAGACACGTCCACTGCTGTTGGTGAGCTCTGTGTTAAAGTACACCCACTCTCCAGAGGGAGGCTGGGTCATGATGTGGATGTCAATCTGCAGGAAACATCAAGGAAGATCTTTTTTTAACATGACACTCTACCGCGCGACCTTACGATGGCACAGATGGTGACATGGTTACGTAACTCTCTCTCGCTTTATATCTTATATTTTTGGTATGTCGCAGCTGGACGTGTCATTACCTTCTCTCCAGTAAGGGTGACCATGTCCAGAGGGCCGTACATGAAACGTCCGGTCACCATCTGGGCGCCGTCCTCCGTGAACACGGCGTCATTCACACGGTGGTTAGCTGTCACATTCTGACACCCACAGGAAGATCAAACAGGAAATCAGAACACAGTCCTCCTGGTTTCAGTCGTTGTCATTTCACATTTACATTTCTGATAATAAAGAGTAGTTCAACATTTTGGAAAATACGCTTCCCCTTAATGAAACAGAAATGCCTGAAAACCAATCAAACATGGACGTCAGCCAAAGTCTGTCCTCCTGAGTTGTCTGACAAACGTTCGCAAGTCTTTAACGTGGGACTTTAATGCTTCCCATCCATCATACATAGCATGAAAGCAGCTTTAGTGTGTATTAAAACCAAAGCGTAAAGACAACAATTAACCATTTTACAGGCGGTTATGTGTTGGACTATTTTCTTGGCTGTGAGCGAAGATGCTAGACTTCATCCTTATTACCTGAGCTCTTTCCTTCCTCCTCAGACATCTTCCTCTCTTATATACTCTGAAATTAAACTATAAATCCCCAGCTGTATTATAACAGGTACCAATAAAACACTTAGTGGCTCCTACTGGTACCTAAATTTATGCACAGTGGAAGAAATCAAGACAATGGAGAACAGAGCCAATTCAATTTGAATGGAGAAATAAATTATACTGTAAATATTATGGAAATTCCCCTTTTATTTACCTCATTGTACTCCTGCAGTTTTGTTGTTTTTACACACAAAAATCCACAGCAGACATTTTGACATGTCAAGGCAGTAAAATACAGGTGCAATTAATAATGTTAATGATGACTGAATCCCATATAGTTTTTCTAAATTCATGATCCTGGTTTTGTACAAGATGGTTCACCAGTACGGCTTCTTTGGACACTTGAATGGAACTGAGCCATCGTTTTTCCTGCAATGACAAGTCAAAATGTCTGCTGTGAAAAAACCTCTATTAGTGAGCTGATTAGTTGTCACCGCTGGACAGAACCAGGTGAGTTGTTTCCCCCTTGCTTCCAGTCTTTATGCTAAGCTAAGCTCATCAGATACCTGCAGTAGCTTCATATTTACTGTATGAATATGAGAATGGTATCAATCTTCTCATCTAACTCTCCACCAGAAAGCAAATAAACCTTTTTTATGTTCAGTGACTCGTCCATATTTGCAAAATAAGTATTGTGGACAAAATGGAAAGATGTAAATCTTTAAAAAGTTCTGCATGTCTTCTCAGTCCACTTTTTGGAGGAAATGCAGTTAAATGCAAAGAGAGCTCTTACCCTAATTTTAACATGAGTCCTCTTGCGGAGCCACTTCTCTCGAGGTTTGGACGGAGTGAATTCAGACACTTCTTTACCATCCAGCTCCAAAATACTGGAGTTCTCATGTCTCATCACCTAGGAAAGAAAATTAGTTTAAAGAACTTCTCAGACTCTATGACGTCTACTGTGTCCATGTCTCATACTTAAGTAGTACTAAATAGTTACTGTCAGTCATCCTGATCTTCTTGAAGTGACTTGAAAAGGACACTTCTGCTTGTCTCAGCTCTCCACAGTTCAGCCAAAGCTAATACTGTATGATGCTACAGCAGTCTGCCATTACGAAGTAGTTGATTCAAAGTTTTAGAGTTTTAATTTAAAGTACTTACTCAAGTAAGCACTTCCTCTACTTGCTTTCTTGGCATCCATCTGTTGTAATTCTTCATCCGCATATTCTGGTTCATTATAGCAATGAAGATAAATGTACGTTCTTAAAAAAAAATACCCCATTAAAATGAATGATATATTGCTGTCGCATCATGTTTGGCTGGACTGTGGAGTACTTTGTTTCACTCAACAAGGTTTATGAGTTTGTCCTCCATTTACTGCGCCGAACTCTACATTGCAGCTAGAGATGATGTTCAGTATATGAAGAACAGAATGGACATCTGTGACGATGAAATCTGCTTAAAAACTACATAAATGGGTAGAAAATGAATATAGATGGCAGAAATTCCAAACAATTAATTATTAAAGAAGCCGATATAGCTGCAGAACTCAAACACGACTAAGAGTTTACAGCTTGCTAGCAGCTCTGTGAGGCTATACAAGCTAACATCAGCATGCTAACGCTGACAGTGCTAACATGTTTGCATATTTAGTAGGTTTAATGTTCACCGTTCACCTTAGTTCAGCATGATAGCATGCTAACATTTGCTAATTAGCACTAAATACAAAGTACAGCTGAAGCTAATGGGGATGTCATTTTGCAGGTGTTTGGTCGGACAGACTTTTTAACAGCTGTGTTTACAAGTCACAGTCAGTCCTCATTTCAATTTTCTCCCTGTTAAAAACAAATCAAAACTTTCTTGAATCATCAACCGTGCGAGTAAAATGGCAGGAACCATCCAGTCACTATCAGATTACAACACCAGTAAAACAACCACATGGGACCCTTCACATCCCTTCTTTAACTCATTCCAGCTCCTCCCATCAGGCCGACATTATAAAACTACTCTGGCCAGGACAAAAATATTTAAAAATTATTCATACCAATTGCCAATAATATGATAAATAAGCTACGAAGGAATTAGTACTCTAACATTTGCACATATCTGTGCTTTACAATCAAACTGCATATGTATATATTTCTCTTTTAATGCTATGTTTTTGCTCTGATTCTGTAAACCAGAGTAACATTTTGCATGAATGTCGCTACTAAATTTCATGGCAACACATCAAACAGTTGTTGAGACATTTCACTAAAAACCACAAATCTAAACCTCATGTGGGAGGTACAGGCAAAGTCAGAGGATCACCAAAGTCAGAGGGCTTCATGCTCTGGGGATCAGTAATGGCTTTACCCAATTTCATGGCAATCCATCAAATAGTCATTGAGATACTTCAGTCTGGACCACCCAGGCGATGTTCCCATCCCCACAACAAAGCAACGCTGCTAGCATAGCTAATACAAACTCTTCCTTCAACAACATGAAACACTGATGTGATTACAGATGCAAAAACTCATCACATTTCCAACTTTAAGGTCAGAGAAAATTAAATTAATAGCAATAATTTATGAACCTGTCTGAGTAGAAAAGAGACGACATCTGTAGACTCCCAGTAGGAGGCATGGAAGAGATGAGGCAGAGCCACCGTGGGAAACGCTGTCAGGGCATCAGGACAGTACAGGGCGTAGTCCATCCTCTTACTGCCCCACCACCGAGAAGCAACTACAGCCGGGAGACAACGAGGAAAAGATGGAAAAAACAAAAGATACAGTGAGATTTAGGAAACAGTGCATCCGGTGCTTTGACCTTTGTTCGAGGCGTGGCGGAAAAAAGAGTCTAGAGCTGCAGGCAGCGATTAGTCGATTAATCGATTACTTGATCAAGTGAAATTAAACGATTTGTTTAATCATCTTTTTTCAAGCAAAAATACCAAACATCTCAAATGTGACTGCCATATATGACAGTATATATATTGAATTGAACAAAACTGCAAATTGAGGCCTATGAGAAAACTGTTCATGCCATTTTTTTAACAAGTTTTTAACATTTCACCCAGTAAACGATTAATCGAGAGAATAATCATTAGTTGCAGCCCTAAAAAAAGTCCACTGCAGATTTACACTATGCTCATTTACAGATGAAGGAGTTCAGGATTATCATACATTACAGTGGAGGAACGTTGACACGAAGATAGAGCAGTTTCAAGGGTTTTCATTAGGAAACATTAGACGATGATGAGCTGTAAAGAGGTTAGAGACGCAAACTCGCAACAGACAACAACAGCTCAGACTCCGTAAGAACCTTTTAGTTGTACGTCTTGTTAGGGACAGATAGATAGGTCTAAGCATAGACATAGTTCTCATGAAACTGAGCTGAGGAGAGGTCGCACAAGAAGGATTACGGGTCTGTTGTTGTAATTTTTGGAAACAGGGTTACTGAGGAGGACTATAAGTAACACTTTATAATGCAGCCTGAGATTTAAAGTGCCAATAAAATACTTACTTTACTTATTTAGACATAACTACAATGGAAGGAAACAAGGCTATGGGGAGCAAAGGAACAACCACTGGGCATTTTGGAGGGTTGGAGAAATAAATTATAGTACATTTGTGTAGTAATTTATTGTGTTTATTATAGTATTTTTTATAGTATTTTTAAGAATACTTGGTACCTGCCAGGAAACAAAGATATGTGATAATGTATTTCAATGTATGTACAGTATCACCATAGTCTTGATTTCTTCCATTGCTACCAGTAGGAGCCACTAAGTATTTTATTGGTACCTGTTATATACACTGAAATTAAACTATAAATCTCTGGCTGTATTATAAGTTGTAACCAGACTATCTGAGAGAGGAAGGAAGGAAAGAGCTCAGGTAATGAGGATGAAGTCTAGCATCCTTCCCTCGTGTCCTCTTACTACAGCTCCCAGGGTACCTTGCTCTATGTTCTTCAGCACCCGGGGTGAAGGGGGGACAGAGCTGATGTCAGTGATGTCAGAGGCGACATCGGTGAGATCAGAGGTGACATCGGTGAGATCAGAGCTCATGTCAGAGCTCAGGTCTGAGTTCTGCTCAGACTCCACACCGTTGAGTCTCAGGAGCACCTGACGGATGGACCTTTTCTTGCGCAATCGGGGGGACGGGCTCCGAGCGGCAAATTTATTGTAGGGTAGAGGCAGCTGGGACAGCAGACTGGACCTTTTAGTCTGGGTGACTTCATGTTTGTGTGCTGAGGGGATGTTTGAAGGGAGGAAATAAGAACGTCAACATGTAAACATCAGCTACCAGCTCGTAAGACCGAAACATGGGAGGTTTGACGTCAACTTACTCGTGGCGATGTTGGAGGCGGTGTAAGAGTCGGCTAAGCCTGACACCTGGCTGGCTATGCTGGCCTCGCTGGCCCTGCGGTTGCAACGAAGGTGAGGGACTCCTGGTGACGTGGATGCCGGGTACGGGCCGTCAACAAAAATATGAGAGTGAAGACTATCCGCTACAGAGGTAAAAAAAAACAAAACAAAACAGGAGAGAGGAGTTAGAGTCATGTTCTTCACTGCAAAGATGAGCAAGCAGATGATGAATTAATGATTATGAATGAATGCAGTGGTTCCCGGGGTGCCGTGAGGACAAGCAAAGGGTGCCGCAAGATTTGTTCACCACTGTACATTTTACCGCCTAAAAATAAGGTGGAAATTCACGTGAACTACATTTTAATATTGTGTTTTCAGACACATCAATATGTAGAAAATATGCAATAAGTATCAAAATCACTGTGTTAAAAGCTTCGCTATATATGTCACAGCTAAGGTTGCTGACATGACAGCTCAAATGTGCCTGTTGTCATAGTAACGCAACACTCTGTCTGGCACGAGTTTCTCAGGTTCACAGCAGTCAGACTGTCTGTGCATAAAAATCAGAGATGTGCTGATACATCAGTCAGTACAGCCGGTCAAATAACTAAAATCAGACAAACAGAAAGGTTTTCCTCTCTGTACAAAGCACACAAGTTTTTATTAATGCAAAGTTTCGACTTGCAAGGTCTTCATCGGGACTTTTTTGCTTTACAAATTTAACACTTTTTAATTGTTTTTATGTCTTTTTACTTGTGTTGCTTTTATATTCTTTTATGCTCTATGTAAAGCACTTTGAATTGCCTTGTTGTTGAAATGTTCTATACAAATAAACTTGCCTTGCCTTAAATTTTGAGACAAAACTCCTCTTTAGCCAAAAAAGAACGTCTTTCTTTAATTCTGAATGATTTAGAATAAGCCAACAAAATTCATATTAATGTTTGTTATCATAAGTTACATCAGTGTTGTTTGTTTTGTTAGTTTGGTCAAATGAAATTGTATAAATTAATATGAATAGTGAAATTTTTAGCTGTAAAGTGTGCATGTGTATGTGTGTCATGTGGATGGGAATTAATTAAATAGTGATTTAAGCAAAAACTTTATTACAATTTGGGTCTTACTTTTGTAGTTTTGGCATCATTGGTGCCAAAACTAAATCTACAACCATCAGTGGTCATAACAACACTGTACTAGTAATTTCTGAGATCTGGGAACACGGTACATACAGATACAGTGTAAGAAACACCAGCAGTCAGATGATCAGATATGTTGTAAACCAACAGTTTAGCAAAATGATCTAAACCACTTTATTTGGAGGTACAAGTGAGCACACCCAAAAATATTGTTAATAATCCTCCACTATACAGGAAAACTGTGCACAACCACAGCAGGTAAACTGTCATCTGAACCACAAAACTGCAACAGTTTTGGAATTATTTTACTGCTCACCTTTGTTTTCTTTTCCAAATAACTTGGGAGTTGTTTAAAACTTCAAAAATCAAATCATCTAACAGCACATTTCTTGCCCCGTTTGACTTCTTTTACAGATATTGTCACCGTGTTCCCACATCTCAGCCGTTAACATGGTGAATAAAATGCTATCACAACCGATATAGATGACAGCCGAAGCTACATAAATAAGACCCAAGCTGTAATAAAAGAGAATTTCCCTTTTAAAAAATAATCAAAGCCTGCATCAGAAAAAACAAATAACAGCGCGACAGAAGAGATAAAGAGAGCAACAGTAGTGACAGACTGTGAAGGGCGAGACAAAGCCAACAGATACACACTCTCAGCGTGAGGCTGCGAGGTCTGCCAGTTGAGGACGGGCACAGGGATGGACGTCTCACTGATGGTGCTTTCCTGGAGGCGGTGGGACGCTGCACCGCCCGTCTCCATCAGAAGCTGAGGGTTACTCTGCACGGTCTCAACTATGAGAAAAGAGACAAAAGCTGGATGACACACAAGCAACAAAGACAGTGAAATACCTCGTGATGTTTGTGTGAGCGTCGACTCACCCAGGAGAGCTGAGTGTCCATCGCCCAGAGGAAAGCGCTGGTAGCGGGGGACGCTAAAAGGAGGCAGCAGGTGGAACCTCTTGTCCAGGAGAGGCTCGAGGCGGGAGGCCGACGGGTCGGCTGGATGAAACAGGTTGTAAACCTGCTGACAGGCCGGACGCAGAGCGGACACTGGAAACAGGAGAGAAACACCACAAAATAAGAGATGTAGAAAGTTTAAGGTCTGTCGCATCAGGAACCGCACCCAACAGTGATGTCACAGTGTACTGACACGCCCTGGAGTACACCTCCTCATCACAGCAGCAAAGTGAGACGTTAAAACCACTGGAGGTGAAGAAAAGCAGCTGCTGTTACTGTAAGTTCATCTTTAACAACAAAACAAAAAAGTGCTGTAATTATCAAGTCATAGGAACTGACAATTACCTCATTAACTCGGACAGTTTTGGTGATGTCATCCTGCATCGTCACCTTTTAAGTTGATATGTTGAACTTGTTAGCAAACAGTTGCTTATTTCCACATCCGGCAGTTACGGGTCAACATTATCATTCATTTGGAGTCGTGTTTCTGTCCACCTGGTGAATGTAATGCTGTTTTTGGTCTCCACCAACTCCTGAGGGAAATATCTGGCTCTTTAGCTGCTAAATGCTCCACTATGTTCACCAGCTAGTCTACAGCTAACTGTATCTGTTTGCTGTTTGGTGCTGAGCAGGTAGTGTACAGTGGCTTTTTAGAGCTTTTTCTCTGAAAACAGCTGCCTGCTGCAGCTGAAAACGACGCTATGAGAGCGCTGAGAGTGAAGCAAAACAGTAAAATTGCAGCCAGACAGATAAACAATGAGCTGAAACTCGCTATAAAGCTCCGTAAAGCCGAGAGGAGCTGCAGAGTCGCTAATAATTCTCCGTAGGTTCATCACTGCGAGCGAAAACCAACACATTACACACTGACAGCTCAGACATTGTTATTATAAAATTTCCATTATAGCTGCCTCGCAGGGCTAAATTTATGAAACCACTTTAGTGAGGAACAGAAAACGTGTACAACACTTTGCAAGTTTAATAAAAAAAAAGTTTTAAAATTATTTATTGAAGAAATATAAAACTATCTGTGACTTTTGAGGGTCGGCGTGATAACCTGCTGCTTCAACTTAAACCTTCTCAGTCTGTAAGAAAAAAGCTTTGTGTTGTTTTGTTTTCTTCTTCAATCAATCTAAAATAATGATTCAGCAAGAAATAATTTGGCTGAGAAACTAAGACATGAAAAGATAAACTTTTAATATTTTTGGAAGAACTATAATCATATTTAGTCGGAAAGGATTCCAGATGTTAACCTCACAGCTGCAGTTCAGTAACTTTTCTCCTTTAAACCCCAAATGACACACAATTAAATCAGATATGTGCGTGTGCGTGAGCTCAGTCCTCCGTCACTTCTTCTCTCATGTTGTCTTTCGCTCTCAAATGTTGCAGCCAAAACTTTTTCAGCCTTTGAGATCAGAAACATGACCTCTGACCCCTGACACCTGCTTTCCAGCTGCTGGAGACATTCACCCCACACAGGAAGAAACATCAGAGGCTACAAATAACCACTTCCTGCTTATCTGGAAAAAGGAAAAAGACTCAAACTCTCAGTATTATTGAGTATTGAGTCATGATAAATCAGAAGTAAACAAAAGCAAAGACTCATAAAAAGAGAGAAAACCTTCCTCACCGTCTAACGAGGGCACCACAGTCTTCCTCAGTGCGAGCACCAACCCCAGAGGAGATCCAAACAGGAAGAAGTCAGTCACCTCGAAGTCGAACTTTCCCAAGGAGCCTCCCTCCAGCATGGTGCTGTTGCTGGAGCGTCGTGATCCGGGCTCCCCGTGGAGCACGCTGGAGTGAAGACTGCTCAGAGAGGAAACATTCAAATATCAGCTGACGTCCGTGTGACGCGTTTTGTGACGTTTGCGTCCGTCTCTAACGTTAATGGACGATATTTCACCTGGACAGGAAGGCTTGGTGGTGTTTGATGGTGTCCAGCTCGTACGTGGAGGAGTCGCTGCGCTTGCGTGGAAGTTGCTTCTTGGGGTCGTCGGGCCCCGAGCAGCGAGGGATGTCGATGTTGCTGCGGCTGAGATGGCGGCTTCCTTCCAGGGTCGGCGAGGAAGGAGAGACGCTGTTTATGACGATACCTGGAGAGAGAAGGTCTGTGTCCTGAGAGACAGAGACGGAGAGAGCGAAAAGATCCTCGTCAGGCTTTAAACACGTAAACGGTGAAATTTACAGTTTTAAATATTTAGCCATGTCGCCTAAAAACATGGCTGTGGTCCAGACTGAAATATCTAAACAATTATTGGATGGATCGCCAAAGTTTTCACATATTAAGTGAAATATCTTAACCCTCCTGTTGTCCACGGGTCAATTTTGACCCGGGAGGACAACAGTATCCTGACTAAACTTTCACATAAACCAGTCTGCTGTAATCCATCAACATATTTTCCTCTGATTTCAACTATAGTTAAAATAATTCATAATTTCTTAGTCAGGATACTGTTTTGAAACCATTTCAATTTTTTTGATGACAGCACATAATGATACCTGTTGTCCTCCCGGGTCAAAATTGACCTGAGGACAACAGGAGGGTTAAAGATCCCCTCCAAACATGTTTTAAGCATTTAACCCAAAGTACGACCTCACAGAGCTGCTAGCATGGTTGTAAAGCTGTTTCCTACTTGCATACTACATCCTCACTGTATACAGTACTGTATATACACACTAATTAGGGCAGCAACTAACGATTATTTTCATTATCGATTAATCTGCCTATTTTTTTCTTGATTAATCGTTTTGTCTATAAAATTTCAGAAAGTAAAGAAAAATGCCTGTTATGTAAACACCCTGTTTTGTCAGATCAACAGTCAAAAATCCAAAGATGTTCAGTTTTCTATCATGTTTGACACAGAAAAGCTTCTAATTCTCACATTTGAGAAGCGATTATTTGAAACTTTGAAACTATTTCAAACTTGTTGCCGATTTATGTCCCGTCGATCCACTAATCAATTAATCAACTAATCATTGCAGCTTTAATACTAATTTTCATAATAGTTTAGTTGTAGTTTAGTAGTAAAAACGTTTTTGCAGTCAGTTTACAGGAAATCAACTTACTACGTTGTTTTTATACTATCAGGAAATGATGTAATATGTGCAAAGTCAAAAATCAACAGCTTTTTAATCTGCATACAAACTGTTTCGTAGCTGTTTTGTCACTTTTCCAGGATGAACACACTCACATACTCAAAACCTGCTCTGAACCACAGGGGCAGTGTGTGTTTGGGACGCAGCTGTAGTTTTGTTTGATGTCTCACAGAGTTGAGATTGATACCTGCACACTGATGGCGCTGCCTCGTCTGCTGCTGTTTTGGCTCTCTGACACCGTCACAGAGCTGCTGCACAGAGCGTCGAAGCCCAGGATGCCGCCGACACAGTCCCCGATGACACACACCTGCACCAGAGAGCAGATAATACACACATGAACACACACACATACATCAACAGTCTCTTACACAACCTTCAGGTTACACACTGACCTGGCCGGAAAAAGACGCTCCTTCTAAAGACTTGATGAAGTCACTGTACACCTGATTTGCTCGCACGATGACGGTTGCCACGGCGTCTTGGTACTGTGGTGCAGAGGTAGCCAAAAGGGGCAGAGCGGCCAGCGGGATGTGGTCCTGACTGCTGGACAGGCAGCTCTCATCGTAGCTGTAGGGGCTCAGGCTGCAAAACCGAGAGGACACGTTATTATCTGTCTGTCTGTGTTTACACGTGACAATAACACGCTGAACACACGAGAGTATCGCTCACTTGGAGACGAGTGAGAAGGCGTCGACGCACACGGCGGGACAGGGGACCATCCGGATGGCGAGGCGGCCCAGCGCTGCGGGATAATGGACCCTCATCACGGTCTCAAAAGCCCCGCTCAGGGTGTTCACGTCTCCCTGCTTGTTGTTCTGCTCACCTGCAAACAAACAAACAAACAAACAAACAAACAAACAAACAACAAGGGTCAGACAACGGTTTCAAGCAATTTCAAGTTGCATTTATCGACTTGTTGTGAATTTTAAATGGGTTGAAGAGGTGAAACTATTCAGAATTCAACACAAAAAAACAAAGTCTGGAAAAAATAAATTGAATTTGTGTTGCAAAATGAGTTTTTTCTTCTTTCTGTTCCTGTTATTCAGTTTGGGAACCGTCTGATTTATATTGTGACACATTGAAAGGGTCCTGATTGTTGAATCAATTAGTCGATTGGTAGAAAATTAACTGGCAACATTTTTGACAATAAAATGTAAAAATGTGCTTCTTAAATGTGAGGACTTCCTGCTTTTCTTTGTATTTTATTATAGTAAATTCAATATCTTTGCATTTTGGACGTTAGAACAGAAAAAACAAGACATTTGTAGATATAAACTGATTGGCAGATGAATCGATAATGAAAACGTAAATTGCAGCCCTAGTAGAGCAATACGAGGGACTGCAGGGAATCAGCGGCTCACTTTGACTTTATCAGCGTTACTGAGAGCAGAAACACTTTTACGACACTGACGAAGAGACTGAAATGAATCTGCATCGATGTGTCTGCCAGATACAATCAAGTAATCATTTAATTTATCATTTATCGAGGAAAAATACCAAATATTTACTGCTTCAAGCTTGTAAAATGACAGGATTTGCTGCTATTCTCTTCTTTGTGTCAATTTAAATGACATATTTTGGGTTTTGGACTGTTGGTCAAACAAAAAAAAAGCAATTTGATGATTTAACCACAAGCTGACAGTCCCTGTGATAGGTGTTTTGTTTTTGTTTTACCACAGAATTGATCAATTCTGACTTTTGGGTCATTTTAAGTACTTGGCATGTATGAAGTGTGACAGTATGAGGTTGCTGCTGTACCAGAACCAGTGTCCAAAATGTTTCCTCCATGCAAGACCAGAACGAGAACGTGAATCTTGGAGGGTTGAAGACACTGCTGAGACGAACAATCCTGCAGTTGAGAGGACAGAAAACACAGAGGAAGTGATAACAGACAACTAGACAACATTAGATTTGGTCTTACATTTACATTTCTATTGTAAGCTCTAGTTCTAAGACATCTAATGTCATTCTACTCTCTTCTGTGAGTCAGATTATGCACCATCTTTTGTCTCTACTGGCTACTCAGACTTACATTTAGCTTTCTGGACAACCTGATGAGTTGCAGATGCCTTTGTCTTTTCGAGACACGGCGCTTTACACAAAGATCAAGAACACACACACCCAAAAACAGTAATTATACAGACTCATACGGGGAGAATAAACTGTGAAAACCATTATTTTTCCACCTCTAGTGAAATAAAAGTCAGCTGATGATTGCAGTGAAGAGGAGGATCCTAATTTCACTACGCTGGCAGGATGAGTGAAAGCTAATTTCGGAGGAGGAGTATTATCTACAAGCTATTTAATTAAGAGTGTTAGTGTGAGAAAGACAGGAATGAAATTAGAAAATAGTGAAGAAGCTTTACCTCCATCTGCGTCTCCTCATTACTCATCACAGCATACTCTCCGCCCGACTCCCGAAACAAAGTTTCTGTGAAAACATAAATCACTTATTCACTGATATTTAAAAGAAAGAAAAGATCCCATTTTTCATGTATACGAGTAAAGAATCTGATATAAGCATAAAGAGACTTTGTTCTATTGAAAGTAAGGCCAAAATGTGTCATTTACTGATGTTTTTTTAGATCATTTATTAGCCATTAATCTCCTGGGTTGTCATGTCTTTTTAGTTCTTTAGTTTATCAGGAAGACCTACTTTTTTAAATTCTGTACACACAACATCTATCACATATCTGTCCGTCCTGTAAGAGGGATCTCTCCTCTGTTGCTCCTCCTGAGGTTTCTTCAGTTTTTCCCCATTAAAGGGGTTTTCTGGGGGGAGTTTTTATTCAAATGGAGGGTCTAAGGATAGAGGATGTTGTATTCTGTGCAGATTGTAAAGTTCCTCGAGGCAAATTTGTGATTTGTGATATTGAGCTATATAAATAACAATTCACTTGGCTTGACTTTTTGTGTTTACAACCGAGTGCAACACTATGAGCGTCTTCCAGGAGAGATTGTCTGAAAATGTGTGCTCAGTATTTAAAAGATTATCACAGCTCGCCTCTTTCAACGACGGCGGGATTTTCACTCCGTCTTCCAAGCGTAGTTGTTTGGAACAACTATAAACAGAACAGGATGCCAAGACTGTTCTGTATATTATGTATTAACAGCTATAAACACTTCCGACATAACCCAACTCAGACACACACGGAGGGTCACCCACCTTGTGCTTCATCCACTTCTATTGTTTCTATTTTGTCCATTAGATCATTGGAGCTCCACTTGGTGATCTCCTTGGCAAAAATCTCCTCGTTATCAGAAAAGTCTTCTGCAAGACACACAGAAGGAGTCTATCAGAGGAATCTAATCAGTCTCATAACACAGACCAGGCTACTGTTACTGCAAGAGGGATCAAACCTCTAGATCAACGATTCCTGACCAGGGGTAGTTGCACCCCAGGTGGTTGGTAGAAATATTGTGGAGTAGATCAACTAATTTGAAAAACTAGAAATTATGATTTGATTAAAAATATATATATCCACATATTCAGTCAGCTGTCACACCTGAACAATGGAAAGTGTGTGAAAACTACGAGCTACGAGCAGTTAGCTAAAAATAATATATAAACAGTTTAAATAGTAAGCTAGCAGTAATGGTCTAAAGTTCAAATAGCTAAATCATGGGAAGGATGTTAGATAAGTGCCTTTTATCCTTTATTTTTGGTTTGTTTATTTATTATAAACAAATTAAAAGTAATGGATACCATGGTTTAAATATCCACCTGCTGACACCCCGACTGGTGGTAGCAAACGAACTAGACAATTACTTTTATATTCTTTAAAGTTTTAAACAACATCCAGTTTAAAATATATCTGGAACATGACGGGTGTCACTGAAGGAGGACTCGAGTTCATCTGAAAAGGGCCGTCAGGGTTCGTCTGATAATAAAAGGTCTAGATAATAAAACATTTTCCCTCTAAGTGTTAGAAATCCAACCACGAATTGAAACTTGTACGTTCTGCCCCTGAGGCCATTTTTATTCTATCTGTATGCTTCAGTGTGTGTGTTACAAGAGTCAGTGCTCACTTTAAATCCAAGACAACAACTGAAACCTTCGTGTATAGCCTGTATGGACTAAAACCTACATTTCAACAGGAACAGAAAGTGGATTTTACCGTGTGCATCAAAGAACTCATCGTCTGTGCTGTCTTCTGAATCCCGGGCGATGCTCTGCATCCTCCACTCTGAGATGCTCTGATGAGACGGACTACCTGTGCACACAAAACACAGGAGTTAGTCCTGGTTTTTCACCGTTATTACCAACTTTTCAGGATTATTCTTGATTTTAAGAATTATTCACATTATTCCAAGGTTATCTTTGACAATTTCCCACAACTTTTCAGGGTTATTTCTGCCTTTTCAAAGTTATCCGTCACTTTTTAAAGACAGTCAAAGATTTTTTGGATTATTCAGGACTTTTCAGGGCCGAGTTTTCATGATTATTCTTGGCTTTGAATCCTTGAAGTTATTTTCAACTTTTAACCAGCAGCCATGACTTTTTCCTGATTTTTCAGGACTATTAGTTTTTTTTATGATTATCCTGACTTTTCTGGATTATTCCAAACATTTTTGATATTATCTCTTCAGGATCTCCTTCTAATATGATTACATTAAAAGCACAAGCCCAGAAAATAAGAGTTATTCACAGGAAATTTAAAGTAGAAGATAGTAAACCTAATTTAGTTGATATGCAGCATTCATACAAGATAAAGGACGGCAAACATCTACAGTAACCTCTCAGGGATAAAAACCAGTGCCAGAGGCAGTGTGGTAAGAAAAGTGGTTGATCATTCTCATATTTTCTGGGCTTGTGCTTTAATGTAATCATATTAGAAGGAGATCCTAAAGAGATAATAACAATATCAGACCTTTATCTTAAGACTAAGAGAAAAGCAATATTTAACATATTGTGGCAATAAGATGCAATCCATTGCATTTGTCATTGAAAGATGCAATTATTGCCCACGTCAACCAGCATATTTAGCTTCAATAAAACAAAATATGAAAGAAAAGTATCGAGGATGACGAGTCTTAACACAGGAGGAAATCATCACTAATGGTCTCACTGATTCTGTATCAGGCGAAAAGCAAATAAATGAGGTAAAAACCGTTAAGTCCTCCTCACCTCCTCTCTTAGATGACCTGTTGGAGGATCGAGAAGATGTTGACCACTGCTTGGTGAGCTCCCCTCGAGTCTCCAGTGAATCTCCCAGCTTCGTTCCTCCTGCTTCTGCCTCCGCAGTCGATCCCACGGTCTCAGGTCCCTGCTCCTGGTCCTGGCTGACGGAGGAGCCGTTGGTCTCTGTTCCCCCCTCCTCACTGAGGCTGTACTGGGCCATCTTCTTAGCTAAAGCCAGCTGGGTCTCCAGCTCCAGCTGCCTGATGTCCTCAATGGTCAGTCCGTACCACTCGTCCTGCCAGCACCACGCCTGCCGGTGGGCTCGAACCATCACTTTACGCAGACCTGGAAGGACAGCAGCAAGAGTTTATTATAATAAACTTTATTATTTACAACACCTTTCAAACCAGAAACCAACAGCTTTGCATGAGGCCATCTGAGTGAAAACAATTCCCAGTAGAGGAGGGAAAACGAGAGACACCCACAGAGTGAAACAGATGAAAGAGCAGTGGGGGTTAACGTTCTCTTTCAAATCAAACATCCCAAGATACGAGTGGAAAGTATTGTTCTAGCAGCTGCATTTATAACCTTTTTTTTTTACTCAAACGTAGCTCAACCATGTCATGTGATGCTTCTTTGATACACTTTAACCAACAAACATTACTGGGACCACTACAGAAAATTGCAGATGAACATTTAGTATCCAAGAGTTCACATTATAGACACAACCACTGACTATCCCTATAACAAACTGGCCACAATTTCACACATTGACCAGATAATATGTTCTAGTGGAATCATGTAAAGTAAACACAGAACAACAGGGGACCAAGGACGGAGCCTTGGGGAACACCACAGGTCAGGGCGGTTTGGCATGTGCCTTTTAAACCAGTCTAATGCAGTATCCCTGATGCCCATTTGTCAAATTTGCATGATCAGCTGTATCAAATGCAGATGAAAGATCAAGTAGAATTAAAGTTGAACAATCGCCATCATCGGCTGTTAGTAAAAGGTCATCGGTTGCTTAAATAGAAGCAATTTGAGAGCTATGAAGCGAACCGAAAACCAGATTGAAACTTCTCAAATATATAATAAGTATTCAGATGATAAAAATCAGCCTATCACTATAAAATTAATTAGCCTCCATATACGACTATCTTAAAAGCCTCCACATGTCAGTGATCAATGCCTAGACTAGACTGGTGCTATAAATAAAATGTCTCATGAAATGCTTTAAATGCTCCAGCAGCCTATTGATGTATAATCTTAGCTTTCTAATATCAAATCTCTCTTTTCTCAGTGATGTTCCAGATGTTTTGATCATCAAGCTCTGCAGATCTATTTTAGTGAGGAACAAAACACATTCCTGTGACATAAATCAACTGACAGAGACATAACTTGAATTAACTAAAGGGCGATCTGCCAGTGGAGATTTTATTTTAATCAATATCTTCCCCTTGATGAACCAAACGAGCACCAGCTGGTTATAAAATCCACCAAGCAGATCAGAAACTAGCAATAAAAGCCACAATGAGCAAACAGAGAACATTATTATATTTATATCCAGTGAAAGTAACCATTCGTACATCATTGAATTAAGCATGAAAGTGGAAATTGCTGAATGGATGATTAATAAAGCTCGTTAAAGATTCTACCTTATACAACCCAAAGACCATTGCTGGTATTTTAGAGTAGAAACAACTAAACTAAATAACACCATAAAAACAAAGAAAAAGTTCCACGAAAGCCTGCAGGTGGAAGTAGCGGTAGTGGTAGCAGATGCAATGGGAGTGTCGAGAAGGGAAAAAACACATTTTATGGTTGAAGATCCGTTGATTAGACCGCCGAGTGGTGAGAATGCTATGAAGATAGAGCAGCTGCTGCTTCATTAGCCTGGAAGTAAAAGCTGTGAGGGAGTGAGCTGAGGGCTGAGAGAGTGTATAAACAGTCTTAGATCACAGCAATGAAACACAAACAGCCCGACACTGGCAGGAAATTAATCCAGTCTGCTCTGTTATCTCAGGGAGCCACACTTCTCTCTGCAGCTGCCGTTCAAACACCTTTTCTTTGCTTTCTCAGACAGCTACCTTTAGCATTTTATTTATTTACCTTGTTCATTTGGTTCTCGGTATCTTCCCCCATATCTCTCTCTCTCTCTGCTCCTTACCAAGAGACTTTCATTAATCAGTGGTTAATCTTTACAGAGATAAGGACTTTTGTTTTCTTATACCTGCTAGTTAGTCACTGTTTTATATTCATAAACACACAAACACACTTAAACACATGCAGGTACATTTAACCCTGAAATATCCCTTTATAACTTTTCATGGTTATCTCTGATTCTTTAGGGTTATTCACCCATTTTCAAGGTTACCACCAACTTTTGAGGATGACTCAGGACTAGTCAGGATGATTCCTGACTTATTGGGAATAAGGTTATTACTGACTTTTCAAAATCATTCCCACATTTTGTAAATCGAGAATAAGGATAAAAAAAAAGAACATGGACAAAAATGAAAAGTTGAGAATTACCATAAAAGTAATTGTTAACCCTTAAATTCTCAACTTTTGCTTTACTTTTCAGGATTATCCCCAAATTTCCATGATTATCCTTGGCCTTTTAGAGGTATTCCTGATTTCAGGATCATTCCCAGTATTTTCAGGATTATTAATGACTTTTCGAGGTTATACCCACATTTTTGAGTTGGGAATGAAAATGAAAAGTCACAGCCAAACCTGAAATTCGCAGCTTTTCAGGATGATTCCCTATTTTTTCTGTGTTATATGTGATTGCTCAAGGTTATTCCTGATTTATCAGTATTATTCCCAACTGTTCTGTTTGAGGTTATTACTGACTTTTCAAGATCATTCCCAACCTGTTCAGCGTTATCACTTACTTTTCAGGGTTATTCCCACATTTTGTGAATTAGGAATAAGTCAGGGATGAAAAGTAAGTGGTAACCTTGAAATGTTCAAGGTTATTACTGACTTAAAGTCTGAACTCTAAGACTTCATTCACAGATAAAGAGGAAGAGAAACATAGATGTTGTGTGTCGCCACCTGCTATACCTACCCACATCGTGTATGAAGCGTTCGATCTTGGACTGCATGCCCCAGTATCTGAACTCCACTTTGCAGAGCTTGTAGGCACACATGACGGGGTTCTGACCAGGATTCTGGTTGATCTCCTCGATCCAGTCCTCTGACAGCGGACCCCGTTTGGTCTTGATGGACTGATACAGTTTAGGGTCTTCTTCCACCAGGTACTCATGAGGAGGGATGTAGTCCTTGACGATGTCTATAGGGTCTACATACACACAAAATTCACAAATCACAAAAATTGCTAAATTGATCTGAACAGCAGGTGTCAGCAGGACAGATGTCACGACGTCCTCGCTGAACACCTGCCTCAAGAGGTGTGTGTGTGTGTGTGTGTGTGTGTGTGTGTGTGTGAGCTCATGTGTGTGTGTTTTATGTAATCACACTCTGCAGGGAATGAGTCTGGACCAGACTGCAAACATTTTTCCAGCACCCCAATGAATTTTAGTATTCAGAGCCTGAACACAAGCTCCCACACTCCACAGTCTGCATCACACTGTCTGAGTTTTCACTGCAAATAACAGTGTGTATCTTCGATTCCTCATGGTGATTATGAGGAGCTGACAACCAGCCAACAGGCACAAATTTAAGAGTCCACCCCGAGATAGTAGAGAGAGTGGCAGACTTACCAACAGTCCTCAGTCTCTTTTCAGCAGAGGACATATTGAAGACGTCCCCTTGATTTCCAGTATCTGGTTTATAATACGTCTCAATGTCTATAGAGAATTTCTCCACAAATGGGCATGTATACCTGAGAGACAAAACAGAAACAGTTGTTTAGATGTAGGGATGTGTGTCTCTGAAGCACCGTCCTTCCATCACTTTGGCAGATTAAGGCAAAAATTGCCCTCTAAATGGAAAAGTAATACATCAATTTGGGACGATTTGGTCCATTGGTCAGCATACCTCTTGAGTGATGTAAACACCAAAGTCATCTATGTGTTGCTTGTAAATAACCGACAATAACCTTGTTGAGAAATCTAGAGGTTTGAAAATTAAAACTGACACCAGCGCTAAAGCTAAATGACATCAATTACTCAACCTCTATAACCTCAAACGCCAAACAAAAACTATTCTGGCATCCTTCACAGAGAGCAGAGCATAACAAAATGCACGTTACAATAAATGGTTATAATCTTGACGTGAGTTTCCTAACTGATAAACATTTAAGTGGTCAACATTGTAAACATTAGCTGCTAATCATCTGCACGTTAGCATGCTAATGTTAGCATTTAGCTCAAAGCATCGCTATGCCCAAGTATAGCCTTACAGAGCTGCCAGCACAGCTGTTGACTCTCGTTAATTGTTAAAAAAAAACTTGGCAACACTAGCTGACTTACTGGAAGAGTCTGGTCTTTGTTTAACAAACCAGCACAGAGTGTTTCATCTGAAAAATAACTTTCTTTTGACCCTAAGACAGAAAGACTTTTCCGCCCTGCATCACTGAGGAGTCACTACCTGACCTAATTATAATTTTTGGGTGAAATAATCTTTAAATGATTAATGGACTCCATTTATATAGCGTTTTTCTAGTCTACCGACCACTCAAAGTGCTTTACAACCAAGCTGCAACCTCTGGGGCTGTAAAATGAAGCCAATGCAGAAGTGCCAAAAACTGCAGTTCCTTGAACGGCCACTTGAGGCTCCAAAAGCGAGTCAATCCCCATAGACCCCCATGTTAAAATGCCCAACTTTACAGCAGAAATAAACATGTTTACAGCCTGGTACAAAAAACAGTTTAAGTCTCTAAAGCTAATTTCCCTTTTCATGACAACTGTACGGGAGGTGAATTTTTTTATAACTCGCTCATTTAAACAGGCCCGCCAGCCGCTAGGTGGCTTGTTTCAGCCATTCGGCCCCGCCTCTTTGCCCATTTTTGATTGGCTGGGAGTTAGGCAGGGTCACGTACTGCCAAGATGGCGACGGCCGGAGCGGCTCACTTTGAGCTTCAAAACCGCTCTTCAGAAACCAACGGATGACGTCACGGTAACTACGTCCATATTTTTATTCAGTCTATGTTTACAACACATGCCGACATTCACCCATCACACACATATTCATACACTGATGGCACAGCAATTGGGAGCAATTTGGGGTTCAGTATCTTGCTCAGAAACACTTCGGCCTGCAGACTGGAGGAGCCGGGGATCAAACCACCAACCTTCTGATAAGTGGATGACTTGTTCTGAGCCACAGCCGGCCCCAATACAAGGAGTATTACTACTAACAGTTTATAAAGGCACTTCATAGAGCATTTTAGCTAGAGCCAATCATCATTAATGTTTTTAATTCCACTTGTGCTTTTCCAGCTTTAAGTCAAAATCTCTGCTGTGAAAAGTGTCAATGGAGGAGCTACACAGATCATTTCATGTAAAATCCTGCAAATCTCACCAGCATTACCATGAGCATCAACACCAACTGTACTAATTTGGTGCCAAAGATTTAAAATCTTGCTGGACTGAGAAACTGGCAAGACTGGTCAGTCTGGAGAAATCAAGTCATCCGCAGGATATATAAAAAGTTGGCAATAGAACGTGTGCAGCGAATGAATCTGATTACTCAGCTGAAACTGTTCCAAATGAAAAACAGCTCTATCAGCGATATCAAGCAAATGTTCTTTCTGTCTTCAACGTTATGAATCTATGAGCCATGTAATAAAACCCATTAACATTGTTTTACTACTAAAAGGTGAGTCTTTCTACTTGAGATAATGCCAGCTGTCTAAAATCACTTAATGTAATGTAGGCTTAAGTGTGGGGCAAGAAGCAAATGTTTGATGATTTGAGTGTCTATTTTCTGAAAGTCTGAGCTATTTTGGAATAACTGGGAGACACCAAGTATCTGTGTTTTTGTACAGCGTGTATTTCGGAGCATTTTTTTCGTGTGATTCTCTCACCGGGTTCGTGTATAGGGGTAAGCGTTCCAGGACTCCTCCTCCACTCGAAGGGCAGCTTGAGGCAGAATGGCACAGAACCAAGACGGGATGTGTTTCCCGATGTGATAGACCTTGTGTGTGTATTGACCCGAGCCTCCGGGGCCGTCCTCGTAAGGCTTGTTCTCCAGGATTTCCACCCCGCTGCCCTCGCCGCAGCTCTCCTCTCGGCTCTTTTTCTGCAAGACGGCAGAAAGATGAGAAGACAGAAGGAGGAGAGAGGGGACAGACGAGAGGTTACGGATCTGCTTAGATCTTTAAAACATGTTAAAAAAGTGCTTGCTTTTCGCACTAATGTACAATGTATTATAGCATATTTATATCAGTGAACAGTGTAACAATCTGCCCGAGGAAATCAGGTTGGCTTTGTCATTTTCTCTTGTTTTATCTTACACTAAATTGGAGTCATCTGCATATTTATTGAAGCATTTTCAAAATCCTGATATAATGCACTTCAGTAGCTTCGTTTTCCAATAAACCAAACAGCATATAAACCCTCAAGAAGAACACAGTAGAGAGAGTTTACAGAGCAGCCAAACCAATGTCTGCGTAGGAGAAATAAAACAAAGCAAACACACACACACACACACACACACACCAGAAGAAGGAAAAAGACAGAGAAGATATTGAAAATATCCTCCCAGTACTTGGCCAGCTTTAGACAGAAAACCAAGCTTTTATCACACTATAGAGAAACCTCAGGAAATATACTGTGGAGTTTATTCTTTGAATAATATAACCTTGCAGCACTTTCAATTGAATTCAGCTTTGTCTGGAGTTTATAGAACATTTATGTACATATCTTACACTTTCTCACTCACTTCTTTTTCTTGTGCTTATTTAAAGGACAAGTTCACAATTTTTCAAGTCTGTCTTAAAACAACAGTCAGGAGCCCAAATGATGTTTTTTGTTCTTGCTGTAATCATCCCTCCTGTTCATATTGACCATTAGAAAGTAAGTAAGTGATGAAGGCCAAAATCCACAGTCCTCCTTCTGTGCAAAAAATGTATTTAAAAGTGTATCTGAAGCTAATATGAAGCTTCCACCTGCAGCTCAACAGGGAAACACCGTCTGAGGAAACACAAAGAGGGAATTAGATGCTAAAAAAGACTGTAAATGTGTCAGATATCCACTTGATGTGACTAACTCAGACTGCTGAAGCCTCTTATAAGCTTCAGTTCAGCTTTTAAATGAATTTTTGCACAGAATGACTGTGTGGATTTTGGCGCCCATCACTTAGACTGAAATCTCATTTGAAGGGGATCTTTTAATAGCCAGTATGACCAGGAGGAATGATTACAGCGAGGAAAAACCTCTTCCTTAGCTCTGGTCCCCTGACTCACATCCTCACATCCTCCCATCCTCCACCCCCCCGCCCCCCTCCCTTTTTCCTTTAACATCCAATTTAACCCCTGCTATCCTTACACAGCACTCACGTCTCTCATTCGAGTGCTCTCTAACCTTGTTACATCCACTTCTGTCGCAGAAATGGAGGGATGATGCAACAGCAGAGGCAAAGTGATGAACTGAAAAGAAAAAAGCTGCCTCATAGACAAAAGAAACTGCTCTTCTTTCACTTCTTTTAGTCACAGACCTCGTGTTTATACTCTGCATCTGTTCTTCTTCACTCCTCTTTTTATATTATAGAGAGGAAGTAACAATCAATGGTTTCCCTTTCAGCCTCAGCGTGTATTATCCTCCTATAAAAGGCAGCAGATGGTTCAACCACACAGATTCTTGCAAGACTGATCTGTGTATTAAGCCTGTTGCTCCACAGAGGGAGTGTGGGATTACAGCATCAGTTTATAAACACACTTCTTCTCCTTAAGAGGCTCTCCATTTAGACTGTAACTGTCTGGGTCGCATCACTCGGCAGCAGAAGCACATGGAGTGTTTATACGCTCGGTAAAATATATTTAACCCCCGCAAGATCTCATAGGAGCCCAATCATCTACCTGAAATGATTAGTTAATGACGTGATTAACCTGTCGACACACAATTTGACAGTTTATTAATTTATTAAGCAAAAATGTCAAACAGTCTGTTTTCATGTTGTAAAATGTGAGTAATGTGCTTTTTAGGGTTGTAACTAAAGATTATTTTATAATCAATTAATTCTCAGGTTATTTTCTTGATTAATTGATGAATGTTTGGTATTTAAAACACTAGAATACAGTGAAAAACGTCTATCACAACATCCTAGAGGACAAGGCAACATCTTCAAATGTCTTATTTTGTCCGACATGCAGCCCAAAACCCCCAAAATAACTATAAATAAAAATTCAATTAACTGTAATGTAAGACGAAGAAAAGCAGCAAAAGTAAAAAAATTACTTTAATGATAATTCAATTATCAAAATAGTTGCAAAATAATTTTCTTTCGATCAACTAATTGATTAATCGACTAATAGCTGCAGTTCTGCTTTTCTCATATTTTAACACTGTAAATGTCGTCTTGGGCTCTGGGAACTTGTGACGGGCATTTCTGACTATTTTTTGAGATATTATAAACTAAAATATTAGTCAATTGATTGATGATAAGTATCAGTCTATATCAGACATGTTTGAAACGCATCTTTCAGTCATCCGTCTCATGTGCGTCTGATGCAACTCATGTGCTTGTTTACATCTTAATTAAAAGGTTAAATGCAGTGAAGGTTTGATTAGTGTTTGTCCAGATCTGTTTGATATCTGTTGCCTTACATACTGATTACAACCAGATTAATCTTTGGGGTAAAACTGAGCCTCTATTGACCCATTCGATTTATCCAACTCTCTGTGCACTGTGTACGTATCTCGTTGTGTTGTAGACTAAACATGGCAGCTTCGTAATATTTTGCCCAGAGATCAACCACTGCTACTAATCTGGAAAAATGCCCCAAGTTTTCTGTTTTTGAGTTCGTTGGTTGGTCGGTCCACCACTATGGTCTAAAACTGAATAATCTCAACATTTACTGGACATATTGCCATGAAATTTGCACATTTTAAAGGCCCCCTGTGGCGCCACCAGCAGGTCATAATGTACGTTTATCCAGTGAAATATATCAAAATTTACTAGATTGATTGGCACAAAATTTTGGAACATGCATCCACGGTTCCCTGAAAATGTTTTCTAATGACTTCAGTGAACTCCTCACTTTTCATTTAGCGCCACCATGAGGTTGACATTTTAGATTTTTAGTGAAATGTCTCGACAGTTACTGAATGGATTGCTGCAAAATTTGGTTCAGACATTCGTGTTCTCCTCCGGATGATTTGTAATAACTTGATGACTTGGTGTTTTGATACACTTTATACTTTTATACTTTGTTTTAATTATTGAATGTTAGATGGTGAACATCGTAAAACATTATACCTGCTAAACATCAACATGTTAGCATTGTCATTGTGAGGATGTTAGCATGTTGATGTTAGCATTTAGCCTAAGTACAGGCTAACAGAGCTTCCAGCGTGTCTGTAGACTCTAGAAATATGTCATCATAAGATCAACTGAAACAATAAAGGTTTTAAAATAGTATTTTAACACACGACTGGGCCTCAGGATCAAGTAAAAACACAAGACTCGCCCGTGTTTTTTCAGATTATTATGTGCTTAAGTGGCGTGTATTTCCAGATAAATGTAGCAATTAATCAAATTTCCACAAATTATTTACGACAGAGTGAATCTGGATCAGGGTCCCTGAGGATCTGGGCCCCCTGGGAAGTTGCTACAGATATATACAGTGATGATTCACAGGGAAAACATGTGTTTATTGAACATTTCAGTCCCAAGTTGGCCCAAAATCACGTCAGTGTTAAACATTTTTGATGCAGACTAGTGCTGAAAATATAAATTACCGAATGGACTGCAGTTTTAATTAATTAGTTAAATCTTAAATCTTTGTTTGCATAGGCTAATGAGGTTTACTGTTACTGCTGAATCAGCTGACCATACTGTAGATACTGTATTCTGGTTTCAAACAGATGATGGAAAACCTTTGTCATTCCCTCCATTGTAATGTGCTGCAGGTCTGAGAACGGCACTATGTGAATACGAATCATCGTCATCATTATTAACAGCAGGAGTGGGGTGCTCGGGGTCAAGAATGAGAGCTCAGATTGAACACGGAGCTCTCTCCTGAAGACTTTAGGGAGGTGATATTAGTAATGAAGGTCAGAGGAGGCAAACAGCTGGAAAATTGCTGTAATCTAGCAGGTAATGTAATTTGGGTGAGGAGCTAAGGGCCTTAAATTACCCTCCTCGTGTCTGCGTCCGCTCTGCTGCAGCGCAGGAGAGCGAGCACGAGGGATCTGTATTAATGACACACATCTTAGAGCCCAGAGCAAAAAGCACAAGTATCTCTTATACATCATTACCACAGGCACAGGAGGTTTATGGATCTCTATAAAAACAATAGAGGTAAGTCTGAGAGACGTTGAGCCGAAATCCTGAGTCCGATACTCAAAAGTTAAAAGTTATTCTCTTGCACAACAGCCTAAAACTGCCAAAGACAACCGAGAGTGATGACTGAAGGCTAAAGATAGAACTGATCAGGCTGTCAGCGGGCCGTCCTGCAGTCAGCAAAGTTAGTACATCCACTTCATCGTGATATAACCTTCAATTCCCCCCTTCGCTGCTCTCAGTGCACCGCCTCACTCAAAAAAAAAAAAAACTGTCATGTGCAAGAAAAGTGGGAGCTTTTCTAAACCAAGGATGCTGCGTCTGCTGCTGAGGTGTCCTGGTGTTTGGGTGTCATCAAAAACAGACACACACACACACACAGACACACAGACACACACACACACACACACACACACACATACACACACACAAATACACACACACAGACACATACACACACACAAATACACACACACACATGTCTACAGACATGCTAGGAGCTCTGTGAGGCTGTATTCAGGTGTTTGAGGCTAAATGCTAACGTCAGCATGCTAATATGCTCACAATTAGGGCTGCAACTAATGATTATTCTCATTATCGATTTACAGAAATTGTTACAGTTACAGAAAATATTCACATTTGAGAAGCTGGAATCAGATAATTTTTTCATTTTTCTCTTACAAATATTAAGCAAATATAACGCTCAGTATCTTAGTTTAGCGTGTTAGCATGCTAACGTGTTATTATAATAGAGCTGCTAAGTGTGAGGAGATATTTCAGATGCCCTTGGTTCCGGAAATAAAAAGCCTATTTCATTTTTCCTATAGATGATGTTTTACATGACTCATGGTTTAAGTTCTTCTACAGCTTTTTTTTCACATTGTAACACAAAAGTGTGACACAAAACAGGATCAAAGCTCTGATTCAGATATCACACAAAAAACTGAATAAAATCGACAGTTTAGCTCATATGAGAGACAGTTTTTGACATATAGATTTGGTTCTTATGGCCTTACAGTTCTAAGTTTCAGGGCGTCTAAATATATACTAAAAATGGTTTTGAACAGACTGAAGTTTGGTTTTTGTTTTATTTAGAATTTGCTGGTCTGAATATAATACTTCCCAAATATCAAGAGACATCACAGTCTTTAAAATATTCCTCTCTTACTCCAAACAGCACAACAGTTTCCTTTAAATCAACAGCTGTGCTTCTTCTTTGAAGGAAGTTCATCATGTCAGTCCAAAAGATTTTAGGGTATGCACAAAAACACAAACAGCAAAGCTCTTCTGCAGCTTGTATTAACTTAAACCTACAGGATCATTACATTATCTGAGAAAGTTCTTTGTTTCTGTGTTAAGTAACATTGAGTGTCATAACCATAAATGTCGACATCATGATGGCGCTGGAGGAAAAGTCAGTCAGCAAAACCAGTAGGATTCATCCTCTGGGGAACATGGATGTCTGTACCAGATTTCATAGAAATCCATCAAATAGTTGTTGAGATATTTCAGTCTGGACCAAAGTGTTGGACTGAGTTGGATAAGCACTTCTCCAGTTTGGTACAAAGAAAAAAGAAAATCTGAATAAAGAAAAGTGTAGAGAAAAGCTTTAAAGAGCTTCATCCTTTGAAGAGGAGGGTTTGAATAGCTGACAGGGAAAGAAAGAGGAGAAGTGAAAGAAAACAGATGCCCAGTTTGAGAAGTGCTACCAGCTTGGGACTCTGTGGACCACGTCTGTGGAATTATAATGGGCCCAGCTTCGCCGAGGGTCTCGTTTCTGCCGGTCTGAGCTGTCCCTGAATAATTTATGTGACACCACAAGGTTAGTATAAACCAGGGCTACAGGACTCACCTCCTCAGGCCTACAGTCCTACTAGAGCAACACCGGAAACCTCATGCATCAACCGTGATCGCCGGCTGCTCAGATTTCATACAACACGCTTCGTTAGTCGCTCTGCCATTTGTCAACGTCTGTGCTTGCTTTCAGTTTGAAACTGGCAACAGACAACAGTCATGTTTCAAACTGTCAGATCAATGAGTGAATAGAACAAAAAGGCAACTCATACTGAGGCAACAAAAAGTGGAGAAATTACAACAAACAATTTATTTACAGTTTATACAAGACTGAGTGAATACTTGTTTGTATTAAATGTGTAGAGGACAAAAATATTGGCAAAATTTTGGTCATTTTTGGCTCGATGGATGGCGATGCCGATCTGTTGGTCCATTTCAGTCCAGACTGAAATCTCGACAACTTTTGGACAGTTTGGCAGAAAATTTGGCACAAACATTAATTGTCTCCAGAGGACGAGTCCTACTGACTCTGGTGATCTTCTGACTTTTCCTTTAACACCATCAAGAGGTTTCAGTGAAATGTCTCAAGAACCTCTGGATAGACCGCCATGGAATTTGTTCAGACATTCATTCATTTTCTCTTAACTTTTCCTGTAGTGTGATCATCAGGTTGAGAATTTTATTTGTCTACTATGTTTAGTTTATGACCAAATACCTGCAAAACTAATCACATTCCCATCAACTGTACCTTGAGTTTGGTGTTAATTAGCAAATACTAGCATGCTAACATGCTAAACTAAGATAGCAAACACTATACCTGCTAAAAAAATATTGCAAAGCATGTTAGTATTGTCTAAATAGCAGAGCCTTGCAGAGCTGCTCACAGGGCTGTAGACTCTTAGTCTTGTTTTCATGTATTTTGGTCGGTTTGATGTTTGGACCTCTGATATGATCAGCAAATAAGAACAAAAGACAACCAGTTTTAGGAGATGTGAAACACAATAACAGGGACACATGTACAATCTGTGTAATATAAATTAATAAATGCTTCCTTTGTAAAGCTTAAGATGTAACATTTTTGTTGAGACTGAGGTGTTGATTTAACTCGATGGCCGTCTTTGAGGCTGTATGATGGGTAATAAATCTTGAATACTTTTGCAAAGAGACAAGAATTCAGGAAGTCTGAGAGTTCAAAACGTTTCATTACATTTTTGGTTCTGTTTTATATCCCCTGTGCATTTAGTTCAATTGGTCGAATACTGCAGCTTGGCAGCCCTTCAAAGGGAATATGATTAAAAGAATTACGCTGGAGAGATTAAATTTTGTTGTTATTGTCAACAGAACTGAAATGTACAGTAAATCTTTAAAGACAGATCACAAATATATAGTTTAAGCACTGTAGTTTTTAGCAAACGTTTCTCAAACAGGAGGAAATACTGCATTTGTTGGGGACTATTTTCAGCAGTGGATTGACACACATTTGGTGCTCTAGTGAGTATTTCTGGCAGCAGGACGGTGTGTGTGTGGGATTGATTCAAGATAAACTACAGTGTGTGTGTTCATGGTGATGAAGGAACATGTCATCCAGCGTAACCATGTGGCTCACTGATGTGTTTTTAATAGTTTTTGGACAACAATGGAGGTCTACGGAACAGAGGAATAAGATATATCAGGCTTTGGATACACACACAATACTTGTTAGTAGATCAATTAATTGTTTTGATCTTTTTGTGGGATCTGTTGATATTATTATCTGTTATCAATATGTCTCCAATTCAATTATTCCTTTTAAAAATCATTGCGGCTAATTCTGGTGTCAAATTTATCATCTTTGTGGTCGTTATCTCAGGAGAAAATCAAGTTCGAACCATTTTCAGTTTCCTTTGTTAATAATTACTGTCTTTCAACTGGTGGAAAAAGCTCTTTTATTTCCCTCAACGGAGAGATAAACGAGTTCAAACAACTAAACACATTCTAACAAATGATGTTCACGTTATTGTGTCCAACCCCGGTACATGAGTGATGCATATGTCCTAAACTGCATCCGGCGTTAAGAGCTAGACATAATGTTGTCATGGTGATGCCGACTGCACCATCACGTCTGTCCTCCCTCCCTTCCCTCCACGTCTCTCTCTCTCTCTCTCTTTCTGCCCCTCCCTTTCAACATCTCTCTCTCTCTTTCTCTCTCTCTCTCTCGCCCATACCACAAACAAATGATGGCAGCGATTGCCATGCTGCGGCTGATGTCACCGGTTACCGTGGCAACCGGCACTCAACTGTGACGCTGAACAGGAGGAGGGGTCCGGCGGTGGATGTGTGGCGTATGTAAAATACTGTACATCATCAAAGCTGAGACTGAAACTGAGGTTTTCGTGGAAGAATTCAGTTTAACCTTCCTGTTTCGTTTGCGCACATGTGCACGTCGTTTACACCCGTCTAACGTGGCTGCTTTAGTTTAGTTCATTTCTTTCCTTTTCAGACTGATTTCTCCTGCATCTAAACGCAGACTGCAGATACAGAAACAACCACCAAAGGCCAACATAGACACCAGAAACCAATAAATTACACTTGCACGCCATCTATGCTTTCCTTAATTTCACCATAGGCTGCATTTTAGTTTCTGGTTCTTTGCAAATTCCCTAAATATTCCCTTTTTTTAATCTTTGCTCTCATTTTAAAACCAGTCACAGAAACAGCTTATATTTCAAACAATTATTTAATAGTTTGAGACAAAGGCAGAGAGAAAAGTCTGGTTGTCGTCTTTCTCACCTTCCATTTTTCTTGAAGGAACATTTTGACATTCAGCTTATTCACTTTCTTGCTGATAGTTAAATGTAATATTGATACATCTCTCATATCAGAACTTGATTTATTAAGTCTACTGTGTATCTGAAAGCTGTAAGAACACCACACACTGCAGGTGTAGGCATTTGCATATAGTTAAATCCATTATTAAAATGTTTCACAAGCTGTTGGCTTCATTTCTTAAGTAGCCTAAGTTATTGTAAATGGACAGAAACCACCAGGAGAGCTTAGCTTAGCATAAAGACTGGAAGCAGGGTGAAACAGCCAGCCTGGCTCTGTCCAAAGGTAATAAAATCCCTCCACTAGCACCTCTAAAGCTCACTGACACATACTAAAAACTGAAGTGTAAAAAGTGTAAAAAGTTGTGGTTTTTACGAGGGATTATGTCCTGGAATATTTCTTGGCCGATTAAGATATAATATGTTAATTATTGAGCTTTAGCTCTAACCTTTGGACTGAGTCAGGCTAGCAGTTCTGCTTCCAGTCTTTATGCTAAGATAAGCTAACAGTCTCCCGGCTGTAGCTTCATATTTAAACCTGCATTGACTGATTTTATTGGCAGTGGAAATACTGTATTATCACTTTTAAAGTTGAAATGGCTCCTTTTAGCTTTGTTTTTGCTCCTGAGGGAAATATCTGGCTCTGTAGCTGCTACATGTTCCACTATGTTCACCAGCTAGTCTACAGCTAACTGTGTCAGTTTGGTGCTGAGTAGGTAATGTACAGTGGCTTTTTAGAGGTTTTTCTCTGAAAACAGCTGCCTGCCGCGGCTGAAAATGACGCTTTGAGAGCGCTGAGAGTGAACCAGAACAGTAAAGTTGCAGCCAGACAGATAAACAACGAGCTGAAACTCGTTATACAGCTGATGAGAGCTGCAGGGTCGGTGTGATAATTCTCTGTAGATTAATCACTACAAGCCACCACTTTCACATACGAGTAGCCATGCGATTCATTGTTAATATAAAAATATTGATTACAGCCGCTTTAACTGACAAATATGATTTTTCTCATCTAACACTATAAAAAAGAGTGAATGAGTGTATTTCACAAAACTCTTCCTTTAAGGAAAAAAGTGTTCTGATGGTTTTTCTCTGCTCGGATTAAAAAAACAGCTCAACTTTATATACTTGTGTTTCAAAGATGAGACGGAATATAGTAAAAAACTGAATCAAATGTTTCACAACTTGATTATCCCCCCCAAAAAAAAATCAAGTACAGCTTCCCTACTGACCTCTGACCTGACTAAACACGTGTGTCCACTAGAGTCATTTAAGATAATATGTTGAGATTTGGACTCTTATGGCCTGAATCAGCATCAGAGACAGACACACTAAGAATGAACTGAATCCAACTAATCACATATTCATTCATTCATTCATTTTCTTTACCGCTTATCCTCTAGAGGGTCGCGAGGGCCTATCTCAGCTAACATTGGGCGAGAGGTGAGGTACACCTGGACAGGTCGTCAGTCAAAGACAGACAACCATTCACATCTACAGGCAATTTAGAATCACCAATTAACCTGAGCTGCATGTTTTTGGTCAGAGAAGGTTAACAATATTCAGTACTTACAAACTTAAAAACATTATAATTGTTCCCTAATTCATGGCTTATAAACACTAAAACATCCTACATTCATTTGCTAAATAAAACCACCTCTTACTCATAGGGAGAGCTTTTTTTTTAAAGGATGTTGTGTGTGTGTGTGTGTGTGTGTTTGCACAAAATTATTAAATGAAACACTATCCACAGGCATATGGAGCACCATCTGGTCTGCAGAAAAACACTGCTCCTGTGACCCTTTAACCATGTTCCTCATTGCTCCTGTTCTGGTACGGTGCGCTATGACACGATGACACTTTAAACTCCTGACCCCTCGCCGGCCTTAAACTCCTGACCTCTACAACTGCAGCTTCCTCGTGCTTCATTAACACAACCAGACTAACACTGGCTGCTCTCATCAAATCTTTTAATTTGAGATTGTATTAAAAGCCTTTTAAATATTTTAATCTGCTGTGTGAAGAGAATCACTCACCTGGATCATGTAGAGCTGAGCGATGCGGTACTCCTCCACGCTCATCGGCATGGGGATGCGATACTCCTTGATCAACATGGTTGTGCTTGAATTGGGCTGACGCTGTGTGTGTGTGTGTGTGTGTGTCCAGTGTGTGTAGACGCTCCTCTCGGTGGGCTTTTTGCTACCCAAGCAGCATGTTCAAACAGCGAGGATGGGAGTCATCGTTATTCACACCTGAGAAGAGGAGAGAGAAAACAGACTTTTAGTGGGAAAAAGTATATAAGAAAATGTAGATTTTTAGCTTCCAGCGTTACTTACAAAACAACAGGAGGACTTAGCATGTTTGTGTCCAGGATTAAACCCCCCACCATACACAAGCCAACACATCCTGTGTGTGTCCTCGAGCACCTCCTACAGATCTATTACAAGGTAATCCACTGACCTAGCAACATCCCTGAAATCCCCCAGCAACCTAAATCCCGACTCTGTCAACACATTGAAGATTTAGCCAAGTTGTGGTCAATGTAGCCTTTTAAATCCAGCAAAGCTCTTGTCTTCCGCGTGTTTCTTTGATCTCCCTCTGCGTCCATAAAGAAAACAGCATTAAGTGTAAAGACTCGCTCCTCTCCTTAAAAAACCAACACTTCCATCCTCCTTTCAAGTGTGATGAACGTCCACCTGCCGCCGGCTAAACGAGAGCGACCAGTCACATACTAACGAGGTGACAGGGACGAGTTGTGGAGAGAGTCACATGACAATGGCTACTTAATCTTAGACAGATTAAGAAGGGCTGTTTTTTTCTGAGATCGTCTTAACTCGAGAGAGAAAAGAGGAGGAGCTGAGATGTCAAATGAAAAGTGGTGTGTGTGTGTGTGTGTGTGTGTGTATTCTCGTATGTCTATCCATGTGAGGACCATAATGAGATTTAGACCTTGGCAGGACATTTTTGGAAAGTGAGGATATTTTGGCCGGTCCTCACTTTGGGACACACCTTCGAAGAGCTGTTTGAAGTTTAAGACTTGGTTTGTAGGTTTTAAGGTGTGTGTGTGTGTGTGTGTGTGTGTGTGTGTGTGTGTGTGTGTGTGTGTGTGTGTATTTTCATACATCTATCCATGTGAGGACCATAATGAGATTTAAACCTTGGAAGGACATTTTTGGAAAGTAACAACATTTTGGCCTGTCCTCACTTTGGGACAGACCTACGAAGAGCTGTTTTTAAGTTTAAGACTTGGTTTGTAGGTTTTAAGGCGTGTGTGTGTGTGTGTGTGTGTGTGTGTGTGTATGTGTACCAGGTCTTCCTCATGTTGTAGGGACATAAATCTGTTTACACAGTCATGTTGTGGGGACATAAATCTGTTTACACAGTCATATTGTGGGGACAAAAAGCAAGTCTTCTTAATGTAAATTGTTAATTTTAGGGTGAAGACTTGGTTTATAGTTAAGGAAAGTTTAGGGTTATGTTAAGGTTAGGGTTAGGCAATTTAATGTCCTCTGAAGTGATGGAAACATGACTCTGTGTGTGTGTGTGTGTGTGTGTGTGTAGTGTTACAGTTTGTGTACAACAGTCTGACCATCTGTGCATGATTAGGCTATGTATGTTTGGTCAAGCTGCTGTAGCAGATGAAGCGTAGAGGTCAGGATGTACAGTATGACTGATGACAACATGAAGCTTCATTAGCTTTTTAACATTTTCAGTGTTTATTACGTGTGTACATTTCAATTTCAACTGTACGATATCATTTTCAAGCAAGGTGTATTTATAAAGATGGTGACCAGCAGTGGAAGACAGACTCAGATCCTTAACTTAAGTAAAAGTACCAATACTACACTGTAAAAATACTCCATTAATAATCCATTACAAGTAAAAGTCCTGCAATGAAAATCCTACTTAAGTAAAGTGCATTAGTATTATCAGCAAAATGTACTTCAAGTATTAAATGTAAATGTACCAGCTAAAATGTAGTAGAAGTATAAAGCAGCAGAAGATGGAAATACTCAATGAAAGTGAAAGTACTAAAATACAGTACTCAAGTAAATGTACTTTAAAAAGTCACTTTCAACCACTGATGGTGAGTGAGTATAATATCTACCAATTTATAACTTTTACAATTTTTACAACCGTGTTTGACTCCCATAATTATAAATATGACTATATGATAGCTTTAATTTTATCAGTTACAATTATTTTGCAATTTATTTTCATTGTAATTGCGTGATTGTAAAAAAGAAAAGACATCTGAGTATCAAAGAATTTAGTCTGCAGGGGAAAAAAAGCCCAAGAAGAGTTTATTCTACCTTTATAATTTAAAATAACATTCACAATATAAAAGATGTAGATTATGTAAGACATAAGAAGAAAAAACTTAATTATAGAGATGTGGTTATTTAACCTGTTCTATAAGATCTAAGATGTTAAAGATAGTTTCAACCAAATGAGGAAAGTAATGGAATAGCAGGGTTTCCTACAGAAAATAAGATCCTGATTAAACTCATCTAGAGATCGATTTAATTAGTCCCAAAATATCCACTCATTAACTATTCTATATGGCATCTGGTGTGTGAAACAGCAACTCTTTTTTTCTTGAAGGTTCGTGTTTTACTTTATCAAAGTATATTTAGAAGTCAGAGGTATTCTTTTCTTTAGATCCACCTCTGGTTTAAAACATTAGTGGATAATTATTCTATAAATTAGCGGCATTATATCTCACTGATGATTGATAGATGACGGTGTAGTTGAAGAGTCAATTTGTGAATCTGTTATGAAGAATTTTCAGATTCTCTTGTGAACTAGTTGTACAAACCACACAGTCATTAATCTTTCTAGAGGAAAGAAGACAAAAACAATTTTTTAATAAATGGCTGAGTAGCAACATTTCGAAAAAGCAAAACCAAAGAAAAGAAAGACGCTGACAACGCTAATATCTGTACATTTTTAATAACTTTTGGATATGGTTGGGAGCCATTCTTCCATTGTTGAAGTGGATGCAAATGAGCTTTCTGTGAGTAAACAGCACAAATTAAGTTTTTTACAGTAAATACTGGCGGTTAATACTACTTCTGCTTAAAGAGACTCTAACCTAAAGCATAATATCTTTAAATCATATAACTGCCACATCTACATGAATTAATCTCCATATTCTTCAATCTACAAGATCTAATTCCCACGATGCACATTATAAACAACAGCTACAGGTATTAAAACTGCAATGCTTTGTGTCATCTATGAATGAACATTCAAATCCAAGCGGCTCTCCGGAGGCTGTGATGTACGACCTTATTTACTGTGCTGAGGGGGGTTTTGTGCTCTGATGATATTACAGCAGGGAAATCGAGTGGCATTTCTCACTGAATCCTGTGAAGAATGAGTCCTTGACCTACAGAGAACTGCTATATATAGTGACACGGTAATCCCTATAAAGCAAAAATGTGAGACAGAGACAGATGAAAACTGACAGACAGACAGACTGAGCCTTTTGTTGTTGGGTTTTTTTTTTTTTATTTGCCTCATCAGCTAAGTGAGCTGTGAGTCAGCACATCAGATATAGAAGCTTGTATTCACTGAAAAAATATAACCTGAAGCATAAACTGAAGGTATTCTGGTGGTTCAGAGGTTTAAACTGAGGATGCTACGTTCTGGCAAAGCAGCAACGACGATAGACGCTGGTGCAGAAGTGCCTGCAAGATACTGGACACAGCAAAACTGACATTCATGCAAAAAGGGACAACTTCCCCCCAAAAAAATACTAACTTGAAGCTTTCCACAAGTCTCAATTACTAAATTCAAATCAAGTCAAGTCTTCTAATATTAATCTAATCATTAAAGGGGCACAAAATAAAAAAATATATACATCTGTTACACAAAGTGATGCTTATTTTTTACAACTTTTCTTACATTTTTGCTTTTTTTCTTGTGAAATGCTCATCAGGCCTTCTAAAATCCTTCAGATGAAACAATCTGAGAAAGAAAACTTGTCATCATGGCATTTCATACATTTTACTTATATTATATAGCCCATGTAATGATGACGATACATTTTTTTAATGATATACGTAAATAATGTGGGTGTGGGTGTGTCATCCAGTGATACATCATACAATAAATTATACAATAAATTAAAAAATAAATAAATAATGACAATTTTACAGTACTGACTTTGATTATACAATGTTGTAGTAATGCTGAATTAATAGAAAAAACGTCTTTGATCCTGTTTCATATTTGAGAATCTACTTGAAGTATTCCATAAATCCATAGTTTATTTATTCTTCTATCAGAATTTGAGTTTTAATTCTAGTTGAACTGCTTATAACTCACATCCTCATGAAGACTCGAGTCTTTGATGAGCAGTCACAAGTAGACGGAGCTTCGTTTTAAAGGGTCACGAGTCAAAAAGTTTGGGAACCAGCACCGAACCAGTTGAGTGTTCCGGTGGCCATTTTGAAAAATTATTGCTTTATTGTTAATAAGATATTAAGGTTTCTAGAAAGGCATGTTTAATTGACAAGTGTCTTTATTTATAGTCTAAGGTAACAACATGTTGCTTGTTTTATCCAACCAACAAACTCACAGTTATTCAATTTATAATGATAAACAACAGAGAAAAGAAGCAAATAGGCACATTTTAGAAGCTGGAATCAGTAAATTAATACAGTTTTGCTCATAAAAGACAACTGACCTTGTTTAGAGCAGTTTACGTTTTATCCAACATCGGCTCTGTTTAGTCAAACCTTGCTGGACTGCAATGTATGTGTCTGACAGTAATTTATTATTACAAACGTCATATAAGAACTATTTATTCTGTGTTATACACAGTTAATAAATAACTCAAGACAGAGAGACAGAGCTAATCCAACTAGAACAGTGAGTACAGAACAATAGTTAGTATATTAATTGAGGATAATAACATCAATTTTTCAACTGTGTGTCTGTAACATAAGTGTCGTTTTCCAGTAAATATTAATTTTGCACGTCCACGAGCAACGTGAGCCACAAGTTTTTCACTAAGAAGTCGAGCACTTAGCTTCTGAAACCAGAGCATTAAAAACACTGTGCTCTCATTTGGCAGATAACCGCACAGACAATAACATCTCTCAGAGTACACTACCAACATGTGATGTAATGCTTTTCATCTCAGCATCCTTCAATATCACTCTCTCTCTCTCTCTCTCTCTCTCTCTCTCTCTCTCTCTCTGGGCCTGAATATGGCTCCATTCCCTCTAATTACTTTGGGAATGTCCACTGCTGAGTTCAAACCTAAACAAAGATCCCTTGGGCTTATGGCCAATTTCCCACAGAGCTACCAAAACCACAGCACGTAGGAAATGAGCTTTCTGCCTTCCCTGTGCACCTCTATTCCACTCTAATCCATTTAACTGATGAGGCTTGCACCGTGCATTATGGCATTAGGAATAAAACATGGAGTCAATCATAAAAAAGGAGACCTGGCCTCTATGGAAGTAAACAGCGCTGGATGGTGTGAAAAACATTTTCACAACCAACGACAAAGGAAGAGGACTGTCTCCTCTGCAGCCGCTGGGAGATTTCAAACTACCAGTAGCTTTCCTGGTCAGCTTCCTAATTGAGCTCACTGCCTAAATCACAGACTGTGTCCACTCCACCTCCGCAGAGAAAGTGAACGCTAAGTGGGTGCCAGCTGCCCTCTATCAAAGTCCTGTATGATGGCAGACTGAGGAACTCTTAAGCTAAATTGCACCAAATTTGCCACCGAGGCAACACACTCAGAGGAAAGAAGCTCCGGTCCATTAAACACAACACTGCTCACCGGCAGCTTTTTTTTTTCCCCCAGAGGCCGACTCTCTGCTCAACCGACCCCCTGAAAAACTGCCTGAACACTCAAACCCTGTCACACCACAGAGACCAACTGTGAAGGTTTCAGCCTGAATATTAAAAAGCGTTTCAGCTATCATTTCTCTAAGAATTACAAATAAGATAAAATAATTGTTAGTCGTAACCTTTGTTGCATGTCACACCCCTTACCAACCTCCATGTCTCTGTGCACCTTTTACAATTTAAGAAAAATCCTCATCCATTTCTGTGCAAACCTGTCCACCTCCTTATTAAAATCCTCGACTCTGAACAGATGCAAACAGCTAATTCTGCAGAGGTTTCCTCATGGGGGGGATATTAAACATGTTCTACCTGTTATTTTGTCAAACCGTGCAGCTTTAGACCTCTCACTGATCTCCTCATAAGCTCTCAGACATTCTGGTTTGTTTTTTCCATCTCATCATCTCACGCTGACGTCACTCGGGAACCCATCTACATGTGAGGTTTTGTAAGTCCCTGTTTAACATGTGACGGTCATGTTTAATTCATGGAAATCAAAGCTACTTTAGATTCCTCGGGAACGTATTGACAGAATGCATATCCAATGAATTATCATAATCACGAGGACCCACAAGGAAAAAGTTTATGTAAACCGTATGCGTCTGTCATGTTTTAATCTAACACGCATTAGCCAATTTAAGAGCAAGAATGCATCGGCGCGATGCACCAGGATGCATCTGATTCGATTCTTCAGCTGTTAGAGGTGCTACATGAGTCGTGCTGCGCTAACAAGATCCCCTGTCAGGATCCGTCTCTGCTTTTCACAATCAAACAACACACACACACACATACACATACGGATTTAAAACACACCGCAACCATTTCTCACATTTGAAGAAACATGCTGGCGTGAAGAATAAAATTAGATGACGCACACGAGCAGGCCGAGAATGACACACACACACACACACACACACACACACACACACAGAGAGTGAGTGTCATTTCTCCAGGTTTCATGAAATCCCCCCAAGAGTCAAGTACTGTACTGTGTGCTCTTGTTGCGTACTTCAATTCTCATTCAAATTAGCTGGCAGAGCAACATGCTACAGTGATCAGCAGCAGCTGTGATGCTCAACACCTGCAAAATACATTTACAGGCAAAACATCTGCAGAAGATAATCCCATTAAAATCTTATTTAATCTTTTCTATGCAAAGTATAACCTCCTATACTGATTGATTTTTCACAGTTTACTCCCACCAGCGTGCACTACTCACTGTGCGTGCAGCACAACACAACCACCCAACGTGACCGTTAAAACATGTGTTGCACACAAGCCAGATAGTCATGCAGCAGCTGCAACAACAGTAAATAAAATCCCACACGCCAGACGTCACATTCGTACTTTTGCTTTGCAGAAAATCAGCCTCAGCGACAGAAGCCCACCTGCAGATCCTCAACCTGACGTGTCTTCCATCTACACCAGTCTGAGCTTGTGTGAGCCCCAGTCTAACAAGCGAGCATCCATGTTGCCATCATCTAATTTACCTGTGTTTTCACTACAGTGCAGTAGAGAGGGAGGAGACCGGACTGGAGGCGTACCAAGTGAAAAGAAAGCAGATGTTTACCTTGCAGAGGGAAACACCTAAACACCCAACTGATGATCCTCTGAACGGGGGCTTAAGGGGTTACTGCAGATCCTGGTCCCGTATGCTAAGAGACCCGCCGCCCAGGCATCCTTCAGCCCCATCCCTGCCTTCCTCCGCGCTCCTTTCCTCTGCCGTCAGCCAATCTGCACCGGCTCGCCCCCCGATCGGGAAGGAGCCTCGCCTTTTAAATCCTCACTGTGAAATAAGAGAAGGTGTCGATTCTCTCTTTCCCCTCCCCACCTCTCTCTCTCTCTCTCTTCCTCTCCTCACCATCCACCTCTCTTCTGTTTTCACCCCCCCCTCCACCCCTCTTCATTGCCTCCACCTCCTCGGGACTGAGGAAGCTCTGTTACCATGGACGCATGAGGCTGAAGCCTGATTTGCGGAGTTTGTTGTGATGCAGCAAGTCGGAGGTGCAGCCCACCAGACTGATCGTCTTTTTCTGTCTTTCTGTCTGTTCCTGCAACACGTCTCATTTTTCATCCAACATTCAGGGAGAGAAGTGAGCAACAAGAGTCTTAAAAACCTTTTTTTTTTTTTTTATCATCAACGTGTGCAACAAATGGGCAGAAAACTGAGCCTCAGATTCTGCACATTCAACCGAGGCTGTAACTAACAGTTATTCTCAGTATTGATTATTTGTCTATAAAATGCCAGAAAACAAGTCAAAGGTGACGTTTTCAAATGTCTTGTTTTATCAGACCGACAGTCTAAAACCTAAATCCATCTTTACAACGATGTAGAACAGAGAAAAACAGCAAATCCTCACATTTAAGAAGCTGCAACCAGAGAAGTTTTAACTAAAACGATTAATCCATTACAGAAATAGCTGGAGATTAATTTTCTGTCGGTCAAATGAACAATTAATGGACTGATCGTTGCAGTTGTATCTCATTTTTCACCAAATATCTAGAAGAATATTCATAAACTTTAAACTCATCAAGCCTAAGTGACGCTTCAACTGTCTTGTTTTGTCCGACAAACAGTTTAAAACCTAAATATATTCATTTTACAATGATACAGAACAGAGAAAAACAGCAAATCCTCACATTTAAGAAGCTGCAACCAGAGAAGTTTTGACATTTTTTGCTTTAAAAATGACTAAAATGATTAATCGATTACATAAATAGATGGCAATTAATCAGTCAAATGAACGATTAATGGACTAATCGATCTAGAAAAAGCTATGATCAAGAACATTCATATATTTTAAACTCATCCAGCTTAAGTGTGCAACAAATGGGCATAAAACTGAGACTCTGTGAACAGTTATTCTCAGTACTGATTCTCAATTAATCGATTAGTCTATAAAATGCCAGAAAACAAGTCTGAGGTGACGCTTCAAATGTCTTGTTTTGTCCGACAAACAGTTTAAAACCTGAATATATTAATTTTACAATGATATAAAACTGAGAGAAAACAGCAAATCCTCACATTTGACAATCTGGACTCAGAGAATTTTCTCTCTCAAACATCTAAAGGAAGAAATGATCAAAAATCGTCATAAATATCTTTTATAACTCATTAAAATGTGCAACAAAGCAGCAAAATATTGAGCCTCCAGCTAACCACGACTGTAAATAATGATTCCTGTCAGTATCAATTAATCTGCAGATTATTTTCTCAATTAACTGATTAATCAGTTGGTCTATTAAACGCCAGAAAATACATCAAATATCTAGTTGTGTCTGACCAACAGTGCAAAACCTAAAAGCAGCAAATCATCACATTTATGAAGCTCAACTCTTAAAAAAGATTTTAAAAACGATTCATTGATTATCTACATAGTTGCTGATTCATTTTCTATTGATTGAATAATCGATTAATCACTAATATTTACAGTTGTAGTCTCATTTTTTACTTTTAGAAGAAGCTCTGATCAACAACACTTAAAGAACTTATTTAACTAGTTTAAGTTTGCAACAAATGATCTCAAGTCCTTCAACGTGGTGAAACATAAAAACCACGAAGCCTTCAGCAGAGTTTTATTGACACACGTCACGAATCTTTAACTCTTCTTCTACTGCGATCATCTCAAAACGAGACACTAGTGATAACGCAGCTTGAAAGTGACACATAATGAAGCCGTGCAAAGAAAAACATGTGCATGAATCACTTTTATCTGCTCTCCCGCAGGCAGATCACCTGCTCTGATGATTATGTATCTATTGGCAGGATGTCGTGACCATCCAGCCTCTCCTGCCGTGTGCGCGATCTCACCTGCTTTGTCCGCAGAATTTGAATGAGCCCGCTGAGTGTACCGTGAACGCAGGTCTTTCCTTTTCACTAACAAACCAGTGAATGAGCAAAATTGCGCCCTTTACAAATTGCTATTATTGCAGACCGCTGCCGTGACGCCACTCTAATACCTCAGCGGCTCCCGTCTACATTAACATACGGATGCTGCAGCAGACTTAAATTATTTAAATTAAATCCCAACATGTTGAATAAATAGAGTGAATCCAAATGCAAATTTTAAGCCCACATGCAAAGTAGAATAAATCTACGTTCAGTTCACATCAGGTCTTTGTGTCTCATTTATTATCGTTAAAGTCAAGTCACTGAGGTAACGTTAGAATCCAATTTTCAGACAAAATAATCTTTAACAAACCTGGAAGGTTGTTTAACAGCCTTTTATAATTCTAGATAATAGCTGTGACACCACTCGAGTAACTTAATGGCTGCAATATACATTCACATTCACATGAATCCTGCTGGTTTTATTATTACTTAAACTTTAATGTTTTATCAGTTTTAAAGCCCAAATGAAAACTAAAAGAAGTTAAAGTTTTATGTTAATGTGACCTGATATCATCATCAGCCCTCAAGAACCCGTTCAACAGATTTTACTGCTGTTCTGAAGGTTTTTACAGAATCCTCAAAGACTTTTTTTTATCCATCTGGATAAAAAACAGTTAAAACAGATGTTTAACCTGTTTCCAAAGTTGTTTCTCTTTTTACTAAATGACTAAAAATGACACACAACACTGTATCTCCCTGTTCGATTAGTGAACCAGTTATATTGGTATATATTGATGATTAGAGCTGCAACTAACGATTATTTTCACTATCGATTCATCTGCTGATTATTTTCTCAGTTAACTAATTTATCATGTTGTCTGTAAAATGTCAGAAAATTGTGAAAATGTTGTTATAACTTCCCAAAGTTAAACAAAAAGAAAGAAACACAGTACAGTATTTGTGAGCCGTGAGAGGACTGTAGGACTCGTTAATGTAGCTGTAATTTACAATTTGTGAAACACGATGAGATTAAATCTGCATGTCAGCAGCGTTTGCAAGTCACCGGATTAGGAAATAAAGTCACAACTTAAGAAACTTTATCATCCTGGTTTAGACGTGCGCCAGAAAACTTTACCGTTTGATGCCAGACAGAAACATTTGCTGCATGTCATACAATCTAAATATAAAGGTTTATTTGTACAGCACCTTTCAACAGCTGAGCAAATGCTTTATATAAAACATAAAAGGCATTAATATAGAATAAAACAGATTAAACATTACAGTGTAGCTACTCTGCAGTGTGAGATATGAATAAATAGTCATAAATTTAATTTAATAAACGAATAAACAGAAAAGTCTTCAGCCTTGATGTGAAAGAAATGAGAGTTGGAGCGAAACTCAAGTTTTCTCAGAGTTTGTTCATAAAACTGAACGCTGTTTATCCAGGTTTGGAGGTCTGGATGGTTCATAATGTAGCAGCTGTTTATAAAGATAATCTGTCTCTAAACCTTTATAAACCAGCAGTAATATTTTTAAAACCAATGCTAAGACATAAACCCTTTAATTCTTGATTATTCTTAAGTTGGTGAAACAAGCCAGGAAGAAGAAAAATAAATAAATAAATAAATAAAACTCTTCTTCATGCTGCAGCAGACAGAGTATTTTTCATCCAGATGATCAGAAAAAGTCTTTGAGGATTCAGGAAACACCTTCAGAACAGCGTGAAGTTATTAAACAAAGTTCTGAGTTTGTCGGAGACCATCAGATGTTTATTTCTCTGTAAGATCGGACGTTCGTCTCTGTGACTGGACTGTAAAAACATGAGAGAGCCACAAACTAGTTGGAACTAGACCTGACGTGCACTGAGTGAGCGCTGTGAGGGGAGGATAAACTCTCTGACTCACACGTCTATGCTTTATAAACGTCTCTTTAATTACATCCAGCCGACGCGTCGCAGCGGGTTTCAGCTTTAAAAATATTCCACCTGCAGCCAGACGTGTTCTGTAGGTCGTGTAGCTGCTGTTTCATCTCTCAAACCCTCAAATCCTGCACAAGAACTGAGAGCCTGTGAAGCCTTTTGGCTCCGAGGATGAACCTGAGGACGTTTAGATCACAAAAAAAGGCCAAACCTATGTTAAATAAATACAGTGTCATATATACGAGCGGACAGGAAGTGAGGTTCTGAATGTGAATGAGCTTCGAGATTTGTGCAGCAGCGCCGCGGTACATCACTCTCCTCGCTCTCGGCGTCTGGTTTTTTTTTTTATCCGAGAGCTGCAGGGATGTACATCCTCTGAATGAAATGACTTGTTGATGGGTACTCCGCCCAGCACACACACACACACACACACACACACACACACACACACACACACACACACACATATACTTTATCTGAGCATCAGCAGAGCACACGCTAACAGAATCAACCGCCGCTCTCTCTGAACACCACGGTCCCTCTGCACGCAGCTTAACATCTGCCACTATTATGGCTGTTAATTTGAGATCTTGTCAAACACGTCTTTCCTCACCCAGACACTCCTGTTACTCATCCCGAACATATCAAACACGCGCCGGCGCTGCAGGTTGCATCTGTGCTCCTCTGATGTTTTCTGACGGTATCTGTCGGCACGTCACGCCGGCTGCTGCTGCTGCTGCAGCGTGTTTGCAGTAGATTTTCATATTTATATTTCAGTTGAGCTGCAGTTTCATTATCGCACCGAGTAGTTGAGGTTCAAAATAATCCCGGCTGCAGCGGTGGGAAGTAAATTAACTCAAGTACTGTGCTTAAATGTAATTTTGAGATTCCACTTTATGCTATTTTATATTCATAAGCGTCGTGCCCCCTCAAATATTTAAGTTTGCATGACTTTAGAAATTCTATTCTCATTATAGGTGTTCTCAATTAGCCTTAATAATACAGTTTATAAACAAAAGTTGTTTTTCTGTATGTTTTAATTTGTAGTTAAAGGGAACATCTGATTTTCTGTTCTTTATATACTGTTATAATGTTGGATATTTATGATAAACATGGTTAAAGTTCCAAAACTTGAGGTGAGTGTATGTAAAAATGCTCCCTGCAAGTCAAAATTCAGGGCTTCAATCTGCTCTGAACGCTTCATAACTTTAACTGTGTTTTCTGACGTCACTTCATCAGCTCTGTAGCATTGGTTGCTAAGGTTGTTGCTAAGGTTTTTCCATGTGTTGTCCACTCTTATATTTCAGATCGGATTACTGCTCAAACATATGCAGATGTATTTAGTTTATATTTTGAGCAAAGTATGAAAAATATAAGTGAAATCCTAGTTTGTTTACGTTGCCCCCGGAGCCGGAGGAAGCTTCCTGAAGCTGACCAATCAGAACAGAGTGGGCTCATCAGGAGGCGGGGCCTTAAAGAGACAGTAGCTAAAACAGCCTGTTTCAGACAGAGGCTGAACTGAGGGGCTGCATAAAGGACCAGTAGAAGATAAATAAGTTTTTTTTTAAAACTGTACATCATGTAAATATATTCCAGTAGAGCCCCAGAATATAAATATAGATCTGGAAATGTGCATCATATGCCCCCTTTAACTTTTCAATGCCTAAAGAGGTCAGCAGGAGTTTTACTTGTAACGGAGTATTTTTACATTGTTGCACTTGTACTTTCACTCAAGGAAAAGGATCTGAATGCTTCTTCCACCACTGCTCAGCTGACAAAAAAATGTTTTCTTCACTACAGATATGAGATGTTGTTACTGACCTGCAGTCCATCTCCAGCGACGGTCTCCACCTTTCTCCCTGTGAAGGAGAAACAGCCGAGATGTGACTCAATAAGCAGCCGCCGTCTGTCCTGCTAATGCTTTCCTAATGTACAGTAACATGAATTCAGTGCGTAATAACTGACACACAGCTCTGTGAAAGAGTGCCCTGTCAAAAAATTTCACTCATCTATAAATACTTAAGTCATCTGTTTCTGCTTTTCCATTTCGAAACAGTTTCCTTCCTCAATCCAGGCAGAGAAAAGCACAAAAAAAAAGATCTTGCATAAAAAAGAATAAAATATAAAACAATATATTAGAAAAACTGCACCTTATTTAGTGATTTCTGTGTCTGAAATTAGCTGGAAGTCTCCTTTCCTTGATGGATGCCAAACATGTTCAACCTCCCCCCCCTCCCCTTAGCTAATGTGATCATCTGACACTGTCAAAACATCACAACATAAAAAGAGGCGTGGGCAGCAAATGAGAGCGAACGCGGCCCTGACGTGATAGCTGGGTGATGAGAGAGGACAGTCTATCTTTAGCTCAGGGCGGCGGGGAGGTGGAGGGGGAGGTGGAGGGGGGGAGGTGGGGGGGTGCAGAGAGCGGTGTGATGGTGGTTGGTTGGGGCTGCTAGCAGGGGTTAGTTGTGATGCTTCTCAAATTGCTCTGCTTTCCTGCACTCGGGTAAATGACAGCGATGCATCACTGTCTGAGCGGGGAGGGGAAATCAGCTAATCATTGCTCGCACTGTTCATCTCAGTAACTGAACTGAAGTTAAAAACAAAGATTCATTTTTTAATTTTTTGGTGGTTGGTTCAGATTTTTTTTTTAAAATAGCCAACTTTGCTTCTGAAGCTTTGTTGTTGTTTTGTTTGTTGATGTGGGACGGAGTTGAAAAGGATTAGTGGTGAAATATTACACTCCTGCATATCAATCTGTTGTCTTGCATAAGTTGTTGTTGTATTGATCATCTGGCTCCATATCACTGGACAGCAGTGGTGGAAGAAGTATTTAGATATTTTACTGAAGTGAAAGTATCAATATAGCAATGTATAAATACTCCATTACAAGTAAAAGTCCAGCATGAAAATCCTACTACAGTAAAAGTACATAAGTATTATGAGCTTGATGTAGTTAAAGTATTGCAGTAAAAGTACATAAGTATTATGAGCTTGATGTAGTTAAAGTATTGCAGTAAAAGTACATAAGTATTATGAGCTTGATGTAGTTAAAGTATTGCAGTAAAAGTAGTGGTTTGGTCCCTCTGACTGATATATTATTATATATGACATCATTAGATTATTAATAGTGAAGCATCAGTGTTAGAGCAGCATGTTACTGTTGTAGCTGCTGGAGGTGGAGCTAGTTTACACTACTTTATATACAGTTAGCTAGTTTAGTCCAGTGGTTCCCAACCTAGGGGTCGGGGCCCTCCAAAGGGTCAGCAGATAAATCTGAGGGGTCGTGAGATGATTAATGGGAGAGGAAAGAAGAAAAAACAAAGTTCTGATACACAAATCTGTTTTCAGTTTTTGGACTTTTTCTCTAATCTTTGATTTTTGCTGAAATATTGGATCATTTGAACATTTATTGAAATGAAAGCATGTGAGAAGTTTAGAGGGAAAAATCACTATTTGGTGGAGCTGTTAACAACTCATAGACATGTGAAATGTGACCCCGACTACACACTGCTTTTTGTAAGACGACAAAAGCCAAAAAGGTTGGAAACCACTGGTTTCATCTTTAACAATGTTTTAACAATACCTCAAAACTGTAAATGTACTTAGTTATTTTCCACCACTGGAAATACAGAAGGGCTGAAAAGGCCAGAATATAAGGAAATACAGAGATGTTGGCTTGTGGCTTTAAATTTGAGACATTGCACTTGAGCACCAACTACACATATCTATAGACACAGGTAAGCAGGTGCACATGTAGGAAAACAGAACAACAGTTTATGTTAATGAGATATATAAGGGACAGCAGAGGAAGACACTGTTGTTATTGAATCAAGAGATAAAATGGGGGGCTTTCACTCCTCGGACCAATACCATTAATATCTGGCTCTGCTCCAGGCCTCTGAGTCCGGCTAATATACAGCTGGCTTCGGCCGAACCCGGTGTAGTGCAGGTGACGCCGAGTCCTTTCACCCATTTTCATTTGTCACAGATTAAGCATCAAAGACCACAGATGCATCTCTTGATTACTCACAATCATAATGTCTAAAAGAGTGAGTTTCTGAAGGGAATATGTATCACCCACGCAACCAGAGCATCACACAGATATTACAACACAGCTTTTATATAGAAATACAACAATCCTGCAAAAAAAAAATAGCTTTACACTCTTTGTTTCATTCTCTAAAGGTTTACCTGCTGCTGTTTATCGTAAACTGAATCTCTTCTGGTTTTGGAGTTTTGGTCGAACAACAAATAAGACATTTGAAGACGACTTTAGGGAATTATAAATAATAATAATAATAATTTTTCACTATTTTCTGGCTGTTTATAGACCAGTATGGATGGTAGGAACACGTCGCCTATCAATGTCGAGGTGTTGCTGAATTTTCCTGATTACCAATATTAACGATCTCAAACAATCTTTCGTTTTTTTTAACGACACGTAGCTTATAAGCCAATAAGGTCCGTGCAGAGTCACCAGGTTTGTGTGTTTTCTGCAAAAAATAAGTGTTTTATTATGTTATTAAGGAGTGAAAGAGCAGGATATAAACATGATGATCTGGCAACCCTCAACTTCAAGCTGTTCACGCGTTGTCGGCTAGCTCGTCCGACAGCAGCAGAGTCCACGATGAATAACGGTGAATCTGAAGCTGTTTATAGTTTTAATGTTTCAAACATCATGCTGGACAAAACTAATATCAGTCAGTTGATATTATGTTCAAATTTCAGGCGTCGCTGCTCAGACAACAACAACTTCTGTCTCTGTAGGTGAAAATTAAGACATCAGGTCCTTTTTAAAGAAGAACCAAAGTGTAAAGTAACATCTGCTGAATGACGTCTCCTCAATCCTCCTCATTAAAAAATCCAGAATCTATGAATATGTAAATATTTTTAATTTCTAATGTTTTCCTGCTGGACACCAGATGTCTCCTTCACTGTAAAGTTCATTCTCAGTGTTTGTGAACTGGAGGCTTCAAGTTTCCACATCACACTTGTGTAAGTTGAATACTGGATCACGATTGGCTCCGAACAAGTTGTGATGTCACAAATCCTGCTCGTAGGTTCACGTGTTTAATTCAGTTTTAAGGTGAGAAACTTCCCTCTTCTTTCAGCAGATTCATTTGAGAACAAACTGCACAGAGAAGCTCAAACATCAGTCAGGTGACAATAAGAAAAACACATTTTTGACTAAAAGGGACTTTAAATCATCAAATTTTAGTTCTGATTGTGGTTTCTTTTATTAAAAAAAAGTGAATTTGGGGTTTTTAAATCTCACCAGCACACTCATTTTTTTCCTTTAATGTATTGTGTTTTTTTGTGCTTTTGTTACTTGTGCAAATAAATAAATAAACTACTCAATCAGTCTGTGAGGAAACTGATGCAGAGAGGTTCCTCTTAACTAACAGAGAGACGCTGTAAGTATCAAGTAAGCAGGCTGCTCTTCCTCGTCCGTACCGCCGAACATGTGTGAGTGCGTCTGAATATTTGATGCGGACGCAACGCCTCGCTGGATTTGAACAAAGCTTGGTGACGTTAATTAGAGTAAGTGCTCAAGCCGAGCACCGCAAACGTGACGGCTTCAGACTCTCAGAACAATTCCCACCCAAACCTCGGTCACCCATGAACCCCCCCGAGAGCAACTAGCATGGATGTTATTTCTAGTTCACTTTTTAAAAAGTCTTACTATAGCCCCCCTCACTTTAACAGTTTCAGTTTGATTCTTTTACTAAAACACTTCAGCTCTAAAATGTTAATATGCTTATCTGAGTTTCATGGACGTTTCGCCTCATACGTACATACACGCTGCTCTAAACTCTTGATGGAAGAAGCCTGAAGACACAACTCAGGCCTGAAAAATATCCCTCATCTCCTCTGCATATTCTTGTAAAAAAGAAAAAAATCAATCTGTTTTTATTTATTTACTAGAACTGATTATCAAGATAAAATAACATAAGATAATGCAGGAGACAGCACTGAAATAAAGTATTATTTGTGGCATTAAAGGTTCGTTTGTAGTTTGAATTTGAATAATAATACCATTATTTATCATAAAGTAGGAGGTCTTTATCTAGGAAATTACAGGGTATTATAATGTAGAAATTACGCTGTATTTTTGTTTTTTGGGGTTTTTTTTTTTTTAGATAAATTTTTATAGTTTTGCATCTTAAAACAGAGTGAAACATGGCACAGTAGCACTTCCTCTTTTGTTCTGCTGTATAGGAAGATACACCAATGATGCATCCTCACATACATGATGTCCACTTGCAATGTTTGTTCAAGACCGAGTAGCAAGAACGTAAATCAGTACATGCAAACATACAGTATATATACAGTGTAGGAGCCAAAATATGTTGTTATTTCTGTTTATATATTGACTTGGGCATCACGTATTGCGTCACTTGTGTTGCTTGACACGTGGGTGTGGTTTCCTATTATTTAACCTGTTCACTTAGGTGGTGGCGGGAGTTTTTGGACAAAGGGAGTTGGTAGAGCTCTGTTGACCGTCACCATAGTCACCATCATTACTATCATTACCATCGTCTGTGCATCACTTTATTTTCACAGTCAGATTGCATTTTTTGTATATGTTTTGTGCAACAGCTGCTTGTCAGACTCTTTCATTTTTGTTTATTTTTTCAATAAAACATCAGTAAAACGTCTGGACTTCGGGATGGTTTTGTATGGACGTGTCACATATGGGAGCCTGCTAAGTCTCTTAGTGGCCTTTTTTGAAAAGTAGTTGCTACATACAGTTTATATACAGCACATGGCAGCAAAAGAAAATAAAGAAAATAAAATACAAAAGAAAATAAACTATTTTGATAATCAATTAATTGTTTTTTTTGAGTTATTTCTTAAGAAAAATTGCAAAACTGTGTCCACTCAGGTGCGGATCTACAGTATATGTAAAGCAGTCACTATCTGACTCACTGCCCTCTATAAACCCTGACAATGTGAGTCTATATAAAGCTTGTTCTGTATGCATGCTATTCCATACGAGACACAGAGAGAGAGAGAGAGACACTTGTGCATATGTGCATGCATGTGAAACAGAGTGAGTGTCAGACACAGAGCTCGTCGGTCTATTTGTGGCGGCAGCGTTTCGCCCTGACAGGCCGAGGGCGGCGGGAGCGGGAGGCAGACAGACGAGGCTTAATAGAAGTGTCGTTCATTCAGCATCCCCACTGCACGGTCCTGACTGTGAAGCCATGATCAGTGGGCTGGAATCCCTCTGTTTACCCTGCTAAAAATAGATTCCACACACTGCGATGACGTGGCATCTCGTGACAAGCAGCCCCCCCCCCCCACCACCACCCCCCTCCTCCCTACCAGCTCCCCACCACCACCCATCATCCCCCTCCTCCGTTCCTCCTCTCTCATCCAGACTGTAGAGCCGAACAAGTCGTGCCGTTATTGGTATGCAACGCTTGGCCCGGCTGCTCAAATCTTTGGAGAGGAGGAGGAGGAGGAAAGGAAAGGAGTGGGAGTGGGGGGAGGGAGGGAGGGGGGGGTGAAATCTGGCATGTCCCGTGAGAAAACAGGGGAAGGGAGGAGGAGACGACAATATGAATTTTAAAGGGGGAAGATATAAAGGGAAAAAAAGGAGGAGGAAGCATAGATGGATAGACAAGGTGGAGGGTGGAAGGGGGGGGGGGGTAGAGAGGAGGCTGGCGAAGGAGGGGGCGGCAATCAATACTATGACTCATTCTTTCTGTGGTGGCTACTTCCTAACAGCATTCATTAAAGCAAACCTAATCATTTTGGTCCGATAATCAGATCCTGTGAGGCTCCATCTTCTTTCCCTCCCCACCACCACCACCACCACCAGCACCACCAGCACCAGCAGCAGCACCACACATACATTACAAACCATGCACAATGAAGCTGAAATATTGGAGGAAACAGGACAAGTGCATTACGCCATGGATTTGATAGTTGCGGTGATGGACTAGCTGCATGACACCACTTCAATAAGCCTGTGAAATCCTTTGATAACTAGCAGATGTGGAGCCATATGCTAGCAGCATGGCTCAGTGGAGGGTGGATGGAAATGTGTGTGTGTCGGTCCGACGTAGACTCAAATATCTCAACAACTACTGGATGCATTGTCATGAAATTTTGGACGAATATTCATGTTCCTCAGAAGATGAATCTCTCTGATTTTGGTGATCACCTGACTTTTCCTCTAAGGCCACCATGAGGTTGACATTTTTGTCTTTTAGTGAAATATGTTTAAAACTATTAGATAGATTTCCATGATATTTGCTTCAGATATGCATGATGCCCAGAGGATGAATCCTAATAACTTTAATGATCCTCTGAGTTTTCCTCTAGCAGCACAAAGAGGTCAAACTTTTCACTTATTCTGTGAAATATCTAAACATCTACTTGATGGATTGGCACAAAATTTGGTACAAACATTCATGATTCCCAGAGGTTGAATCCCTCTGACTTTTTCTCTAGCATCACCATGACGTTCACACTTTAGGTTTTTAGTGAAATGTCTAAACAACTATTGGATTGATTGCCATGAAATTTGGTTCAGACATTCATCAGGATGAACTGTAATAACTTTGGTGACATTTTTCATCTAACAAATACTTAATTTTACAACCAAATACCTTCAAAACTAATTAAACTCCCATCGGCCTCAGCTGTACTTTGTGTTTAGTGCTAATTAACGAATGTTAGCATGCTAAGAGCGTGTTTAGGTTTATTGACAACACTCTTCTATATATCAGAGTTTGTCATTGATAGAACAATAAAGTCCTGGACTTATTACCATTATTGTCCCTGGTGTTTTCACAATCCATCATGGTGAACATTGTAAACATTACACCTGTTTAACATCAGCATGTTAGCATTGTCATTGTGATCATGTTAGCATTTCGCTAAAAGTGCTGCTGTGCCTAAAAACAGCCTCACAGAGCTGCTAGCTAGCTGAAGACTCTTAAAGACATGCTTTTTGTGATTTTCTGTTTATGTTTACACTGTTATGATGTTAAACATGGTCAAAGAGTCAAAACTTGAGGTGAACGTATGTAGAAATGCTCCCTGCAAGTCAAAGATCAGGGCTTCAACCTGCTCTGAACGCTTCGTTTGCAATGTTTCCTCCACTTCCTCCTCGAACTGACAGATTGTTCGCACACGCCCACAAACGGCCGTCATTGCTAAGGTTGAGAAAAAGAAGTGAAATCCTACTACTGTAATTTATTCACGTGGTTACCTGAACCAACTAGAAGCTGGCCAATCAGAACAAAGTGGGCTCATCCTTAAGGAGACAGGAGCTAAAACGGCCTGTTTCAGACAGAGGCTGAACTAAGGGGCTGCATAAAGGACCAGTATAAGATAAATAAGGAGTTTTTAACTGTAAATCATGCAAAAATATTCCTGTAGAGCCCCAGAATATAAATATAGACCTGGAAATGTGCAGAATACGTCCCAGTTCTATACTACATGCTAACTGTATATAGTATGTATTTACTATGTTGTTCAAATAAAATTATCAGACTTTTACACACTTCATGGATGATTTATTTTGTGTATCATCAACAGGTGTCTCAATCTGCTCTTCAGTTCCTCTCAGCAGACACACACACTCATCGCCAGCCCTCGGCATTTTGTTTCCAGTCCCCGCTCGCTTCTCCCAGTCCTCGTTCTTTCACTCCTTCTCCCCAGACCTGCTGTCCTCAAGCTGTCCACCAGATGCCCTCGGACTTTCCCTGCTTTCCCCGTCGACACACCTGTTCCCACTTCTCATCAGTCCAGCAGCTACGTGGACCACTCCTCACCTGCGACTCATTTCCCTCATCAGACACACTATTTATACCGGTCCGCTTCTTTTATTCTCTGCCAGTTTGTCATAGTTGCTTTCATGGACTCTCATGTTCTAACCAACTCGTTTTGACCTGTGAGTTTTTGAGCATTAAAGCCTCCTCAGTCATTCCACCTGTCCGCCTCGTTCTCATTCGTGACAACAGGTCAGTTTGGATATCTAAGGTTAATATAATATTTCATTTCACTGCACAGACACCGTGTGGTCTACGATGATTATTTAAAGCACCGGGGTGACTCGAAGGCTGGTAAACGTTTTTGCAGGTGTAAAGTGTTCTTCCTAGAAAGTTCTGGCTCCACTGCAGCATCCGTCTGAATAAGTTAAAGGGTAGCTGAGGATCGCAGCACCTTTAAGTGTTTTTACATTCAGTGTGTAAGAATAGCTCCAGGTCTGTTAGCGTGTGCTTTGTTAGCAGGATGTACTGAATGTTTGAAGCAAGGGATGGGTTGAGTTTTATATATCGAATAACAGCTAGTTGAAAAATAAGTTTAAAAAAAGCTCAAATTCTCTGGTTCCAGCTTCTTAAATATGAATATTTACTCTCAATTGCTAGAAAATTCATTCAGCAACTATTTTGATAACTGATTAATCATTTTCTTAAGCAAAAATTCTTTTAGCTGCTCAAATGTTTCTGGTTTACTTCTTCTTCTGTGGTTATTTGAGCATATTTGGGCATTTTTCTTATAGACCAAAGAATGTATTGAGAAAACAATCAGCAGATTAACCGATAATATGATGATAAAATGATGGTTAGTTGCAACCTTTCTCAGTGTCCGACTGTATCTGATGCAGTAAACAACGCTTTAGTGACTCAAAAGTCGGTTGCATATAATCATTGTTTCAACAGCATTGATGACGTCAGTGAGAAGCAGAACTCATCTACACATTGATAAAGCTGGAAATACCCAGAACACCAGGGTCCCCCCCAAAACCAGATCACCCTGAGTCATTCTGTAATCTTGTGGCCCAAAATCCATGAAAACCACCCTTAATTTATACCTTAAAGGGCCTTAATTTCTTAATTAAGGGTAATATCCAGGGTTAGCTTACATGGTTTTTGGTCTTATTAACATTAGTTGTGATAAAAGCTGCAGTTTTTGCCCTTTAAGAACCTCTTAACTCCTTCAATTGATAATCAAGAATCACCTCAGTCTATCAATGCAGGGAGTCATTCTTGGGATTTTAAGGTTAATGGTTCAATTGCACAGTTTAAGGATTTTTAAAAGGGCAAAACCCCTTTAAAATAGATCAAAACCCATGAGAACCAGCTCTTTCATTTATACCTTAAAGCCTCCATTTCTTAATTAAGGTGGAGATTCAGAGTGATTTTCATGGGTTTTGGTCTAATGTGTATTAGAAGCAGAAAATGAATGAATGTGTAAATCAAGGGGAAGACATGTTCCCCTTAAAAGCTACTTAATTTGATAATTAAGGTGTTTTTCAGGGGTTTAGTTTTTGTCCTCCTTGAATTGATGATTAAAGACTTATTGAATAGATTAAGAACATTTCAAATTAACGGACAAACTAAGCTAGCAGCAAATTAATGTGTAAATTAAGGGAGAGTTTCTGGTCCAAAGCCTTAAACTGTGCAAATAATCCATTAAAAATACCTTAAATTATTTCAATCTTTTAATTATCCCCTTGAAATCCCATGAAAACACCTTATTTCCATCGTTATTAATGGATAAAATAAGAGATTCATGTGAGACTAATATCAGCTTGATATTATTGATATTATTGTGATCAAACGGAACCACCTCTCTACATCAGAGACAGACTGATCATCTGCTGAGAGGATGATGGATGCCAGCTGACCGCTGCAGCTCGTTCAAACACTGACAAACAATGTAATGAACGTTTGCATGGTTGCCTAATTAATTAATGAGAGATCTGCCAGTTAATTGGTGGTGACAACAGATCCATCAGGACTCACCTGCGGGTCTGCAGTCCCGGTTATTCAGCTGGATTTCCACACAGCAGATGAGCCTGTGAGCAGCATCGTTGTCTGTCGGAGTGTTTTCACAGCTGAGGCAGAGGAGCAGGAGTGAAAATCAGCCTGATGATCGCAGGATGTTGTTTTATAATCTGCGGTGAAAGACGAGCGACGTCCGTCCCGTTTGTCTCCCCCCCGCACAGAGCGCTCACCTGCCGGCGTGTCCGCGCCTGTCAGTCCCGCTGCTGCTCCTCCATCATCCGGAGCTCGGCGGTCCTCTCCGGTGCTTCAGCTCCAGCGGGATGAACACAGGTTAACAGTTACATCAGAAGACACAGAGAGAGAAAGACGCCCCCCAGCGGCCCCTTCAGACACATGATTATAAAATTCCTGCTGAGAATGACTTAAATACTCATTTTTAATCTTAATCCTGCAGATTGGAGACCTGCAGACCCCGCAGGTATACCGTCATATCTTTATTCTATCACTCCAGTGTTTCATGTCAGTTTGTCTCTAATGACTTCATATCATCGTTTCCTGTTTCTGTTTTAATTAGATCTTTATTAAAACTGCGTAGGACCCCAATATATTGGTATTTTTTAAAATGGAACTAATTATTGAGTTCATGTTTGCCATGGGGTCTAATTTAAAGTATCACACACTCTCAGGAGGTTCAGTCATTTTAAAGGCTTTGTGGAAAGATTGTACTTAAAAGCTGCAATTTGTATTAAATAAAAGTGTATTTTGTTTTACACAATATGCAAATTAACTGTAGTGAATTAACATAATGTGGGTCATCTCAAGTTTAACTGCATCTATCTCTTCTGCTACTGAATGCTAATGTTTAGGGACTGCTGTTAAATTAAACCTGGAGTGTTAATAAGTGAAAATCACATGACTCCACACGTGTGATGTCACAGACTGGAGCAGGATAATCTGCCAACAGGAAGTAGTTGCTGTGAAATTCAGTCAAAGGTCAGAAAAGCACCGAAACTTGTTCACAAGATTTCACAGAAAAATGTGTTATTTTCAAAATGATGCATGTATGAATGTAGCTGATTAACAGTTTCCTCATTTTATCAGATATATCAGAAAGTGTTGACAAAAACAAATAAACACAAACTCAATAGACAAAAAAATGTTTTGAATCTTTTTCACTTTTAAAGCTTGTTGGTCTAAATTAAAAATTCAAACTTTATTTTTCTGTTATTTTGTGAAGAAAGCAACAGATCACACAGCAAATCAGCCAAAAACAGATAAAAGCAGCTTCAGTGAGTTTAAAATCTAAAAAGTCATAAAGCTCAAATTAAAAAGTTCATTCATGCCTCAACTTTAAAGAGCCAGTGTGTGAGACAGTCTGGTTTCCCAGTTAGACCAGTTCAGGAGTTCAAAAGGAAGATGGAGGCTGAATATTCTGTTCCTGCTTTTTACTTTTATTACTCGTGTATATATAAAAACGTCTAAATGTAAAACACTGTGTTCAGAACAGTGTTTTTTGGGAACAGTCTGATCGTATTAAGATATAAATATTTGATATGTTGTGATGACCTCTGGTGTGATGATGGGGTTGGAACTGGTTTTAACCTGCATCTCTGATCGTTCTGCAGGTGATCGTTAGTGAACACCTGAGAGACAACGGTGCTCCTGAGTCACTTAAACCACTGCTGCAGCTGGTTTGTTATGCTGCTTTAGTTAGTTTATTTGCTTTTATGCAGCATCCGACACCCCCAAACACACACACACACACACACACACACCCTTCATTTAACACCAACACATCCTACTTGTTATGGAATTTTCCATCTTTTGAGGTTACAAACTGGGTTACATTGGGTCAAGCTTGGCTTTGAGGTCACACTGTAATTTTTAATGAGAGATTAAAATATCTTCTCCTTGTTGTGGTGTTTTGGAGGAAGGCAGAAACCTCTCTGATAGAGGGTATATCAGCATCTCCATGGTTACCAAGGTCAGAGGAGGCCTCCCTAAACAACACAAATGGGTGGATGACACACACAGACACTCGAACTAAAACTGCTGAAATTACATTTAACGTCACTTTAACGGTCACGGGTAAAGTGCAGTCCCTTGTTTAGAAACTAGTGAACCAATCAGAGTCATTTTTCATATTGAAGATGAGGACAGACTAGAGACAGCATCGGAGCAGAACACTCCGGTGTTTACTGGTTTTGGTTCTCCACTTGGCCGAGTGCTTTCAATAAACATTTTCAGCATTAAGACATTAAAAGTCTCCACTGCTGACAAAATACCCACAACACTACCGACACCACTGACGTCCACACTGTAAATATTAAGACTTTAATTTGGTTTAGTTTGATGACATTTGGTTTATTTTGTGTAATAAAGATTTCTTTTGTTAAACATTCGTGATAGATCCCATTTCTCTGAATTATTATTTACACTGTTGTTATATATTGTAGTAGGATGTACATATTTTAATTTTTTTTAATCTATTTTCTCTTTTTTTTCTATAATATATATTGTAGTATAGGTTTATTTTATTTTTTACATATTTCTTGTTTTCTATTTTCTTATAATTCTCTATACTTGTATGTATTTCTATTGTAGAGCAGAGCAACTGTAACGTGACCCAGTTTCCTGTCGGGGATTAATAAAGTATTTGTGATTCTGATAGTTTTGTTGAGGTCAGGTCATAATATATGTAATCCAAAATACACTCCTGTAAAGGAACCACAGTTTAATATACTGATTACTTTTATGGTTCATTTTCATTTTTTGACCAAAACTCTTTTATTTATGTGTCAAACATGTTTGGTTCCAGTTCTCCAGAGTCTTTGTGCTGTTGTTTCACTGCAGGAATAATAAACTAGTCTGACAAAATAAAGGAGCAAAACTTGTAGTTATCAAAAAAAAAAAGCTTCATTTATTGTGCAACAACAATATTATAGTTCCAGTGAAGTTCCTGTTAGGAAAACTGCATGGCAAAAAAGAAGCAGTGCAAGAATTTCCATGCGCAAGCGTCGCTCGAAGAGAAAGAACAACCGGGCTGAAGACGGTTTGACACTGTGAGAGAGAACGAGTGAAAGTACTGAAGACGTGTGCTGGTCTGGATTTTACAAGTGGCTCTAATCTAAAATTCACTTCAATTAGAACAAAAAAAACATAAAGCGAGAAAAGTGACGAGTAGGAATGGAAAGTAAACAAAAGGAGAAAAAAAACAAAAAAAGGCAATTTGATTCAAGTAAACAAACATTTCCTTCAAGTTTAATAATTTGGCCCAAAAATAAGTGGTAACAACCTACTTATAGAAGAAAAAAAACACATAAAATGCACCAAAATCAAAATCTCTTAAGTATAAAAACATTAAATAAATACATTTTAAGCCATGTCAAATGAATAAAAACAACCTCAAATGGCAGTGATATTTCCCCAAGTGGATGAATGTCTCTGCTGGAATCGCTCACATGTAATCTGGAAACATTTAAAAAATGTTACACCTGAAATATGGCGAGTAAAACATATCATATTAATATTTCTGTGACTCTAAAAAAGTAAACGACTGTACAAATCTGTGTCTTACTAAAAATATACTCCAGAAAAATTGCAATATCTTTCAGACATATAAAAAAGTATCCCCGAGTAATAACGCGTATAAAAAAGAGATGCTGTGGGAGTCGCTGTACAGACGGGTTTATGGCACACGGAGAGAGAGAGACGGAGAGACAATCAGTGCTGTGTATTTAAAAAAAAAAAAAACAACCCAGACGCTGACGGTTGTTGTAGCGTCTACACTGACGTTAAAAAAGACAAATGTCGCTAGATGTTAGCGGAGGAGCGGAGGACGTGGAATCTCTTCAGAGTCATGCGGATGGATCCCAGCTCACGGTTCAGCCTCTCCAGACGATTCTCTAAGGCCACCTGAGGAGATAATAGATTCATCAATTGATTAATCAATTAATTTAAAGAATGAATCAGCCAACTGTTTTAGTAACAGAGAAATGTGAAGATTTGCTCAAACAAGCAGTATGAAGACGTCGCTGTGTCATCTTATTATTTTTTTTAAATTTTATTTTAGTGCAGAATGACAGGACGACAGCTGCAGCTATTAATCAATAAAGCGATAAGTTGATCGACTGAAAATTTATTGGCAAACAGTTTGATAATTGAACAACCATTCTAGTCATTTTTAAAGCAAAAATGCCAAAAATTCAGTGGTTGCAGCTCATTACAGTCTTTTAAAAACCGTAACTACGATCGCTCACTAACCTTCACCCTGCCGTTACTATGGTAACCATGACAACAAAGGCCACCTGACTTTGAGTCAACTCAAATTCATTTAAAGAGCACTTTTAAAAACAACAGGATTTGACCAAAGTGCTTTACAGAAAAATGTAAAAATACAGTTGAATAAATAAAACAAAACAAAATAAATATAATATATAATATTCATATGATATGCTATAAAAAAATATTAAGGAGACTCAAAAGTTATTCTATAAAGGTGAATCTTTAGCTGGGATAGACGGGGAAGATCTGATGGTGAGGGTAAACTGGTCCACAGTCTGGGAGCAGAGATGGAAAAAGCTCCACCAGTAACGGTCAGAAATAAGTGATCAGAGGATCTGAAGAGTCAGAGATGGAAGCTGGTGCCAAACCACTCAGAGCTTTAAAAACTAATAAATAAATCAATCGTATATTTCACTGGTAACCAGTGGAGGGAGGCCAGTACAGTAGAGGGGTGATAGACAGACACATAGAGGACTGACGGACTCCATAATACTGTAAGAGGAGTTTACAGCAGTCGATACATGAGGTGATAAAAGCTTTTACAGTCAAACTGTCTGCAGATCACCACAAGAAAGAAAAGGTTTTATTTTTTCCACTGATCTCATGTGGAAAAAAGCTTATTATTTATTTGTTTCTCAGATTTTAGTGCAGGTCAAAGATTCCTGAAGACACCCGGACCTCTGACATGTGTGATATCAGAAGGTTTTCTGTTCTCTGTTAAGGAAGTCATCACTTTAACCCACAACATGTGTCTCTAACCTTTAAATGATCGTTTTAACTAAAACCTGATGTTGTGATGGTTTTGTGAATCACAGACTAATGATGTGGGACCTCTCTCTCTCTCTCTCTCCTCCCAGTGTTTCCTGTCCCGCTCCACTGACTCAATTTCCCATCATTTAGGGAAAAAAAGCTCTGGAAATCATCTAAAATGCCCCCAAAACATATTTCATGAAGGCAAAAAAAAAAGCCCTTTTAAAGAAAAAGTCAATTTCCTCCCCTGGTTTGAAGGTGATGTCCTCAAATTACTCACCTTCAAACACCACAGACATTAAATTAATGATTATACATAAAAAAAACAACAAAAAAGCAGCAAATCCTCACATCTGAGAAGCTGGAAACAACAAAGGTTTTTGCTTGAAAACGGAAACTTAAATGATTAACAGACGACTGTAAATTAAAACAAACAAACATGTGAAACTGAAGATCATCTGTCTTACCTCATCTAACCGTGTCTGTAGGCTCACTCTACCGCCCGCCCCGGGCATCCGGCTCAAAGCTGCCTCGATCTGCGCTCACACACACACACACACACACACACACACACATAAAGGTTAATAATTTACTGACAAAGTAAGTAAATAAAACTTTATTTATATGGCACAGAGAGAAAAAGAGAACAAGAAAAACAGAAAAACAGAACAGAAAAAAAACGTACAATATGTAATTTCAGCCGCTAGGGGTCTCAATCAAAACAATAACAAAAGACGGAGCGTGATGACGGTGTGAAGTAGCAAGGGATCATGGGAGTTGTTGTCTTCGTTGTTAAGTAACCAGCTTCACCGGGATAGGATTACTCCAGTGTTCATCATTCAGGATGTTTTTACCCGCAGAGGTCTCCTCCTCTCCGGAACAAACGGACCCGGAGATTACAGGTAAAAACACTGAATAAAGCTGTTTCACCTAAAAAAAAAATCAGTGTCTCTCCGACGATGTACGGCGACCACCGGACGTCCGGTACGGGCTGTTAGCCGAGCTGATGCTAACACTTGTTCGGTTTACTTCTCTTATAATTTATAACTCCAAAAACAAACGTACACGCAGATTAAAATCGTTAAAATACTAATTAAAGCTGTTTCACCTAAAAAAAAATCAGTGTTTCTCCGACGATGTACGGCGACGACCGGACGTCCGGTACGGGCTGTTAGCCGAGCTGCTGCTAACACTTGTTCGGTTTATTTCTCTTATAACTTTAGATCCAGACGTCTGGTCGGTTTCTCCCGGGAGCCGCAGAGGTCTCCTCCTCTCCAGAAACAAACGTACACGCAGATTAAAATCGTTAAAAATACTAATTAAAGCTGTTTCACCTAAAAAAATAAATATTTCTCCGACGATGTTTGGCGACCACCGGACATCCGGTACGGGCTGTTAGCCGAGCTGCTGCTAACGTTTGTCCAGTTTATTTCTCTGATATCTTAAGATCCAGACGTCCAATGACTAAAATCCTTCTTCTGGCTAAAAGATATAGTTAAAAACAACCTAAATTTATCATGAAAATGTGGCTTAAAACTGAATAAAAGTCCATTTATAACAGTTTGTGTGGAACAACCACAACGCCGATGTATTATCTTGTATGTGTGTAAGTTACTCTTTGGTAGACGCCATTATAGCGGACAAACACAGCGCCGCTGTATGCATCTTGTGCGTGTTTACTCTTTGGTAGAGGAGGTATGACGCCACTGACATGCGGCCAAATGAAACGGTCCGTTACTTTGATTAAATTACAGATTTCTCTGAGTTTGAAAATTGTTGGAAACATTTGGGATAAACAAAATACATAACATAGGTCTAGTTGTTTTTACATATTATAGCTTTAAAAGATTCATACAGACATAAACAAACACTTGAAGTTATTGAATGTTATAGAAAAGTGGGTTTTTAAATGTTTAAAACAGGGAGGAGGGAGACTGTTCTGAAGTCTGAGTGTCGTCTTTGGTTTCTAGTTGGACCGTACGGCCGACAGGTTGTGGTTGGATGACATAAGTGACCTCTCGGTGGTGTAAGGGCTTAGTAGCTCGGAAATTTAAGCCTGAGATAAACCGCGTAGAGCCTTATAAGTGATTAAAAGAATCTTAAAATCAATCCTGAACTTCACTGGCAGCCAAGTCGGTCAGTCACAGTTAATATCTGCTGAAACAATTATACTGATGAAACAAGCAGCACACGACTGAATGAAACTGTTTTACAGGACTCATTAGATTTGTGTGTGTGTGTGTGTGTGTGTGTGTGTGTGTGTGTGTGTGTGTGTGTGTGTGTGTGTGTGTACTGTACAAACGGGGGAGGAAGGCTTCCCAATATGACCGGCACAGATGAAGGGGAGGGGAGGATTTGTGGATATGAACTTCCTAAAAATAGAAGTAATTTAGGAGTGGTATAAAAACAATGAAGTCCGTGTTATGTAAGAGGTCCGGAGGGGATTACAGTTGTACCGTCGAGGCCTGTGTGTGTCAAGAGATATGCGGCTTTTTAAACTGAGCCGCTTCACTGCTTTTCCTGCGTCAGAGTTAATAACGGACGTCCTGTGTGAGGCGACTCTGCGACGCTCTTTGTCCTTCAAACCGAGCTCGTCTCACCTGCAGTTTCTCCTGCGTCAGCTCGTCGAACAGTTTCTCGGCCTCGGCCAGCGAATGCAGTCTGTCCAGGAAAAGGGGGGCCGTGTCCTCGTACGGGTCCTGCAGGTCAGACGATCCGCCGCAGACTCCCAGCTCCTCCCAGCCCAGCTGGGAGTTTCCATCAGGTGGGATCAGGCTGGCGGACGACTCCAGCTGCTGAACGTCTGAAGGAGAGAAAAAGATCAAATCATTTATTTATACTTCTGATTAAACATTTGATCAATTCTTTTCCTCATTAAGTTTATTATACAGGAGAATATTTAATAAGCTACTTTTTTTATAAGCAATTTAGTAGATATTTACAAAGATTAAAGATTTAATGAGCTCAATCAGTTCATCTGATCTGATTAAATTGCAGCTAAATAAGATCTGATGGCAGGAAATCAGATATTCATCCTAAAAGAGGAGAAGTTGTTTGTGAGGAAATATAAAATAAAAAGTCTGATCTCAGCTCAATAAAAAGATCAGTGATTATGAAAACTGTTATGAAAATTGGAAAAACTCGGATATTAAACAGATAAAAACAGAAACAGGCACATTATGAACAGAATTACTGGCTGCTTTAATCAGAAGACGCTTAAAGTCAAATAAACACTGAAGCAGGAGGCGACTGAAGGAAACATAATGGTACAAATATGTAAATAAATAACAGAGGAAAGAGATCATAACTACAACTTCCCCTTACAGGAGAGAAGTTCACTCACTTGTTGTGGTATGACTGGTATTTTATTGTTGTTTTACTGTTTTTACTTTCACGACTTTTCTCTATTTGTGCTTCTGTTACACGACATTTTAGCTCATCCAGGTCACCTGATGATGACGTCGTGCAGGGAAATTCAATGTGGCGTCATCCTGTAATTTCCACGTGTAGCCGCTGTCCAGCATGTATCAGCATATTTTTAATTTGCTGTGACTTTCTTTACACAGTCTCTCTCTCTCTCTCTCTCTCTCTCTCTCTCTCTCTCTCTCTCTCTCTCTCTCTCTCTCTCTCTCTCTCTCTCTCTCTCTCTCTCTCTCTCTCTCTCTCTCTCTCTCTCTCTCTCTGGACCTGGCTGTGTGTGTCTGATTCAAATTTCAGACGTAATTTCCTTCCACATCTTCTAAACAGGAACTCTCTGATATACATCTTGTATGAGCATAAACACACAATTTTCAGCTGTTTTCTTTCATTTTACAGCCACAAAACTTTTTGCTGTGTTTGGCAGTTTAGAGCCTAAAAAAAAGGTTGTAAATCCTTCGTTAACATCCTCATGTGTCTCCCATATGTGACATTAATAACCAAACCTTATCATTAGCAACTAAAACCAGTGGATAAACATTTAAAAGTTGCTTAAATACTGGTTCAACTGGTTTTGTCCTGCAGATTAAAATGATCTCAAGCATCAAACTGAACATTTTGGTTTTCATGATGTTGTTTTAGGGCAGAAATAAAAAGACAAAACACACAAAACAAACCAGAAGATCAGAACCAGGAACCAAAACCTGATCAGAGCAACGGTCGAGAGGTTTCTTAGATATATTACCGTCGTCTCTGTCTGTTGACGCGAACTGGAGTCTCTTCTTGGGACTGCTGCTGTGGAATGAATGACGCCGCTGGTCAACTTCTCCATCAAACCTGCAGACGGAGCACAATGTCATTTATTTATTTATTTTAATGAGTGTAACGCAGAACATTCAGAGCCAAACTGCTCATGTAACCTCTTCATCTTTTTATACTTCAAGAAGCTGCTTGTCTCTCTAATGTCGGGGATATGTGGTACGATTTTGGGATGTTCCAGATGAAAGATAACAAACAAAAGAATCGTAGCGATATCTTTGGTCATGGCTCCAATGTGACTGCGGCTACGACCTATCAACCAATAGGAATGCAGCATGAAATGATCAACTGGTGCTAAACCCAATGATGGAGGTAAAAACCAGCAAAACGAAACGTTTGGGATCCCAACAAAGAAGAAAATCTTGTTGAGTCGTGGCAGCAGAAGTCTTGTTTGATGTAGCATGAAAAGCTCGACTCTTGCTTCGCTTCATCGTTTACCACTGTAGCGGTGCAGATGCATGACGCACGGCGATAACGTCTTCTTCTACAGAAAACGGTCATATTTGCAACAATGCATAGTGCACTTTATGACAATTTCTATGTGCAATATTTGCAGTATCGTGGTATACTTTATGACCTGTAACTACTTTTCTGTCGTGAAGGTTGGACTAGCAAAGCAGGAATTTCATTGTATGGTGTACACGTCCGTCTTTACTGTGCACGTTATAATAAACTTCTTGAATCTTGTATGTTGACTTGTGTCGTAGCTGATGACGATCAGGTTTGATCATCGTACAGTCTTCATACATCAAACTCAATGTCGTAGCCAAGTTTATTAGATCCATGTCACAGTGTGGTTTGCAATAAACTTATAAGACTGCTGAAATCTCACAGTCTGTAGACTCAGTCAGCTGTTTATAGATCACGCTCAGACACTGAATTTTAACAAGCTGTGAGTTGTGTGTGACCTGGTTTAGATTATTGTATCTGCTGAGTAAACAAAAGGTTTAATGTGTGAAGTTGCAGCAGCAGGATGACACCTTGCAGTTCATTTCAACAGGCGGTGTTTTACTGAAGACACATGAGGACTCGTCTGTCTGCTGTGATGTCGTTAACATCTTTAAAGCTGCAGCTGCTGAGAAAAAGCTCAGTCGTACAAAGACGTGACAGTCGTGATGAGAGGCAGCTGTGTCTTTATACTGAGTAACCTCATGTACTCTGCTGTAGTTAGACGACGGCTTTCACACTGCAGAGATAAGAAATTCCCACCAGGACCGACAGAGTTAAACACTTTGAATAGAAGCAGCCACCAAATTTAAACTTTCTGCATCTCTTTACAGTCCTGAAAGCAAATTCATGTTCCTCCTTTCTCACGCTCTCTTCTTCACCCCCAAATCTTCACTGTATTATCTGTTCAGCACTTCTCAACAAGGCAATTAAAAGGGCTTAACGTAAAGAATAAAAAGGCATTAAGACAAAATATCAAAGAAATATAAAAAGACACATTTAAAGAGAGAGAGGGCGGGTGTGTGACTGTTGCTGCCACACATAATGTTAGCTGTGAACGTAACACTGCAGTGTGAGTACAGTTTAGGCTATTTGTCAGTGAATAAATGCTACTGTAGCTACATGTAGAGATGTTTCACTAATGTTTCACTAATCACAGCAGAACTGGTTTCAGGTACTCTGCACCTTTTAAACTGCAAACTGCCTTCAAACTAGATTGTTTTAATCCACATCAGAGCTTTTAAAACTTAATTATCTGATGTTTTTTATGAGTCTTTTAAACTGTTTTATTCATCACTTGTTGACTGTGGTTGTTGTTATTTGTGTGCTTGTCTGATTAAGAGTGTTGTTCTCAAAGATCTCGATCTCAACGAGGCTACCTGATCAAATAAAGTTTAATTATTAATAAAATAAAAGGTGACTCCTTTTCAGTGAGAGCAACCCTCATCTGTCAAAAGGATAAAGCACCAAAAATCGACATGTACGTTTATTAAATCTTTTTAGTTGAGACAGACTTTATTATTTATTTATTTACAGACTACCTGTACATTTCCCTTCTTCTTTACTTACTTTACTTTAAACTATATTTCATTGTATCTGTAAAAAAAAAGGCCAGCACCACATGGACTGTTCCGCCTCCACTGAGTAGACTGCTGTTAGCTTTCAGTGTTCAAAGATTAAAGCTAATCAAGTTCTAAGAAAGGTGTGACTGTCTTTAGTTTGGGCTGTTTTGTGCGTACATCGAATTGTAAGTACTCTTAACGTAGTTACATGTATATTCCTTCTTTACTAAGATGATTTTGCTGGGGGTTTTTTGTTGGCTGTTACTGCTAGTCATGCTAATTATGCTAGTTTTAGTTTACGTGATGTACAAGGTTTTCTTAGCCTAGTCTCTTTGTTCCTTTTTTTTTTAGAAACCACACATACATACATGTACCCCCACACCCTGTAAAACCACTTTTCAGCAATAAACTGCAAACTGGAACTTTGGACTAGTCGTGACTGGATAAGTCACTTCCAGTGTTTCCTCTATATTCATCGCCGCTGCTAAAATTTCAGATGATCATTAATGATTTTCTCTCGCACACTGTGCAACACTCTACATTATTGTGGATTTTTTAAAAATCATCCTCATTCTCTTCGTTCCTCAAAGGACATCTACGTGTTTTTGCAAGAGTAGCGTTGCTCAGTTAACGAATAAGGCAGTGCGCGCGTGTGTGTAAATGTGCGTGTGTGTAGTTGCGCGAGCGCAGAGGGCGAGCGGCAGAAACGTGACGTGAACACGAGCGGAGCAGAGGAAAAGTTTAGCAGTAAATTGTCAATCTGGCAGTAAATGTACAGTAAAGACAGTAATAAATGCTGCAGCTCCTCAAGAAAATACTCATCTATCGGAGGGGGTTAGCCCCGAAGTTAGCAACAACAGTTAGCTTAACTTGACCAGGCTCACTTAAGGTGGACGGACTTTTAAGGTGGACCAGCAATTCTCATTTTAGCGTCAATCTCACTTATTCATAATAGTTTCTAAATATTATAATAATAGTAAATGAATAATCCATTTATTTTCCACACACACACACACACACTCAGCTATTTAAAAAGTCCTTTATAATAATTCCTACACATATTTATAGCCTCAACCATTATTATTGTCGTTTCTTTAACTTCTTATTGTCTGCTAGTTGCTATTTTACAGTTGTGTTTCATCTCATGTCATATTAAATACTCCTCTCATGTTATTCTGTATGTTTCTCACCTTTTGTGCAGGTGTTCTTCTCTCGGCATCAAGTGACCGAAAGCGGTGGAGTAGTTCTCGCTGGGGCAGCGTTTAGGGCTGGATTTAGCAGACAGAGGCATCAGTAAAGTGTCTCTTTTTGCTGGAAGGAAAGAGAAGAGCTCACCATTAATTAAAACATTAATACACCCGTACAACATTAATTAAAATCTCTATTCTCCAGAGTGTTGTTTTTAAGTGATCCACAAAAAAAAGATCCTGCTTTTGTTAGAGGGTTAAGAATTAATCAGCTTGAGTGTTAATTTTGATAAAACATGAAATATTATTTACAATCTCAGCCTCAAATACATTTATGCACAGTATCAAATATACTATTAAGCATTTCTCCTCAAATAAACAACTTGAAATTGTCAGCGGATTACTTTTATACTGTGAAAAAACCCTGAAAATGTGATGATTCTCAGGCAAGTTCCTTTTTTTTCTATAATTCCTAAGCAGATTTATGGATGTTAATTCACGAGGCACATTAGAGAGGAATAGAAAATGATATTCTCGGGAAGTGTAAGTCACACTGAATCTAAAAATACATGTTTCATGTCTGCGTGCTCAGAATTGACTGGGTAATGACTCACAGGAGTACGAGTCTCTCCCTCTACAACCTCCTGATTTGAATATCTGTGGTTTAATTGGTCTAAAATGTGATGTTTTAACGAAGAGAAAAGGGCCACGAAGGGTTGGCTGACAGCACGACTGCAGCTGTGAATAATGGCTATGAAGTCTAAATATAATTCATTTTATCTGCTGTTACATTCAGTCTTCCTTAATTAGATTTTCCCAAAGCACATAAGGTGTGTTCAATCGCTTCATTCACAGGGACGTTGTGTTAAAAACATGGCGTCCAGGTGAGTGTGAGACGACTGGGAGTACGTACTGGGCGTAGTAGCTGTGGGTATGTTTCGATGTGCTGGAGGAGGCAGTGAGGAGGATCTGTGGCCCTCCGGAGACAGACTCCTCTGAGCTCTAAGCAGAGCTGCAGCGCTTTCCGCTCCAGTACGACTTTTCGCTCCTCCTCCTCCTCCTCCTCCTCCTCCTCCTCCTCCTCCTCCTCGCTCAGCTCCAGCCACCACGACTCCTCCAGGTTTAGACACATCGCTGTCTGCCTGAAGCACGACACGCTCCTGGATTGGCTCTTTGAGTCTCCGCTCCACAAACCCGACTGTGGTCCTCTGAGGGCCGACCCCTGCGGAGAGAAATCACACAGACACGACGATATCGAGTCCAGTCTGAAGGTACAGAATGAAGAGAATCAACACAAAGATATAAGAAATCTGCCTTTCATCATTAAACAAGAGGAATATCATCTTCATAACCGTACGTCCAATATGATTTATCTTCACCACAGAGAAACAGAATTCTCCCTTAAAACTTGTTTTTTCATTAATATATTTAGAAAAGCAGAAATCACTGAATATTTGTGTCTAAAACTTAGCAGCTGGACAAGAAACATGTGAATGTGTTTATCACACTGACTAACAAGAAAAACAAGAACCATGTTTGGTATTTATTGTGCAAAAAAAAACCCCATAAAATATTAAATCACATGTTGCACCTGAGTGTTGTAATATATGATATGGAATATTTATGTTGTTATATGTTTAACATATAAATAAACTGGGAAATATATGTATATATATATATGATATGTATATGTGGTTCTCCAGTAGGGCTGAAACTAACATTTTCTTGCTCAATTTAGTTGTTTAGTCTATGAAATAAATGGATGATTAAAAAAATGTGAAAAATGGCATTCACAGTTTCTCAGAGGCCACAGTAAAGTCTTCCATGTGCTTGTTTTGTCCGACTAACAGATTAAAATGTTAATATATTCAATTTACTGTCATTTATGATGAAGAAAAACAGCAAATCGACACATATGAGGAGCTGGAATCATCAAATATTTGGCATTTTTGCTAGAAAAATTACTGAAAAAAATAATTTTACATTTTATTGTCAAGCCAAATTAATCAGCAACTGTTTTGATAATCAATAACAAGCTCTTTTTTCCAACTTAAAAATGTCAGCCATTCACTGTCAAATATGAAGATTTGATGCTTTTCTTTGTCATATATGATAGAAAACTTTTATTTGAACGTTTCCTTTGGCTGTTGAAAATTATATCTTTCACTATTTTATAGACAAAACAATTAATTAATAATCACCAGATTATTTGATAATGAAAATAATCATCAGTTGCAGCCTTAAAATGTCAAAAAGCTGTTTTTCATGACATGAATGCAAAGTAACACTCCAGAAAAATGATTCTGGATTCTTTAAGTTTACAGTAAACAGATTTCTGTTTCCTCTTTGATACTAAAGGTTTTACTGGGACTGAACACTACCAGCAGCTACAGTAGAAAACTGTCTGCCAGTCTCTTTACGACACTCCAACATCTCACACTATAAAACTGATTGCAGCCATTGTTCCCTTTCTGCTGGTGTTACAGGAAACAGTGACTCACTCACTCTCTTGCTTTCCACTTGTTGGAGCACGAAGACTCTCCTTTATACTTCTAACAGTTTATCCACATTCCTTAAACTGAGATTGTATTTCCTAAAAAAAAAAAAGCATCTAATCTTCTTTTGCTGAATTTGTCTTCAAACCTTTTTTATCTCAAAATCCTGACAAATGAAACTAGATAAGATACAACAGCAGCGTTTCTAAATCCAAACACAAGCCCTCGACAGCGGATGTAAAGTGTAAAGTTTTGGCAGTTTGTTGGTGTTTCATGAGTGAGTGTGAGTCATACTGTGGGTGTTGGAGCTGTTCTTACAGGGGGCCCGGCTCTCTGTGGCTCTGGTCTCCTCCAGCTCTATCAGGGCCCTCATCATAGGCGTCAGAGCGCAGGATCCCTCCCTCCGACCTCCGGCGTCCCGCTGGCCCGCGCTCTGCTCCTGGTGTCTGGGCTGGAGCAGAGACTGTTCACACTCTGGAGGAGAAGCACACCTGCAGAACAGGATCTCTTAAAATACTTTAAAATCTGAGCCGACTGTAGTTGAAGACGTATCGACAGCGAATAGTGACACCTACCTCCTGCTCCCTGATGAGGTGTCCACAGAGCTCCCGGTTCCTGACGACTGATCGTTTGACGTATACGGCGGCTTCTTGTGCTTACTCGACTGGTTGTTTTGAGGGAATGATGGTTTTCTGCCGCCGTGTAGCTGATCAGAGAGAGAGCAAGGTGACTTCCTGCGGGTCACGTCCGGCTCTGGTTTGCATTTGCTGGGCGACAGCAGCAGGTCGGGATGATGGAAAAGACTGCAGACATGATGAGAGGAAGTTTAAGATCTGGCGGTTATATCTGTATATATGCACCTGTTTTTATACACAAAGTTCACAAAATCTGCACAAAAAAAAAGTCAAAATGTCTCAAATAAGTTTTTACACTTAATTAATACATGAAACAAAGAGAAATATCATATTTCCATCATGTTTTCCATCCTTTGAGGTTCAACTGGTGTTCTTTTAATTATGTCGTCGTCTTCTGCGATGTTTTAACGACACCAGAAAATGTTTATCTTGATGAAAACAACTAAACGATAATAACTATTTGGATAATAAACTAATCGTTTCGAGAAAAGATGCCAAACATTCATTATTTCCAGCTCTTTGATTGTGAAGACTGTCAACAATTGTGACGGACATTTTTCACACTAAAACAGTAAACTATGTGTGCTGTCTTAGCCTTTCTTATTCATTTTCACTACTTTAAGGATTCAGCACTCTGCTTTATTATTGTGAGTCGTATCATATTTTTCATGACGGGTATTTTTCACGTTTCTGACGTTTTATATACCGAACAAACAATCTATTAATCAAGAAAACAATCAACAGTTGTGGATGGGAAAGCACATTAATTCACATTCTCCTTTGCTGACACCCAGATCTGTAAGAGAGACAGATGAGCAGGACGTCGAGGTGCTCACCCAGCTCCAGAAGGTTGCGTGTTACTGTGGGAAGCGTATCGTGCTCTGGCCTGGTTCTCGTGCTCCAGCTGCTTCACCTGAGACTCCAGCTTGGAGATAACTCTGAGGGGACAGACGGTGACAAACTCCATCACAACATGACAAGATACAGGGAGACAGGTGCTTAAAATGATTATTATCATTTTAAAGAAAGGGAACATATCGTGCTTTTTGTCATTTTCTGTTATTTTCATACTGTTAAACAAGTTCCAAAACTTAAGTTTAAAAAAGTCAACAGTCAGAGCTTCAGCCTGCTCGTGAAGCTTTGTTTGCAAAGTGACCTCTACTTCCTCCTCATGATGATGTCAGATTGTTCGCACATGCCCACAAACGGCCGTCTGTCCTGTAGTCTCTGTTGCTAAGGTTGTTGCTAAGGTTGTTGCTAAGGTTGTTCACGTTGTCCACTCTCATGTTTCAGATCAGATTTCAGCTCAAACATGTACAGGTGTATTTGAGAAGTTTATTGTTTGTTTACGTAGCCTCCTGAGTCGGCCTCCTGAAGCTGACCAATCAGGACAGAGTGGGCTCATCAGGAGGCGGGGCCTTAAAGAGACAGGAGCTAAAACAGCCTGTTTCAGACGGAGGCTGAACTGAGGGGCTGAATAAAGGGCCAGTAGAAGATAAATAAGGAGTTTTTTAACTGTAAATCTTGCAAAGATATTCCAGTAGAGCCCCAGAATATAAATACAGACCTGGAAATGTGCATCATACGTCCCCTTTAATAATACAAAATATACTGATCCAACAATGTTTAATAATTGTAGATTAACAGCGTGAGAAATGATACAGACAACATGAAGAAGCTGATGTGGGTCTGCGACTCTGCTGCAGAGAAGAAATGTAAACAGTGTAGTAAACTCTCACTGCAGAACAGAACAGTAACACGACCCCAAACTGACCTTTATCTTATCACTTTAGACTCGTAACAATCTTAAGACATCTCTAGCTGGTTCGTGCTCTCGCAACGTGACTCCATCAGGTCCTGGAGCCGCCAATGTTCCTGCATATCTTACTGCATTTTACACCCTTTTCCATTCTGATGGTGTAACATCTATTTGGTGTTCTGGCTCTTTGACTGATAGAATCCCTGGAAAGATCCTCATGTCACTTTTCACAATTTATGTGTCTTTTCTGGGCCATTTTTATAGCTTTCGTACTGTTCTTCTACTTCTAACACGAGGGAATTGACTCATTTTAAGAAATTCTTACTAAACTTCTGTCCTAACTCAACCTGTCTTTTGTCATTTTGCTCCAAGGATCCTCTGACATGCTCGGTGTGTTTGACAGATTAATAACTTTTCACATTTTGCTTGCTTCAAGTTTCCTTCTTAAAAAAAAAGCCACTTACAGGCCTCTGAACTGCTCCATCTTTCTTTTCTGCACTCCAGGTTTTCTGTTTCAGTGCTAAAAACCCTCCTGTGATATAGATATCGATGTTTAGTGAGCCGTAGTTCACCGTCTGTCCATGAATCCGCTGAATTGACTTGACAGACTTCAATGACGGTCCATGCCCTGCCTTTATTGGTGCCAATTTGCAGGCAGAGCTGAAACCGCAGAGGAAAGTTGCTGCGTAGCGTCAGCCAATGCTATTATCTATTTTCGACAGCAGAGAGACCATCATTACACTCTATTGATTAATCCTCTCTTCTCCATCCACCCTCTTTCTGTCTACCAGCCCTCCGCTGCAGCTCTTTTACAAAACTGCTGGAGCCGGTCGGTGAACAATGTGATGCCGTCTGACAACGATAGAACTGAAACCAACAAGCAGACTAGTTTTCTTTGCCAATACAAGACCTCAAATGGACAAAAACATGAAGATATGGTTGTCGCTTTGTGTCTGATGAGGTTTTATTCACCTGCTAACAGACCTGCTAGATGTTTAAATGAACATTGACAGACTAGTCAATCAGCATATATTAGAGCTTCGGCCTCGTGACTCTCAGCTCGAGAAACGTCAATCAGGAATCTATAGAATCTCAACGAGACACAACACTAATTGTCATATTTGCACACAGCTGCTGGACAACTGATCGACTCACCTCTTCAGGTCGGATATCTGATCGTTGGCATCGAAAAGTTTGTCATCTGTTGACAGCAGGTTGCTCTGTAGAGACAGAAAACGCTTTGAATTAAATGAGGCTGGAAAACAGCTGAAGATGAAGGTTGAGTGATACGACGATATACGTATACAATCATACGATATCAGTTTGACATTTGGCCAAACTGTTTATACCAATTACTGTCATATCTTTGGGTGTATGTTTATGAGGACATCTTAATCTGCAAGGTATTTAATTCACTGGCTAAAAACAGACAGTTTCTCTATTGATTCTTCAGAAAATGTATTATATCACCATATGTTACAATACGATTATATAGACTGTGATTGAGGATTTTATCCATGTAGCCCAAACCTTGTTGAAATTGGTTGAAATGGATCTTAAAGTGATCAAACAATGAGGTAAAATGCAACATTTAATATCCAGTAGATCCATTACCTTCAGTCCCTCGTGCTCCTTCACCAGAGAGTCGTATTCTCCGAGCAGCTGAGGAAACAAAACAACAGAAACCTCAATCATGACGCCAAACATCAGCCAACTGTTGATAGAGGACTATATAGAATGGAAGAAAACCATCATACGCCTCCCAAATTTCAAAATAAATCCCCAGCATAATTAAAAACATATATTCAAAGCAGCTATAATCAATATTTTTAGATTAACAATGGATCACATGACTATTTGTATGTACTCTGAGCTTCCTGAGTGAGTGTTTCAGCATTTTACAACTAATTGTTTTGGTTTTTATGAACAACTTTACTGTTTTTGGTTCACTCTCAGCGCTCTCATAGCGTCGTTTTCAGAGAAAAAGCTGTAAAAAGCTGCTGTACACTTCCTGCTCACAGTTAGCTGTAGACTAGCTGGTGAACATAGTGGAGCATTTAGCAGCTAAAGAGCCAGATATTTCCCTCAGGAGTTGGTAGAGAGTTAAAAACAGAGTTAAAAGAGAGTCCATTCCCCAGATGGACTGAAACACGACTCCTAATGAATAATAATGTAATGAAATTTGTCATATTAACAGGAGACGATACAATGTGTCAGCGTCGTGTTTACAGCTTGTTTCTGCTGCCATCAAGTGGACAAAAATGTCAGTTACAGCAGGTTTAATGATCCCCTGAATAAACCTAAATGACTCTGGTGCAGTTGTTCCAAATATAATTAAAGATTATAGAGTACATTGACAATATAGTATTACTGCTTGGGAGAAAGATTTAATATAAAAACAAGAGAGTAAAGGATTTATGATACTCTTAATGTGTTTTTACATGAAATTATTTTATATTCTCCCTCTTTTTATCTTATTATTCTTAATCTTATTTGAGTGATTTTATAGTAAATATCATGATTATTTGCTCTTTTTTAATCACTCACTTTTATGTGAAGTACTTAGTTTTGCCTTTAAGGAAGAGCTATAGAAACAAGGTTTATTTTTAGTATTATTATTATTATTATTATTACAAGCTTCCAGTGATGAAGGGAACTGTAGAGATTTTCTGGAGGTACTTGTGATATTATCATATTATAAACTTTCCCACAGGCCACCCGGACTCACATCCTGCAGCATCTTGTACTCTCTCTCCCTCCTGTTCTCCTTCTCGTCCGACTCCCTGCCGGCTTTCTGCGCCGCCTCCTCCAGCTGTCGTACGCGGGTCTTCAAGCGAGCCGCCGCGGCGTCCTTCTCTTTGCCCGAGCGTTTGCTTTCTTCGAGTCGTTGCTGTAAGGACTTCACAGTGGCGGCCGCTACGGCGTACCGCTCCGGCCATTCTGCCTATTGACAAAAAGTCACATAGAACATTGAGGATAACGGTTGGATGTCAATTTTATAGCTTTCAGACACAACATGTGAGTTTGTTGATGTCCAGCTTCTAGTTTTTAATTGTCTAGGTTATAAAATATTGATCCGTCATCACGAGATCCTGTAATTAGGCTTCCTGCAAGTTTTCCTGATGGATTAATTACAAGGTGTTTGCAGATATCAGAGAGATGTTTTTAATGATTTATAGATGCTTTTGAAAAACAAACAAAACAAAACATGCAGGAACATTTCTGCTGACAAGTGGCATAAATTAATTGCAGATTTTTAAAAAAAAATTTTATTAGGAGCCACAGAGAGGCCACAACATGAGCGGGAACTTAAATTATAAATATCTTTTCTATAGTCGGATTAATTTTAAGTATCTTATGAGTGACAATATTTTTGTCTGGTATCAGAAAAACAACCGTCTAAGTTACAATTAAGATTTGATTCATTCAAATCTGTGACAATTTAATTAAATCTTTAACTTCTCAGGCCTGATATTCATTAATATTGAAGCTTTTTAAGTGACTGTTGACACTGTAAATAAAAAATGATCCATAACTGATGATGTGAAGTGACTTTAGGTTTTTAGTCATTTTATGTTTTTGTAAATAAAACCCTTTCCATGATGAAAGTACATTTCAAATAACTGAATATTTGCATCGATACATATGTATATTTATACATATACACAAAAACATCACAGATTTGTGTGTTACATTAAGACAAACAACTATTCACAAAAATAAGTCGTCAAAAAAAAAAACAAATTGGAGGGTTTATACCAGTTTTTTCTCCAGCGAGCTGTTTGTTGCCACTAGTTCTTGAATATGATTGGTTGCTTCAGCCAGAGCTTTCTCTAGATGGTTGCACCTGCAGATTAAAAGAGAATCACAGTATTACAAAACAAAATAAAATGGACCAGAAGGTTTGTTTAATTTCAACATAATTCAATTATTTTTTAATAATTTGCATGACTGCATCATATAGAATGGATTAATTACTGCGTTGCTGCCACTAAACTCATGTTTCAGATGTTCATCCGCTGGTAAAATCTCTAATATAAAGTAATGCAGAGAAACACACACACCTCTCTGTGAGAGCCTGGTTGCTCTTCTCTAAATCCTGAGGCAGATCTCTGAGTTTGAGTTTGTCTCGTAGGATTTGTATCTCAGACTCGTAATATGCTTTCAGATCCGCCACGTGTCGGGAGTGTTTCTCTCTCAGGTTCTGCCTCAGTCTGAGGAAGAAAAAAAAAAAAAAAGAGGAGAAGAAGATGAATGAAACTGAGGATGACCTCTGTGGAGGATGTGATATTACTGCTGTATGTTACACTCACAGAGAAAGAACAACAGGATCCTCTAGTGATGAAGCTCTCTCCATGTGTGGACTGACTGCGGGCCCCAGAGTAGCACCAGAGGCTGAACCAGGCTTCAGAGTGCTGGTGTGGGTGTGACTGCCCTCTTCCTCACTGGCTAAGGGGGCACTGGCTCTGCGTTGCTGGCTGGCTGTGTGGGAGCGGTGCTGGGAGGTAGACAGGACCGCCGGGGACGGGTTTCCCCACGAGCTTTGCACCTTATAGGGGGAAGGTCCGGCAGCCGAAACACTGGAGGTATCAGAGATGCAGTCTGTATCTCCAGGGTTGGGACTGCCCTCCGCCATGCTGTCAGGGGTCACGGGGGTCCCTACTCTTGGGTAGAGGTGAGGCTGGGTGGCGAAGGAGGGGCTGCTGAAGTGAGAGGGCGACGTGAAGCCGGAGGTACGGTCTGACTGCCGCATGTTCACTGCAGGGTCCAAAGTCAACACCTGCAGCAGAAAGAGGGAGACTATGAGTCAGACGCTCAGCTGGAGACTCACTGCTGCATGAAGCCACGTGACTTACCTGCGGTGACGAAGGGCTGGAAGTAACAGAACCTTCCCAGTCTGAACGTTTACCGTCCGCTCTTTGCTTGTTCTGATAGATTTCTCTGAGAGACAGCCGAGGCTCCTGAGATGGAGTCTGCAAGAGACGGAGATAACACGTCTAAGAGGAGAGGTGACACGAAGCAGCAGCCGGTAGATTTCAGAATATAATCAGCTAATCTCCTTTATTCTATTCCAAAACACTTAACGGAAGAGTAAAAGTGGACATTTTTGTAGTTATTTTAGCCTTTAGTTACATGCAAATGTTGAAAAATAAACCTGATAAGATTCCATAAAGGATTAAAAATGATTCTTTAATGGTTTTGTATTTTGTGCCACTGTAAAGAACTGTGTTACTGTAACTCACAAGACTCATGGAGGTCTCTTGCAGGAGGAGGTAAGCGCCGCTGTCAAGGCTGTCCGGTAGCGGGTGATACATATCACTCTCGTTCAGACGCCAGTAAGTCAGGCCTTCGACAGAGAGAGGAACGTAGAATGATTCAGACTTTATACAACTTGACAGAGATGATTAGTGACTTCAAACAGGGGCTGAGAGCAACAGATATAGCTAGAGGCTACCCTAAAAACATTTACCAAATCAAATCTTTGCTACTAAATATCAAAACAAGCAAATCAATTTTCACAGTTCACCACATTCAGTTGGTTTCAATGTTAAGAATCTGTTTGTGTCAGTCGATGAATCTTTTCTGAAAACAGGTTCAGTGAAGCAAAAACTCTAAAAAATCCAAAGCTTTGCAGTTTCATAAACACACTGTAAGAGTTAGAAAATAAACTATGAGGCATAGTATATTTTTACTCTCTGAAGCAGACAGTTATGTGCTGCTTATACAATAGTAACACCCACCTGAAGTTGTATTTTTGTGGATGTAACCTTTGAAACTGATTCGTCAAGTGATGCAACACTAATGATAAAAGGGCAGTTTTGCCAATTTGTTGCTCAGTCATAACTATCAAACACACTCGTTATATTTATGAAACGTTTCAGGTAATAAAAAGTGATATTATTCAATTTCCCCTTATTAAATATGGAGAAATGGTGCAATAGCGCCATCTTACTGTCACTTGTGGTAACTGCAATAGTGCTTCATCTTTTATAAAAACTTGTATTGTTGTTGTTTTAAATCTCTACACTGGCTGATTCTTGTTGTTCAGTGTTTTGTCTGAATCAGTGAACTGTTACCTGATGCCTCAGACATCAGACTATCGCTCCTCCTCAGGGGAAAAGAGCTGGACGACGGCCCAGCCGCTCGATGCTGAAACCCAATAGAGAGATGAGTGGATTAGATTCAGCAACAGGGATGTAATTAAGACAACTGCAACAGACAAGTGCACTGAAAAACTAAAACGCTACAGATTCAGGATGGCAGCAGCGTTACGAGGTGGAGAGTTGTACCTGGTCCTGGGAGTCTGTGCTCTCCGGGAGGTTTTGTTTGTGGGGTTCTCCGGGGTTGCGTTGCTGCTCCTGGTACTCGGAGATTTGGGATGAAGCTTGTCCTGTTTTACACTTCCTGGGTCTGAGTTTCTGCCTCTGGGCCCATGAAGTCAGAAGCTGGCTGGCGCTGCAAACAGAACATATCAGGGTAATTTCTCGGTAAGCCGTATCCTCTGAGGAGTTTGTGGTTTTAAAGAACTCAAACATACCCAGATGTTCTCTGCTGGTAGACCGACGGGTTACGTTCCTCCACTTCAAGAGTCGTCTTGTTGAAGAAATCCTGCTGGCACCCAATCGTAGTGGTCTCAGTGTCTTCCTGGAAGGTAGAGGACCAGTGATGCTTCTCCCTCCCTTGACCGCCATCCTCATCTTCCCCAGGAGACCCGGTCTGTTCCAGACCTGTTTCCCAAACGGACAGAGTCCCGTAGCCGCTGCTGAGCACTGTGGTCGCCCGTTCCTCCCCCTGGTTGGCGGTCTCCGATCTCTGGAGCGGAGGTGAAGGGGAGCTAAACGGGGTATGTGCGGGTGCTGCCAGGCTGTCATTGTCACTGGGTACGTTTTTGGGGACCGCGCAGTCACTGGAGATGAGGGGGAAGATATAGTCCTTTGTGTCGGTGGAAGTTTTGGTCACGGCAGTCGGAGAGAACTCTGCGTTTGGCTGGATGCTGCCCTGCCGGTTCTGGAGCTGAACCAGGGCCTTAATTTCATCCTGAATCAACTGAAAAAAAACACATCATTGTTTTACTGTATAAACAAACACTTAAACATTTGATAAAACACGACTAAATGCAGGTTTACCTGTATTTGGCACTGGTATTGTTCTTGCTGAGCGAGTATTTGCTCTTGATATTGCTTCTCGACCAGCTGAAACAGATGCAACCATCGACCCTGGTGCAGAAAAATAAATAAACACGTTGTCATTTACCATCATCACTCACAGCAAGACGTTAATCTGCAGTGGAACAGCTGGGCGAGAGCCAGGTTAATATTAATCACCGTCAGTACGCTCATTGACATTTCGTATTTACCTCTGACCTTGACTTTCATCTCTTGCTGCAGAAGAAAAGCGGAAACATAACTTCTAACATATGAACTGGCGTGCAGGGCCTTGAGTCAACACATTTACATGCACACATTACCTGGTTATTTAATCAGAGAAGTCTGGTTACACAAGTAATCAGACGCCTTTTCATGCACTGTAGAAACCTGGTTACTATAAATCTTAGCGTACATTCCCCCGACCTTATTCAGGAAGCCTTACTGATTTATTTTAAAACATCCCTCCACTTGAAAATGTTCCCCTTTTCATTCCTTCACTTATTGAGCTTCACTCTGCAGAATGATGGATGTGCAGAGTTTGTTTTCACATTCATCTCTTCATCTGAGCTCACCTTAAATCTGAGTTTAGCATGTAGATGTATGAGCATGAATTCGTGACATCACAACCAGTTTGGAGCCAATTGTGGTGGAAAATTTTGGTGGAAAAACCATAGACACAAATTACTATTCCAAGCAGTAGTATTGTAGACATCTTAAATCGTGTCTGGGGGGGAATCTGTAATTATTGTGGTGATACGATACACTGCATTGTGTGTGTGTGTGTACGCTAGAGGGCTGTCGCAGTGAGAGGACAGACTCTACTGAGTAAATAGCTTTTTCTCCCAGCACGAATGTGTCTGAACTGAACAATGAGATGTTGAGTGGTGGACTTCCAGAGGCTCTACAGACTACTTTCAGCATCCCCTGGGCTGCGAGGGTCAACATAATTTTGTAATCCGCTATTATCAACGAGGGTGCGTGCAGACCATCTGTGCATCCATGTGTACAGACACCCAATGCAGTATAAACAGAAGAAATATAAAAGTGTAAAAGCTACTCTAACCTTCTTTATCACGAATATAGATGGTCAAGAAATCTGCTGTCTCCAGGAGAAGTCTAAGTGGGGCAATCAGGTTTCTCTAACCCCCTACCCCGATTGCAGAAACCAGGTTTCTTGTTCCCATGATGTTTAAGAGGTCACGCACATGTGCATATGTGTATTTATAAAAGGGACGAGCGAAGCAGCTGTGCACCACGGTGATGTGAACAGAGAGGGAGAAGTGATATACAGGGGAGCAGTAATTCTCAATCGATACTGCCTGTATAATAAATTCCCAAAGACATTTTAATAATCAGAGAAGAGCACGTCTCTCCTCAGGTATGTAAACTAAAAGGCCTCCAGCCTAATGAACAGTGCAGTGAGGTGCCTCCGCGATGTAGATCATCACAGTTGTCTGTTCTCTGCAAATCACATCCTGTGTCTAAAAAGATCAGCTGCAGTGTGGTGCTGTGTGGGGCGCCGGGGTCTGTGTGTGTGTGTGTGTGTGTGTGTGTATGTGTGTGTGTGTCTGAATTACTGTCAGGTGTGATCTGCACAAAAAAAATAAAAGTGACAGCTCAGAAATGAGGCTGCCAGCTGCCAAATGCAGCGTAGAAAAAACAAGAACTGCCACAGCGGATAACCCCCGACTTCATCTGCACATTCTACAATAACTATTGTCTTTCTGGTCAGGCAACGTTTTCCCCACCTCACAGTCCTTCCAGATCTCAGGATCTGTCTCTCCGCTGCTCTGGATCTCCTGCACCAGGGCTCTAAGGGTCTCCAGGGAGCTCGGGTTGATGAACGGGAGGTTCTTCCCTTGTTCAAACGCTTCGTCTGTGCTCAGACACAGACTCCTGCAATACAATCATGGTATATTAAATCACATAATGTAGCTAACTGTTGTAATATATGATGTAGTTATAGATACATGATTCTCCAGTAGGCTGCTACTGATGATTATTTTCATTATTGATTCATCTATCAATTATTTTCTTGATTACTTGTTTGGCGTTGCATCACCTGATCGTCTTGTTTTTTGTCTGACAATTAGTCCAAAACCCCAAAATATTTACTTTACAACCAAGAAAAGCAGCAAATTCTCAATTTTAAGAACCTGGATCCATCAAATGTTTTGCATTTTTGCTTTAAAAATTGCTAAAATGATTAACTGATTATCAAAATAGTTGCCAATTAATTAATTAAGTGATTAATCAATGCAGCTCTATTCTAGGATAATGCTGAATACCATTCTAGATGCTAAAATATAATATAAAACGATATAATGACCAAATTAATTTGTAAAAACTACAATAGACACTTTGTCTATTTATCAAAACTCCTGCATATTTTTTAATTGTCTTAACTAATCATTCTGGGGTTTGTTATTGCTGGGACTAAGATTTTACTTATTTATTATGTATCTATTTATTGTTCATTGATTACATGTCTGTGAGTACCTGTGTACTGACTGTCTCTGGCATAGATCTGTCTGTTATTTGTTTGTTTGTTTGTTGTTTCTCATGCATGGTCTGGGTACACTGACAAACTGAATTGCCCTTTCGGGATATATAAAGTTGTCTGAGTCTGAGTCTGAGATATACTCAAACTTGATGATGCATCTTAAAAATATAGACTGGACACTCTGGACAAATATGACTTCTAGCAATTCATACAAAATAATCTTCTATAAATATAAATGCTATTAAATTTTAATCTATTTCCTATGAAGTTGAAGGAAAACTACAACAATAGTCCTTCACAGGAGATAGATAACATTTTTAAAAATTAAAGTTAACATCATTTATATGTTTCCTTCTAAGAAAACATGCGTCTCCAGTCTTTTTATTCTCCATTGTCTGCGTTTACAGTTCCTGCACCTGATCTTGTTGCATGCTGGTGTGATGTCCATGGGCCGGCTCTCCACAGTGCCTCCTGTTGTTTGGGAGGTTGTGTGTCTGCCCTCTGACACAGCCAGCCCCGAGGCTGATGTCCCCTCAGAGGACACCAGAGAGGTCTCGCTCTCCTTACCCCCATCCCCGTCAGCACTGGCATGGCAATGGCTCAAAGCCCCCGAGCTGGACACATCCTCAGAGATACTGTCATCTGTGGACATGTTTATGGGCCCATGCAGAGGGGGTCAGTCTGACAGCTAGAGACCAAGAGAGAGGAAAACAACAAGTAGTCAGACAGAAAGCTATGAAGCCTTTTAAATCACGCTTCTTGTTGTTGTCCAGACTGATGTGGAAATAGAGTCTTCCAAGCTAACAGCTGGAAATGTTGCTCAACTGTCACAACAATGGAAAAAAACATTAATAAGCCAGCTACTACTGATAATAATAACTGTATTTATGTAGCAGTTTCAAAGCATAAGAGCAAAGTGCTTTCCAGATTTAAATGATTTACAGAATTTAAAAAAACAGAATCAGACACTCATGTAATTCTCTCCCCTATGTGACAAACAAGAAGGAACATTAGAGCACATATATCATCCAGTAATGAGTCCGTAAATAGAACAGATGAAAGTGCAAGAAATAAGTTCATATATAAACAACTGAGATGCAAATAAAAGAAATTAGCTCATGTAAAGCAGATAGAACGCCGGTAAAAAGAAATACTAAAGATGATGAGACTAAATAAAAGCACTAAAAGCATTGTGATGACAAAAAATTAAATAAAACAACATAAAAATATAATATTATACAAAGGAAAAATGAAAGTGATATGATAATGTCAAAGGAAAACATTGTTAAGTTGTTAAGGCTGTCTTGTAACATTTAGTAAATTTCCTTCTGGGACAATAAAGTCTTATCTTATCGTATTTCTGATCTGTTATCAACATTCAAGAGTGAACCAAACATCAACAATACCAGATATAACTATGTGTTATGCATGAGTGTCAGTTTTACGCTTTAGCACCCATTTCCCCTTGTCTGACTGTCATGTTCTGTGTTTGCTGTGTGTTTGAGAACTTGTCTGAACCGGCTCCGTTTGATTGAGACGCTAATTAACTTTGACAACTAGCCAGTGTTGGAAGAAGTATTCAGATCCTTTACTTCAGTAAAAGTACCAATACAACTATGTAAACTCCATTACAAGTAAAAGTCCTGCATGAAAAGTAAAAGTACATAAGTATTATGAGCTTGATGTAGTTAAAGTATTGCAGTAAAAGTACATAAGTATTATGAGCTTGATGTAGTTAAAGTATTGCAGTAAAAGTACATAAGTATTATGAGCTTGATGTAGTTAAAGTATTGCAGTAAAAGTAGTGGTTTGGTCCCTCTGACTGATATATTATTATATATGACATTATTAGATTATTAATAGTGAAGCATCAGTGTTAGAGCAGCATGTTACTGTTGTAGCTGCTGGAGGTGGAGCTAGTTTACACTACTTTATATACAGTTAGCTAGTTTAGTCCAGTGGTTCCCAACCTAGGGGTCGGGGCCCCTCCAAAGGGTCAGCAGATAAATCTGAGGGGTGGTGAGATGATTAATGGGAGAGGAAAGAAGAAAAAACAAAGTTCTGATACACAAATCTGTTTTCAGTTTTTGGACTTTTTCTCTAATCTTTGATTTTTGCTGAAATATTGGATCATTTGAACATTTATTGAAATGAAAGCATGTGAGAAGTTTAGAGGGAAAAATCACTATTTGGTGGAGCTGTTAACAACTCATAGACATGTGAAATGTGACCCCGACTACACACTGCTTTTTGTAAGACGTCAAAAGCCAAAAAGGTTGGAAACCACTGGTTTCATCTTTAACAATGTGTTGTATTTTAAAAGCTTGTTATATTATCCATTGTGTCAAAATCTTCATCTGAAAAGTAACTAAAGCTGTCAAATAAATGTAGTGGAGTAGAAAATACAATATTTCTGAGAGGAAGTATAAAGTAGCATCACATGGAAATACTCAAGTAAAGTACAAGTACCTCAGAATTGTACTTAAGTACAGTACTTGAGTAAATGTACTTAGCTACTTTCAACCACTGTACAAATGTTAAAGCTATTCTGTCAGTGTTACGCATTAGCACCCACCACCCCCTGTCTGTCTGTGATGTCCTGTGCGTGTGTGCGCGTGTGTGTATATGTGTGTATATGTGTGTATGTGTGTGTGTGTCTGTGTGTGTGTGCGTGTGTGTGTCCGTGCGTGAACTCGTCTGGACTGGCTCGGTTTGACTGAACCGCTAATTAACTTTGACACCTATCCCTCAACACAAATCTACACAGCACAGACAGATAGCATAGGCTAAGTTATCGTGCTAACACGTTAGCTACAACTACCGCTAAGAACAGGTTAGCAGGCTAGCTGAGTTAGGCTAAGTTGGTTTATTACAGGTTTATAACAACAGCGTAGGCAGATGACATTACAACAAACACAGCCGAGGATCAGATACTGTTTTACAGGAGAAAAAGTGCCGCTGTAACCCACATTAAATAACAGTTAACCTACCCGTTGACTTGTAACATCGTCTCATCCATATTTCTGTGAGAGTAGCTGTTGGCTAGCTGGTTGCTGGTTGGCTGCTGCACTGCACTGCGGTGATATCTAGCTGCTGTAACGGACGCAGCCTGCCTCGCGATTGGTCAAAACGCAATCAAAAATACTGCGCTCTGATTGGTTGTCAGTCTCACTCTGTGTTTCTATTGGCTGCGCCGGGAACGAGGTGTACACATCTGTTGGGACAAAACAAGCTGACAGAGAAAACTTGTTTTTCGTGGCAAAATTAAAAAATAAGGCGATCCGTCAACTTTTTCTTGTGTATATATTTCTTATTAGCATTTCATAATAATCTAATCATATTTATGGGGATTCAAATCATACTATTTAAACACGGTTAACGTAACAATATACAGTATGTCTCCCCTAATTCAGTTTCTACACTGAATTATCAGCTATATATTGTAAATCTTTTAATTTTGTCGGCTAAATTTTATATTCACAAAAGCAAATTTACAGGTAAAAAGTTGAACTTCTTGGTTTTCACAAATGAGGTCAAACAGTAATTGATTCAATTTGATTTTCCTCGAATCCAAAGGCTGTAAAAACTATTAACACCTGTTTTTTGTTCAAAATCTTTGTATGAACTATAACTCCCCTCCCTTTTTTATTTCTCTTCTGCAAACCGGAAGATGAATATTTTGATACTTTGTATGTTATCATTTTGTGGAAGAAGACATTTTAATTGTTTTATGTATCAATAAAGAAAGAACAAAAAGAGAAGTGCAGCGACACTAAAGCAACGCAGTTTATATTGTACTATTCAGGGGTAGAAGTACTCAGATCCTTTACTTAAGTAAAAGTACCAATGCAGAAATGTAAAAATACTCCATTACGAGTATCTACATGAAAAATCATAAAGTACATAAGTAAGATAAGACTTTTTTGATTCCCAGAGGGAAAATTTGCATGTTGCAGCTGTGCAGGAAACGAAGAAACAGAATAAAAACTAGAAGTAATAAATGCAAACGAAATAAAAAGTGAAGTAAATTGAATTAAATCTGTATATATTATACACATTATAATAATACGACAATATACATAACCTGACTTGTGGATTATAAAAATAAAAAGTTGTGCAAAATATGTGCAGTAGTGGTGGTTCTGGTTGGTGTAGCTGTAGTTATATATATGTGTGTGTGTGTGTGTGTGTGTGTGTGTGTGTGTGTGTGTGTGTGTGTGTGTTATATAGGTGAAGTAGTGAATACAAAAAAAGTAATATATACAGTAGTGTTGTCTACACAGGTCAGCTATATTTCTATGTATTGTAGTCTGTGTGTGAGAGTCAGTTTATGTGCAATAGTTGAGTCCAGAGCTCTAGAGGATGGAGATGATGATGATGATGATGATGATGATGGTCGGCCTTCACAGACTGATGGACACAAATGCGCACCGGAAACACTCTGTCTTACTCTTTGGTGGAATAAGTCTGTGACTGAATGAGCTGATCATTTAAAGTAAAAGTTCTCATTTCATCCTTCTGACTGATATATTATTATATATGACATCATTAGATTATTAATAGTGAAGCATCAGTGTTAGAGCAGCATGTTACTGTTGTAGCTGCTGGAGGTGGGGCTAGTTTACACTACTTTATATACAGTTAGCTAGTTTAGTCCAGTGGTTCCCAACCTAGGGGTCGGGCCCCTCCAAAGGGTCATCAGATAAATCTGAGGGGTCGTGAGATGATTAATGGGAGAGGAAAGAAGAAAAAACAAAGTTCTGATACACAAATCTGTTTTCAGTTTTTGGACTTTTTCTCTAATCTTTGATTTTTGGTGAAATATTGGATCATTTGAACATTTATTGAAATGAAAGCATGTGAGAAGTTTAGAGGGAAAAATCACTATTTGGTGGAGCTGTTAACAACTCATAGACATGTGAAATGTGACCCCGACTACACACTGCTTTTTGTAAGACATCAAAAGCCAAAAAGGTTGGAAACCACTGGTTTCATCTTTAACAATGTGTTGTATTTTAAAAGCTTGTTATATTATCCATTGTGTCAAATCTTCATCTGAAAAGTAACTAAAGCTGTCAAATAAATGTAGTGGAGTAGAAAGTACAATATTTCCCTCTGAAATCTAGAAAGTAGCATCACATGGAAATACTCAAGTAAAGTACAGCAGGTGAGTAAATGTACTTACTGATGATAAATACCTTAAACACAATAAATCACAATGACAACTATATTGAAAATACAATTTATTACACTGAGTAATAAATACATACAAAGATGCAAGTTAACAGCATTTTCCTTTTTTTTTTTTTTTTTATACCAAAACCGACCTCAACACGAATGAACCAATGCATTTGGCACATTTCTGTCCCTCACTCATTCAGTCATGTGTGTTATTAGGAGTCTGAAAAACAGACCAAATACTATCAAAACACAATTCTTCTCCATCTACCCCCCCCCCCACTAACCCCCCCCACCCACCAACCACCAACCACCCACCCCCCCCCAATACAAGCCATGCAGTGTCTACACTTAACCCACGGGCCCGTTCGCATGCATAAATCAACATTTTAAATATGAAGTTAAAACTGAGATCCCTAAAAGTGGGGCAATAAAAACACATGATATCCTCTCATCTCCATTAATCCACACATGATTTAAATGATCCTCCAGAACCCACACGAGTCATGAATTGCGTGTTGTTTTTTGTTGTTGTTGTTCTCCCCTTGAGCTTGTTTTCCCATCCTTTCTTCATTTACTTCCTCTTCTCAAAGGAAATGCCATGCAGGTTTTTTTTTTGTTGTTTTTTTTCTCATAAGACGCACAACTGTTAGTTCTTCTTGCAGGGAGGAATGTGTGTGTGTTGTGTGTGTGTTGTGTGTGTGTTGTGTGTTCGTAGCTAGGACCTCGCGTTCCTCTCGGTCTCAGCCAAGCATTCACGCACCAGCCCTCTGGCGTGGATTATTCCTGTGAAGAAAGACCCGCACCGTTTAGATGAACAAACTGTGTGAATGACATTTAGCGCTTGAATTGTTTGAAGTATGGAGGTTAACTAACAGTACCTCTTTTCAGTCTCTCCATTGCGCTCTTACTTCCAGCATATGTAGGCCTGATCTCCTTTCCCAGCTCTTCGATGATGGCCAGCAGCTCTGCATATTTGTTCTGAGGCACTTGGCTCCCGGTGGAGCCCTGGAGAGCAAACACAGTAAGATAAGCCAGGTTCAACACATCTTCAATACGCGGAAGGAAGTCTAATCCAGAGAACATTACAGTCGGTACAGTAGGTGAATAAGCTTCCAATTACTTGCCAAAAATGATAAGAAAACACACACATGGAGGGCAAATCTTCATATTTATGTGATAACAGACATTTTATAAGTAATATTTAAGTTAATAAACATTTTTCTCATGAATTATTCTCACAAAACAATTCAAAAAGGGGACACTCCTCCAGTTTTACACATCAAGATCAGTTTACTTGCTGTTAAGACTAGTTGAAAACATCTGTGGCTGCAAACAGAGCTTCTCAAAGACTGAAAAAACAGCCCTGGTGATGTCATTGGGGTCAGACAGGTAACGCTGTGTAATGCTGGGCCTCATGCAAGAACATTTCTGTTTTCTTCTCCTATATCTCTGACTTTTTTTCTGTTTCGTACAAGTGTTGCAAATTGGATTCAACAAACTCTCTTAACTGCTCGAACTTGTCGTAAATGGCTCGTTTCAGCCTGACGGACGTCACATGATCGTGAGGAGGTGAACGTTCCTGAGATTTCATCATAAGTATAATTGACGCCCCTTAAATTGCCGTATGAGGAGACATGTTTCGCTGCGTTTGTGGGCGAGTTTAACTAACAAAAATGTTCCCGAACAGTTAAAACGAGGGAAACTGCAGAGCTTCTAGTCCTGCTCTCAGAAATGAGCAGATAAAAACATGTTTAAGGGTGTCAGAAGTCGTATTAAAGGACTTCAGCTTCAGTGTGACAGACTCCAGGCTCCATGACTAATACGAGAGGTGGTCATGTGAGCGTCACAGAGATATTAGAGTAGATGATGTTACACTGTCAGCTGCAACACGACATGATGCTGGACAGAAACCTGCACAAACAGCCTGACGATGCCGCCCCGCTGTATGCTAACTCGTTCATCGTCTATGGGAAGCAACTAATTCTCTGCACAAAGCATGCTGGGATATCTGGCGACGGGGACCAAACTGGCAGTGCGACGAGAGGGGGCGGGACTAATTAACAAATTCAAACAGTGCTCACACAAAGACAGCCAACCAGGGACTTTCTCAACAGCTGTGTATAGCGGCTGTTTACTAGTGAAATATGGAAGCTGCCAAAATATGACAATAAAACTCAGAAAATCTAAAGAAACTGTCAGTAAATTGGCAGCTATGTTTGTCAAACAAGTTTCTCCCCTTGTGAAGAAATGCAGAGACTCTGTTCAGGACTCGTCTGAACTGCTCTTCATGTTGTTCGTATCTCATGATTAGTATGAGTGACACCAATTTTCTTAAATCACTCATACGAGCCTCTAAAAGACTGAATGAATGTCGGTGCGAGTGGTTTCCCTGCTTCCTTTCAGTCTTTGTTGTAGATTACACGCTCACGTTTTGTGTGAAATTTTGTGTTTGAAGCCAAAACTGAAGGGATTTTATAAATATATATATATGAATAATTAAATAAATAAATAAAGGAAAGCCTGAGTTACAAACTGGAAGCATGGAATTTGAGAGACGTGGGTGATTTATGGGAAGTCTGGGATCCAGAGCCTCTGCTGCTTCAACTCTGACCGTTATTTTTGAGTTGTTGTTTGGGGTTTTTTTTGGTACAAAACTAAATTGCTAGATGGAAATGTTTGCGTGAGTCAGATTTGAGCTCAGCAGCAATTACCTGTGAGAATCCCAGAGATGGAGGTCCATAGTCGCTCAGAAGGGGCCTGTAGGACTGCAACGTGGCCAAGTTGGCTGCTGAGGGAGACTGGAGGTTTCCAACTGTCCACACATCAAAAAAAAAACACACAAATCACAATCACAAATCACTACAGCTCTATAAACAACTAATACAATATTATATCAATAACTGACAGATTGATGGTTAGTTGGTACTTGTACTTTACTTGAGTATTTCCATGTGATGCTACTTTATACTTCCACTCCACTACATTTCAGAGGGAAATATTCTACTTTCTACTCCACTACATTTATTTAACAGCTTAAGTTGCTTTTCAGATGAAGATTTGACACAATGGATAATATAACAAGCTTTTAAAATACAACACATTGTTAAAGATGAAACCAGTGGTTTACAACCGTCTTACAGAAAGCAGTGTGTAGTCGGGGTCACATTTTAAAGTCCAGATGAAACAGCATTTCCAGAGTATCTGACTGCCGTATCGTGATATAATAGGATAAGACAGACAGACGGGACATAACGTTGGGAGCAGTTTGATTTGAATGTTGAAAAGTGAGCGTGACATAATGAATTTTAGCTCTTAATTAATGGGTGGATGTCATGATATTATTGGTTGAAATTGGTTGATTCAAGACTACATCAGCACATGTCATATTTTGCTTTACAGGAAGAAAACGTAATTAGATTTTTGATATAACAATACGGTGAAATAGATTTTTTTGTATTTTTTGGCATATATTGTTAAATAGGTGCACAATATGACCGGGGATGTCATCTAAAAGGGTTAAAAAGGCATTTTTCATTTCATCTCGACTTTAACAGCTCCACCAAATAGTGATTTTTCCCTCTGAGCTTCTCACATGCTTTCATTTCAATAAATGTTCAAATGATTGATGATCAATAAAAATCAAAGACTAGAGGAAAAAGTCCAAAAAACTAAAAACAGATTTGTGTATCAGAACTTTGTTTTTTCTTCTTTCCTCTCCCATTAATCATCTCACCACCCCTCAGATTTATCTGCTGACCCTTTGGAGGGGCCCCGACCCCTAGGTTGGGAACCACTGGACCAAACTAGCTAACTGTATATAAAGTAGTTGAAACAGTAACATGCTGCTCTAACACTGATGCTTCACTATTAATAATCTAATGATGTCATATATAATAATATATCAGTCAGAGGGACCAAACCACTACTTTTACTGCAATACTTTAACTACATCACGCTCATAATATTTAAATACTTTTGCTTAAGTAGGATTTCTCATAGTATTTTTACATCGCCGTATTGGTACTTTTACTTCAGTATGTGAGTACTTCTTCCTACACTCGTAGTATTTGAACTGATTTGTGAATAAACTGCAGTATTCAGCCTCCAACACGAGATGTCCTCGAAGAGTCATAAAGAGCCCTCAGAGGCAGATCAATCAGCAGCTCCGACCGAGGAGCATCATGGAGGAAACGGAACAAGGCTGGCTCAAGAAGACAGAAGTGATACATTTTTGTCACCGTGTAACGGCACCCACCCGGCGGGACCGGGACCCCGGACGGCGGATAACGACCGTTACGGAACCGTCGCCTTCTCGTTTCACATCCCAACCGTCTTTCTCCAACGGCTGATGCCGCGGATGGCGCTCTTTTACATTAGTAATAATGGCGGATATGAATTAGCCTAGCTCCCAGGATCTGACCCTATATATATAACTGGACAAAAACTACAGACACGGTCTTTCTCCAGGTATTCTCCGAGACCCCGAATTTAACGGTCGATTTAACGGTCGGATACTTTGATTTTCTCCGCCGTTTTCGCCTTACCCTGGTTCCCAGAAGTTCCCGGAATGTGCTGATGGACGTTGGGTTTGTAAGACATTCCCAGAGACATTGTAAATTAAAGAAATAAAAATGACCCGAAATTCAGTGAAGCGTCTGTCTCTCACTTTTTGTTTACAACAGCGGCACCGGCAAATATGGCCGTCACTTTATATTGACACCCACTGTGCTTTCTAACACTGCAACTATCCATTGTGGGTGTTACGACGTATTTGGTGACCCATGTTGGAAGAAGTACTCTAAGTAGAAGTATAAATACCACAAGGCAAGTTTATCACAGGAGAGTTTATTTGTATAGCACGTTTCAACAATAAAGCAATTCAAAGTGCTTCACGTAACGCGCTGAAAGTGCGAAAGAAACACATTATTAAAAGGACGTTTAAACACATATAAAGACGGTTATTAAAGAGTTAAGAAAATACAAAATAAAAAATATGGAAAAATAGAATAAGAAAGATAAAATACAAGAATTTAAGTTAAAGTGCAGTGCAAGAAATTAATCTAAAGCCTCACATTTTGATTTAATAAAAGGCAGCTGCAAACAGACAAGGAAATACAATGAAAATGTACTTAATTACAAGTAAAAATCCTGCATTTAAAATCCTAATTTAAGTAAAAGTATTAATTTTGCAGAAAATCTGCAAAATTAAGACTTTAAGTAAATTTATGTGGTAATGCTTCTATACTTTTACTAAGGATTTTCACTTGTAATGAAGTATTTTTACATTGTGGTATTGATACTTACACTTAAGTAAAGCAGTGGTTCTCAAAGTGGGGTCCGGGGACCCCCAGAGGTCCTTGAGGGGGTTTCAGGGGGTCCTCAGCAAAAAGGGGAATCATTTATTTTAACTATAATTCTATCAGTTAGTAACCCCATGAATATATGAGTATTTTGGTCATGGGTTTCATACACTTTCTGTAATAAAACATCTAAAAGCAAAAACCTTATCAGATGGGGGTCTAATTGTGTCAGTTTAGGGGTCCTGGACATGAAAAAGTCCGAGAACCACTGAAGGATCTGAGCAGATCCTCCAACAATGCAGGTCACAGGATCTTATGAGTCACCAAATATAGTGTAACACATATTATATCAAGAAAAACATTTTAAAAAACATGATTAACACTATAAAATGATGAAATTCACACACACATTCTCTCAGTTTAACATGACTTTACACACATTCTTCAGATATTTAGTCAACATTACTTGTTACTTCATAACTTTATAATTTTCCTTCATATTTTACACATTTAAAAAAACAAGAAACTGCAGTTAGAAAGTAGGATGATAAACTTAGTGTATGTGTATTTAATTTAAGGTTAGAGTTTACATTTGCTCTGCTGGGTTTGTACAATGAAACGCTTTTGTTTCAGTGCTTTTCACAGAAAACGAGCTGGAAGCAGTTTGCTGATTCCTGTCTTTGTCTGCACGTCCATTACTAAACCCACTGATATATGAAACTGTTGAATTTTTGCATGAACTAACAGAAACCAGAAACAGATTTAAACTTAAAGCACATTTGCTTTAATATTTTCAGACATGTGGCTGGGCATCTGCTCTCCTTCCATTCAAATGAGATTAGATAGGACGGGTCTGTTGGACCCTCTTTATATCCCTTCAGTCCCTTTTGGCCACATGGTTTGACACCAGTACAAGGTTTGGCCCAGTCCTGGTTGTTAGTGTTGTGACTGGGACCCCAGTGATGCAGTAGGAAGGCCTAAACAAAGGAGCAGATAGTCTGAACAGCCCAGAAAATACAAAGAAAAGACCAGAAAAACAGTATTTAGTATGTAAAAGCAAAATAAATCAATGAAATGAAAGATGAATGGTATAAAAATAAGTTAAAAGGTAAATATAAAGGTACAATTTAAAAAGATAATAGTTAAACAATACCACAGTACATGTCAGGTACATAAGTATACAATGCAGGAGTACTGTTGTCAAAAATATAGTATATTAGTATTTATGAAGTATAAAAGCTAAAGTCAGATACAACACATCACATATCTGTCTCATCAAAAATATATAAGTATTCATAAATGTAAGTATAGAAGCAAAATAATCAATGAAATGAAAGAAAAGGTATTAAAGTAAGTTAACAGGTAAATATAATGGTACAATTTAAAAAAAAAAGATAAGTCTAATGATTCAGAAAATAAAGAATACTTTGTCAAATGCTTACATAGTATATAAGTATGTGTATAAAAGCAAAATAAATCAAAGAAATGAAAGACAAAAACTATTAAAATAAGTTAAAAGGTATAATTTAAAAGTACAATTTAGAAAGACAGTCTAAATCGTTATAAAACATATAAAATACAACGACAAACAAACTGTGAAGAGAAGACGTTGGCAGACACATAATGTTTATTTCATTTATGTGTCAACACAGCAAATACGAGTCATATGATTCCTGGAAAAATGAAAGTGAAAATCTCAGAAGATAAAAGATGAGTCAGTGTTGCATTGAGGTAAATATTTATTACATAAACAAGATAAAAATCTGAGCTTTAACGATTAGTCGATTTATCTGCGTTCAATAGAAAGTTATTTTTTTCAAGCAAATATGCAAAACATTTTCCAGATCCAATTAATCTAATGTGAATATTTGCTGCTTTTCTGTTTAACATCCTTGTAAACTGAATATTTTTGGGGGGTTTTTGTTTCCTCTGAGAGTTTTAAGGTACTTAAATGATCATTTTATACTTTTACTACTATTATTATCACCACTACTATTCCACTACAACTCAGAGAAAAATATTGCACTTTTTAATCCACTATTTATTTGGCAGCTGTTTGTTATTTTACAATGAAAGATTTTACAAACAATATGCTGATGATTGTTATAATTAAACTACTGACCAACATACACATGAAGTAGCTAAAATGAGTTTTATCTCACCTTGATACAAAAGTCAAATATTACTCAGACATTTATGCATCTGTAATAATACTTGAAAATGTAAAAGTATAACTAACAAAGGACATTTTCCTGTAGAATCTTTACTTTTGATACTTTTAAGTGAGTTTTGCTTATGATAATTTTACTTAAGTAACATTTACATTTTGTAATGGAGTATTTTCAGTGTGATAATGCTACTTCTACTTAAGTAAAAGATATAAATACTTCCTCCTCCACTGCTGGAAAACCCTAAAAATTCAACAAGTTAAACAACAAAGTGAGCTTCTATTTCTAAAACATCTTTCAAGGAATCTGTGAGCTTCTAGTTTCATTTTTATATATATTGACTTAAGGAGCCTGACAACCTTTTAAAATAATTTAGCACTGTAATTTCAGAAAGGTTCCTGCTGACTGTAAGGTCTTAGTGACAGGTACGTAGGATAAAGGAAATAAAAGGAAAGCAAAGAATGAATTAATTTTATCTGATGAAGGTCTGAGAACTGAAACGTCGTGTTATGGACAGAGTGCAGGATTAATTTAGTTTCCTTTTCAAGTCAAAACCTTTTAATATAAACCATAAATCATATTGATATCACAGGAAAAGCAACAACAAAATAGCCGTAAATATACTAAGATGTAGCAGTGATGTTTTATTTCCCATTCTTTAACGTTTTTATTCAATTAAAACCATCTGAAGCTCCTGTATTTGCTGCTGGGATTATGCAAATGAAGCATCTTGTATGTAATAACAGTACAACGAGGTAGAAGTATACCAAGCTTTATTGAGCATTGCACTCATTCATGTACAGGTAATGTTGAATCTTTTTTTGTACAACTCTTGTCAGTAGTGCAACTCGTGCAATGATTAAAGAAAAGAAAAAAAAAAAAAAAAAGAGTCCTTCAAGTGTTTCAACTTCAGAAAGAGCCGATCTGCCATATGACACTTTAAAGTCAGCAGCACATGTACATAAACATCTCGAAAAGACAAAATAAAATTTAAAAAAAAAAAACATGAGTTGTTGGCTTAAATATGGTGGACAGTCGAGTTGAAAGATGTGATTTCCGATTTTAGAGAGAGCAGACATTATTAATATTCTCAATAAAGTCTCCGAAATATCGTCCCAACAAGTTTGGAGATGTGCTGCGTTGAATCAGTTTGAATCCTTTTACAAAGTGTACAAAAAAATGCACATGTGGGTATGTTACAAAGACTTCTTCCTTCTTATTTCATGTGGTTTTTTTTAAATGCAATCAATCAATAACAGGAGAAAAAACACACTTAATAATAACAACTAATCCACAGGGTTTAAAGATGTGTCTGAGCGCACCGTCTCACTAACATCTTCTATTATCAGCCAATAGGAGCGGCTCATGTATCCAGACTTTTAGCCCGTCCCCCCTTTTCCAGTGCAGATCTATAAACGCAGGACAGGACCCGAGGAGGAGGCAGAAGAGCTATTTAACAGAAGCGATCGTCTATTTTTTAAAATTTTTTTAATTACAGCTCGGCTCCGGAAAAGCAGATGAATTAGAGGAGGAGGAAGAGGAGGAGGAGGAGATGTGTCCGTAGCATGTGCTGTGAGTCAAACACAGGACAGTACTGAGGAGAGGTGAAGGAGGATTTGAGTTATGGTCTCATGCATTTCAGATACTCTAGTAGAAAAAAAAAGAAAGAAGAGATTTTCTTTGTTTTGTTTTTCAAAGAGGGTCTTTGTATGAGTTTAACCCCTGAGCACAATTCATTTAAAAAAAAAAAAATGCAACAAAATAAAAACATAAAAACAGAGCAGAGTTTGAGACTGAAACCGGTGTGAAGATCAGAAAGCAGCGAGTCTTTGTCGAGGACACGAGTTTCACATTTCTCAGAATTCCTTGGCTGCTTCATCTTAATAATGTTTAACATATTTCCTTCTACTTTCAGTGACAGATATGTAGTCCAGCCTGAAAAAAAACAAACAAAATAAATACCGAAAAGTCGTTTTTTTTTTAACAACTGTGGAGCCTGTTTCACCGAATCTGCGACATGCAAGCTGCGACATGAGATAACATCCGAAAAAGGAACGGCGTACTCGCGGCACATGCTCGAATATACGAGAGAACTTTTAAGACTTGCGAATTTATCTGATGTTTGAGAGTGACGATCGTTTACGGAACCGGACGCCGACACCTTTTTTTTGCAATAAGAAAGTGCTCGCAAATCGATTTCATTAAACAGCGACAACAAGAAGTCAAATTTAACGTGGAAACACGACTGTTCAACTAAAAACAGCTTTGACTTGTCATGAGTTGGACATCGTGTTGCTCCTTCACTCCAGAATAAGTCTGGTTTATTGATGATACAAGCTTAACTTCCTCAAATATTATCTTTGTGAAACATTCTTTAATTTCATGCAGTATAAATAGAAGCGATTCGTCATCAGATAACGGAGAGTGAAAGCGTGTTTGGTGTGTTGGGAAGGTGCCTGACTGCAGTAACTACGTGTACTGATACAAAAAAAAGGCACATAAGACAAACTCCTGCTTGTTAATGTTACGATGAAGAACAAAATGATGAAGTGTGAAATAAAAACAAACCAAGGAACTTTGATAAAACGTGAGACTCATGTGTGAAACAAGCTGATTAAGATGCAGAAGAAGTGGATTCTGATTCTGATTCTGATGATGATGATGATGATGATGATGACATTTTGGTCTTTGTTTCATGAGTGACTACGATGACCGACAGAAGAAGAAGAAAAAAAGCACACACCTGGTTTCCCGTAGTTATCAAATTCTTTCACTGCACATGTACTGAATGTCTGAGGAATAAAGGTCTTCATCATATATTAATTATTGGATTGTAGTTTAGCATTAAATGCCCTTTTTTTTTTAAAATTTGTGGTCTTTGCTTCATGTCAGATAGTTCGGACTCGGGGCACGAAAGAATAAACAGCTTTAAAGCGTCGGGTGAGGATAGTGAATAACTGAAACCGCCACAGGCCGACATCTACGTTTCAACTCTCAACTCAAGTCCGTCTTAATCAATATATCACAAATCTTTCACTCTGAATGTCAGAGGACGATACATCACCCGTCAAATCTCTCTAGGTGATAACACGAGTCTCTCGAAGGTTAAAAGAACAAAAAAAAACAAAAAAAACAAAAAAAAAAAAAACAACAACAACCCTGAAATCTTTTTCTCTGTACAACCACTGCTTTACATGTGAGAACGGTCACAGCTTGGTGTGACCTCTGACCCTCGGAGACGATGGGCGGGGGCGTGAGGGTGCAGAACAAGGGACAGCGGTCCTGGAGGTCTGCGGTGTGCAGAGAGATAGAGATGGAGCCAGATCCCTTTTAGTGTGGGGGATGTGAACTCGTGGGATCGAAGCCCGTGAAGCAGAGTGGTCCGAAACCCCCCCACCCCCCACCCAGACTATGTGTTGGGTGCGTGACTGAAACTTTGGGGGTGCAGCTGTTGCCTCTTCTGTTGCTCCTGCACAGCCAGCTGCTGGCTCTGGTCCGACGTGGAGAGCTTGTTAATTAACGGAGACACGCAGTTCGCTGGAATGATCAGTCCTGTGAAACAGAGAGAGAGAGATGAGAACGAGCTGTGAGGCTGCTGTTTCTACGACGTGATAAAAGGATATTTTGGGGGAAACATGCTTATTTGCTTTTCTTTTCTGGCGACCTCATGGTGACAAGAGTCCAAATCATGGCTCCCGGACAAGAGAAAGGTCCGCACATAACCTCCCGTAAAACCAGAACTAGTTGTTTTATTACTTTGTTTACTGTATGGATTAAACAAACAACTTATAACATGTTACGTCAGTGAGCTTTAGAGGTACTGTGGACAGATCCAGGCCAGCTGTCTCTAGAGACTTTATGCCAAGCTAAGAAAAAACATAACAAAACAAACCAAAAAAAAACATGTCAGCGGCCATGTGTCCATATTTACTGACATTTTACAGACATAAAACTTTATTGAGAAAAATAATAGTCAGATTTGTCTGTAAAAATAGTCAAAGTGACCGTTATAATTTCCCTGAATCAGAGGAAAACATTTTAAAATGTCTTGTCTTGTTCAGCCAACAGTCTAAAATATTCAGTATGACAAAGAAAAACATTAAATCACAACATTTGAAGAGCTGAAAGCAGCGAATGTAAGCAGCTCCATCAGCAGAGACAGTGGATGGTAACAACTGGTGGAAAACCCCGGAGTGCTTCCTCTGGTTTCTGGCCTGACAAGATCACAACCTTGAAATTATACTGAAAACCCAAAAAGCAAGAACATCACTAAAATAAGGCAGATGTTGGTCTATGTGCTGTTTAAGTGGTTACAGATCACATCCCTAAACGTTGCGCCGAGACGGACTCCAAACCAAAGAAACCCAAGAAGAC